>NC_087367.1:31517935-32142935 GCF_030014295.1 Loxodonta africana
CTGGATGCCCTTTATTTCTTTATCTAGCCTAATTGCTCTGGCTAGGACTTCCAGAACAATGTTGAATAAGAGTGGTGATAAAGGACATCCTTGTCTGGTTCCCAGCCTCAATGGGAATGTTTTCAGACTCTCTCCATTTAGGATGATGTTGGCTGTTGGCTTTGTATAAACGCCCTTTATTATGTTCAGAAATTTTCCTTCTGTTCGTATTTTGCTGAGAGTTTTTTATCATAAATGAGTGTTGAACTTTGTCAAATGCCTTTTCTCCATCAATTGATAAAATCATGTGATTCTTGTCTTTTGTTTTATTTATGTGGTGGATTACAAAATTGTTTTTCTAATGTTCAACCATCCCTGCATACCTGGGATGAATCCCACTTGGTCATGGTGAATTATTTTTTTGATATGTTGTTGAATTCTATTGGCTAGAGTTTTGTTGAGGATTTTCGCATCTACATTCACGAGGGATATTGGTCTATAATTTTCTTTTCTTGTGGTGTCTTTACTTGGTTTTGGTATCAGGGATATGGTGGCTTCACAGAATGAATTTGGTAGTATTCCATCCTTTTCTATGCTCTGAAATACCTTTAGTAGTAGTGGTGTTAACTCTTCTCTGAAAGTTTGGTAGAACTCTGCAGTGAAGCTGTCCAGACCAGGACTTTTTTTTTGTTTGGAGTTTTTTGATTACCTTTTCAATCTCTTCTATTGTTATGGGTCTATTTAGTTGTTCTACCTCTGTTTCTGTTAGTTTAGGTAGGTAGTGTGTTTCTAGGAATTCATCCATTTCTTCTAGGTTTTCAATTTTTTTTGAGTATAGTTTTTCATAGTAATCTGATATGATTCTTTTAATTTCAGTTGGGTCTGTTGTAATATCACCCATCTCATTTCTTATTTGGGTTATTTGTTTCCTCTCCTGTTTTTCTTCTGTCAGTTTGGCCAGTGGTTTATCAATTTTGTTGAGTTTTAAAAAAACCAGCGTTTGGTCTTGTTAATTCTTTCAATTGTTTTTCTGTTTTCTATTACATTTAGTTCAGCTCTAATTTTTATTATTTCTTTTCTTCTGGTACCTGTGGGTTTCTTTTGTTGCTCTCTTTCTATTTATTCAAGCTGTAGGCATAGTTCTTTGATTTTGGCCCTGTCTTCTTTTTGGATGTGTGCATTTATTGATATAAATTGGCCTCTGAGCACCGCTTTTGCTGTGTCCCAAAGATTCTGCTAGGAAGTATTTTCATTCTCATTGGATTCTATGAATTTCTTAATTCCACCCTTAATGTCTTTTATAATCCAGTCTTTTTTGAGCAGGGTATTGTTCAGTTTTCAAGTGTTTGATTTCTTTTCCCTGCTTTTCCTGTTATTGATTTCCACTTTTATGGCCTTATGATCAGAGAAGATGCTTTGTAATATTTTAATGTTTTGGATTCTGCTAAGGCTTGCTTTATGACCTAATAAGTGGTCTATTCTAGAGAATGTTCCATGTACACTGTAAAAGAAAGTATACTTGGTTGCTATTGGGTGGAATGTACTATATAGGTCTACGAGGTCAAGTTGGCTGATTGTGGCATTTAGATCTTCCGTGTCTTTATTGAGCTTCTTTCTGGTTTTCCTGTCCTTCACCGAAGGTGGTGTGTTGAAGTCTCCTACTATTATTGTGGAGCTGTCTATCTCACTTTTCAATGCTGATAGAGTTTGTTTTATGTATCTTGCAGCCCTGTCATTGGGTGCATAAATATTTAATACGGTTGTATCTTCTTGGTGTATGGTCCCTTTAATCATTATGTAATGTCCTTCCTTATCGTTTCTGATGGATTTAACTTGAAAGTCTATTTTGTCAGAAATTAATATTGCCACTCCTGTTCTTTTTTGATTATTGTTTGCTTGATAGATTTTTTTCTGACCTTTGAGTTTTAGTTTGTGTCTCTAAGCCTAAGGTGTGTCTCTTGTAGGCAGCATATAGACAGATCTTGTTTTTTAATCCATTCTGCCACTCTCTGTCTCTTTATTGGTGCATTTAGTCCATTTACATTCAGGGTAATTATGGATAGGTATGTTTATGAATTTAGTGCTATCATTTTGGTGTCCTTTTTGTGTGTTGACAGCTTCTTTTTCCACTTGATTTTATGTGCTGAGTAGACTTTCTTTGTATATTATCCTTTCCTCATATCTGTTGTTGATTTTGTTTCTGCTGAGTCTGTATTTTTCCCTTGTATTTTATTTTGATGAGTAGCATAGTTTGTCTCCTTTATGGTTACCTTATTATTTACCCCTATATTTCTCAATTTATAACGAAGTTTGATTTATTTGTATCGCCGTATCTTCCTCTCCATATGGAAAGTGTATGATTACATTTCTTAGTCCCTCTGTACTATTGTAATGTTGCCTTCTTTTATATAATAACATCGCTGTTACCCTGTGGGCTTTTTTTTTTTTTTTTCTGGATTTCCCTGTCTGGGTTGACTTCTGAATGCTCTGCCCAGTGTTCTAGTCTTGGTTCGATACCTGATATTATTGATTTCCTAACCAAAGAACACTCTTTAGTATTTCTTGTAGTTTTGGTTTGGTTTTTAAGAATTCCCTCAACTTGTGTTTATCTGGAAATATCTTAATTTCACCATCATATTTAAGAGACAGTTTTGATGGATACATGATTCTTGGCAGGTAATTTTTTTCCTTCAATTTTTTAAATATGTCATCCCATTGCCTTTTTGCCTGCAGGGTTTCTGCTGAGCAGTCCGAGCTTATTCTTATTGGCTCTCCTTTGTAGGTGACTTTTCTTTTATCCCTCGTTGTTCTTATAATTGTCTCTTTATCTTTGGTTTTGGCAAGCTTGATTATGATATGTCTTGATGACTTTCTTTTATGATATACCTTATGTGGTGTTCCATGAGCACCTTGGATAGATATCTTCTCATCTTTCACAATATCAGGGAAGTTTGCTGCCATCAAATCCTCAACAATTTTCTCTGTGTTTTCTGTTATCCCTCCCTCTTCTGGTAGTCCAATCACTCCTAGGTTATTTCTTTGGATAGATTCCCACATGATTCTTAAGGTTTCTTCATTTTTTTTTAATTCTTTTATCTGATTTTTCTTCAAATATATTAGTGCCTAGTGATTTATCTTCTAGTTCAGAAATTCTAGCTTCTACTTGCTCAGTTCTGCTCCTCTAACTTTCTACTGAGTTATCTAATTCTGTAATTTTATTGTTAATCTTCTGACTTTCTGATTGCTATCTGTTTATGGATTTTTCCAGCTTATTAAATTTTTCATTATGTTCCCAAATAATCTTTCTGATTTATTCAGTTGCTTTATCTGTATGTTCCTTGGCTTGTTCTGCATATTGCCTCATTTCCTTCCTGATGTCTTGAAGGGTTCTGTATATTAAACTTTTGTATTCTGCATCTGGTAACTCCAGGAATGCACTTTCATCTAAAAGATCCCTGGATTCTTTGTTCTGAGAGCCTGTTGAGGTGATCATGGCCTGTTTCTTTATGTGACTTGATATTGACTGTTGTCTCCGAGCCATCTATATGTTATTGTATTAGTTTATGCTTCCTTGCTGTGTCGTAGTTGCTTGCTTTATTGTGTTTTGGTATGCCCGTATGGGTTGCTTGAGTGAGCTAGCTTGGTTATTTTCACCTTTGGAACTCTAGTGTCCTGTCCCCAGGTGGCTAGAGCTGTTATCAGGTATATCAGTCTAGGAGTCCATTCAGTTTTCTTGTATGAATTCAGCTCAGGTTCTCAGGTAGCTGATATCAAGTGTGTGGCATAGGCTCTGTCCTACAGTCTTAAGGGGGGCAGGATTGATTGGCGTATATACCTGTATCTGATTGCAGCAGGGTATCACGTTCTGAACAAGGCAGGGCACTGAGAACCGACCCCCAAGTGTCTCTGAGGAAAATGAGTCTCTGTTCCCTAGAGTGTGCTGGTGGGTTGGCTCTGCAGATAGACCATGGGTACCCAAAGTTTTTGTTGTAAGGACTGGGAGGTACCAGTTATCCCTGGACCCCTGTCACGGGTGGCTGGGTGACCCAGTTGGAGCCACCAGTCCTTAGGTCCCTGTTGTGGGTAGGTGAGGACCTTGTTTAATAGGCAAAGCAATATCAAACCTCAAACATCCACCTCTCCACCGCACTGCTGAAATGGTTGGAGTTTGCCAACAAGGGCCCATTCTCCTGAAATAGGCCCACACAGGTCCATGCAGAAGGGAAAGGTGCTCAAGGTGCACGGACGGTTTATGCCTGGACAGGAGCTGCTTCTGTCCTGAGCTCCCCCAGTTAATGGAGCTAGCAAATTATCTTTTCCCCCCAGTTGCAAATTTTTTCCTTCCCCAAGGCCAGGAGGACAGCTCCCGGTGTTCACCAGGGTCTATCTCAGGCCTAGGGATTCAGCCTCTGAAGCTGGCTCGGGGATGGGGGAGGCGTGGTAAAATATACGCAAGTACTTAGCTTTTGCCGAGAGCACCCTTCTTCTCAGGTTCCGGAGGTGTGAGTGGTCTGTGTGGCTGGCTGCTTCTCCCTAAGGAAACTGCAGCTGAACGCTAGCACCAGCTCGCTGCCGCTGCCTCCGCTCCAGGAATGGTGCCTGAGGGCTCCCCGGGATTCAGGTCCGGTAACTCCTCTCTGCTTCTGAACGGCCTCTTCCTTCCCCTGCCCCTCAGTTTGTTGTCTAAGCTTGCCTTTGATGCTCAGAGCTCCTAGCTTTTCACAAATATACTAGTTTCACTTGTTTTTTGGGGTCTTTCTTGTAAAGAGGGCTCGATGGAAGTGTCTGTCTATTCCGCCATCTTGTCTCCACCTCCAGGCATTCCTTCTTAAGTAAAACAAATAAAAAACACTATACCCATAGAATTCATTTTATAATGAAATTTCTTAATTACCCAAAAGTTATAAATAAAAAAAAAATGCAATTTAGTTCTCTACTTTTTAGTTTTCCATGTTATGTTGTTGTTGTTAGGTGCCGTCAAGTTGGTTCTGACTCATAGTGACCCTATGTGCCACAGAACGAAACACTGCCCAGTCCTGCTCCATGCTCACAATTCTTTGTTATGCTTCAGCCCATTGTTGCAGCCACTGGGTTAATCCATCTCATTGACAGTCTTTCTCTTTTCCACTGACCTTGTACTTTACCAAGCATGATGTCCTTCAGGGACTGATCCCTCCTGACAACATGTCCAAAGTATGTAAGACATAGTGTTGCCATCCTTGGTTCTAAGGAGCATTCTGGTTGTACTTCTTCCAAGACAGATTTGTTTGTTCTTTTGGCAGCCCATGGTATATTCAATATTCTTCACTAACACCACAATTGAAAGGTGTCAATTCTTCTTCGGTCTTTCTTATTCATTGTCCAGGTTTTGCATGCGTATGATGCGATTGAATATACTGTGGCTTAGGCCAGGCCCACCTTAGTCTTCAAGGTGTCATCTTTGCTCTTCAACACTTTAAAGAGGTTCTTTGCAGCAGACTTACCCAATGCAACGCATCTTTTTGGTTTCTTGACTGCTGCTTCCATGGGTGTTGATTGTGGATCCAAGTAAAATGAAACCCTTTACAGCTTCAGTCTTTTCTCAGTTTATCATGATGTTGCTTATTGGTCCAGTTGTGAGGATTTTTCTTTTCTTTTTGTTGAGGTGCAATCCATACTGAAGCTGTGATCTTTGATCATCAGTAAGTGCTTCACCTTGTCTTCACTTTCAGCAAGCAAGGCTGTGTCATCTGCATAATGCAGGTTGTTAATGAGTCTTTCTCCAATGCCAATGCCCTGTTCTTCCTCATACAGACCAGCATCTCGGATTATTTTTTTCAGCATATAGACTGAGTAGGTATGGTGAAAGGGTACAACCCTGATGCACACCGTTCCTGACTTTAAACCACTCAGTATCCCCTTGTTCTGTCCGGACAACTGCCTCTTGATCTATGTGCAGGTTTCTCAAGAGCACAATTAAGCATTCTGGAATTCCCATTCTTCTCAATGTTGTCCATAATTTGTTATGATGAGCACAGTAGAATGCCTTTGCATAGTCAATAAAACACAGGTAAACATCCTTCTGGTATTCTCTGCTTTCAGCCAGGACCCATCTGACATCAGCAAAGATATCCCTGGTTCCACGTCCTCTTCTGAATCGGGCCTGAATTTCTGGCAGTCCCCTGTCGCTCTACGTACGTCTGCAGCCACTTTTGAATGATCTTCAGCAAAATTTTGCTCTTGGGTGTTATTAATGATATCATTTGATAATATCCACATTCGGTTGGATCACCTTTCTTGGGAATAAGTATAAATACGGATCTCTTCCAGCCAGTTGTCCAGGTAGCTGCCTTCCAAATTTCTTGGTATAGATGAGTGAGCACTTCCAGCATTGCATCCATTTGCTGAAACATCTCAATTGATATTCCATCAATTCCTGGAGCCTTGTTTTTTGCCCATGCCTTCAGTGCAGCCTGGAGTTCTTCCTTCAGTACCATCAGTTCCTGATCATATGCTACCTCTTGAAATGGTTGAACATCAACTAATTCTTTTTGGTATAATGACTCTGTGTATTCCTTCCATCTTCTTTTGATGGTTCCTACATCATTTAATATTTTCCCCATAGAAACCTTCACTCTTGAAACTCGAGGCTTGAAATTTTTCTTCAGTTCTTTCAGCTTGAGAAGTGCCTCAAGTGTTATTCCTTTTTTGTTTTCTATCTCCAGCTCTTTGCACATGTAATTATACTTTACCTTGTCTTCTCTAGCCACCCTTCGAAATCTTCTGTTGAGTTCTTTTACTTCATCATATCTTCCTTTTGCTTTAGCTGCTCGACGTTCAACTTCAAGTTTCAGAGTATCCTCTGACGTCCATTTTGGTCTTTTCTTTCTTTGTTGTCTTTTTAATGACCTCTTGCTTTCTTCATGTATGATGTCCTTGATGTCATTCCACAACTTGTCTGGTCTTCGGTCATTAGCATTCAATGCGTCAAATCTGTTCTTGACATGATCTCTAAATTCAGGTGGGATATACTTAAGGTTATATTTTGGCTCTTGTGGACTTGCTCTGATTTTTTTCAGTTTGCTCCTGAACTTGCACATAAGCAGTTGATGGTCTGTTCCACAGTTGGCCCCAGGTCTTGTTCTAACTGATGATATTGAACTTTTCCATCGTCTCTTTCCACAGAGGTAGTTGATTTGATTCCTGTGTATTCCATCTGGGAAGGTCTATGTGTATAGTTGCCATTTATGTTGGTCAAAAAAGGTATTTGCAATGAAGAAGTGGTTAGTGGTGCAAAATTCTATCATTCGACCTCTGGCATTGTTTCTATCACCAAGGCCATATTTTCCAGCTACCGATCCTTCTTCTTTGCTTCCAACTTTTGCATTCCAATCAGCAGTAATTATCAATGCATCCTGATCGCATGTTCGATCAATTTCAGACTGCAGAAGCTAATAAAAATCTTCAATTTCTTCATCTTTAGCCTTAGTGGTTGGTGAGTAATTTTGAATATTATTCGTATTAACTAGTGTTCCTTGTAGGCATATGGATGTTATCCTATCACTGACAACGTTGTACTTCAGGATAGATCATGAAATGTTCTTTTTGACGATGAATGTAACACCATTCCTCTTCAAGTTGTCTTTCCCAGCATAGGAGAATATATGATTGTCTGATTCGAAATGGCCAATACCAGTCCATTTCAGCTCACTAATGCCTAGGATATCGATGTTTATGTGTTCCTTCTCATTTTTGACCATTTGCAATTTTCCTAGATTCATACTTCATACATTCTAGGTTCCAACTATTAATGGATGTTTGCAGCTGTTTCTTCTCATTTTGAGTCACGCCACATCAGCAAATGAAGGTCCCGAAAGCTTATTCCATCCACGTCATTAAGGTCAACTCTACTTTGAGGAGGCAGCTCTTCCCCAGTCATCTTTTGAGTGCCTTCCAACCTGGGGAACTCATCTTCTGGCACTATATCAGACAATGATCTGCTTCTATTCATAAGGTTTTCACTGGCTGGTTCTTTTTGGAAGCAGACTGCTGGGTCCTTCTTCCTTGTCTGTCTTAGTCTAGAAGCTCACCTGAAACCTTCCCTTCATGGGTGACCCAGCTGGTGTATGAACACCAGTGACATAGCTTCCAGCATCATAGCAGCATGCAAGCCCCCACAGTATGAAAAACTGACAGACACGTGGGGGATCCATGTTATAAGTAATTATAATTTGAATCCTTATCAGTTTATTTGGTATCAGGGCTCTTATTTTTAGTTTTATCTTAAAAAATATTTTTTATCTTAAAAAATTAATACACTAGTAATAACTCATTCCAGTTAAAATGAAACTGATTTATTAGAACTGTATTCTAATTGATACAAGGTCATAGTAACAAAGTCCTTGCATGAGACTACATGTTACCAGATATCTAAAGTAATCTGAGTAAAATATAAAATTGGACTACTTTTATTTCTTCCAAATTAAATTCAAGTCTCCTCAGGGCAATACAGCCTAAGATAGCTGAAGAAATTGGTTGAGTTTTTATTTTAATAATTTTTACCACTGCTATTTACCTGTAAGCGATATTAGAAATTTAAATCAGTGAAAGCATTTACGCTCGATTGCATTTGGAGAGGGAAATACACAGCAATTAAATATTAATTTGTGTTCTGTGTGTGCTAATGGACAAGGATAATTTGTTAAAAGAATGACAAGGAATACAATACAAGCGGAACTGGATTTTTTTTGTTTTTTTAGGTTTCCTTCTAATTAGATATTGTTAGTAAGTTAAGTTTAGAGTGCGCCCCTCTGCAAAGTAGAAGTGTGAAATGAATGTTCAATTTTAGGGGAGTGTAATATAATTTTTTTTTTTTTATTAGAAAATTGTTGGTGAATCATTGAGATCAGGAAAGGCTTTAAAAATACAGTCGTGGCCCTTTTACAGTATCAAATTCTATTAAAAGGTAACCCTGAGAAAATCAGTGAACTCAAGTCACAAAGGTAAAATAAACAGATTGCAGTGGTCAGTACTTCCCAGCCCTCTATGATTCATTTTAGGAACAGTGACCCACGTGGCTGATAACTGAATGCTAGATTATCCTGCATATATTGCTCTTTGTTGTGCTTTATTAAAAAGTAATGGTCATTGCACAACCAGGGTACATGCCTGTGGGTGGATTCCTACCAACACAATGCAAACACATTTTTCTGCTACGGGGTATAAAGAATCCAATCTTGTGACACCAACTGTTAAAACAAAGGTCAGACCATCTGACACCTCTCCTCAAAACTCTTCTGTGGTTTGTATCTCACCTTCCAATGACCTACAACGCCATAATCGGGCTCCCATTACCACCTGATCTCATCCCCAATTACCCCTTGGTCACTGTGCCCTAGTCACATTGGCTCTCCTTCCCTAAAATACACCCGACTAGCCTGTGCCTCAGGCACTTTGCACATATTCTTCCTTCTGCCTAGAATGTTCTTTTCCCGGTAACCACATGGTTTTCTCCTTGACTTCTGGTTTCTGATCAAATGTGACTCAATCAGGTTGGCCTTCCTTGATCACCTCAATAAAAAAATTAAAAAACACAAAACTCTGTTTCGTCCTGTCTTGTTTGATTTTTCTCTATAGCACATATTACTCCTAACATAATATAGAATTTACTAATTTAATTTGCTTATTGAATATCTTCCCCAGAAAGATTGAAGCGGCATCATGGTAGGCATGCCTAGAAGAATACCTGGAACAAAGTAAATGCTCAATAAATATTTGTTTAATAATAAATGAATGAATGAATAAAAGTATTGATTTATCTGTTAATTATACCACTTAAGGTAGGAAAGGCAAAATGCCAGCTTTATAGAATTTTCAAGGGTGAATCAGAAACGAACTCTTTCCTAAGAAATGAAAAGAAATTTTCAGAAAGATCTCCCAGTAGAAGTCAATTATCTCTGTAAATAACGTTAACATAACACCAAGAATGCTGAGCACTGGAGCACCCATGAGATTAAAATTCCATGAAAAAGAAAAAAACATAGTGCATTCAGCTGAAGAAATCAAGGAAACTTTATAGAAAATGTGGCATTTGCATTGGTTTTAAAAGATGGAGAGGCTTTAGATAAGCCCATATGAAAGGGCCTGAGGGCATTCAAGAAGAAGACATTGTAAGCCAAGGAACAAACCTGTGTGGTCACTGGGCATGAGGAACATTAAATCCTTCTGTTTGACTGCAACAAAAGATATATAAAGGAGAACACAAGGAAAAATGATGGGAAAGGTGAGTCAAATTATGAACATTTCCATCAAAGATGTAACACTTCACTAATATTTACTCCTACTTTAAGTAAGACCTTCAGTATATCCCACCTGAATTTAGAGACCATCTCAAGAGTAGATTTGATGCATTGAACACTAGTGGCTGAAGACCAGGTGAGTTGTGGGATGACGTCAAAAACAACATACATGAAGAAAGCAAAAGGTCATTAAAAAGATAGAAAAGAAAACAAATAAAAAACAAAACAGAATGGACGTCAGAAGAGATTCTGAAACTTGCTTTTGAACACAGAAGAGCTAAAGATAACAAGAAATGATGAAGTAAAATAGCTGAACAGACAATTCTAAAAGGCGGCTCTAGAAGGCAAAATTAAGTATTATAATGAAATGTGCAAAGCTCTGGAGTTAGAAAAACAAATGGGAAGAATATGCCCACATTTCTCAAGCTGAAAGAATGGAAGGCAAGAATTGATGTTTTGAGTTGCAATATGAGCAAAATTCATTAATTGTGCTCATGAGGAACCTGTACATAGATCAAGAGGCAGTTGTTCTGACAGAAAAAAGGGATACTGAGTGGTTTAAAGTCAGAAAAGGTGTACAGCAGGGTTGCATCCTTTCAACATACCTATTCAATTTATATGTTGGGCAACTAATCCAAGAAGCTGGACTATATGAGGAAGAATGGGGCATCAGGATTGGATGAAGACTCATTAACAACCTGCGTTATGCAGATGACACAATCTTGCTTGCTGAAAGTGAAGATGACTTGAAGCACTTACTAATGAAGATCAAAGGTCACAGCCTTCAGTATGGAATACACTTCAACATAAAGAAAACAGAAATCCTCACAACTGGACCAATGAGCAACATCATGATAAATGAAGAAAAGATTGAAGTTTTCAAGGATTTTGTTTTACTTGGATCCACAATCAACACCATGGAAGTAGCAGTCAAGAAATCAAGTGACCTATTGCATTGGGCAAATCTGCTGCAAAGGACCTCTTTAACGTGTTGAAAAGCAAAGATGTCACCTTGAAGACTAATCAAAGACTAAAGTGAGACTGACCCAAGCCAAAAGAATGAAAAGTTCTGTCTTGGAAGAGGTACAACCAGAATGCTCCTTAGAAGCAAGGATGGAGAGACTGCATCTAACATACTTTAGACATGTTGTTAGGAGGGATCAGTCCCTAAAGAAGGATATCATGCTTGGTAGAGTAAAGGGTCAGCAGAAAAGAGGAAGACCCTCAACAAGGTGGACTGGCACAGTGGCTGTGGCTATGGACTCAAGCATAACAATTGTAAGGATGGTGCAGGAACCGGACAGTGTTTCTTTCTGTTGTGCATAGATCAGTATAAGTCAGAACCGACTCGATGGCACCTAACAACAACAGCAATATGAGCAAAATAATGAACGACACAGGAAGCATCAACAGAAGATGGAAGGAATGCACAAAGTCACTGTACCAAAAAGAATTGGTTGATACTCAACCATTTCAGGAGGTAGCATATGATCAAGAACTGATGATACTGAAGGAAGAAGTCCAAGTTATACTGAATTCATTGGTGAAAAACAAGGCTCCAAGAATTGGCAACATAGCAATTGAGATGATTCAACAACAGGATGCAACCCCGGAAGCACTCACTTGTCTATGCCAAGAAATTTGGAAGACAGATACCTGGCCGAACAACTGGAAGAGATCTGTATTCACCACCATTATAAAGAAAGACGATCTAACTGAATGGAGAAAATATCAAATAATATCATTAATATCACATGCAAGCAAAATTATGCTAAAGATAATTCAAAAACTGTTGCAGCAGTACATCAACAGGGATCTACTAGAAATTCAAGCTGGATTCAGAAGAGGACCTGGAATGAGGGACATCATTGCTGATGTCAGATGGATCTTGCTGAAAGCAGAGAATATCAGAAAGATGTTTACCTGTGTTTTATTGACTATGCAAAGGCACTGGACTGTGTGGATCATAACAAATCACTGATAACATTGCAAAGAATGGGAATTCTGGAACACCTAATTGTGCTCATGTGGAATCTGTACATAGACCAAGAGGCAGTTGTTGGAACTGCACATGAGAATACTGTATGGTTTAAAATCAGAAATGGTGTGTTCAGGGCTATATCCTTTCACCACACTTATTCAGTCTGTATGTTGAGCAAACAATCTGGGAAGCTGGGTGACAGGGAGAAGAATATGGCATCAGGATTGCAGAAAGACTCATTTAACAACCTATGATATGCAGTTGACAACCATGACAACCTTGCCTGCTAAAAGTGAAGAGAACTTGAAGTGCATATTGATGAAGATCAAAGACTACAGCCTTCAGTACGGATTACAATTCAACAACAACAACAACAAAAAATCCTCACAAATTGGCCTATAAGCAAAATTATGATAAATGGAGAAAAGATTGAAGTTGTCAAGGATTTCATTTTACTTGGGGCCATAATCAACTCCCATGGAAGCAGCAGTCAAGAAATCAAATGACCTATTGCATTGGGCAAGTTTGCTGCAAAAGAACTCTTTAAAGTGTTAAAAAGCAAAGATGTCACTTTGAGGACTAAGGTGCTCTTGACTTAAGCCACGATATTTTCAATTGCCTCATATGCATGTGAAGGCTGATTATGGACAATGAATAAGGAAGACCAAAGAAAAATTGATGCCTTTGAATTATGGTGTTGTTGAAGAATATTGATGATACCATGGGCTGCCAGAAGAACAAATAAGTCTTTCTTGGAAGAAGTACAGCCAGGGTACTCCTTGGAAGGGAGGATGGCTAGACTTTGTCTCACATATTTTGGATATGTTATTAGGAGGGACCAGTTCCTGGAGAAGGACATCATGCTTAGTAAGGCAGAATATCAGCAAAAAAAGAGGAAAACCCTCAAGGAGATGAATCTATATAGTGGGTGTAACAATGGGCTCAAACACAGCAAGGATTGTGAGGATGGCGCAGGACTGGGAAGCTTTTAATTTTGTTGTATATAGGGTCCCTAAGAGTGGGAACCAACTGGACAGCACCTAATGACAACAACAACAACAACATGTCTGTATTTTTACTCAAATAACCCACACCTTCTAAGTCCTTTTCCAACCATTCCCTCCCCTCTGTTGGGCATTTTCATAAGTGTTGCTAGGCCAATTTTTTTTTTTACACGTTGCTGTAAAATAATAATAACATAGTATGCTTAAGAAAATAACTCGTGGGGGGAGGGTGCAGTTAGCAAACAAACTTAGATGGTGCACATTACTTGCATAAAAAACGGGCAACTGCACCAGAAGACTGGAAAAAACAAACAAAAAAATCAACTAGATTTAACCTTAGAAATTTATGACTCTGCTTTTGGTCACTATTTCATTGGTGTTGTTAATTGTTTTATCTTTTTTTTTTTTCCTCTCTCTTTCTAAGGGACCTTTTTTTTTATTTCTTTGAAATGTTTTGTCACTTTTTTCTCACAATGTTTATGTTTTTGCCCCATACCTTTGTTCGTTTCTTAATCATAGCTAAATCTGAATCCAACTTTCATATTTTTCACTCTTTCATGGGTCTTCAATTTTCTGTTTCTTATATCTCATTTGATTATTTTTAAATCTCCTTACTCCTAAGCCTTTTTTTTTTTTTTGCTTTGAACCTTTTTTAAACCCTTAATGCATTTAAATATCTTACTGTGAAACTTTACATTTTTGTTTTCTCTTTGTTTTTTAAACATATTGACTTTTAAACCTCTCAAGCACCTACGTTTTATTTCACTATTTTATATTAATCTTATTTTTGCCGTTTTCTTCTTCTCCATTTACCTTTTAGTGATTAGCATGGATTGAATTTTGTCCTGCCAAAAAAGTGTGTATCAATTCGGCTGAGCCATGATTCCCAATATTGCGTGGTTGTCCTCCATTTTGTGATTGTAATTTTATGTTAAAGAGAATTAGAGAGAAATTGTAACTCCCTTACTAAGGTCATAACCCTAATTCAATACATAGGGAGTTTCACTGGGGTGTGGCCTGCACCACCTTTTACCTTACAAAAGAGAAAAGGAAAGGGAAGCAAGCAGAGAAGGGGGGACCTCATACCTCCAAGAAAGCAGTGCCGGGAGCAGAGCCGGTCCTTTGGACCTGAGGTTCCCGTGCTGAGATGCTCCCAGACCAAGGGAAGACAGATCACAATGACCTTCCTCTAGAGCCAACAAAGAGAGAAAGCCTTCCCCTGGAGCTGGCACCCTGAATTTGGACTTCTAGCCTACTGGACTGTGAGAAAATAAACTTATCTTTATTAAAGCCATCCACTTGTGGTATTTCTGTTATAGCAGCACTAGATGACCAAGACAATGATTTTTTTTTTTTTTTTGATGCAGGTCATCAAGAAGTACAAATGCAAAGATGAAAACATTGATAAACACCAAAACTATGCATAAATGTAGTGAGAGGTCTTTTCAACTTCCCCACACCCCATCCCCAGCTCTCTGAGCATCCCCCGTAAGACATCTCATCCAGCAAGGAGAATAGCATTCCAAAAAATTTACCTTGAAAAAAGGAAGGGAATAATGAGTTAATTCTCTCAAATTCTGTAAGCACTACCCCCAAATCTCCAAACACAGTCATTAATTGGCTTAGACTATATTACATGCTCACATCATCTTACCCTATCCTGATGTGAGAAAAGTATAACTTCTATTCAATGTTCTCTGATACAGATAGCCACTGGCTATTTAGTAAACCATGTTAAAATCATATCATAAGCTAGGAGGGGATAGGATGAGTGGGGTCACACCAGGGAAAAGACCTTGAATAGCCTTACTCAGATGAAGAATGCAATGGTGTTACAGGTCCCAAAAGACATTCAAGGAAAAAAAGAGCAAGAAGGCTTCCTCATCCAGTAGTCTTACACTACTTTTAAACTAGCCTTGTTTCAACATGCTCTCCCCATTCCTTTTTCCTCACAATAAGGATCAAGAAAAATCCCTTTAAATAAAAGGAAAAAATGAATAGTGATCAGATGTACCCATTTCTATGTGGTTCTTTTACCTTCTTACATGCTACTTTGTAACACAGACCAGCCTAAAGGTTATAATCTAAGAAGAGAGCTGGCTTGAGAAGTTTCCTCAAATTATTGTACCTGTTGTTCCACTTCAAGATGTCTTACCTCCCTTTTCAATTTTCTACTTCAGAGTTTGATGTTTGCCACCATCACTCACTTTTCTATTCTTCCTTCTTTAGTTGCTTTACCAGCAAGTCCCACTCCAGCACAGGCCAACTGGCCAGAATGTCTTTACATACAAATAAGACCTGTTTTGTATATTAAGATAGAAATGCCTGAACTTGGTCCCAAAACCAGGCAGGCCACACTGTGGGAACTGCCCATATGGTACATGAAAAGCCATTTAGTGGGACCTCAAGCGGCAGCTTTGGAGATCTGGTAGACTTGAAAGATTTTGACCAACAATGACAAAGACTACTTTCCAGGGGCATTGCAGAATGCATACTTGAAGACCCTGAAAATCTGCTGTTTCTGAGGGACTTTTTGTTATTGTAAGTCTGAAAGGAAATCCACTTTAAATAGCTTTAGGACAATTTCAGGGATTTAATACAGACTCTTTAAGGCTTTAAACTCTAAGATAAAATGATTGTAAGGACTATCAGAAATTTACATACACCAAATACACAGTTTTCTAAATGATGGACTAAGGTATCTTCGATGGTTGTCTGTCAACTTGGATAGGCTATGGTGCCCTGTTTTTTGGTAAATACTAGTATAGTTGCTATTATGGAGTAGTTATGTGTGATTAAATAAACTGGTCTTAAGTAAAGCAGATTACCTTTCATAATGTGGGTAGGCCTTAACCAAACAGTTGAAGGCCTTCATAACAAATGGGGAGTTTCCCTAGGCTGTGTTCTGCCTCCACACTAAAAAGAAACATGTTGCCATAATCCTCTCACTCTTCACTCTTCCCTTCAAGAGGCCTATGGATTTTGGCACACAAGTCTGCAGGAATCTCACACCTGTTGCCTTCTACAGATTTCAGACTTGCCAGTTGCCCACAATCACGTGAACCAATTCTTTGAAATCTATTTATCTCTCTGTGTCTATGTATCTATATACGTATCTATGTATGTATCTATCTATCTCTCAATCTAATTGGACTTGTTTCTCTAGAGACCCCAGATTAAGTATCCTTTTTCCAAAAAGTCTATGATATGAGGTTTATAGTTTTATTCAAAAGGTAGCTTTTAGAAAGACAGATAAGGGAAGGAAGGAAGGAAGGAAGAAAAGAGAGAAGGAAGGAAACAAGGGAAGATGGAAATAAAGGACAGCCTGAAACTTTCCTGAGTGTGTTTACGTAAGGAATACAGTGGATTTCTCCTAAATTTTCTCACTTTGATTTTCTCCTTTGTAGTTTCCATAAGAAACATTTGAAGTTATCATGTATTTATAGGGTATTCAACCGCATACTTTTTCCTTTGTTTTTGTTTTGTTATTTTTATCTCTGTGTTCTTCCTCCCCCCCATTTTTATTCCACTTATTTTCTTCCTTCTCTGCCTAATTTCCTTCCAATTTCTATTCCCTCTTTTCAGAAAGAATGAATTTCCATCCTAGCTTGTGACAGAAATAAGATGAATGCCTCTCATTAAAAGATATCGTTAAAAACAGAACATAGTTCATAACATCCATTCCCTACACACTGCGTCTCCAATATTCTGTTCTTAGTAAGTGGAGGAGAGAGTGGTTTGGCTGCAGTGTCACTGACAGATGGGGATATCAGTGTCAAGCTTCAACAAGATTCAGCAGCCCCTGCATTTCTTCTGCTCTGAAAGCTCCCCAGTTTGTCTTGTGGGAAGTCCAGCCCTGCTGTGAAGGTTCATTTAGTTTAACTTCCCAGGTCTCTCTGAAAATCACTCTGAAGCCCAACATGGGCCTATGCCGGACAGAAGGCTTGTTCCTGAAAATCAGCCAAGATGTATTTTATTTCCTTTCATAACTTGTTTCCCAGTTAAGCCTCCGGTGGGAGATTTTTGAGGTTACCACCCAGTGTCTATAGCTCAAGGAGGACAATTACACTCTGCAATTAAAAGCTTCATCTCAGCTTTAGTTAGAAATTTTAACACAGAGACTGCATGAATGTCAGAAGCAGTAATTGGGATAATTATGCCTAAGATGATGATGTTGTCTTCCAGACGGATTTCTGTTTCCTTCTGTAGGTGCCTAGAGGAGGTCCTAGTTTCCCAAGATTCCCTTAATCCAAGTTTTTCCTGAGTGACTGAAATGACTTGAGGTTAGGTTGCAATCTGTTCCCGGGTGGTTTTACTTCTGTTTCAATCTTGTTTTAGATTGGGTTCTCAAATTTAGATGAGAGAAGTTCATCTGAGGACCTTGTCATGGATTGCGTTGTGTCCCCCCGAAACATCTGTCAGCTTGACTAGATCATGATTCCCTTTATGACCGTATGATTGTTTACCATTTTATCTTCTGATGTGATTTCTTTATGTGTAGTAAGTCCTATCACTATGATGTAATAAGATGGATTAGTGGCAGTTATATTGACGAGGTCTACAAGATTAAGTAGTGTCTTAAGCCAATCTCTTTTGAGATACAAAAGAAAGAAGCAAGCAGGGAGACATGGGGGCCTCACATAACCGAAAAAGCAGGGCTGGGAACACAGCGTGTTCCTTTGGACCTGAGAT
This sequence comes from Loxodonta africana, assembly GCF_030014295.1. NCBI lineage: Eukaryota > Metazoa > Chordata > Mammalia > Proboscidea > Elephantidae > Loxodonta > Loxodonta africana. The sequence goes on from NC_087367.1 coordinate 31,535,869, forward strand.
TCCTGCATTGTGGTGCTCCCAGACCAAGGGAAGACTGATGCATCACAAGGACCTCCCTTCAAAGCTGACAGAAAGAGAAAGGCTTCCCCTGGAGCTGGTGCCCTGAATTTGGATGTCTAGCCTATTGGCTGTGAAAGAATAAACTTCTATTTGTTAAAGCCATCCACTTGTAGAGCTTTTTGACTATGTTACTTGATGACTCCCAAAAGTCTTGAAAAACTATTATTATCTCTTCAAACAGTATTTTGCCTTATACCCTCTTTCTGTTTTCATAGCTTCTAAGTAAATATGCATTAAATCTCATTATGTCCTTTGGTTCATCTCGTAGAGCACTAGATGTCTAAGACAGACCCCAACCTTGGAAAGCCCTGGCTTCCAACTTTTGTCCGTAAAGCTCTGAAACTTCTTCAAAGGTCTGCTCAGTTCTCAGCTGCCTTCTCTGGGTCAATAAATGTTCCTGGTCAAAGAAGTTTCAAATGCTAGGTTTACCTCTCTAATTCCTTCTTCTCCTGTATCTTGATCTGGTTATTTATCACTGTCTTCATAGCTTTTGATGCTTAGAAAAGTTTTATGTTTGTAAACTATCATCGGCAAGATGGGTGGTTCAAATTACGCAGTCTGTCATTACTGTCAATGGAAGTCCTTTTCTAATTTCTCTTAATTAAACCAAGTGATGGTACTGATAGACCTATAAAACTGTTATTATGTACACTGGCAATGAAGGTAAGGTAGATCCAACTGGAAATTTTCCCATCAATCCTATATCTGTCCTGTCTAAACTGATATGTGAATTATCTAATAACTCTGCACAGTGATTTCCCTTTATCCCAAAAAGAATTTATTGAAATAGCCTAGTTTCTAGAAAGAAAAAGTATAAAAATGAGGTGAAATTGCCGTTAGGAACAAGAGAGGACCATAGGGAGAAATATAAGAGAGAAATCCTATGAAAAATGAGGACAATAGCAATGTCTTAACAAAACCCATATACCAAGATAAATTAAAGTTTGAAGATGTTGGTGAATATGACAAAATTATGATCAAGTCCAGTTGATTCTCACGATATACTAATAAATCTCACCCTAATAAATTGTTTATTTAAGTATACATATACATACAGGCAGTCTCCAGGTTATGAACACCCAACTTACATACAACCTGTAGTTATAAACCAATTTCCGTAAAGTCTATTATATGGAAAATTCAAGGTACATACAAGGGTTTGTAATAACAAACCAGCACTACTTTGTGATGCAAATTAAAACATTATTATTACATTAAAGCTGTTTTAGTATATTTGGAAGTGTTTCTTTAATGTTTTTTGTGCCTGGAAAAGTACACTATATACTAAGGCGAACATTTGACTGAAATTAGATACAAACTGTACCAAACTCTTCCGATTTACATACAGATTCAACTTAAAGACAGATTTAGGAATGGAACTCGTTCATAATCCAGGGACTATCTGTATGAATATATATCCTTGGAAACCTATGGAGCAGCTCTACTCTGACCTATAAGGTTGCTATGAGTTGGAATAGACTTGATGACAATGGGTTTTATATCTATATATCTTTCTCTATATATACATATATACACACATATGTGTATACATATACATATATATGTGTACATACATACACTGAGACATGGTTAGTGAAATAATAAGGAATTGACACATGGTATTTATTGTGGATTGAATTGTATCCTCTCAAAAGATATATTGAATTCCTAACCCCCAGTATCCATGAACGTGATCTGATTTGGAAATATGGTCGTTGCAGATGCAATCAAGTTAAGGCCATACTGGACTAGTGTGGGCTCTAATCCAATATGACTGGTTTCCTTATAAGAAGATACTAAGAGGCAGACACATAGGGAGAATTTCATGTGATGACAGAGACAGAGATTGAAGTTATACTGTCACAAACCAAGGAATATCACAGGATTGTTGGCAAACACCAGAAGTTAGGAAGAAGGATTCTCTCCTAGAACCTTCAGGGGGAGCATGGCTCTGCCAGCACATTGATTTCATACTTCCAGCCTCTAGAACTGTGAGGGAACAAATTGTTTTTAGCCACCCAGTTTATAGTACAGGCAGTTCCAAGGGGCAGTCCTTGGATTACAATTGTGATTTGTTCCTGAGTGTGTCTTTAAGGATTTGTAGGTAAGTCAGAACACGTGTATAAGGGTCACTATAAGTCGGAATCAATTTGATGGCAACATTTTTTTAGTGCAAGAAAAGGCTTGAAGTCTTTTCAATGATTTAAAAGCTGCACATGCAGCAAGTGAAGGTGATTGTGATGAGGAATTTGTTGGGAGTAACGGTTGGTTCAATCATTCAAAGTGAGGACTAATTTACATAACATTAAAGGGCAAGTACTAGTTGTCTGGAAGTCTGATGTTATAACCTGGGGACTGCCTGTACTTTGTTACACCAGTCCTAAGAATCTAATACAGTGGCTTAGCCCTCAATCAGACACAAAAATTATTAGCAACGAGTCATTCAAGACAAGCAAGGCGAGGTGGACTTACTCTCTAAACCACTGTCTTCACTCAACAGCACTTAACTATCTGCCTTAATCCTAAACATTAGGAGAATGGACAGAGGTTTTCAAACAAGGAGGGGGGAAATAAAAAGGCATATGTCAGTGTAAATCCAAGGAAAATTAGATCAGGGAGATCTGAGAGAACCTAAAAGTTTAGAAAATTAACCCATCTGTGTTTATCGAGTACCAGCTGTGTGCAGGGGACTGAATTCTGCAAAGAAATCCTCGTAACTGACATAAAAGTCACTCATAAAATATTTATTGAGTGTCTAATATATAGCTAGCAGTTGGTGTACATCTACCAAACCAGTAAGACTAGATCCCTCCTTCCTAAAACTTACTTTATTACGGGGGAGGTAGGCAATACCCAACTGTTACAATAAATAGATAATAAGAGGGAGCTGGAGCTAGAGTGGCACATGGAAAAATGACAATAACACCTTGGAACCAAGTCCCAGGTGGCAGATTATGTAGATACCTGGGAAGACGCCACTGAGCAGAGAAAACAGTCCTGTAGTACAAAGGACCTAATACTGGAGGTTGCCTGGCATGTAAGAGAAATGGGAAGGGAATGAATGTGGTTGGAAGAGTGTGCACAAAGTGGAAGGTAGTGGAACATAAGATCAAAAGGTTATAGATGTCTAAACATGCAGCGTCTTGTAGGATTTTAACCTGAATGAAACAAACAGCCTTTGTGAGGTTTTATACACAGGAGTGACATCATCTCATGTTTGAATACAATTACTCTAACTGATGAGAAGAGAATAGATGGGTGGGGGTAAGGAAAGAAGCAGGAACACCTGTAGTAGACCATTGCAGGGATCCAGGTGAGAGATGGTGGTAAAATGAAAGTAGTTAGAATTCTGTAAACCACATTTACTCTCTGTCACTAGGTAGGAATATGGATATCCCCAGTCAAACTCCCTCCTTAACTGGACAAAATTTCCATAGAAGCATTCCAAATTAAGGGAAGTTTTATATAATCTATGTCATGCCTAGATTCTAAAACTGAGGTTTTTAATAAAAATCAATTGCTTAAGAATAACAACCACCACACATTATAAATAATTTTTTATTTACTAATAGTTAAATGGAAACCCTGGTGGCACATTGGTTAAGTGCTACAGCTGTTAACCAAGAGGTCGGCAGTTCAAATCCACCAGGTGCTCCTTGGAAATTCTATGGGGCAGTTCTACTGTCCTATAGGGTCACTATGAGTCAGAATCAACTCGAAGGCAGTGGGTTTAGTGGGCTTAATAGTTAAATTAAATCTCTCAGCAATTATAGGCTTGCATTACAAATGCAAGTTTTAGTTTTGATTCAATAGCTTTTTACACAGATTAGGTGATGGATGCCTTGGAGCTGGAGGTGTAGAGGTCAGTGTTTAAAGCCTGCTGAATTAACCCAATCTACTACTTGAAAAATGGCATGGGGGCAGTGTCTGGCTTCCTCTAACTTCACAAGGGAGAAAGTGAATCAAGATCAGCAGCCCAGGGCTGATTCCTATGAGGTAGTGGTCAGACATGCCTCCTTTCTCGGCCATCTTTACCAATTCTGACACCAACCATCTTTCCACGGCATTGTCTACTTCTCTGCTGGTTTGATAATTCATTGTAGTGGTCACACAGAACTCGCAAACAATACAATTATGGGGCTTATTAGGGAAGTGAAAGTTACAATTCAGGCTCAGGAACTCTAGTATATAGTTCTTTCATCAGGACAGCCCCTTCCCAGCCCAAGCAAGCCTCTCCCTGGCCCTAGGCCTTTTCCGAAACGCACTCAGCTTTCTCTCTCTGTGGCCTGGGAAGCCCAACGCACCATCTCCTGCTGCTGGGTCTCCTGCTGGTCCCTGCTGCTGAGTCTCTGCTGCTGCACCTTGCTGCCTTCAGTGTTACATCTCTCTCTCTCTCCTGGTTCCAGGAGCTTCTCAGCACAGGGATCCCGGCTCCAAAGAATGCACTCTCTGCTCTTGGCTGTTCGTCCTTGGTGGTGGTGGTGGGATGTTCTCTTTCCTGTCTCTCTGGTGGCTCATTTCAAACCCAGTAGGATCCAAAACTGACCAATCCCTTTGGTGGGCCATAATTGCCCTGTCACACAGTTCTGCACAATCACTTGGGTGGGAGTTACAAGACCATGGCTAGAAGGGCCCCACAAAAGGAATCCATTACACCTCAGGCCACCCCCTGGCTTTTCTAGCCATGGTTCTTTCATACTTGGAGGAAAAATGCCCCCTCCCAATCATTTTACCAGTCCAAAACAGTCATTAACAATTAGTCATTCTATAGGGCAAGGCGTTCTAAGGGTAAAGTTACTCAGGTACCTGCCATTAAGGTCAGCTGCAGCTGTCCCTTTGATCTGGTTAGGTTCTCCAAACATCATCTTGTCTTCACTTTTTTCTGGCCTCTGAGAGAAGGTTATTCCCTTGCTCTGAGCCTCACTTGCAGTATCAGCATAGCAAAACCTTTAAGGGCCTTTAACTTTGGCCAAAGTAATCAAGTCCAGCTGTACCTCCCCCTTCGTCCACCCTTTCACAGCTTCTACAATTACAGTTTTTACAATCAAAATTATTCCTGTTAACAGTCACAATCACAGCTGAATCATATAATCCTATCAGCATCTTCCCCAACTTCTCTTCCCCAGAACCATTAGGAAAAGAGGAATCTATTCAGTGGGGATCCTTCCTTGTCCACCTCATTTTGAGTATGAGCATACTCATGAAAGGATGTAAACCAGCCACTTCATGCCTTTTTCTCTCCCTGCCCCCCATTAGATAGCTAATATTTAAATTGCCAGTCCCTTTCAAACCAGCACTATGAGGAGATGAGTGTGTTTCTTGGTCTTAAAGAATGTTCTGTTCCAGCTGGAACTTTGAGCATCTGCATCCATAAGCAAAGTCCAGTCTAGAGCAAGCCATCAAATTGTAGCCATCTACAGCAGCTCACAGTGTCAAACATCTTTCTCTTCATTTGGTTGGGTTCTGGTCAGCTCATCCCTACCCATCCAAGCTAGGTGAGAATGGGTAGCCGTGTCAGGCTCAAGGGTTCACACACATCTCTTGGCACTTCAGACAACCCCTTCACACTCTCTCATCCCTAACCTCTTGGGCTAGGTCAACTGGTTTTACCCATAAACTTTAGGAGTCCACACAACCCCCTTTACTTCTGACCAGCTAACCCTTCTCTCATCCCTAGCCCCCATGTGCTAGGTCAACAGGCGCCAATAAGACATGTCCAAACTCTGTTCTCTCTTCATTGCTGTACTTCCCCCACTTCCACTCATGAGTGGACCCAGGTGATTACCACAAGTGAGCAGATCAAGCTGTGTACTTATTAGATCCCTGTAACTTCTTGTTCCTTCTGATTGGCACTGACTTTTCCTGCCTTGATGCATCCAACAACAAACTGCTTGCTTGAAATCCAAAAAGCAAAACAGTCACCTTTTTTTTTTTCTTCAAGTCTTTCCTTCATCAGTTCTTAGGTGGTTCTGCCTGTCTTTTCAAGTATAAAATCTGGGTTGGGCTCACGTTTTGACCTAAGCCCCCACTCTATACACAGGGCTACTGCATTCAAACAGCCTGTGTTTCCCTTGGGCAAACCCTAACTCCCCTTTTAGCATGTCCAATCAAATACTGGCTGAAGGCTGAGTTACATGCTCTCTGCAATCTCTAACCCAATATTCATTTCCGGCATACGTTAGGTTTGCTTTACAACACTAGTAGGAGAAACATCAATATCCATAGTACATTCAATTTAACACTTAATTTCAAATATATAACCGTTTCTAAAACATTCCAGTTTCATCTTCTTTTCTCGGCACCTTAACTATCTTCCCATTCATATGCATGTGTGGCCTTGGGCCTCTGGCTAAGTGGAACCTATAGACCCCCTATCAATCATCCTGCTTATCTAGCCCAGCTTTGGCCTCAGGCCTCTCCAGATGCAGGAGAACATTCCTTTTGTCATTACAGATAACAGCAACCAAAGTGTCTAAGAATCGAAAGCTTCACTTTCCAAGCCCCTTAATTATTTCTCTTATGAAGTCCCATGCTTTCATGAGTCTAGAGCCATTGCAAAGAATCCCACTTCTGATGCCAACTGTAAAAACATCTTGAGCGTGGTGTCTGACCTCCTCTAACTTCAGAAGGGAGAAGGAAAATCAAGATCAACAGCCCAAGGCTGATTCCTATGAGGTGGAGGTCAGACATTTTTCCTCTCTCTGTCATCTTTACTAATTCTGATACCAACCGTCCCTCCCACCACACAATCTACATTCTTGGCTGGGTTTGATTATTCTTTGCAATAGCCACACAGAACTCACTGAAAATACTCACAATTATGAGGTTTATTAGGGAACTGACAGTTGCAATTCAGGCTCAGGAATCCTCAAGATACAGGAATCCTCAAGATCAGGACAGCCTTTTCTTCCCTACGGGAGCTTGCCTCTCCCTGGCCCTGGGCCTCTGCCCAAAGGCACTCAGCCAGGAAGCTCACCACACAGTCTTCTTCTGCCGGGTCTTTGCTGCCGGGTCTCTGCCGCCACTTCTCACTGCCTTCAGTGTTACATCTCTCTCTCTCTCTGTCTCCTTGTTGCAGGAGTTTTTCAGCACAGGGATCTGGGGTCCAAAGGATCTGCTGGCTCCTGACTGTTCTTCCTTGGTGGTGGTGGGATCTTATCTTTCCTGCCTCTGGGGTGGCTCATTTCAAACCCAGTGGGATGGCAAAACTGACCAATTCCTTTGGTGGGCCACAATTACCCTGTCACATAGTTCCACACAATCACTTGGCTAGAAAGGCCACACAAAAGCAATCCATTTCACAGCACTACTCCTTTCCAATCATTTCTTATCCCTTGCTAGCTACTTCCATCTTCCGGTGTGGCTGTCACATGCTCCATTTGCAGCCACATGTTCTCCAATTTTAGTTCTACTCATGTTACCCTCTTTGAAAATCCTATTGAAGTCTTCTTCTTATTATTATTTCTTAATTTTTTTAGTTGCTGTCTTATCGACCTCTGACTCATTGCAACCCCACGTGCAGCAGAGTGACACTACTGTGATCCATAGAGTTTTAACTGTCTGATTTTTTGGAAGTAGATCATCAGGTCTTTCTTCCTAGTCCATCTTAGCCTGGACTACTCTGCTGACACCTGTTTGGCATCATAGCAACCTGCAAGCCTTCACTGATAGACAGGTGGTAGCTGTGCATGAGGTACATTGGCCAGGGATTGAACCTGGGTCTCCCTCAAAAATTTCCTCCCTGCTGTGGTTTTTCCAAGCCTGTGGCAAAGAGAGAAAAGCCACGTTTGCAGAAAGACAGACTCTCTCCCTGCTGTCTGGGTGATCCCACGAAGGCCTTCTAACCTCTGGATATCTTCATCCATGACATGATGATAGCGATATCTAACTCCTAGGGCTTGGTGTGGACTATGTAACCCAGGGCATAAAATGACTGTGTAAGTGCCTGCCAGGGAGGCCACACTCAGTACTTCCCAGCAATCCCCCCACATTCCTTTTCACTATCCTTACTCTAGATATTTCTACTGCTTATTTGGCTTCCTGTTCTCAAACTACAAATTTGCTTCCTGTTCTCAAACTACAAATAGCTCTATGATCTGTATGTTCTGTGTTTCCACCGCTGCTGATTAACTACATGCTATATAATTGTTAATTGATAACTTCCTCTGCTTAATATTCCTAAAAGTTATGTTTAAGTATTAAATGATGTAATGAATATAAATACTTAAAGTACCTTGGACATATAAGTCCCCGATTCAAAACCATTGCTCTTTATTGTTGATCTCTTATTATTATTGTTATTATTATTATTGTCATTATTAGTTATCCTACCACTTCTGCACTGGAAGAAAAGCTGTTTGAGGGTACATAAGAAAGGACTGTCAATCTACTTTCAAAAAATCCATTGAAAACCTTATGGAGTAGAGTTCTACTCTGACACAAAGAAGGTCACCAAGAGTTGGAATTGACTGAACCACAACTGTTTTTTATCTGACTAGTCTTGAACCAAACCCAGCCACCAAAGCAAGCCCTGACATCACCAACTTGGGACTGCAGTATAGTTTGCCAGACGGTGGCCTTGAGGTTGAAACATCTAGATTTGCCCTCATTTGGTGGGTGCATAGATGTTGTGTTGACAGCCCATGGGTAAAAAACTCTGTAGCAATGGCTGGTTTGCACCACTGGGCCAGAGGGCAGGATACAATGAATGACTTCAGAAAGTGAGTAGATGCTGAGAGAGCCAGGGGAAGAACTTGCAAGAATGAGCACACCATGAGTTAGAGGATCCACAGACTCCAACATTAAGTACCTGGCATAAAGTATATTAGAAGAGAAGAAAAAAACACAGCAGGATCTGACTCTTTCCCCTCATTACAGGGATCCAGAAGCAATCCCCATCCCCACCCCCACACACAGGAGAGAGAAGCATCTTAGAAAGGAGCTGGGAAATGCAACCAGAGAACCTGAGCATTTTCTTCCCTAGAGCAAAAAACCAAACCCAGTGCCGCGAGCCAATTCCAACTCATAGTGACCCTATATCAGTGTGGAAAAAAAAAATTAGTAGGACAGTTTAAATCATCACATTAGACTAAACTTTAAAACGGAAAGGACACTCAGTTAAATTTTCTGTCCTCTAGCCAGCAGGTGGCGGCTAATAAAAAGGCAAGATTAGCAGTAGACAAAATAACCAAGTTATATAATTTATACACCACAAAATTGGGCTGAGTTATATTGTATGATCCTGTTTAGTTATTTTTTTTTTTTCTCTCTCTCTTCTGACATCCGTTTTGGTCTTTTCTTTCTTTCCTGTCTTTTCGATGATCTCTTGCTTTCTTCATGTATGATTTTTTTTTAAATTGTACTTTAAGTGAAAGTTTGCAATTCACATCAGTATCTCATACAAAAACTTATACACACATTGTTACCTGACCCTAGTTGCTCTCCCTACGATGTGACAGCACACTCTTTCTCTTCACCCTATATTTTCAGCATCTAAAAAAAATTTTTTTTTTTTAATTCAACCATATCGTGTCCCCCTCTGCCTTCTCATTTTGCATCCACACAGCAGCTAACCACATAGTCTCATGTGCCTACTTGAGCTAAGAAGCACACTCCTCACCATTATCATTTTATGTCTTTTAGTTTTTTAGTCCAGTCTAGTCTTTGTCTGCAGAGTAGGTTTTAGTTTTGAGCTAACAGAGAGCCCGGGGACCACGACCTCTGGGGCCCCTCCAGTCTCAGTCAGACCTTTAAGTCTGCTTTTTTGTAGGAATTTGAGATTGCATTCCACTTTTCTCCTCCACCATCAAGGATTTTCTGTTGCGCTCTCTGTCAGGGCAGTCATTGGTAGTAGCCAGGCAACATCTAGTTCTGGTTTCAGGCTGATGGGAGTCTCTGGTTTATGTGGCTCACTCTTTCTCTGGTGTCTCTTTCTTTCTCTTTTCCTTGTGTCTTTGGTATTCTTCATTCTCCTTTGCTCCAGGTGGGTTGAGACCAATTCATGCATCTTAGTTGGCTGCTTGCTAGCTTTAAAACCCCAGATACCATTCCCCAAAGTGGTATGCAGAACATTTTCTTAATGTACCTTGTTATGCCAATTGACCTAGATATCCTCTGAAACCATGGTCCCCAGATCCCTATCCCTGTTACTCTCTCCCTCGAAGTGTTTGGTTGTATTCAGGAAACTTCTTAGCTTTTGGTTTAGTCCAGTTGTGCTGGTTTTCCCTGTATCGCGTGTTGTCCCTCCCTTCGCCTGAGATAATTGTTGTCTACTACCTAATTAGTGAATGTACCCTATCCCCACCCTCTCCACCCTGGTAACCATCAAAGAATGTTTTCTCCTGTATTTAAACCTTTTCTTGAGTTCTTATATTAGTGGTCTGCTATAGTATTTGTCCTTTTACAAATAACAAATTTGACTCTGCATAATGCTTTTCAGATTCCTAAATGTTATGTTCCGTGGATTCATCGTTGTTCTTTACAGATGTGTAGTATTCCACTGTGTGAATATACCATAATTTGTTCATTCACTCATCAGTTGATGGGCACCTAGGTTGTTTCCATTTTTTGCTACTGTGAACAGTGCTGCATTGAGCATGGGTGTGCATAAAGCTATTCATGTGATGGCTCTTATTTCTCTAGGATATATTCCAAGAAGTGGGATTGCTGGATCCTGTGGTAGTTCTATTTCCAGCTTTTTAAGGAAGCACCAAATTGATTTCCAAAGTAGATGTACCATTTTACATTCCCACCAGGAATGTGTAAATGCTTCAGTCTTTTCACAACCTCTCCAACATTTATTATTTTGTGTTTTTTGGATTAATGTCAGCTTTGTTGGGGTGAGATAGTATCTCATTATACTTTTGATTTACATTTTTTTAATGGCTAATCACCGTGAGCATTTCTTCATGTATCTGTTAACCACCTGAATGTTTTCTTTGGTGAACTGCCTGTTCATATCCATTGCCCATTTTTTAAATTTTTATTGTGCTTTAAGTGAAAGTTTACAAATCAAGTCAGTCTCTCACACAAAATCTTACGCACACCTGGCTATATACTCCTAGTTGCTCTCCCCCTAATGAGACAGCACATTCCTTCTCTCCACCCTGTGTTTCCGTGTCCATTCAGCCAGCTTCTGTCCCCCTTGGCCTTGACATCTCCCTTCCAGAGAGGAGCTGCCCAGATAGTCTCATGTGTCTACTTGATCCAAGAAGCCCACTCCTCATCAGTATCATTTTCCGTCTTGTAGTCCAGTCCAATCTCTGTCTGAAGAGTTGGCTTCGAGAATGGTTCCTGCCTTGGGCTAACAGAAAGTCTGGGGATCATGACCTCCAAGATCCCTCTGGTCTCAGTCAGACCCTTAAGTCCGGTCTTTTCACTAGAATTTGGGGTCTGCATCCCACTGCTCTCCCGCTCCTTCAGGGATTCTGTTATGCTTCCTGTCATGGTAGTCATCAGTTGTAGATGGGAACCATCTAGTTCTTCTGGTCTCAGGCTGGTGTAGTCTTTGATTTATGTGGCCCATTCTGATTCTTGGGCTGATACTTGTGTCTTTGGTGTTCTTCATTTTCTTTTGCTCCAGGTGGGTTGAGACTAATTTTTGTATCTTCGATGGCTGCTTGCTAGCATTTAAGACCCCAGATGCCACTCTCCAATATGGGATACAGAATGTTTTCTTATAGTTTTTATTGTGCAAATTGACCTAGATGTCCCCTGAAACCATGGTCCCCAAACCCCGCCCCTGCTACTCTGGCCTTCAAAGTATTCAGTTTATTCAGGAAACTTCTTTGCTTTTGGTATAGTCCGGTTAGGCTGACCACTCCCGTACTGTGTGTTGTCCAACCCTTCACCTAAATTAGCTCTTGTCTACTATCTAATTAGTAAAAACCCTTCTCCCTCTCTATCCCTCCCCGCTCATGTAACCATCAAAGAATATTTTCTTCTCTGTTTAAACTATTTCTTGAGTTCTTATAATAGTAAAAAAACTATAAAACTAATTGTCCTTTTGCAACTGACTAATTTCACTCAGCATAATGCTTCCAGGTTCCTCCATGTTATGGAATGTTTCACAGATTCATCACTGTTCTTTATTGATGCATAGTATTCCATTGTGTGAATATACCATAATTTATTTATCCATTCATATGTTGATGGGCAACTTGGTTGCTTCCATCTTTTTGCTATTGTAAACAGTGCTGCAATGAACATGGGTGTGCATATATCTTTTCCTTTCATATGAAGTTGGCAATTTGTTTCTCCATCTCATTAAAACATGTCACTGGTATTTGGATCGGGATTGCATTGTATCTATAGATGGCTTTGTGTAGAACAGACATTTTTACGATGTTGAGTCCGCCTATCCATGAGCAAGGTATGTTTTTCCACTTACGAAGGTCTCTTTTGGTTTCTTGCAGTAGTGTCTTGTAGTTTTCTTCCTATAGGTTTTTTACATTTCTGGTTACATTTATTCTTAAGTATTTTGTCTTCTTAGGGGCTATTGTAAATGGTTTTGATTTGGTGATTTTCTCTTCATCACTGTCTTAGTTGATGTAGAGAAATCCAACTGATTTATGTATGTTTATCTCGTATCCTGAAACCCTGAATTCTTCTATTAGTCTCAATAGTTTTCTTAAGGCTTCTTTAGGTTTTTCTGGGTATAAGATCATGTCATTGGCAAATAGAAATACTTTTACCTCTTCTTTGCCAATTTGGATGCACTTTATTTCTTTATCTAGCCTTATAGCTCTGGCTAGGGCCTCTGGCACAATGTTGAATAAGAGTGGTGATAAAGGGCATCCTTGTGTGTTTCCTGTTTTCAACAGGAATGGCTGCAATCTCTCTCCATTTGGGATGATGTTGGCTGTTTGCTTTGTATAAATGCCCGTAATAATGTTTAGGAATTTTCCTCCTATTCCTATTTTCCTGAGAGTTTTTACCACGAATGGGTATTGGACTTTGTCAAACGCCTTTTTTGCATCAATTGATAAGATCATGTGGTTCTTGTCTTTTGTTTTATTTATGTAATGGGTTACACTGATTGTCTTTCTAATGTTGAACAATCCCTGCATACCTGGTATGATTCTCACTTGGTCATGGTGAATTATTATTATTATTATTTTCGGATATGGTTTCAAATTCTATTGGCTAGAATTCTGTTGAGAATTTTTGCATGTAAGTTCATGAGGGATATAAGTCTGTAATGTTCTTTTTTTGTGGAGTCTTTACCTGGTTTTGGTATCAGGGTTATGCTGGCTTCATAGAATGAGTTTGGGGGTATTCCATCCTTTTCTATGCTTTGAAATACCTTTAGTAGTAGTGGTGTTAACTGTTCTCTGAAAGTTTGGTAGCGTTATCCGGTGAAGCCGTCAGGGCCAGGGCTTTTTTCTTTGGGAGTTTTTGAATACTTTTTCAATCCCTTCTGTTGTTATGGGTTTATTTACTTGTTCTGTGTCTGTTTGTGTTAGTTAGGTAGGTAGTGTGTTTCTAGAAATTTGTCCATTTCTTCTAGGTTTTCAAATTTGTTAGAGTACAACTTTTCATAGTACTCTGGTATGATTCTTTTAATTTCAGTTTGGTTTGTTGTGATATCACCCATCTCATTTCTTATTCAGGTTATTTGCTTCATCTCCTGTTTTTCTTTTGTCAGTCTGGCCAGCAGTTTATCAATTTTGTTAATCTTTTCAAAGATCCAGCTTTTACTTGTTAATTCTTTCAATTGTTTTTCTGTTTTCTATTTCATTTAATTCTGCTCTAATTTTTATTATTTCCTTTCTTCTGGTGCCTGAAGGTTTCTTTTGTTGTTCTCATTCCATTTGTTCAAGTTGTAGGGATAATTCTTTGATTTTGGCCCTTTCTTCTTTTTGGAAGTGTACATTTATTACATAAATTGGCCTCTGAGCACTGCTTTTGCTGTGTCCCAAAGGTTCTGATAGAAAGGGTTTTCATTCTTATTGGATTCTATGAATTTCTTTATTCCATCCTTGATGTCTTCTATAACCCAGTTGTTTCTGAGCAGAGTATTGTTCAGTTTCCAAGTGTTTGATTTCTTTTCCCTGCTTTTTCTGTTATTGACTTCTACTTTTATGGCCTTATAGCCAGGGAAGATGCTTTGTAATATTTTGATATTTTGGATTCTGTTAAGCTTTGCTTTACGGCCTAATATGTGGTCTACTCTTAAAAATGTCCCATGTGCATTGGGAAAAAAAAAAGTATACTTGGCTGCTGTTGGGTGGAGTGTTCTGTATATGTCTATGAAGTCAAGTTGGTTAATTGTGGCATTTAGCCCTTCCGTGTCTTTATTGAGCTTCTTTCTGGATTTCTGTCCTACACTGAAAGTGGTGGTTGAAGTCTTCTACTATTATTGTGGAGCTGTCTATCTCACTTTTCAGTGCCATTAGAACTTGTTTTATGTATCTTGAAGCCCTGTCATTGGGTGCACAAATATTAAGTATGGTACTATCTTCCTCTTATGCTGTCACTTTAATCATTGTACAGTGTCCTTCCTTATCCTTTGTGGTAGATTTAAGTTTGAAGTGTGTTTTGTCAGAAATTAGTATAGCCACTCCTGCTCATTTTGATTGTTGTTCTCTTGATATATTTTTTTCCATCCTTTCAATTTTAGTTTATTTGTGTCTTTAAGTCTAAGGTGCATCTCCTGTAGGCAGCATATAGCCAGATCGTATTTTTTTATCCATTCTGCCACTCTCTGTCTCTTTATTGGTGCACTTAGTCCATTTACATTCAGCATGATTATAGATAGTGCCGTCATTTTGATGCGTTTTTTGTGTGTCGTTGCCAGATTTATTTTTCCACTTACTTTTTTGTGCTGAGAAGTTTTTCTTTGTAAATTGTGTGTTCCTCTTTTTCTTTGTGATTGAATTTGTTTTTGCTGAGTCTTTATTTTTTTTTATTTTGAAGTATAAAATTGTGGCTACCTTGATATTTACCCCTATTTTTCTAAGTTTAAACCTAACTTGTATCTCCCTATATCACCTTGATTTCCTCTCCATGTTGAAGCTCTATGCCTACTTTATTTAGTCCTTCTTTATTGATTATTGTCATCTTTTACTTAACGACATCATTGATTCCCTGCTTTGAGCATTTTTTTAATCTTGATTAGTTTTTATGATTTCCCTATCTGAGTTTATATCTTGTTGCTCTATTCTATGTTCTAGTGTTGAGTTGGTATCTGACATTATTGATTTTCTATCCAGAGAATTCCCTTTAGTATTTCTTGTAGTTTTGTTTTGGTTTTTGCAAATTCCCTAAGCTTCTGTTTATCTGTAAATGTCTTAATTTCACCTTCATATTTGAAAGACAGTTTTGCTGGGTATATGATTCTTGGCTGGCAATTTTTCTCCTTCAATGCTTTATATAAGTCATGCCATTGCCTTCTTGACTGCATAGTTTCTGCCGAGTAGTCTGAACTTATTCTTATTGATTCACCTTTGTAGGTGATTTTTCAGTAATCCCTAGCTGCTCTTAAAATTTTCTCTTTATCTTTAGTTTTTGCAAATTTGATAATAATATGTCTTGGTGACTTTCTTTTGGGATCTACCTTGTATGGGGTTCCATGAACATCTTGGATAGATATCCTTTCATCTTTCACAATATCAGGGAAGATTTCTGCCAACAAATCTTCAACAATTCTCTCTGTATTTTCTGTTATCCCTCCCTGTTCTGGTATTCCAATCTCTCGCAAGTTATTCTTCTTGACAGAGTGCCACATGATTCTTAGGGTTTCTTCTTTTTTTTTAATTATTTTATCTAATTTTTCTTCAAATATATTGGTGCCTAGTTATTTATCTTCAATCTCACAAATTCTGCATTCCACTTCCTCAGTTCTGCTCCTCTTTCTACTGAATTGTCTAATTCTGTAATTTTATTGTTAATCTTCTGAATTTCTGTTTGTTTTCTCTCTGTGGATTCTTGCAGTTTATTAAATTTTCTTTATGTTCTTGAATGATCTTTTTAATATCCTCAACTGCTTTATCTGTGTGTTCCTTGGCTTTTTATATTTGTTGCCTGATCTCATTCCTGATGTCTTGAAGAGCTCTGTATATTAATCTTTTGTATTCAACATCTGGTAATTCCAGGAATACATCTTCATTCAGGAAAGTCCTTGATTCTTTGTTTTGGGAGTTTGTTGAAGCAATCACGGTCTGCTTCTTTATGTTATTTGATATCAACTGTTGTCTCCAAGCGATTTATAAGTTATTATATTAATTTATTTTATGTTTGCTCACTGTGTCCTAGTTTCTTGCTTTGTTTTGTTTTGATATAACCAAATAGGCTACTAGAGTGAGCTCACTTGCTTATTGGAGTGTTTGAAGCACTAACGTCCTGTTACCAGATGGCCAGAGCTGTTACCAGGTATATAAGCCTGGAAGTCCATTCACTATTCTTGTATAGATTCAGCTCAGGTGTCCTGATAGTCGGTCACCTAATGTGTGGCATAGGCTCTCACCTACTGTCTTAGAGAAGCAGTGGTGATGGGTGTATGCACTGGTTTTTGGTAGCAGCAGGAGGTCACACTCTGAGGAAGGCAGTGGGCTGACACCCTTCCCCCAAACGTCAGTGAGGAAGGAGTGTCTCTGTTCTTTAAAGCACTCTGGTGGGTACACTCTGCAACTATACCTTAGGTACCCAATGCTTATACCTGTAAGGACTGGTAGGCACCACTATCCTTTTGCGGGTGGCTAAATGGTGTGGATGGAACCTCCAGTCCTCAGGCCCCTGCTGTGGGTAGGTGAAGGCCCTGTTTAATAGGCAAAGTGGTATCAGACCTCCAAAACCTGCCTTTCCTTACAGAGCTGAAACAGTTACAGTCAGACCTCAAACCGATTTGCCCTTGCAATATAATAGCCACCTTGATCCATGTAGGGGTAAGAGACAAAGCCTGTGGATCACTTATGCTTGGACTGGAGCCGCTTCTGCTCTTAGCTTCCAGATTATGGGGGTCTGCAGAGTATTTTTCCCCCTTTTATTGATTTGTTCCTTCTTCCAAGCCAGGAGAATGGCTCAGGGAGCACAGCAGGTTCTATCTCAGGCCCAGGGAAATCAACTGTTAATGAAGCTGGCTGGGCAGAGGAGGGAGGGATCAGATAGACAGGACAGAGTTCTTTCAAAAGAAGAAACTATTAGATCCATGCATGGTAAATTAGATAAAATCATTTATCTTGTGTCGAGAGTACTGTTTTATCTCAGAATCCAGAGGTATGAGTAGCCTGTGTGTGCTGGCTGGATTCTTGTCAAGACTGCCCCCAGGGGGTTAGGGTTGCATCCCATGCTTGCCTTCTTTTGGTGAAGCATCTGTGTCCTAAACTCCACCACCAGTCCCGCGGGCATCACACCAGGGGTCAGGGTGCAGGCATTTTTGTTGCCTTCTTCCACTGAAGTAGCCACTTCCTAAATGCCACAGCCAACCCCACTGTAGACACGCCACAGAGTCGGAGGCACACAACCGTGCTTGCCTTCTTTTGCTGAAGCCGCCATGTCTTGGGGAACTACAATAAGCCCTGCCACAGTCTCGCCAAAGAACAGCATCAGGGAATCTATTCTACCCAAAGCAATTTTGATACAATGCAACTCCTATCCAAATTCCAAAGATATTTTTTAATGAGATGGAGAAACAAATCACCAACTTCATATGGAAAGGGAAGAGGCCTGGGATAAGTAAGGCATTAGTGAAAACGAAGAACAAAATTGGAGGCCTCATACTACCTAATTTTAGAAACTATTATACTGCCACAGTAGTCAAAACAGCCTGGTACTGGTACAACAACAGATATGTAGACCAATGTAATAGAATTGAGAATCCAGACATAAACTTATCTACCTATGAGCTGCTGATATTTGACAAAGGCCCAAAGTTTGTTAAATGGGGAAAAGACAGTATGTTTAACAAATGGTGCTGGCATAGCTGGATATCCATCTTCAGAGAAATGAAACAAGACCCATACCTCACACTATGCACAAAAACTAACTCAAAAGGGATTAAAGACCTAAACAGAAAATAGAAAATTTCAAAGATTATGGAAGAAAAAATAGGAACAACGCTTGGACCCCTTATACATGGGATGAACAGAATACAAAACATTACCAACAATGCACAAATATCAAAAGAGAAACTAGATAACTGGGAGCTCCTAAAAACAACATTTTCACAATGTTGGGATTTTCTACCCACGAGCAAGATACGTTTTTCCTCTTATATAGGTCTCTTTTGGTTTCTTTCACTATTGTCTTATTGCTTCCTCTGTATAGGTCTTTTACATCTCTGGTTATATTTATTCCTAAATTTTTAATCTTCCTGGAGGCTATTGTAAATCGTATTGATTGGTGATTTCCTCTTTGACATTCTCTTTCTTGATGTAGAGGCATCTAACTGATTTTCATATGTTTATCTTGTACCCTGATACTTTGCTGAAACCTTGTATTATTTTCCGTAGTTTTCTTAAGGATTCTTTAGGTTTTTCTGTGTATAAGATCATGTCATCTGCAAATAGAGATAATTTGTCCCCTTTACCAATTTGGATGCACTTTATTTCTTTTTCTAGCCTAATTGCTCTGGCTATGACCTCCAGCACAATGTTGAATAAGAGTGGTGATAAAGGGCATCCTTGTCTGGTTCCCATTCTCAAAGGGGGTGCTTTGAGACTCTCTCCATTCAGGATGATGTTGGCTGTTGGCCTTGTATAAATGCCCTTTATTATGCTGAGGAATTTTCCTTCTATGCCTATTTTGCTGCAAGTTTTTATCATGAATGGATGGTGGAATTGTCAAATGCCTTTTCTGCATCAATCGATAAGATCATGTGGTTCTTGTCTTTTGCTTTATTTACGTGATGGATTACACTGATTGTTTTTCTAATTTTGAACCACCCCTACAACCCCATTGCCATCGAGTTGATTCCGACTCATAGCAACCCTATAGGACAGAGTAGAACTGCCCCACAGGGTTTCCAAAGAGTGCCTGGTGGATATGAACTGCCAACCTTTTAGTTAGCAGCTGTAGCACTTAACCACTGTGCCACCAGGGTTTCCACCCACCCCTACATACCTGGCATGAATCCTGCTTAGTCATGGTGAATTATATTTTTTGATATGTTTTTCAATTCTATTGGCTGGAATTTTGTTGAGGATTTTTGCTTCTAAGATCATGAGGGATGTTGGTCTGTAATTTTCTCTTTTGTGGTGTCTTTACCTGGTTTGGAAACCCTGGTGGCATAATGGTTAAGAGCTATGGCTGCTAACCAAAAGGTCGGCAGTTCAAATCACCCAGGTGCTCCTTGGAAACTCTATGGGGCACTTCTACTCTGTCCTAGAGGGTCGCTGGGAGTTGGAATCAACTCAATGGCAGTGGGTTTTACCTGGTTTTGGAATCAAGGTTATGCTGGCTTCATAGAATGAGTTTTCTATGCTGTGAAATACCTTTAGTACTAGTGGTTTTAACTCCTCTCTGAAAGTTTGATAGAAATCTCCAGTGAAACTGTCAGTGCCAGTGCTTTTTTATTGTTGTTGTTGGGAGTTTTTCAATTACCTTTTCAATCTCTTCTTTTTTTAGGTTTATTTAGCTGTTCTATCTCTGTTTGTGTTAGTTTAGGTAGGTAGTGTGTTTCTAGAAATTTGTCCATTTCCTGAAAATCTTCAAACTTCTTAGAGTACGATTTTTCACAGTATTCTCATTATTTCAAATGCAGTTGGGTCTTGTGATATCTCTCATCTCATTTCTTATTTGGGGTATTTGCCTACTCTCCTGTTTTTCTCTTGTTAGTTTGGCCAATTGTATCGATCTTTGCACAGAACTAGCTTTTGGTCTTATTAATTCTTTCAATTGTTTTCCAGTTCTCTATTTCATTTAATTCTGGTTTCATTTTTATTATTTTCTTTGTTTTGGTGCCCAAGGAATTCTTTTGCTGCTCTCTCTCTCTTTTTTTTTTTTTTTTTTGAGTTGTAGGGTTAATTATTTGATTTTGGCCCTTTCCTCTTTTTGGATGTGTGCATTTATTGCTATCAGTTGACCTCTGAGCATTGGTTTTGCTGCATCTCAAAAGTTCTGGTAAGATGTGTTTTCATTCTCATTTCATTCTATGAATTTCCTTATTCCATCCTTAATTTCTCCTATAACCCAATACTTTTTGAGCAAGGTGTTGTTCAGTCTTCATGTGTTCATTTTTTTCTCCTTGCTTTTTCTGCTATTGATTTCTACCTTTATGACTTTATGGTCAGAAATAATGGTTTGTAATATTTCAATGTTTTGGATTCTGTTAAGGCTTGCTTTATGGCCTAGTATGTGGTCTATTCTGAAGAATGCCTCATGTGCGTTGGAAAAGAAAGTATACCTGGTTGCTGTTGGTTGAAGTGTTCTGTATATGTCTATGAGATCAAGTTGGTTCACTGTGGCATTTAGATCTTCTGTGTCTTTAGTGAGCTTCTTTCTGAATGTTTTGTCCTTCACCAAAAGTGGTGTGTTGAAGTCTCCTACTATTACTGTGGATCTATCTCTCTTTTCAATCCTGTTAGAGTGTGTTTTATGCATTTTGAAGCTCTGTCATTGGGCACATAAATATTTATTATGGTTATGCCCTCCTGTTATTTAATTTTCTGTGCTGAGTCATCTTTCTTTAGATATTTTCTTTTTCGTTGACTTTGTATTTGCTGAGTCTTTACATTTTTCTTGTTTTGTTCATTTTGATGTGTAAGATTGTTAGTTTTCTTTGTGGTTACCTTAATATTTACCTCTATTTTTCTAAGTTTAATGTTTTGGTTTTTTATATTGCCTTAGCTTCCTCTCTATCTGAAAGATCTATGACTGCATTTTTTTGTCCCTCTTTTTTGTTTTAATGTTTTCATCTTTTACATAATGACCTCGCTGTGTCTCTGTTTTGAGCATTTTAGCTTTGTTTTATTTTTGTGATTTCCCTATCTGAGTTGATATCTGGTTGCTCTATCCTGTGTTCTAGTTTTGGGTTGTTATCTGATGTTTATTGACTTTCTAACCAGAGGACTCCATTTAGTATTTCTTGCAATTTTAGTTTGGTTTTTGCAAATTCCCTAAACATTTGTTTGTCTGGAAATGTCCTAATTTCGTCTTCATATTTGAGAGACTGTTTTGCTGGATATATAATTCTTGGCTGGCTTTTTTTTTTTTTTTCTTCAAGGCTTTATATATGTTGTCCATTGCCTTCTTGCCTACATGGTTTCTGCTGAGTAGTCTGAGCTTAGTCTTATTGACTCTTCTTTGTATGTGACTCTTAGTTTACCCCTAGCAGCTCTTAAAATTATCTCTTTATATTTGAGATAATTTTAACAATTCTTTCTGTATTTTCTGTTATCCTCCCCACTTTTCTGTTACACCAATCACTAGTAGTTTATTCCTCTCGATACAGTTCCACATAATTCTTAGGGTTTTTTCTTTAATTTTAATTCTATTATCTGATTTTTCCTCAAATATTTGGTGTCAAGTGCTTTATTTTCAATGTCATTAATTTTGACTTCCATTGCCTCAGTTCTGCTGTTATGACTTTCTATTGAATTGTCTAATTCTGAAAGTTTGTTGTTGATCATCTGAATTTCTGTTTGCTTTCTCTCTATGGATTCTTGCAGCCTCTTAAATTCGTCATTGTGCTCTTGTCTAATCTGCTTAAGCTCTGCTAATGCTTTGTTTATATGCTGCTTGGGTTGTTCTGTGTTTTGCCTGATCTCCTTCCTGATCTCTTCAAGAGTTCTGTATATTAGTCTTTTGTAGTCTACCTCTGGTAAATCCAGGAATTTCTCTTCATCCAGAAGATTTCTTGATTCTTTGTTTTGGAAGCTTGCTGAAACTACCATGGTCTGCCTTTTTACGTGATTTGATATTGACTGTTGTCTCTGAGCCATCAATAAGTTATTATATTTATTTATTTTATGTTTGCTTACTGTGTCCTAGCTTCTTGTTTCGATATGCCCAAATAGGCTGCTTGAGTGAGCTAGTTTGATTATTAGTGCCTCTGAAGCTCTAACGTCCTGTTTCCAAGTGGTTAGAGCTGTTACTAGGTATGTGAGCCCAAAAATCCATTCACTTTCCTTTATGGATTCAGTTCAAGTGTCCAGGTAGTCAGTCACGAAGTGTGTGGTGTAGGTTTTCATCTACAGTTCTAGATGAGCAGGGGTGACTGGTATAGGCATGGGTGTCTGGTATAGGCACAGGTACCTGGCTTTAGTAGGGGGTCATGTGCTGAGCAAGGCAGGGGCTGACAACAGTGTCTGTGAGGAAAGCATTTCCCTGCTCCCCAGAGCGGGTAGGTGGGTGGGTTTTGCAGCCAGACTATGGGCACCCAATGCTGTTGGCTCTAAGGAGTGGAAGGCACCACTTATTCTTGTATCCCTGTCACGGGTGGCTAGATGTCATGGGTGGAGCCACTAGTTCTCAGGTTCCTGTTGTGGGTAAGTGAGGACCCTGCTTAATAGGCAGAGCAGTGTCAAATATCACAAATCTGCCTCTCCACCATGTAGCTGAAACAGCTGAAGTTAGACTTCAGGTATATACCCTGTTGTACTGTGTCAATGAGGGCCTACTCTGTTGAAATGGACCCACACAGGCCTATGCAGGGGTGAAAGTCATTCAAAGTCCATGGATCCCTTATGCCTGTGCCTAGTCAAAGGAGCTGTTTCTGCCTTGAGTTCTCAGCTTAGGGGAGCTGACAGATTATTTTTTTCTCTTTTTTAAAATTTGTTCCCTCTCCAAGGCCAGGAGAATGGCTCAAGGCTTGTGCAGGTTCTTCTTCTGGACCAGGGGATGCAGCTGGCTGGGACCTAGTGCAGTGCATGAAGGGAACTTGTAAGTGGGAGAGATTTTTTTCCTGAAAGGATATTTTTTGATCTGCGAAATAGGTTAAACACAGGTACTCATCTATTTGCCGATTGAAGGCTGTTTCTCGCTTGTTCTGGAGGGTTGAACAGACTCCCCGCCATTCATTCTCTCCCAATGTGGAAAATGGGTCCCATGTGCCACTGCTTGCCTCACGGCACTCGCAGCAGCAGAATCAGCCTATGGGGTGCCGTTTCCTCCTGGGTCAGGTCTGGCAACTCCTTGCTGCTTCTGAACCATTTCTCCTTCCCCTTGTTGCTCAGTCCAGTTCCTTAACTTTTCCTTTGATGTTCAGGGCTCCTAGCTTGTCATATATAATTGAGTCACTCATTTTTTTTGAGTCTTTGTTGTAAAAGGGACCATAGGAAGCATCTGACTACTCCGCCATATTGGCCCCTCCTCTGTTTAGCTATCTTTTAAAAGAAAATCTAACTTCACTAACCTCAATTATCTCATCAGCTACAATCCCATTTTTTTCATTCCCAAGCTTCTCAAACTTCTTGAACTAGGTGTCTCTTCCCTCTGATGCCATTTTTCTCTGCTTCCATCCTCTCTTCACCTCAACCACAATTTGTTCTCCTTCCTTGTCACACCACTAAAACCGTTCTTATCAGATAACCAATGAGTTGCAAGTTGTCAAGACCAAGGACAATGTTCTACCCTCACTTTACCAAAAACTCTATGCCTTCTCTTTATTATTTATCACAGCTGACTATTTCATTCCTCTAAAATGCATTCACACTTCCAGTCAGGTGATGCCATAGATAGAAGCACCATGCTGTCCTTCCAGAGCAAAGACCTGAAAAACTAAGTAAAACAGAGACAAACATCATTCCTGGAACCCAAAGTGTCAAATGAAGAGATAAAGAACTCAACCAAACAAAAAATGGAATAAGAAACTGAGAAGACAGAGTGAGGAGAGATATGTGTGAAGGTACCCTATCAGCTAATGCACATAGATTTGCCATCTTGGACTCCTGTCAGGGATTGGCTGTCAGGGAGAATGCGAAAGCAGCTTCACAGAGTTCCCAGCAGAAGACTGATCACCTGGTAACCAGCGATACATGCTTTCCCACTCCTCATTCTCTCCCTGATGTTCTGCCTCCAAGCCTCCAGGCTGGCTGTGGTGGCTCAGCCAGCCAGGAGGTGCAGCATCTCTGCTGCTTAGATTCGCCCCACACACATTGGAGATCAGCAGACATGGATGGACTACAGGAAAACAGCTTCATGAAGTTCCCAGCATCTGGTAACCAGCGATATATGCTTTCCCAACCCCCACCCTTCTCCCGCCACCAGCCTTTGGCCTCCTCTGCTTCCCACCAGCTGCAGTCTCTTGGCCAGGAGGCAACTGCTTTCACCCCGAGCCACTTTGATTCACCCCACCCACACTGGCTGGCTACCTGAGCTTATGTTTCTTCTTTCCATTTCTTTTGGTTTCTTCCCTGCATCCAACCACTTCTGCCTCCTTTCTCTCAAACACTTGGCTCTGTGTGGCATCTTTGTTTCTTCTCAAAAGGTTGTGAGGCCCTGCTTGACTGGGGAACCACTGTCCCAGCCCACAACACCATGCAGGTGGGATCCCTGTTTTTTTCTTTTTTTCTTGTTTTGCTTTGTTCTGTTTTGTTTTGTTCATATGTTTTCTTTTCCTTTTTGTAGTTTGGGAGCCCCTTCTAGCCCAGCTGCACTGCATGGCTTAGGAGCCACTCCCCTAATCTGTGCAGCTGCATAGGTGGGATCCTTGGGGACTTTCTTTTTCATTCTTTTATTTTTCTCTACTTTTCCCTGTCTTTCTTCATTTCTCAGTTCATGTCTTTCTATACTTACCTCCTTTTCCTGTCTCCTGAATACCTGGTTCATGTGACATCTATACCCCCTCTAGCCAGAATATCCTGCACAGCCTGGGAGCCAGGTCCACAGTCTTCAGGGCCACACTGGTGGGACCACTGGGGGCTTTTTTTCCCCAAATTTTTATCTAGGTACTTTTTTTATTTTTCCCTTTTTCTTATTTTTGTCTTACTGCTTTTCTGCATTTATCAGTTCTCATCTCTCCACTCCAATGGCAAGCTCCCTTAGCACACTTTTTTCTTTTTCCTTTGTTTGTTTTTGCCTCCTATTTCTCTCTCCTCTTTCACCTCTTTCTCAAACCCGTATTATCTTCACACATCACAACCTCCCCCTCTTTCCTGCCTCCTTGCACCATGCACTGAACATCATACCCCTGAGCAGCACAGGCATGGCCTACTGGAACCTGCCCAGCACTGATTCCTGCCCCGCCCTGTCAGCCCTACTGTGTGCCACAAACAACCCATCCCAGTCCCTCCCCTGCACCCAAACTGAGTGACTGGGCCTGCCCATTGCACAAGGAGGTGAAAAGTATTGTGACTACAGATGAGCAAATGACAAAGAATGCACAGCCCTCCTGCTCAAACAACCAAATAAAACAAAAAAGCAGGATGAAACAAACAAATCTACAATCAAGAAAAGAAGACAATAACTACTGAATTCCCAAATATAGCAGAAAATATCAAAACATATATGAAAATAGGACCGGATGGTTCTAGTAGGTGATCAAAATAAAATACCAGTGACTTTCCAGTAGAAGAAAAGGAACTAGAACTACCAGACAGGGAATTCAAATCTCTAATATTCAGAGCTATCCAGGAGTTGAAGCAAAAAGGAGACAAAAATGAGGAAAAAATAGACAAATTTATGGAAAAGGCAGACAAATTCATGGAAATACAGGCAAAAAATAGGAGAAATCAGGAAAAAAATGCAGGAAAAAATGCCAAAATAAAATCACAACTAGAAATCATACAAAAACAAGTAGAAATCTGAAAGTTAAAAAGATTTCAGAAATGGAGAGATGGAGAGTGCCATAGAAGGGCTGAGGAGGTTTGAAATGATGGAAAAAAAAAAACAGGATCAGTGAAATTGAAGACAAACACTCGGATACAATGCTGTTTGAGGAAATATCAGAAAAAAGAACTAAGAAAAATAAAGAAACCCTGAGAATTATGTGGGATACAGTCAAAAGCAAAAATTTTCGAGTGATTGGAGTTCCAGAACGGGGGAGGAAATAGAAAACACAGAGAGGATCAATGAAGAATAGCTGACAGAAAACTTCCCTAATATGAAAGATGAAAAGCTGACCATCCAAGAAGCTCAATTAACCCCATTAAGGATAGATCCCAAAAGAAAAACACCAAGGCTTGTCATAATCACACTTGCTAAAACCAAAGACAATTCTGAAAGCAGCTCAAGAAAAAAAAAAAGAAAAGAAAAAAAAGTCACATACAGAGGAAAAACAATAAGACTAACTCTGATTATTCAGCAGAAACCATGTAGGCAAGAAAGCAATGAGATGAAATATATAAAACCTTGAAAGACAAAAAATTGCCAACCAAGAATAATATATCCTGCAAAACTTTTGTTCAAATGTGGTGGTGAAATTAGGACATTTCTAGATAAATAGAAATTAAGGGAATATGTAAAAATCAAGCCAAACTTACAAAAATTATTAAAGGGAGTCCTTCGGTCTGAGAACAAAGAACATCAGACCACAGCCTGAATATAGGATGAAAGATTGTACCAGCCAGATACCAACCTAGGAAATGAACTCTCAAGGACCCTCCAAAACTAAAAGAATTGCCACAGGGAACCAGGGATGTCAATCTGTATATGACAACAATGCAAGAACAATTAAAGAAGGAATAAACAGTGTAGGTATAGAACTTTGTAATGGAGAGGAAAGCAAGCTGATACCAAGTAATAATAGACGAGTTCAAACCTAGGAAGATTAGGGTTAATTTCAAGGTAACCACAAAGAAAGTTAACAATCCTACTTATCAAAATAAGAAAAGCATAAAGTCTCAATAAAAACAAAACCTACAAAAACAAAAGAAATTAAAATGAAATCCACAAAAAAAAAAAAAAAAAAAGGAACCCAGGACAGGAAAGTAAGAGGAACAAATAAAATGTTAGCTCCACAAAAAACCACAACAAAATCACAGCAATAAACTTACACCTAACAATAATTACACTGAGTGTAAATGGCCTAAATGCACCCAAAGAGACACAGAGTTACAGAATGGATAAACAAACAGGATCCATCAATATGCTATCTACAAGAGACACACCTTAGAAACAAAGACAAAAATTTATTAAAAATCAAAGGATGGGGAAAAAAAATACCAAGCAAATAACTACCATAAAAGAGCAGGAGTGGCAATCCTAATCTCAGACAAAAGAATTTAAAGCAAGATCCACCATAAAAGACAAAGACGGTCACTGTATAGTGTTTAAAGGGGCAATACATCCTGAAAACTTAAGCATAATAAACATCTATGCGCCCAATGACAGGACTCCAAAATACATAAAACAAACTCTAACAGCACTGAAAAGAGTAATTGACAGTTCCACAATAATAACAGGAGACTTCAACACATCACTCTCAGTAAAGGACGGAATATCTAGAAAGAAGCTCAACAAAGATTCTTCTCCAGGAACCCTCGGGTTTTGTTCTTAAGGTCCTCAATTGATTGGAATAAGCCCACTTATATTATTGAGGTTAATCTCATTTACTTAAAGTCTCCTGGTTGTAGATGCAAACCACATATGTAAAATACCTTCACAACACCACCTAGATTATGGTTTGATTAATAAGTGAATTGTATAACCTAGGAAGATTGACATATAAAATCAACAACACCATGACATTTGCAACATATCATCTATACAGTGATGACTCTCATCCCTTCTTTGGAGTCCCAGTGCCACAGATCCAACAGTCAACCTGACATCTTCACTAGAGTGTCCATTAAGCATTGTGAAATTCTCGACACTCACCCCCAAAAATCTTTTCCTTCTCTTGTCTTAGTAAACAGCACTAAAATTTTCACAATGTGTTAAAAACCTACAGTAGACATTATGCTTGATTCTGCTTTTCACTAAACTGATCTTTCTTTGCATATGCATTTGTACCATACATACAATAGCCAGAGTAACTGTTATGGATTGAACTGTGTCCTCCAAAAAGTGTGTTAACTTGAGTAGGCCATGATTCCCATATTGTGTTTGTCCACCATTTTGTGATCTGATATGATTACCCTATGTGTTATAAATTTTAACCTCTGTGATGTTAATGAGGCAGGATTGCAGGCAGTTATGTTAATGAGGCAGTGCTCAATCTACAGGATTAGGTTGTATGTTTAGTCAATCTCTTTTGAGATATACAAGACAGAAGCAAGTGGAGAGAAGTGGGACCTCATACTACCAAGAAAGAAATGCTGGGAATGGAGCACGTCCTTTGAACCCAGGGTCCCTACACAGAGAAGCTCCTCATTCAGGGGAAGATTGGTGACAGGGACCTTCCCCCAGAACTGGCACAGAGAAAAAGCTTTCCCTGGGAGCTGGTACCCTGAATTCAGACTTCTAGCTTCCTAGACTGTGAAAGAAGAAAATTCTATTTGTTAAAGCCATTCACATGTGATAGTTCTGTTATAGCAGCACTAGATAACTAAGGCAGAATCTTTGTGACTGTTTCCTTTTTAAATTATTTATTAATGGAAAGTAACACAACTATAGGAATTCTTGTTTGTTATTAAATAAATAAAATTTCTCTTGTAGGAGGCAGTTCCATTATCTTGCTATCATGGAGGAGTCTAGTATGGAGTAACTATGCAAAGTTCAGCCATCCTGTGAAGTTTGCATTTCCCAAAAAGCAAATGCCTGTACATAAGACCAGGCTCACAGGGGAATTATTCCTTTGGGGGTAAGAAAACTAAGAAAATTTTAAGCAAAAGAAACTCTCTAGGAGAGGTATACAAATTGAGAGCGAGACACACAGCAGAAATGAGAGAAAAGAAAATGACAAAGTATACCATAATTACAGTGAGTGTTCAAAAACTATTTACTGTTTATGATGAAAAAGCTTTCCAATGGGGTCAGTGCAATGCCTGGTCCTGGCATTTTTTCTCATCTTTCCAGGGCTAACAGAAATAAAGGAGACATCAGGAAAAAATATTACATGGATTGTGTTGAGCTGAAGAGGGTAGATAGACATATCTTTAGAAAAATGATGACAACCTCAGCCATCCATCTCACAAACGTGAGAGAAACAGCGTGGATCAACTCAAATCTGATGTAATGTAGAAACAATGCTGGGCTGGGGGTTACAGAATCTGGTTCAAGAGAAGAACATCGTATTAATGGGCAGTGTGGAACCTTGAGCAAGTCTTTGAAACTCTAGGACCTTGGCTGCTTCTAAAATGGATTAAATCAACTTCAAGGTCCTTCCAGTTTATGTCTTCTAGTATTTATAACTCTAACCTCACTATTGGAAAGTCAACAGATTACGCAGTTTGTGGTAGCTTAGTAGAATTATCTAATAAAATTATGTATGTAAATAGAATTTTTTATGTACAGAGAAAGCACAATACCTTTAGATATGTGGGAGAAATATATAAAGGAGTTGTTTCCTAACAGAGTATTTTGAATCACTGATTGACATCAGTTCTAAAGTTCCTGTTTAGTTGCACGAGTTTGTGCCTTTGGAAACTAACAAAGCTCCTTTGCTTGAAGACAAAGAGACGTTAATTTTTTATCATAGAGTGCCCTAAAATAAAATATAAGAAGAGTTACTATCTTAGATGTGTGTGTGTTACCTATAGAATCTTGGAGTATAGAATTGTCAAATGATATTAAAAAAAATGTACTTCAGAATAAATAAGGATTGGCACTTAACAAGTATATTAGGTTTATGATAAAGTTTGCTATAGTTTAAAATAAGATTTTAAAAATCCAAGAAATTCACTATATTCAGAGAGAGGAACAAACTATAATTTGAGCAAGGCATTTAGCCCATGATTTTGAAAGCAGATTAAACAGAGGCTTACCTCTGCAAGAAGAAAAATTGAAATGAAAGCTCTCAAGGAGTAGGTCTCATATGGAAGGATTTGGAAGAAAGTACTTTCAGCTAAAGAAGTGTGTCAGTTAAAGAAACAGTATAGTGGTAACCACATCATAGCAGAAAGTGAAATAATCTAACAAAAGAAACTGCCCACATTCAAGTGAATACCTTGGAAAGTGTGGCAAATAACAAACTAAAATTGCTATCATTGACTTCTCCAATCTAAAATTCATCGAACATGCTATCAAGGTGTATTGATAATTACTGGTGATTGGAATGCAAAACTTGGGAATAAAGAAGAATCAGTTGTTGGAAAATATGGCCTTGGTGTTAGAAACGACACCAGAGACTATGCACATGGACCTCCAAATGGAATACACAGGAATCAAATTGACTATATCTGTGGAAAGAGACAATGGAGAAGTTCAATTTCATCAGCCAGAACAAGGCCAAGGGCCAATTGCAGAACAGACTTTCAGTAGTTTAAATGCAAATTCAAGTTGTAGCTGAATAATATTAAAACGGGTTCATGAAAGTCAAAGTACCACCTTGAGCATATTCCACCTGAATTTAGAGACCATCTCAAGAAAAAATTTGACATACTAAACACTAATAAACAAAAACCAAATTAGCTGTGGGATGACATCAAAGACACCATACACGAAAAAAGCAAAAGGTCACTAAAAAGACAGGAAAGAAAGCAAAGACCAAAACAAATGTAGAAGACACTCTGAAACTTACTCTTCAATGTAGATTAGCTAAAGCAGATGGAAGAAATGATGAAGTAAAGAGCTGAAAAGAAGATTTCAAAGGGTGGTTTGAGAATGCAAAGCATTATAATGAAATGTGAATATAATTATAATGAAATAAGGGAAGAATACACTCAACTATTCTCAAGCTGAAAGAATGGAAAGAAAAAATTCAAGCCTCTAGTTGCAATACTAAAGGATTCTGTGGGCAAAATAATGAACACAGGAAGCATCAATAGAAGGTGGAAGGAATACAGAGCCACTGACCAAAAAAGAACTGGTTGATGTTCAACAATTTCAGGAGGTAGCATATGATCAAGAACTGATGATAGTGAAGGAAGAAGTCCTGAAGACACTGGCAAAAAACAAGGCTCCAGGAATTGACAGCATACCAATTGATATGTTTCAAGAAACGGATGCAGCACTGGAAGTGCTCACTCATCTATACCAAGAAATTTGGAAGATAGCTGCCTGACCAACCAACTGGAAGAGATCCATATTTGAGTGCATTCCAAAGAAAGGTAATCCAATGGAATGCAGAAATTATCATTAATATCACACACAAGTAAATTTTTGCTGGAGAATTAAAAAATGGTTACAGCAGTACACTGATAGAGAACTGCCAGGAATTCAAGACAGATTCAGAAGAGGACATGGAATGAGGGATATCACTGCTAATTTCAGGTGGATCTTGGCTGAAAGCAGAGAATACCAGAAGGATGTTTGCCTGTTTTATTGACTATGCAAAAGCGCTCAAATGTGTGGACCATAACAAATTACAGATAACACTGTGAAGAATGGAAATTCCAGAACACTTAATTGTTCTCATGAAGAATCTGTACATAGACCAAGAAGAAGTCCCTGGAACAGAACAAGGAAAGACTGTGTGGTTTAAAAATCAGAAAAGGCATGTGTCAGAGCTCTGTTCTTTCACCATACTTTTTCAATCTGTATACTGAGCAAATAATCTGAGAAGCTGGACTAAATAGAGAAGAACATGGCATCAGGACTGGAGGAAGACTCATTAACAACCTGCAATATGCAGATGACACAACCTTTCTTGCTGAAAGTGAAAAGAGGACTTGAAGCATTTATTGATGAAGATCCAAGACTACAGCCCTCAGTACAGATTACACCCCAACATAAAGAAAACAAAAATCCTCACAACTGGACCAATAAGCAACAGCATGATAAAGGGAGAAAAGATTGAAATTGTTAGGGATTTCATTTTACTTGGATACACAATCAATGCCCATGGAAGCAGCAATCAAGAAATCAAGTGACCCATTGCATTGGGGAAATCTGCTGCAAAAGATTTCTTTAAAATGTTAAAAAGCAAAGATGTCCCTTTAAGGACTAAGGTGTGCCTTACCCAAGCCATGGTGTCTTCAATCTCCTTATATGCATACAAAAGCTGGACAATGAATAATGAAGACTGAAGAAAAATTGATGCATTTAAATTATTGAGTTGGCAAAGAGTATAAAATATACCATGGACTGTGAAAAGAATGAACACATTTGTCTTGGAAGAAAAACAGCTATAATGCTCCTTAGAAGCAAGGATGGAAAGACTTGGTCTCACATACTTTGGACACATTATCAGAAGGGACCAGTTCCTAAAAAAGGACATCATGCTTGGTAAAGTAAAGGATTAGCAAAAAAGAGGAAGGCCCTCAATGAGATGTATTGGCATAAAAAAGTGGCTGCAAAAAAGGGCTCAATCACAGCAACAATTGTGAGGATGGCACAGAACTGGGCAGTGTTTCGTTCTGTTGTACATAGAGTTGCCATGAATTGGAACTGACTCAACAGCACCTAACAACAATATCAACTAGGTGTTTTACATTTACCATTTCATTTGATCCTCATAACAAATCTAGGAGTCAGATAATATTATCTCCATTTTCAGTTGATGAACCTGAGGCTTGGGAAGGTTACTTAATTTTCAATGCCAACAAGATAGTATAAGGCATAATAAAGAGTAAAAATCACTTCCATTCAAATCCAAACCCAATGCTATTTCTCTTACTTTCAGCTATGTAAAGTACTCTAACTTTGGTATTCTGAAGTATGCACTGTTTGGAACTCCAAGCCATTTTTTAAATGCTGAAAACCACGCTCAGTTATACCAGTCAACAAAGGCATCTCTGTGCCTCATAGGGAAATCACACGTTTTATACGTTTGGGTTAGCATAGCATACACTTTGAGTTACTTTTGTAATTTTACTTCTTAGCCCTTTTCCTTTGTTGTTTCTCTTGAGAAATTTCGGTTTTCCTTGTTTCCCTTATGTTGTGTTATTCTTTTTCTTCTGAAGCTAAGTGGTTCATATAAGCATAGAAACTTTTGCCTTTGCTTCAAAAGCACCAGCTCACGACAGAGAATACATTTAGAAGGGCCAGAGGATTGTCATAGTAAATGCTAGGTGATCACTCTGCTTTAGCCTGGATGTCCTCCTGTTGACCCTACCTGCCAGTTATCCATCTGTGACCTTTATTAAGAGTTAACTCAAAATTTGATATATCTTCAAAACCTACATCATCAATTTTCTTTGATGTGTTGTTTCACTTCTGACTCCGCATTTCTCTAATCTGGCAGGAATAATCTCTATGATACTACAGTGAAACCTGTGACAGCTTGAACTTGTTGGAACTGTCTTGCTTTTCCAGATCTCACTAGTGTTCTGCCTTTGACAAGGTGCAGTTTTACCACTTTTATATAGCTTGTTTTAGTGGAAGATATTTGAGTTTTCCTTCTCTGACAAGTTTCCACCTTACACAGGCTCAGCTTGCACAGGTTTTACTGTACCTTCAAGGAACACAGACCACTATTCCTCACTTCCATGTCATTGGCTACTCTCACTAATGTGTTCTGATCCTCTTCACCACTTGAAAACAGCTGACCCAGCTTCAGAAACCTGCTGAACACAACATGGCAGTCTCTGGTAGCAGTGGGTTTGAAATGAAATTTGTCACCCTTAAATTTTCATTAATGTTTCAGCCTTTTCTCCATTACAAGTCCAGGTGGTGGGTTATGAGGAAGTCAACAAATGATAGGCTCTGATGGAATGCAAGTCACATCTCTGAGAACAAGATGAGAGGTTGTGAATAGCTGACTGACAATGGCATCTTGCAGTGCCTGGTCAGCAGGGCCTTCCAGCACGTAGTCCAGGGCCTTGCTCATGGCTCTCACTCCTGTAAAGATCATATTAAACTATAGTTTGGTTTCTCCACCTGACAAAGAAAAAAATCTGGTTGCATATAAAGCAAGAAAAATTTGAAACTGCTGTTATAACCAACTGAGCAGATATAAAATATGCATTAAGCTATGTTGTCATGCATTTGCTTGATCAGTTAAGTAACAAAAATGTATTTGGAGGTTTGTGACACTCAATTCTTCATAATAGCATTAGTGGAAAGTGGCATTTTTTTGCGTTTTGGAAAAATATCTTTCTCTTCACTTTTATGTATCTCATTCATTAGGACTAAGGGTAGGCATTATATTAATGGCCTGTAAGTCTATCCATTAAAGAATGTTTCTTTTCTTTTACAAAGTTAATAAGCACTAATGATCTAGCCAGACAACTGTGCTCTGTCAGAATCATATGACCTGTCACAATTTAAAATCAGCCAGATGCAACCATACTGCTTCAGAAATAGCATTTGTTTAGTGGCAGATTATGGCAAATCCTTTCCTTGTAATTTGTTCCAGTCAAAACTCAGCAGAAAAGGATAATAATAATAACTTCTGCTGCTTGTTGAAAGTTATATTCTTAAAGCGTTTCATGAATGAATGTATATTTATACACAGATTGCCCCTGAACACGGACAGTGGTGTAGGTGGCCCAGCTTCCGGGAGGGCAGCTCATTCTCTATGTCAGTGATGTTTGAGTTAGGCCACTTCAAGGGTCATGTGCTTCCCTCCAACCAGGAGTAGGCTTAAGCCATTGTATCCCTAATTAGGATATTTATTGAATGCTAGTCACACATATTTAGGATAACATGAAAGAGAAGAATAATTGGAAATATGTCAAATTAGGTCTCTCACAATGAGAGTGTTAACATTTAAGGGAAAAACTGAAAGCCACAGCACTGAAAATGACCTAATTGTACAGGACATCAAAGGAAAATACAATTCAATTCTAGATGGAGGAATTGTTCAGCCAGATCCAACTCTGTTATTTATGACCAGGCTTCATAAAATTGATTAAACTGCATTTTAAGTATCTTTGTATAAATAACATAGTCAGAGCTTGCTGACTTGAGTTCAATTATATTCATTTTTTGACAGTGTAATTGGTATCAAATTTAATTATAATGATCTGCTAAAGCTATGGTTTCTTTTGTCTTCCTAATTGTGATGGAGCTATTTAACAGAGAGAAGCTATTGTCATCTTCTCTGTTACCCTTAAACAAAAAAGTATTCGGTTTCAATTTATTCATATCAAAAAATAGAATACCAGCAAATTCATTCACTGTGTTGGGGAAAAAATCCTATTAGAGGGTTCACATGAAGGAAGAAAAAGAAAATTCTGCTTACTATTTAACCAAAAGAACACTTTCTTATAAAAGAGTTATATCTTTGACTAGCTTACAGATATCTCTTTGGTCAAAGCAACTAAAATTGTTCTGGTATAGAAGCCTTTTGATGGTAATGGAGACACTGTTCTGATATTGATATTAAACTAGAGCAAAGTTCTAGGTGGAAAGTTTTATGAGCGTCTTGCCCCACAGAAAGTTCAAGACAAGTCTCTTTTCTTAATATCAGTCCATCTCCTAAATTCTCTATTTCTATAGCTATTCTTCTTTCTACGGACTAGCCTTGCAAAAATGAGCCATCTTTTAAAATAGGCATGGGAAGCATGAAGAATATATTATTTACATTCCTGATGGACCACCAGAAAGGTATATCTTTGTTGAGTTACTCCTGTGGACCTAAGGGAGGTGTATTTTCCATCAGTTTCACTTTCTACCACCTGTTTCTCCTCTGTTATCTAGTCCTTTCTGTTCTCCCTAACCTTCCCTGGCTGCTCAGAGTCCCCTGTGGTAAAAACCTATTTCTTCAGACAAGCTTCAAGAGAATCAGAGATTGTGAGTGGTTAAGATACCTTTAGAGTTCTCTTAACCTAACAATCCCTATCTTGTAACAACTCCACAAGAGTACATTCCAGGGTTTTATTTTGTTCCACCCTGTGCCTGAAACAGACCCATATACCTCAAGTATATTGATGGCAAGATAATCTTTATATTTTAGTCAAAACATGGTTCCCTTTAAAGTTTTAGCCACTAGTCTTGATTTCGCTGTGTGGCAATGGGGAACATATCTAAATTTTCTTTTATGTAACAATCCACTAAATATTTTCAATTCTTTATCATGCCTCTGCATTAAGTTCTCTTTCAAGCTTTTGATTCCTTCTATTATTTATACTCTTATATGGTATCGAGGTCTCAGTGGCCACCTCAAAATGGCATGATCATTATGGACCTTCTTAGAATTTGCCACCGAGAAAATAGAAACAAAATACCCCAAAATACACATATTTTTTAACCAGGCCACACTATCTAATCTAATATTGAGATTTTGTTTGATCTAATTTTGCTAAATATTTCTCATGGAACTCCTGCCAAACCAGGTTTTTCCCATTCTGTGCTTAATGAGATATACAAGGCTTAACCTTTGTCTAATTTAAGATTCAGTCCAACATTTCACCCTACTAGATCATTTTGAATTTCAGTTTAAAATTTAGCATATTAGCTGTCTATTCAAAATATTAGTCAGTTAAAGGATTATATCTCTAATACATAGTTATTCTGAAAATAGAGAAGGAATTGTCCAAAATCTTATAGAAAGTTAAACTAGAGCTATAAAAACAAATTACATTAAAAATGTGTACGGAGGTTGGGCAGAGCCAACATGGTGCTATAGACAGAAGCACCATACCGTCCCTCCACAGCAAAGACCAAAAAAAAAAAAAAAAACTAAGTAAAACAGAGGCAAACGTCAATCTTGGAACTCCATGAGTCAAATGAAGAGATAAAGAACTCAACCAAGTAACAAATGGAATAAGAAGCTGACAGAGAACAGACAGCAAGGAGAGATATGAGTGGAGATTCTCTAGCAGCTAAGACAACATGGATTTGCCATCTAGGATGCCTGTCAGAGATTGACGGACAGGGAGTACGGGAAAGCAGCTTCAAGGAGCTTCCAGCAGAAGACAGAGAACCTGGTAACCAGCGAGCCATGCTTTCACATGCCCCCTCTTTTTCCCCTTGCTTGGCCTCCCCCGCTTCTCAGCAGGCTGCAGTCACTCAGCTGGGGGACGCCTGCTCTGTGCAGCTTAGATTCGCCCCACCCAGAGCAGCCAGCTCCTTTGCTGCCATTTCTTTGTTGCTGGTGGTGTTTTTTCCGCTTTTGGTTTCTTCTCTGCCTTTCGCTTCCTACTCCTCCTTTTTCTGGAACACTTGGCTCCATGAGCCATCTTTGCTTCTTCGTGACAGGTTGTGAGGAGCTGCTCAGATGAGGAACTTCTTCCCTGGTCTGTGTCACCATGCTACTGGGACCCTGGGTCCTTTTTTTGTTTGTTTGTTTTTCTTCATTACTTGGTTTCTCATCTCTTTTTACTTACCTTCTCTTCCTGTCTCCTGAATACCTGGTGCTATGTGCCATCTCCACCTCTTCTAGCTGGGCTGTACTGCACGACTTGGGAACCACTTCCCTGGTCTGCGCAGTCACGTCAGTGGTATCCTTGGGGGCCTTTCTTTTTTTATATTTTTATTTTTTTCTTTCTCTTTTTCTTCATCACTCAGTTTCTCATCTATCGCTACTTCCCTTCTTTTCCTGTCTCCTGAATACCTGGTCCTGTGTGCCATCTCCATCCCTTCTACATGGGCTGTGCCCTGAGCCTGGGAGCCACTTCCCCAGTTGCTGGTAGGATACATGGAGCCATTTCTTTTTTCTTTTTCTTTTATTTATTTATCTTCTTTTATTCCTTTTTGTTTTTCTTCATTTCTCAGTTTCTTATCTCTACTTTATTCTTTTTTTCCTGTATCCTCAGGATCTGCCGCTGAGTGCCATCTCCACCTCTTATAAACAAGCTGAGCCCTGATGCCTGGGAGCCACTTCCCCTGTCACCAGTGGGATCCCAGGGGCATATCTTTTATGTATTTTTTTTCTCTTTTCCTTTTTGTTTTTATTTATTTCACAGTTTCTTGTCTCTCCACTCCAGCAGCAGGCTCCCCCAACATTTTTGTTAGTTTGTTTTCTTTTTGGCCCCTGTTTCTCTCTCCTCCCTTTCTTCCTGCCCATACCCAACTTAGCTCCACATATCACAACCTCCCCCCTCTTTCCTGCCTACCTGCACTGTGTGCTGAACATCACACCCCTGAGTAGCACAGGCACAGCCTACAGGAAACTGCCCTGCACTGATGATCAGCCTGCCCTGTCAGTCCCATTGCATGCCACAAACAACCCATTCCAACACCCCCCCCTTCAGCAGCATTTGCCCTGGTGCACCATGGCTGAGTGACTGGCACTGCCCATTGCACAGGGAGGTGAAAAGTATCGTGCCCGCATACAAACACCAAAGAATGCACAGCCTGCCTACTCGGACATAACAAAATAAAATGAAAAAGCAAGACTAAACAAACAAATCTACAATCAGTAAACAAAGAAAATAACTAAAGTATGTCCTGAAGACAGCAGGCAATATCAAAACATTAAAAAAAAGAAAAAAGGACAGGATGTTTCCAGTAGGCATCCAAAACAAAACACCAGATGACTTTACTTTCCAGTAGAAGAAAAAGTACTGGAACTACCTAAAAGGAAATACAAATCTCTAATATTCAGAGCTACCCAAGAGTTAAAGCAAAAAGCAGACAAAAATGAGGAAACAATAGACAAATTCATGGAAAAGCCAGACAAATTCATGGAAAATACAAACAAAAAAAAATGGAGGAATTCAGAAAAATAATACAGGAACAAAATGTCAAAAGAAATTGACAACTGGAAATCATACAAAAACAACAATTAAAAATCTAAAAGATAAACATGATATCAGGAATGGACACTGTTACAGAAAGGCTGAGGAGCAAGTTTGAAACAATGGGAGACAGGATCTGCAAAATTGAAGACAAATACTTGGACACCACTTTGAGGACAAATCAGAAAAAAAAAAAAGAAAATGAAGAAACCCAGAGAATTATGTGAGATACAATCAAAAGCAAAAATTTTTGAGTGATCAGAGTTCTAGAATGGAGGAGAAAACAGAAAACACAGAGAGGATCACTGAAGAACTGCTGACAGAAAACTTCCCTAATATGATGAAAAATGAAAAGCTGATCTTCCAAGAAGACCAAAAAACCCCATATAGGAGAGACTCCCCCCCCCCAAAAATCACCAAGGCTTATCATAATCACACTCACTAAAACCAAAGACAAAGAAAGAATACTGACAGCAGCTCAAGATAAATGAAAATTAACCTACAAAGGGGAAAAAATAAGATTAAGCTCTGATTACTTGACAGATACCATGCAGGCAAGAAAGCAATGGGATGACATACATAAAACCTTGAAAGGAAAAAATTGCCAACCAAGAATAATACATATCTTGAAAAACTCTCACTGAAATGTGATGGTGAAATGAGGACATTTCCAGATAAACAGAAATTAGGGAATATGTAAAAACCAAATTAAGCTTACAAGAATGATTAAAGGGAGTCTTTTGGCTTGAGAATAAACATCAGATGAGAGCCTCAATCTAGAACACAAGATTGCACCAGCCAGATACTAGCCCAGGAAAGGAACTCTCAAGGATTATGCAAAACCAAAAGATTTACAACAGGTAACCAGAGAGGTTAATCTGTAAATGACAACAACACCAGAACAATAAAAATAGAATAAACAGTATACATATACAACTATCTAATGGAGAGGAGGAAACCCTGGTGGTGTAGTGGTTAAGTGCTACAGCTGCTACTCAAGAGGTCGGCAGTTTGAATCCACCAGGTGCTCCTTGGAAACTCTATGGGGCAGTTCTACTCTGTCCTGTAGGGCCGCTATGAGTCAGAATTGGCTGGATGGCACTGGGTTTGGTTCTTTTTTTTTTTTAATGGAGAGGAAGGCAAGGGGATACCAAGTAATAATAGACTGGCTCAAACCTAGAAAGATAAGGGTAAATTTCAAGGTAACCACAAAGAAAGTAACAATCTATTCATAAAAATGCAAAGTCACAGTAAAAACAAAATCTACAAAAACAAAAGACATGGAAAAAATACACAAACAATAATTCAGCACAGGAGAGTAAGAGGAACAAAGAAAAGGTCAGCACCACAAAAATAAGTGCTACAAAATGACAGCAATAAACTCACACCTATCAAAAATTACACTGAACATAAATGGCCTAAATGTACCCATAGTAGGAGACTTCAACACACCACTCTCGGTACAGGACAGAACATCTACAAAGAAACTCAACAAGCATAAAGGATATCTAAAGGACACAATCAGTCAAGTTGAACTCATACGACATATATAGAACACTCCACTCAGCAGCCACAAAGTACACATTCTTTTCCAAACACATGGAACGTTCTCCAGAATAGACCTCATCTTAGGCCACAAAGCAACTCTACACAAAATCCAAAACACTGAGATGATACGAAGTATCTTCTCTGATTACAACACCATCAAAGTAGAAATTAACAACAGGAAGAACAAGGAAAAGAAATCATTTACATCAAAGCTAAATAACACCTTGCTTAAAAACTACTGGGTAATAGAAGAAATCAAAGATGGAAAAAAAAAATTTCCTAGAATCAAATGAGAATGAAAACATGTCATACCAAAACCTTTGGTACACAGGAAATGCAGCACTTAGAGGTCAATTTATAGCAATAGATGCAAACATCAAAAAAGAAGAAAGGGATAAAATTAAAACATTAGTTACACAACTCAAACAGATAGAGAACAGCAAAAGAAGCCTACAGCCACTAGAAGAAAGGAAATAATAAAGATCAGAGCAGAAATAAATGAAATAAAAAATAGAGAATACAAAAACAATTGAAAGAATCAACAAAACCAAAAGCATTCTTTGAAAAGATCAACAAAATAGACAAACCACTAGCCAAAATGACAAAAGAAAAACAGGAAGGAATGCAAATAACCCAAATAAGAAATGAAATGGGGGACATCACAGAAAGCTCAACTGATATTAAAAGGATCATAACAGAGTATTATGAAAAACTATACTCCAATAAATTTGAAAACCTAAAGGAAATGAGCAAATTTCTAGAAACACACTACCTACCCTAACACAAAATGATGTTGAAAATCCAAACAGATCCATAACAAGAGAACAGACAGAAAACGTAATAAAAGAGAGAAGCTCCCAACAACAACAACAAAAAAGCCCTGGCCCAGATAGCTTCACTAGAGAATTCCACCAAACATTCGGAGAACAGCCTACACCTCTATTGTTGTTGTTGTTAGGTGCCGTCAAGTCGATTCTGACTCATAGCGACCCTATGCACAACAGAACGAAACACTGCCCAGTCCTGAGCCATCCTTAAAATCATTGTTATGCTTGAGCTCGTTGTTGCAGCCACTGTGTCAATCCACCTCATTGAGGGTCTTCCTCTTTTGTGCTGACCCTGTACTCTGCCAAGCATGATGTCCTTCTCCAGAGACTGATCCCTCCTGACAACATGTCCAAAGTATGTAAGATGCAGTCTCGTCATCCTTGCCTCTAAGGAGCATTCTGGCTGTACTTCTTCTGAGACATATTTGTTTGTTCTTTTGGCAGTCCATGGTATATACAATATTCTTCACCAACACCACAATTCAAAGGTGTCAATTCTTTGGTCTTCCTTATTCATTGTCCAGCTTTCACATGCATATGATGCGATTGAAAATACCATGGCTTGGGTCAGGCGCACCTTAGTCTTCAGGGTGACATCTTTGCTCTTCAACACTTTGAAGAGGTCCTTTGCAGCAGATTTACCCCATACAATGTGTTTTTTGATTTCTTGATGGCTGCTTCCATGGCTGTTGATTGGGGATCCAAATAAAATGAAATCCTTGACACCACTATTACTC
The DNA here is from genome assembly GCF_030014295.1 of Loxodonta africana. NCBI lineage: Eukaryota > Metazoa > Chordata > Mammalia > Proboscidea > Elephantidae > Loxodonta > Loxodonta africana. Next base: position 31,577,521 of record NC_087367.1, read on the forward strand.
AACCTATTTCAGAACACAGAAAAGGAAGGGATACTTCCGAATTCATTCTATGAAGCTACCATAGCCCTGATACAAAAACTGGGCAAAGGTACCTCAAAAAAAGAAAATTACAAACCAGTATCATTCATGAGCAGAGGTGCAAATATTCTCGACAAAATTCTCGCCAACAGAATTCAGTATCATATCAAAAAAAGAATACACAACAACCAAGCAAGATTCATATCAGGTATGCAAGGATGGTTCGACATTAGGAAGTCAATAAACATAATCTACCACATGAATAAAAGAATCTATTGATCAGCTCAATCTATTCAGAAAAGGCATTCGACACAGTCCAACACCCATTCCTGATTTTAAAAAACTCAATAAAATATAGAAGGGAGATTTCTGAACATACTAAAAGACGTTTATACAAAACCAACAGCCAACAGCATCCTTAATGGACAGAGGCTGAAAACATGCTCCTTGAGAACAGAAACAAGACAAGGGTGCCCTTTATCACCACTCTTATTTAACACTGTGCTGGAAGTCCTAGCTAGAGCAATAAGGCAAAAAAAAAAAGAAAGAAAGGGCAACCAAATTGGTAAGAAAGAAGTAAAACTGTCCCTATTTGAGGATGACATGATATTATATGTAGAAAACTCAAAAGACTCCATGAGAAAACTACTAGAGGTAACAGAAAGATTCAGCAGAGGTACAAGATACAAGATAAACATACAAAAATCAGTTGGATTCCTATGCGCCAAAAAAGAGAACAACAAAAAGGAAATCAGAAAGACATACCATTTATAATAGCCTCTAAAAATTAAAACACTTAGGAATAAGTCTAACCAAAGATGTAAAAGACCTATACAAAGAAAACTACAAAAAACTACTGCAAAAAACCAAAAGAGAAATACATGAACAGAAAAACACACCATGGTCATGGATAGGTAGACTCAACATTGTGAAAATGGCAATTCTACCCAAAGCAATCTACAAATACTATGAAATCCCGGTCCAAATACCAACAGAATTCTTTAAAGAGATGGAAAAACTAATCATTAACTTTATATAGAAAGAGAAGAGGCCCCGGTAAAGGAAAGCAATATTGAAGAAGTAGAATAAAGTAGGAGGACTCGCACTACCTGACCTCAGAACCTGCTATATAGCTACAGTAGTCAAAATGGCCTGGTATTAGTACAATGACAAATACACTGACCAATGGAACAGAATTGAGAACCCAGATGTAAATCCATCTATCAATGATCACCTGACCTTCAACAAAGGCCCAAAGTCCATCAAATGGGGAAAAGACAGTCTTTTTTAACAAATTGTGCTGGAAAAACTGGACATCCATCTGCAAAAAAACCAAAAAAACAGAGCCCATGCCTCACACCATACACAAAAACTAATTGAAAATGGAGCAAAGGCCTAAATATAAAGCCAAAACCTATAAAGATCATAGAAGAAAAAACAGGATCAACATTAGAGGCCCTAATACATGACATTAATAGGATACAAACCATAACTAACAATGCATAAACTCCAGAATATAAGCTAGACACCTGAATCTTCTAAAAATTAAACACCTACGTTCATCAAAGGAAACCCTGGTGGCATAGTGGTTAAGTGCTACAGCTGCTAACCAAAAGGTCGGCAGTTTGAATCCACCAGAAGCTCCTTGGAAACTCTGTGGAGCAGTTCTACTCTGTCCTATAGGGTCACTATGAGTTGGAATTGACTAAATGGCAGCAGGTTTGTTTTTTGGGGGAGGGGTTTATGTTCATCAAAAGACTTCACCAAAATAGTCAAAAAAACAGCCTACAATTAGGAAAAAAATTTTGGCCATTATAAATCCGACAAAGGTCTAATCTCTAAAATCTACAGGAAAACCCAACAGCTCTGAAACAAAAAGACAAATAATCCAATTAAAAATTGGGAAAATGAAATGAACAGACACTTAACCAAAGAAGATATTCAAGTGGCCAACAGACACATGAGGAAATGCTTGCAATCACTAGCCATTAGACAAATGCAAATCAAAATCACAATAAGATACCATCTCACCCTGGCATTACTGGCAAGAATCAAAAAAACAGAAAATAACAAATTTGGAGAGCCTGAGGGAGATTGGAACTCTTATGCACTGCTGGTGGGGATGCAAAATGGTACAACCATGTTGAAAAAATGATATAGCGCTTCCTTAGAAAGCTAGAAATAGAAATACCGTATGACCCAGCAATCCCACTTTTAGAAATATATCCTAGAGAAATAAGAGCCATCACAAGACTAGACATATGCTTACCTATGTTCTTTGCAGCATCGTTCACAAGCACAAAAAGATGGAATCAACCTAGACCAACAGATGAACAGATAAACTATCTATGGTACTGTCATGGATTGAATTATGTCCCTCCAAAAATGTGTGTATCAATCAGTCTGAGCCATGATTCCCAGTATTGTGTGATTTTCCTAAAGTTGTAAATCCTGCTTCCATGATATTAATGAGGAAGGAGAGAAGGCAGTTTTGTTAGTGACACAGGACTCAGTTTACAAGACTGGATTGTGCCTTGAAGCAATCTCTTGAGATATAAAAGAAAGAAGCAAGCAGAGAGACTGAGGACCTCATACCACCAAGAAAGCAGCACCAGGAGCAGAGTGTGTTCTTTGGACCTGGGGTCTTCGTGCCTCAGAAGCTCCTCGACCAGAAGAAGATTAAGGAAAAAACTTTCCCCCAGAGCAGACAGAGAGAGAAAGCCTTCCCCTGGATCTGGCACACTAAATTTGGACTTGTAACCTACTAGACTGTGAGAGAATAAATTTCTCTTTGTTAAAACCATCCTTTTGTGGTATTTCTGTTACAGCAGCACTAGATGAATACACACAATGGAGTACTCTACAACAGTAAAGAACAATGATGAATCTGTGAAGAATCTCACAACATGGATGAATCTGGAAGGCATTATGCTTAGCGAAATAAGTCAATCACAAAAGGACAAATATTGTATAAGACCACTACTATTGAAACTCATGAAAAGGTTTACACACAAAAAGAAACAATCTTTGATGGTTATGAGGGAAAGGAGGGGTGAGGAAGGAAAAACAGTAAATAGACAATAGACATGTGGTAACTTCGGTGAAGGGTAAGACAGTACACAATAATGGGGAAGGCAAAGTCGTGGAGGCTCCATAGACATATCCAAACTGCCTGAGGAAGCAAATTACTGGACTGAGGGCTGTGGGGACCATGGTCTCGGGGAACATCTAGCTCAATTGGCAAAGCATAGTTTATAAAGAAAATGTTCTACATCTACTTTGGCGAGCAGCATCTGGGGTCTTAAAAGCCTGTGAGCAGCCATCTAAGATATTCCACTTGTCTCACTCCTTCCAGAGCTAGGGAGAATAAAGAAAACTAAAGACACAAGGGAATGATTAGTCCAAAGGACTAATGGACCACAACTACCACAGCTTCCGCCAGACTGAGTCCAGTGCAACTAGATGCTGCCCAGCTACCACCACTGACTTCTTTGACAGGGATCACAATAGATGGTACCAGACTGAGCTGGAGAAAAGTATAGGACAAAACTCGGACTCACAAAAAAGACCAGTCTCTGACAGAGACAGGAGAAAATCTACGAGTATGGCCCATGTAAACCCTTTTAGCTCAGTAATGAAGTCACTCCTGAGGTTCACCCTTCAGCCAAAGATTTGACAAGCTCATAAAACAAAATGAGACTGAAGGGGCACACCAGCTCAGGGGCAAGGACTAGGAGGCAGGAGGAGACCAGAAAGCTGGTAATAGTGAACCCAAGGTTGAGAAGGGGAGAGTGTTGACATGTCGTGGGGTTGTTAACCAATGTCATAAAACAATATGTGTACTAACTGTTTAATGAGAAGCTAGTTTGTTCTGTAAAACTTCGTCTAAAGTACAATAAAAAAAAAGAAATTAAAAAAATGTGCTGATGTAAACATTTGCCTGAAAGCATTTCTAAAAAAAAAAAAAGTGAATGGCTCCTCTAAGCAAGGTTATGGAAGCTCCATACACACATCCAAATTCCCTGAGGGACTGAATTACTGGGCTGAGGGCTATGGGGACCATGGGAACATCTAGTTCAACTGGTGTAATAATATAGTTTATAAATAAAATATTCTACATTCTACCTTTGGTGAGTAGCGTCTAGGCTCTTAAAAGCTTGTAAACAGCCATCTAAGATACTCCACTAGTTTCACCCATCTGAAGGAAGGGATAATGAAGAAAAAGAAAGACACAAGGGAAAGATTAATCCAAAGGACTAATGGACCACAACTACCATAGCCTCCATCATATTGAATCCAGCGCAACTAAAAGGTATTCTGTTAACACCACCGACTGCTCTGACAGGGATCAAAATAAAGGATCCCTGTCACAGCTGGAGAAAAATATAGAAAAATATTCTGACTTATAAAAAAAGACCAGACTTACTGGTCTGACAGAGTCTGGCGAAACCCAGATAGGATGGCTCCCAAACACCCTTTTAGCTCAGTAAAGAAGTCACTCCTGAGGTTCATTCTTCAGCTGAAGATCAGACAAACTCATAAAACAAAATGAGATTAAATTGGCACACCAGCCCAGGGGCAAGGACGAGAAGGCAGGAGGGGACAGGAAAGCTGGTAATGGACAACTCAAGGTCGAGAAGGGGAGAGTGTTGACATGTCGTGGGTTTCGCAATCAATGTCACAAAACAATACATGTACTAATTGTTTAATGAGAAGCTAGTTTATTCTGTAAACCTTCACCTTAATTACAATATAAATTTAAAAAATTAAAAAAAAATGAAAGTCTCCTGACCATGCTTAAATCACTCACAATAGAATAAATACAAATTAAAACTACACCGAGATACCTTTCTCATTTGTTTTAGTTGCTGTGTAGTTGTTTCCAACTCATTGTGACACCATGTGGGCAGAGTAGAATTGCTCCATAGAGTTTTCAGTGCTGTGACCTTTTGGAAGCAGATCTCCAGATCTGTCTTCAAAGGTGCAGCTGCGTGGGTTCGAACCGCCAACCTTTTGGCTAGTAGTCAAGCATTTAACCATTTGCTCTTCCCAGGGATTCTCTCACCTATAAAAATGGGGAAAAAAATTGAAAAGTTTTACTACATAGTGCTGACAAAGTTATAGGAAAGATTCTCTCCCTTTCTCTGAGTGGGAATGTAAAATGATGCAGACCCTATGGAGGGAAACGTGGTAATATCTAGCAAAATCACGTACGCATTTCCTATTGACCAACCAACTACACTTCCAGGAATCTCTTTCAAAGATATACTAGGAAACAGTAGGATATGATGTAAGCACTGTTTGTCATCCCAGAAGTTGAAAATGTTATCTATCAAATAGAGACATGTTTGAAAAAACTGATAGGTACATAGACAATAGTTTCTATGTGACTGAAAATGGAATGAGAAATATCTCCATATTGGCATTATGGAACGCTCTCTGGATCTACTGGTAAGTTTTAAAAGCCAAGATGGAAAAAAGTGTGTATAATATCATACAGCTCTTTACCTAACAACAAAGGAAGGAGTATGTGTGCAAATACACATTTGTTTATATTAAAAAAAAATGGAATGCTCAATCTTAGAAACATTATTCAAAAGGTATTTACAGAAGGAAGGAGAGAATAAGGTAAAGGAGACAGGTATGAAAGCTGCACATCTTCCTTGGTTTTGTTTGAGGATTACACAAATATTTTACATAATCATAAAATAAGATTAAATTTTTAAAAAAGCAATCCATAAAAATCTAAAATAAGATGAAACAAATCTAACTTTTCATCTAGTTGGTGTTATAAACACAAAGAGAAGTAGTACTCCAAGTGACTGTGAAATACAGTCATTTTATTTTATGTTCCTAGTGGTTTAGTGGGATATACTGAGGACAAAAATTATTGCTAAAGAAAACCAATTTTTTTAATACCCATGTTTTAAGGGTAGTATTGGTATTATTCTCAGACTTTTGTGAGTATACAGTAAAAGTAGAATCATTCAAATGAGTATATTGGTGTCATTGAGGACTGAGATTCTGAGTGGAAATACAAGCATGAACCCATGATGTATTTACTTTTAAAAAATTTGTATTTTTCAACAAAGGTGTCCAAAAAATTCAATGAGGAAAGAATAGTCTTTTCAACAAATGGTGCTGGGACAGCTGGATGTTTACAGGCAAAAGAATAAAGTTGGACCATATTTCACATGATATACAAAAGTCAACTCAAATGCATCATAGATCTAAACATAAGAGCAAAAACTGTAAAACACTTGGAAGAAAACATGGAAATGAATCTTCAATACCAAAAGTTAAGCAATGATTTCTTAGATATAGTATCAAAAGGACAAGTTATTGCAAAAAAGATAAATTAGTCTACATCGAAATTTTAAAAAATGTTTGTACTTCAAATGTCACCATCAAAAAAGTAAAAATACAACCCAAAGAATAGAGAAGTCTTTATAAATAATATATCTGATAGACTTCAATCGAGACTACATAATAAACTCTTATAACTCAACAATAAAAAGATAAATAATCCAATTAATAAATGAGTAAAGGACTTTAATAGATATTTCTCCAAAGAAGATGTACACATGGGCAATAAGCATATGAAAAGACGATCAAATTAGTCATTAAAGACACGGAAACAGAAACTACAATGAAATACCACGTTACACCCACTAGGACAGCTAAAATACAAAAGACAATAACAAGTATGGTGAGGATGTGGAGAAAGTAGAAACCCTCACACATTGCTGGTGGGAAGTAAAACGATGCAGCTGCTTAGGAAAACATTCTGGCCATTTCTCAAAATGTTAAACATAGAGTTATCATATGACTCAGCAATTCCACTCCTAATTATATAACCAAGAGAAATGACATATATGTACAGACAAAAACTTGCACATGAGTGTTCACAGCAGCTTTCTTCATGATATCCAAAATGTGGAAACTATATACATGTCCATAAACTGATGGATAAACAAAATGTGATATATCCATGTAATGGAATATTATTGAGCAAAAAAAAAGAAGTACTCCATCTCACTCCAACAAGGCTGTCATTAATCCAAAAAACACAAAACAATAAATGTTAGAGAGGCTGTGGAGAGATTGAAATATTTATACACTGCTGGTGGGAATGTAAAATGGTACAACCACTTTGGAAATCGATTTGGCCCTTCCTTAAAAAGCTAGAAATAGAACTACCATACAATCCAGCAATCCCAGTCCTTGGAATATGTCCTAAAGAAATAAGAGCTTTTACATGATCAGATATATGAACGCCCATGTTCATTGCAGCATTGTTGACAATAGCAAAAAGATGGAAGCAACCAAGGTGCCCATCAATGGATGAATAGATAAATAAACTATGGTATATTCACACAATAGAATACTACACATTGTTAAAGAACCGTGATGAACCTGTGAAACATTTCATAACATGGAGGAACCTGGAAGGCATTATGCTGAGTGAAATTCGTCAGTTGCAAAAGGACAAATATTGTGTAAGACCACTATTATAAGAACTCGAGAAATAGTTTAAACAGAGAAGAAAGTATTCTTTGATGGTTATGAGAGGAGGGAGGGAGGAAGGGTGGGAGGGGGTATTCACTAATTAGATAGTAGATAAGAACTACTTTATGTGAAGGGAAAGACAACACACAATATAGGCGAGGTCAGCACAACTAGACTAAATGAAAAGCAAAGAAGTTTCCAGAATAAATTGAATGCTTCAAAGGACAGCGTAGCAGGGGCAGGGGTTTGGGGACCATGGTTTCAGAGGACATCTAAGTGACTTGGCATAATAAAATCTATTAAGAAAACATTCTGTATCCCACCTTGGAGAGAGGCATCTGGGGTCTTAAATGCTAGCAAGCAGCCATCTAAGATGCATCAGTTGGTCTCAACCCACCTGGATCAAAGGAGAATGAAGAACACCAAGGACAATGGTAATTACAAGCCTGAGAGAGAGAAAGGGCCACGTAAACCAGAGACTATATCATCCTGAGACCAGAAGAGCTAGATGGTGCTCGGCTACAACCGATGACTGCCCTGATAGGGAATCCAACAGAGAACACCTAAGGGAGTAGGAGAGCAGTGGGATGCAGACCCCAAATTCTCATAAAAAGACCAGACTTAATGGTCTGACTGAGACTAGAAGAACCCCATTGGTCATGGTCCCCAGAACTTCTATTGGCCCAGGACAGGAACCATTCCCAAAGCCAACTCTTCAGACAGGAATTGGACTGGACAATGGGTTGGAGAGGGATGCTGGTGAGGAGCGAGCTTCTTGGATCAGGTGGACACTTGAGACTATGTTGGCATCTCCTCCCTGGAAGGGGGATGAGAGGGTAGAGGGGATTAGAAGCTGTTGAAATGGACACAAAAAGAGAGAGTGGAGGGAGGGAGCGGGTTGTCTCATTAGGGGCAGAGCAATTGGGAGTATGTAGTAAGATGTGTGTAAGTTTTTGTGTGGGAGACTGACTTGTAAACTTTCATTTAAAGCACAAAAAAATTTTAAAAAATGAAGTATTGATGTATGCTACCACATGGTTGAAAGTCAAGAAACATTTTGCTAAGTGAAAAAAGTCAGTTACAAAATGTGACAGGAATATTTAGTATTGGCAAATCTATAGAAACAGAAATTACATTAGTAGCTACTTAGGGATGGTGGATGATACAGAGCAATGGGGAGTGACTTTCAATGGGTTTCTTGACGGAGGGTTAAAAATATTTTAAAGTTAAGTTATAATGATTTTTGTACAACTCTATAAATAGGCAAAGAAAATTGAACTATATATTTAAATGGAGAATTTTAAATATATATATATTTTTTGCTCTTTCCACTGAAAAATCCTGGAAGAAATGGTTAGTCTAGCAGCAATAAAGCACCGCTTGCACCCATTTGACCATTCCCATTATAAGGTACCATGGCCTCTTAGAATAACAGGAGACTCCAGGTTTGGGACAGAAAAAATGAAAAATAAGCTTGAAATAACATGGCATACCAGAAAGCAAAGAATCTGTTGGACTTCTAGGGTTGATAAAGTGACAAAAATCCAAAAAATGGAGTGATATAAGCTAGAAGGATAACAGCTGGATGGATTGAAATATATAAAATATTTAAAATGCAAAAGTTCTGGATACTATGCACAAGTGCTCACACACACACACTTTACTAGTGGGCACTTCTGAAAGATGGTGGGAAATGACTGCATTACTTTGAAAACTAGTAAATATAGACAAAAGAAAATAAACATTTATTCTACTTTTTTATATGAACTACACTACAGGTTATCAGGAGAGACCAGTCCCTGAATGACATCATGCTTGGTAAAGTGGAGGATCAGTGTAAAAGAGGAAGGCCCTCAAGAAAATGGAATGACACAGCAGCTTTAATGAGGGGCTCAAACAGCAACGATTGTGAGGATGGAGCATGACTGGCCAGCATTTCCTTCTGTTATATATAGGGTCGTTATGAGTCAGAACCAACTCGAGGGCACCTAACAACAAAAACACTACAGGGAAAATTTCCCTTTATGGAAATGTGAGCTAATACAAAACGAACAACGATAAAATTAGAATCACAATAGTATAAGATCAAGCAGCTAGACCAGTCCAGGCCATATCTTTTCCATGAGGTTACTTTTTTCTCGCATGAAATAGCTGCCACTACTGCTGCTGCTACTGCTGCTGGTTTGAAAGACAACATTTACTTGGCAGAGAGAGCTCCCATTCCTGCTCCACCATCTTGACTGCATGTGGGAAATGGTCGAAACACAGCTGAACACTGAGGAGTGAGGTGGCTATCCAAACATTGTGCTATAGGCATTTGGGTGGTCCTCAAGAAAATTCACTATCTGAAGTTTTGTTCCCCTGATGTGGTACCAGAGTGATACTAGTTAAAACCATGGGGAGAAATTCTGCCAAAAAGAAATTAACAGATATCAGAAATGAAAGGGGGAAGGGGTCTTGAGATACTCATATGTAAAGCAGGTATTTATAATCTCTATCATCCACATTGCAAATGATTATACCATGTATTGTTTTAGGTTCTGAAATTAGACAAAACCCTTTGTTTAGGTAATATATGTACACACACACACACACAGAACAAATTTATTTAGACATATGATAGGTAGATAGATGAACAGACACAGAGATAGATAGATAGGTAAGTAGGAAGGTAGATAGATTTATTTAAAACAGTAACAGGTAGCCTTTTAATGATTACTAAAACCAAGCCAACTAATAAGGGAAACTGGTTGGAAGGAAGGGGATGAGCAACCTTTGGCAAAGTTTAACTATAATAAACACTTGTTTATTATAGCTAAAACTTAACCTTAGGTATTTGTGAATAATGTCTCCTCATCTAGTGGCTTGGAAAAAAAATATTGCTGGAGATTAATTTTGGTGTAAGGTAGCAATTTTTCAGAAAGTTAAAGAGCCTATGAAGGGAACTTTTCTATAAATTAGATTAGTAACATTGTAAAAGATAACATCACTCTGTAGGAAAACAGATTATTTGCTGGCAGAGGGACTTGGAAAACAATTGTACCTGTAACAATTATGATAAAGAATGGGGGGGGGCAGATAATAGTTATTTCAAAGATGTAAAATCTTTGTCCCCAAGGAGGTTAAAAAAAAAAAAGTAGGACCCAGAAATGTACAGTTTTTTCATATTCTTGAGTATTATCTCAGTACTAGTTTCGAGACCATTTCGGGTAATGGTGGTGGACTGTATGCATTAATTTACTTTTACTATCCTTCAAAACTTCATTTAAACAAGAGTAAAACATTATTTTAAACATAATAAACCCATAAAGATAACAAAATGGAAAGGAGACAAGAGCAATGAAGTTTTGGAATCTGAAAAATGAAACCTGAAACTGACTTAGCAGTCCAAAAATCAAAGAAGCACACCAATTCACATTGCTGATCCCCCAAAGAAATGGGAACACCAGTTATATTTGCAACAGGCAACAAAGATGGGCTAGAAATAGATTCTTCAGGACCCAGTTAGAGCTCCTGAACTACTTGGTAGTCTCTCCCTTACTTTGTTATAAGACTAGAGGGTGTGCTGAGGGTGATATAGAGGATGTTGGTGCTGGAGGGGGTGGCAGGGTGAAGTCAAGGAGACCTCACCTAACAATAAGAGAGCATAACCAACCAACCAGTAGCCCTCAAGTCCATTCCAGCTCATGGTGACCTCATGAGTGTCGGAGTAGAACTGTGTTCTGCAGGGTTATCAATAACTGATTTTTTTGGAAGTAGATTGTCAGAGTTTTCTTCCAAGGTGCTTCTGGGTGGACTCAGACCTTCAACCTTTCAGTTAGCAGTCCAGTCCATTAACCGTTTGTACCATCCAGGGACTTCTAAGAGAACATATGTATACCAAACACGGAGGCCAGAATCTAACCCCGATTCTTCACTCAGCTTTCAGATAAAGCAGCCAGGTTCATGTCCCCAGACAAAAAATTAGAAGGTCTTGCTCTAGAATATCTAACCAGTTCTAGGATATGACTTAAAGTTACCGATGTCAGAGGCTCCTAAAAGAAAAGTGTGAGGACCCTACTAAATCACCTTATGGCAAAACCCAGATAGTTAAATCTACCCACACACTAAGATTACAATCATCTTCATAATAAACCAAAAAGTAAATAAATAAATAAACAAACCCTTTACCATCAAGTGGATTCCGATTCATATCAACCCTATAGGACAGAGCAGAACTGCCCCATAGGGTTTCCAATGAGCAGCTGGCAGTTTTGAACTGGCCACCTTTTTGTTAACAGCCAAGCTCTGGACCACTGTGTCACCAGAGCTCCATCACAATATCCACTCTTAAATCCTAGCAAACAGCCTGGGTTCACCAGATAGCAGAAGAAAGTTTCAAATGTACTAAGTAGCTAACATAATTCATAAAGAAAATGTTCTATATCCTACTATGGGGTCTTAAAAGCTTGCAAACGGCCATCTAAGATACATCTACCAGTCCCATCCACCCAGAGCAAAGGAGAACGAAGAAAACCAAAGACTCAAGGAAAATATTAGCGCAAAGGACTAGAGAACCACATGAACCACAGCCTCCACCAGCCTGAGCCCAGAAGAACTAGGTGGTGACCAGTTACTACCACAGAGTGCTCTGACAGGGTTCACAATAGAGGGTTCAGGGCACAGCGGGGAAAAAAATGTAGAGCAAAATTCAAATACTCAAAAAAAGATCAGGCTTACTGGTGTGATGGAGACTGTAGGAACCCCCAAGGCTATGGCCCCTGGATACCCTGCTAACTCAGAACGAACCACTACCAAAGTCCGCCTTTTAGCCAAAGCTTAGATAGGCCTATAAAACAAACGATAGCACACATGAGGGACATGCTTCTTAGTTCTGTCAAGTATACAAAGCCAAATGGACCACACCTGCCCAAAAGCAAAGACAAGAAGGCAGGAAGGGACAGAAAAATTGGACGAATGGTCATGGGGAACCTAGGGTGGAAAGGGGGAGAGTGTGACACATTGCAAGGATTGCAACTGATGTCACAAAACAATTTGTGCATAAATTTTTGAATGAGAATCTAATTTGTGGTGTAAACTTGCACCTAAAGCAAAAAAAAAAAAAAAAAAAAGGAACTATTAGAGGACAAGTCAAACAAAAGAAATAAGCAACTGGAAGGAAAAGAGAATATGTGGGAGAAGAAAACACTAAAAAAAAAATGTCATTAATATCCTCAGAGAGGCAAAAGTAAAACTTGTATTTATTAAATAAGAGCAACAGTTCTATTTTTTAAAAATGAAATAAAGCAAAGGAATTTTATTCTTCTGAGATAAAGGGAGAGGGGTACTGGGGCAGAGAGAACCACAGATGACATAGCAACAAACTGGGCAATAGGGAATCCCAGAGACTGTGCATAATGGTAGGTGTGGCCAAGCCCACATCGGCAGTAGTAGAACCAATGAAGAAACAACAGGTGTCTGGCAGGATGAGCAGAAAGTAAAAGAGAACTAAAGATGGGCCTACCAGCCTCCTTGGAATCCAAGCTAGGCAACACATTCTTCCAAAGGGAAAGGATGCTACCCTGATGGAAGCTGAGTCAGAGGGCAGAGAACAACTAGCTAAAAGGGAAAGATGGCCTTACAACCTCCAAGTTTTGGGTGAGTGAAAAAAAATTCCTGGTGAGTCACTAAGAGATCAAAAGTGCTGTGTTGGTCTAAGCCCTAAGAATCTCAGAAATACCAGTAAACTGTCTCATGAAAATCCTTCCAGAAGGAGAGAACCTCTTCTTGAGGAAAGAAGAAGGAAAAAAACTGCTAGAAAGGGAAGCCAAATTGGTCAAAATGGGGCAGAAATGCATAGGATATAAGAAGATTTAGGTTGTAGGGAAAAGGATTTAGAGAGCAGACACCAAAAAGTACTGTAGCCATAAAATGTGACAGCACCGTCACCGAAAGCAAAGACTGATGCATTCTGTGAAATGTAGGACGAGGGACAGACCTTGTACAGCCAGGCTTAACTCTGACTGAGAAGCAGCTCCCAGAGGGTCATAATTTGGCTACAGACAAGGGAGCCCTCATGCTTTATAAGTAAGCACACAGAGGATTCCTTGTTCACCCAAGACAGAATTAATCTCTTGAGACAGTTCAAAGAAATATTCCTCAAGCAAATGCAGTCTATTTGGGGTGAGTCAAAATACTAAAATTAAAATATTAAAGGGTTCCTGATTGGTTGGATCATTAGCTTAGAATTTAGGTCAAGGCATAGAAAAGTCCTGGGAAACCCTGGTGGTGTAGTGGTTAAGTTGCTACGGCTGCTAACAAAAAGGTCAGCAGTTCGACTCCACCAGGCACTCCCTGGAAACTCTATGGAGACAGTTCTACTCTGTCCTATAGGGTCGCTATGAGTAGGAATCGACTCGATGGAAATGGGTTTGGTTTGGTATGTGTTTTATAGCAAAGTCCAGTGCATTCTTTACACCAGTTTCATCCCTTACAAGTCATTTGACCTTGGGCAAGTTACTTACCCTAACTGTCCCTCAGTTTCCTCATCTGTAAAATGGGAATGATAATAGAATATTCCCATAGGATTTTGTGGAGATAAAATAAAATTAAACATTTAGAATAATGTCCAGCACATAGTAAGCACTCACGGAATAAATATTTGACATCAGCGTTATGATTAATTCCAGTTCCGTAGTCGTGGAATACACTCTGGAACCTGATCACCCCCTGTTAAATAGTGCAAGAAAAGATCAAAGTCATGCAAGGGAAGAGTAGGGATAAATCAGTAAACCAGGGGGGACCCTAGTTTTCGCCTCTGTAATCTCATTGCCTGTAGTAGTATCTGATAATCACTTGTACTCAGTGAATTCATGTTAAACGAGAAACAAAGAACTGTCATCACTACAGAAGAAATAATTCAAAATCCATGTCCAATAATCAATGTTTTAATATTATCAGCTTCCTTGAAATTATTATGCATGGAAAGGTAGAATTTGTGTCTTTCTTGTTTTTATTTTCTGCACAAGTCATGAATGGAGCCCTGGCGATGCAGTGGTTAACCGCTCGCCTGCTAACCAAAAGGTCGGCTGTTTGAATCCACCAGCCACTCTTTGGAAACCCTGTGGGGCAGTTCTACTCTGTCCTATAGGCTTGCTATGAGTTGGAATTGACTTGAAGGCAAGGGAAGTCATGAATACATTTTCATTGTATTAGTATGTTTTTTTGTTTATTTAAGAATATTTTGAAATGAAAGAACCTATATAAATAAAATTTTAAAAATTAAAATAATGTTTTTAGTATTAGTAAACAAAGCAGTATACTTACTCTAAGGCTAAGGAAAAATCCTTATTGTCTACGTAATTGAAAATACAAAGCAATGAAAATATCACAATTACATTCATGTTCGCATTCAATCAAAAAAAACCCAAACCCCACTGCCGTTGAGTCAATTCCAACCCATGGTGACCCTATGGGACGTAGCAGAACTGCCGCACAGAGTTTCCAAGACTATGATCCTTATGGAAGTAGACCGCCACATCTTTCTCCCAAGAAGCAGCTGGTGGGTTCAAACCGCTGACTTTTTGGGAGCAGCCCAGCGCTTTAACCACTGCCCCACCAGGGTTTCCTTCTCATTCAATACTCAGTGGTAAATGGTTTATTCTTTTATCTTTTAAACAAAGGACACAGAGTGCTTCAAAAATACCTTTTTTCTCTCTGAAGTAACCGAGCAGTAACCAAGGCGAAAACAGAATATGCTACTCTTCTGATTTGTAATGAAAACATGTGACAATAATTCAGATTTTTTGAAATCCGGGAGTGTCAGTCCATTCTATGCCCAACCTCCAGGTAGCATTCTAGATATTTAACAACTGATTCTGCCTGGGCACTGACCAATGAGAAAGGATGCTAGCTGTCCAGCAAGCTGTCCCGCTGTCCTGGGCTTACAGCTGAATATCAGCCATGCCTGACCTCCATTCTTTTAAAAACACTTGCATAAACCACCTTAAAAAAAAAAAAAAAAGGTGTATTCATAAAACCTGCAGGATGTATTGTTCTTTTCTTGAAGCATAAGTATATTCGTCAAGCTTTTCAATGTTTTGAAAATAGCAGCAAAATATTCAGTTGCTATTCTACTATCTCACTACTCTACAAAAAACTTGATGATCTACAGAGGGTCCTTAATCATTTAGAATAATGAAAATACAGTGTTAAGGCTAGATATTGGAACAGCATAAAGCATGTGTTGTGTATAATGCAATATGTTCATTCTTTCATTGATTTTATTTCCCCCACGGAACACATAAACACCTTCCATAGGTCTTTGGCAGCTAGATTATTAATTTTTGTTTTAAATTCAAGTGTTGTTTCCTCTAGGCTTGAAAATGCTTGCCTTTGCTTCTGCATTTACCCCTAGGAGGAGGTATTACGATTTTTTTTTTTTCTATAGAGCTTCCTTGACATACTTAGGGGAGGTGATTTTTCCTACTGATTTCTTTGATATTCACTCCTCATATGTTCTTTTCAGACACCCTTTTGTGTTTGCATTTTCCTCCCTTTTCAATTGTGTAGAACTTTGTGGTATCACAGAGCCACAGGAAATTCCTTCCACTTGTTTCCTCGTTTTCAATCATTGTGATTTAATCTCAGAATCAGAATGTAGTTTTCTCATTGAAGAAATTTCTTATTTTATTACTAATGCGTGAGGACTTTTCTAGAAGGGTGAACACATTTAAATGTAGTTAATGCTTAGGATGACTCCACTGCATTTTCTGTTTTTTTGCCAGGAGCAACACCTGTAAGGATTCCTTAGATCTCCTCTGCTTATACCATTATAGGGCACTACAGGTTTTCCTGCAGGCTTTTCCCCTGACAAAGGATTCTCAGTGAAGAATCCAGCAACAGGGGGCTCTGCAGGCTCTGCCTCACATTACACTAGAGTGAATATGAGATGCATGCCCGTGTTTCCCTCTCCAGAGAGGTGTCGTGCCTACCTTTGAGAGGGCACTGATATTGGTGTGAAAAATGCCAAATGGTCTGACCTGACTTTTTTGCCATGACTCTGCATGACAGAGGGAAATGTGGCTGGGGAAGAATAGCACAAAAAAAGAAAAAAAAAAAAAAAGCACAAGGAGCCACTAAATGTCTTTGAAGGTCCTTGCCTGCTAAATGTGAGACCAAGTCTGTGACAAGCTACAAGTCCAATTGAGAACCTCAAAAAAAAAAAAAAAAAAAGGAGGCCATTATACAGAAGGAAAGACCAGCGAAATTTAAGAAACCATGATTTTCTTTGTATTGTTTTTCTGCCCTTTCAATGAAATTAAATCATTTAATGAATAATTAACCCTGTCAGGACTTAAGCAGGAAACGCTGGTGGTTTAGTGGTTAAGAGCTCTGGCTGCTAACCAAAAGGTTGGCAGTTCAATTTGATTTGAAAAATAATATTAGAATTATTATTGCATGTTCTTGAGCAAAGAGAAAGTGACCCAGCTGAAGTTGGGCCCACAAAGACTCATAAAGACATATCAACTGGGCCCTGAGATAAAGACAATAGATGGGGCAATCTTAGAAATTATCTTCTAGGGAAGAAAAAATATTTTTAGGGAACTTTTCACATAAAGCCAATCAAACAGAACACAAAAGACTTTTTTCACCCCTATCTTTTTCTATTAACATTTTAAAAAAATGTTAATGGAATAGAAATTTGTTGGACCAATGAAGATCCTCCTGACTGTCGGGTTACTGAAACCTATATGAATGAAGACCCTCCTGACTGTTGGGTTACTGAAACCTATACTGATGATTGTTAAGAAAAGCAATTCAAAGTATAAGACCACAGTTTCTAGCCCATCTGTGAAAAGGTGAAGCTTTTGCCCATTTTTGTGATGTTAATATATACTGATGATTCTGTAACCTCCCTGGGATTCGGGCAGACTTTAGCTCTGGCAGCATGCTTGTCTGCTTCCCACTCTGTCTTTTTGAATATATGCCAAAAAAACTTTCTTTTTGCTTTACTAAACTTCGTGTTGTGTTTTCCCCTACAATAGTTAAAGGTATAGTCGGCAGGATTTTTGAAGCTACGAATCCAGTCGAACTGGAGGAGATCTGGACTGTGGAGCAGAAGCCAGCAAAAGAGGTCCTGTATCTGGACCCAGATATTCCCACTCCACATCCCTTCCACAGTGACCGGTTGAGTGCTCTCGGAAAACGAGCCTTTGCTTACTCTTTTTTATTCTCTTTCTCATGATTTCCTAAGTTTTGCTCGGCATATTTGTCTGAAAAACCGTTTGGTCAATTAAAGAGAATCTTAGATTTGTTCTTGATCGTTTAGTTAAGAGTGATATTTAGTAACTCTTTAGGTAAACTACAGCTTTAAGTCCGGATTCAGGCACTTGAAACATTAAAGAGGTAATTCTATTTTCAAAGAGCTTTGAGCCCATTATAAGCTGCAAAATTCGGACACAGGTGGACCACTAAAAGCCACTAGGGTGGTCGCCAGCGCCCATCTGAGCGTTAAAGTCTCCCTTAACAGGATAAGGTGGTCAGGAGACAGGCTAGAGCGCTAGGCTGCCTGCCACCCGCAAGAAAATTCTCGTGCAATGAAGGTACACATTGGTCTAAGCGAAACAGTGTCCAAACCCCATGGCGTTCCTTGTTAGATTTTTTTTTTTTTTTTTTGTGGCTCAGAGAAAACCTGGAAAATAGTGCTCTGTTTTGAAAGCCTCTCTTCCCTTTTTTTTTTTTTTTTCAAATTTAAAATGGGAATTAAGAGGAAAGTAAAGTTGACTGCCCACCATCTGGCACACCCGCTGCCTACATGGTAAAGAATAAAAACCCAGTGCTGTCGAATGGCAAAGAATATTGGCCCTACAACAGCACGGTATTTAGATCAATGACATAATTTAACAAAAGAAAGGGATTCATTACAATGGCCCAAACAGCGGACTGTTGAATTGGCCAGATTAGTCTTTTAAAAATGTAAATTAGATGCAAGAGGATCAAAAATAAAGCAGAATCAATGGGAAATACTTTTTAGCTGGTATTTTGAATCCTCGAGAAGGCAATAAGCGGACACTTTTGCTTCAGTTCAAGGAAATATTGCTAAACAATCAAAACAGATCTTGGCATTACAGAAAGGTTAGGTCGCATTGCTTGATTCTTTTAAGAATAGAACTCCTATGGGTATTAAAGAAGATGGGAAAGACTCAGAGGAGGAAAATAAGGAAAAGGAAAAACCTGCTTTTTTATGTCCTGATTTGGCTTCTAGGTCTCTTTTAGCTGAATTACCTTTTCATTCCAGTGATCCACTGAAAAGTGAGTCTCCATCGCCGTTAATGCCTTTGGTTTAAAAAAAATTTTATTTATTTATTTAGTCAGCCTAAATTAACAGGTGGACCAGTGGAAGTAACAGTAAACCCCTGGTCTAAATCTGAACTTAGGGCAATTATAAAAGTCTTTCCTGACCCTCGTGATAAACCTCAGAAATTTTTGCATGAATTTACTATCTTAACCAGGTCCTTCAGATTTGTATAATCTGTTACATATGAGAAGCAGCTGGGTGGATGGCTGAAGCTAAGTGGAAAGACCCAGAGGCAAGTTTAATCTCAAAATCTGGGGTTACAGGAAAAGAACTGAGAGATGAAGTTCAAGGTTTGGTTAAAGAATTGATAAATACATTTCCAAAAGTTTTTCCAAAAAAAGTTGATTTGGCAAAAATTCAGGCTTGTAAACAAGAAAAGAGAGAAACCATATATGCTTACAGGGATCATTTCTCCAAATTATTTGAAGAACATTCAGGTTTAAAGACAGTTATAAAAGAACATCAGCCTATACTCAACTCCATGTTTTTAGGGGGCCTATTGAAAAAAAATATATATATATATATATATATATATTTTGTCTATTGCCTGAATTAGGAAATACTGGTGGTGCAGTGGTTAAGTGCTACGGCTGCTAACCAAAGGCTCAGCAGTTCGAATCCGCCAGGCACTCCTTGGAAACTCTATTGGGCAGTTCTACTCTGTCCTATAGGGTCGCTATGAGTCGCAATCAACTCGAGGGCACTGGGGTTGGGGATTGCCTGAATTAACAGCTTTGGTAAAAAGACATTTAAATTAGGAAAATGTAAATCCTTCAGAATTGGCTACAGTGGCTTACAAATTGGCTCAAACCAAAGAAGATTGAAAGAGAGAGAGAGAGTTAAAAACTAAAAAAAAAAAACTAGAGAACAGAAAAAGAAATTGATGGCTTTACAATTACGACAGCTACAAAATAAAGGCAGTAATGATAGAATCCCGGACAAGGGACAGTTTCAAACAAATAAGCTCAAAACGGAGCTAACTTGTAACTACTGTAAGAAGCCTGGCCACTTTAAGAGGGATTGTTTAAAACTTAAAAATAAGCAGAGGGTCACTCCCTCAGCGCTTCCGTTACCACCATAGTGACGGTGCTTCTAGGATTTAGGGGGTTTTGCCGTGGTTCCTCTTAACAGTCAGTGAGAGACAACACTCCAAGTAAATGGGGAGCCTTGTACCTTCCTGATTGACACTGGGGTCACCATGTCGGCGATAAATCCCGTGTGTTTACGAAACCCCCTTCCTCGGAGCAACAAAACTTCCAAAACCGTGGGAGTTTCAAATGAAGAACAAATTTTGCCTCATTCAGAACCAGTGCCAATATCTTTAGGACCCATTGACGATTTACATCCATTTCTTCTCAGCAATAAATACTTCTGTTAATCTATTAGGGCAAGATTTATTATCCAAATGGCGGTGCCATATACAGTTTACTGATAGTGGAGAAATTCTTTTAAATTTTCCTACCTTAGATGATTCAATTACTGAGAAAAAAGTAGAAGACACCTTGTGCTTTATTCAAGAGTTACTGGAAGTAGAAGAAACTATAGAACAGGTTGAGGGAAGAGGAAAAGAATTAGAGCAAATACTCTCTGAGCTTTGGACAAAGACAACCACAGACTTAGGAAAAGTCTTTTATCAACTGAACCTATTCAGGTGCAAATAGATACTTCAAAACCTTTCCTAGAATAGCTCAATATCCACTAAAGCCTGAAGCTATAACAGGATTAGAACCTATTATCCAAGATTTCCTTCGGCAAGGTCTAATTGTACCATGCACTAGTCCTTGCAACACTCCTATTTTCCCAGTGAAAAAACCAAATAACAGAGGGTAGAGATTTGTACAAGATTTAAGAGCCATAAACAAGATTACAATATCTAGATTCCCTGTAGTTTCTAATCCTCATTTACTCTTAGCCCAGGTACCAATTTATGCTATATGCTTTACAGTTGTAGATCTTTGTAGTGCTTTCTTTAGTATCCCTGTTCACCAGGATAGCCAATATTTATTTGCCTTACGGCTGCTAACCAAAGGGTCAGCAGTTCAAATCCACCAGGTGCTCCTTGGAAACTCTGTGGGGCAGTTCTACTCTGTCCTATAGGGTCGCTATGAGTTGGAATTGACTCGACGGCACTGGGTTTGGTTTTTCACGTGGAAAAACAGACAATACACGTGGAAAGTTCTCCCACAAGGGTTTACCAAAAGCCCAACCTATTTTTCACAAGCATTGCATTCAGATTTAGTTCCATTTCAATTTAAACACAGATCAGTGTTATTGCAATATATAGATGATCTCATGGTTTGCTCCAATTCTAGATAAAATAATGTTGAAGACAGTATTCTATTATTATGATTTTTTTTTTTTTTTAGAGGACATAAGGCATCCAAACAAAAAATACAATTTTCCAACCCATTGTTGGGTACTTAGGACATTTTTTATCAGCCGAAGGTATTTCTGTAGACCCTAAAAAGAAAGAAACTATATTAACTTTCCTTTGCCTACTACAAAGAAACAATTAAGGGATTTCTTAGGTCTTGTGGATATTGTCGAAATTGGGTTCCAAATTTTTCATAATTAGCTTAGCCCTTCTATCACTATCTAAAAAAAGAAACAAGTGATCCTTTTACCCTTTCTGAAGAAGGTGTACAAGCAGTACACACACTTCAACAAGCCCTCATAACCGCTCCTGCTTCAGGTTTTCCAGATTGTGCTTTAAAATTTTCTCTATATGTACATGAACAAAATGAGAATGCTTGTGGCGTCTAACTCAGAAACATGGATACCATCAGAGGCCTGTAAGATACTGTAGTCTTCGCTTAGATCCTGTTGCTCGTGCTTATCCTCTGTACTTAAGGGCAGTAACGGTAACCACTCAGTTAGTAGAAGACACCACAGATATACTTCTAGGTAATGACTTAGATTTATTTGTTCCACATAAAGTAGCTGCTCTTCTCAAATCTACTTTAACCCAACATCTATCTGCCAGCAGGTTAACCTCTTATGAGGTCTTATTATCGACAGCCCCAAATATTTAAATACAGGTTATTAAAGCTTTAAATCCAGCTACTCTTTTCCCTGAGAAAGAAGGAGTACCACAGGACCACTTCGATTTGACAGATCAACTTCTGATCTCCTTTGGCTAACCCTTCTTTAGATTGATTTGTAGATGGTTCTTATTTAAAACCAGATCCAACTTCAAGCAAATACCGGGGAGGATATTCAGTGACTACTTCCTCAGAGGTATTAGAGAGTGAACCTTTGCCTCCGGTAACTTCGACACAACAAACTGAGTTAGTAGCTCTTAACCAAGCTTATAAACTAACAAAAAATCAATCTGTGACCATATATACAGATGCAAAGTATTGCTTTGGTTTGACACATGACTTTGGGATGCTATGGAAACTGCAAAGATTTTTTTTTTTTTTTTTAATTTTTATTCTACTTCAAGTGAAAGTTTACAAATCAAGCAAGTCTCTCACAAAAAAACTTATATATACATTGTTACATACTCCTAGTTGCTCTCCTCCTAATGAGACAGCCTTCTCCCTCCCTCCACTCTCTCTTTTTGTGTCTGTTTTGCCAGCTTCTAGCCCCCTCTCCCTCTCATCTCCCCTCCAGGGAGGAGATGCCAATATAGTCTCCAGTGTCCACTTGATGCAAGAAGCTCACTCCTCAGCAACATCCCTCTCCAACCCACTGTCCTGTCCAATCCCCAACTGAAGAGCTGGCTTTGGGAATGGTTCCTGTCCTGGGGTAACAGAAGGTCAGGGGGGCCATGACCACCGGAGTACTAGTCTCAGTCAGACCATTAAGTCTGGTCTTTTTACAAAAATTTGAGGTCTGCATCCCACTGCTCTCCTGCTCCCTCAGTGGTTCTCTGTTGTGTTCCCGGTGAGGCAGTCATGGGTTGTAGCTGGGCACCATCTAGCTCTTCTGGTCTCAGACTGATGTAGTCTCTGCTTTATGTGACTCTTTCTGTCTCTTAGGCTCATAATTACCTTGTCTTTGGTGTTCTTCATTCTCCTTTGATCCGGGGGGTTGAGACCAATTGATGCATTTTAGATGGCTGCTTGCTAGTGTTTAAGACCCCAGATGCCTCTCTCCAAGGTGGGATGCAGAATGTTTTCTTAATACATTTTATTATGCCAAAGGTGTCCCCTGAAAATATGGTCCCCAAACCTCACACCTGCTAGGCTGTCCATCGAAGCATTCAGTTCATTTCAGAAACTTCTTTGCTTTTGGTTTAGTCCAGTTGTGCTGACCTCCCCTGTATTGTGTGTTGTCTTTCCTGTCACCTAAAGTAGATCTTATCTACTATCTATTAAGTGAATATCCCTCTCCCATCCTTCCTCCTCCCTGTTCTTGTAACCATCAAATAATATTTTCCTCTCTGTATAAACTGTTTCTTAATTTATTACAATAGTGGACTTACACAATATTTGTCCTTTTGCTACTAACTAATTTCACTCAGCATAATGCCTTCCAGGTTCCTCCATGTTATGAAATGTTTCACAGATTCATCACTGTTTTCTTTATCGTTGCATAGTATTCCATTGTGTGAATATACCATAATTTATTTATCTGTTCATCCGTTGATGGGCACCTTGTTTGATTCCAACTTTTTGCTATTGTAAACAGTGCTGCAATGAACATGGGTATGCATATATCTGTTTGTGTAAAGGCTCTTATTTCTCTAGGATATATTGCAAGGAGTGGGATTGCTGGATCATATCGTAGTTCTATTTCTAGACTTTTAAAGGAAGTCTCAAATCAATTTCCAAAGGGATTGTACCATTTTACATTCCCATCAGCAGTATATACATGTTCCAGTCTCTCCATGGCCTTTCCCACATTTATTATTTGTGTTTTTTGGATTAATGCCAGCCTTGTTGAAGTGAGATGAAATCTCATTGTAGTGTTGATTTGCATTTCTCTAATGGCTAATGATCGTGAGCATTTCCTCACGTATCCGTTAGCTACCTGAATGTCTTCTTCAGTTAAGTGTTCATATCTTTTGCCCATTTTTTAATTGGGTTGTTTGTCTTTTCGTAGTTGAGTTTTTGCAGTATCATGTAGATTTTAGAGATCAGGCACTAACTGGAGATGTCATAGCTAAAAACTTTTCCCCAGTCTGTAGGTAATCTTTTTACTCTTTTGTTGAAGTCTTTGGATGAGCATAGGTGTTTGATTTTTAGGAGCTCCCAATTACTATTTTTTTTCTTTTCCAATTATCTAGTTTTTCTTCTGCATTGTTAGTAACATTTTGTATACTGTTTATACCATGTATTAGGACTCCTAACATTGTTCCTATTTTTTTCTTCCATGATCTTTATTGTTTCGGATTTTATATTTAGGTCTTTGATCGATTTTGAGCTCATTTTTGTGCATGGAGTGATGTATGTGTCTTATTTGATTTTTTTGCAGATGGATATCCATTTATGCCAGCATTATTTGTTAAAAAGACTGTCTTTTCCCCATTTAACTGTTTTGGGGCCTTTGTCAAGTATCAGCTGCTCATATGTGGATGGATTTATGTCTGGATTCTCAGTTCTGTCCCATTGGTCTATGTATCTATTTTTGTACCAGTACCAGGCTGTTTTGACTACTGCGGCGGTATAATAGGTTCTAAAATCAGATAAAGTAAGGCCTCCCAGTTTGTTCTTCTTTTTCAGTAATGCTTTGTAATTATGTGGGGCCTCTTTCCCTTCCATACGAAGCTGGCAATTTGTATCTCCATGTCATTAAAAATGTCACTGGAATTTGGATCGGAATTGCATTAAATGTATAGATCGCTTTTGGTAGAATAGACATTTTTATAATGTTAAGTTTTTCTATCCATGAGCAAGGTATGTTTTTCCACTTATGTAGGTCTCCTTTGGTTTGTTACAGAAGTGGTTTGTAGTTTTCTTTGTACAAGTCTTTTACATCTCCGGTAAGATTTATCCCTAAGTGTTTTATCTTCTTGGGGGCTACTGTTAATGGTATTGATTTGGTGATTTCACCTTCGGATGTTCTTATTGGTCTAGAGGAATCCAACTGATGTTTGTATGTTTATCCTGTGTTCTGATACTCTGCTGAAGTCTTCTATTAGTTTCAGTAGTTTTCTTGAGGATTCCTTAGGGTTTTCTGTGTATAAGATCATGTCATCTGAAATAGAGATAATTTTACTTCTTGCTTGTCAATCTGGATGCCCTTTATTTCTTTATCTAGCCCAATTTCTCTGGCTAGGACCTCCACAACCATCTTGAATAAGAGTGGTGATAAAGTCCATTCTTGTCTGGTTCTGGTTCTCAAAGGGAATGCTTTCAGGCTCTCTCCATTTAGGATGATGTTGGCTATTGGCTTTGTATAAATGGCCTTTATTATGTTGAGAAATTTTTCTTCTATTCCTACTTTGCTGAGAGTTTTTATCATGACTGGGTGTTGAACTTTGTAAAATGCCTTTTCTGCATCAATTGATAAAATCATGTGATTCTTGTTTTTTGTTTTATTTATGTGATGGATTACATTAATTGTTTTTCTAATGTTGAACCATCCCTGCATACCTGGTATGAATCCTGCTTGGTCATGTTGAACTATTTGTTTGATATGTTGTTGAATTCTATTGGGCAGAATTTTGTTGAGGATTTTTGCATCTATGTTAATGAGGGATATAGGTCTGTAATTTTCTTTTTTAGTGGTGTGTTTACCTGGTTTTGGTATCAGGGATATGCTGACATCACAGAAAGACTTTGGAAGTATTCCATCCTCTTCTATGCTCTGAAATACCTTTAGTAATAGTGGTTGGTGTTAACTCTTCTCTGAAAGTTTGGTAGAACACTGCAGTGAAGCCATCTGGGCCAGGCCTTTTTTTTTTTTGTTGGGAGTTTTTTGATTACCTTTTCAATTTCTTCTTTTGTTATGGGTCTGTTTAGTTGTTCTACCTCTGTTTGTGTTAGTTTAGGTAGGTTGTGTTTTTCTAGGAATTCATCCGTTTCTTCTAGGTTTTCAAAGTTGTTAGAGTACAATTTTTCATAGTAATCTGATATGATTCTTTTCATTTCAGTTGGGTCTGTTGTAATATTGCCAATCTCATTTCTTATTCGGGTTATGTGCTTCCTTTCCTGCTTTTCTTTTGTCAGATTAGCCAATGGTTTATCAGATTTGTTGATTTTTTCAGAGAAATAGCTTTTGGTCTTGCTAATTCTTTCAAAAGTTTTTCTGTGTTCTATTTTGTTTAGTTCAGCTCCAATTTTTATTATTTGTTTTCTGCTGGTGTCTGATTTTTTTTTTTTTTTTGCTCTCTATTTGTTCAAGTTGTAGGGATAATTCTTTGATTTTGTCCCTTTCTTCTTTTTGGAAGTGTGCATTTATTGATATAAATGGACCTCAGAACACTGCTTTTGATGTGTCTCAAAGGTTCTGATAGGAAGTGTTTTCATTCTCATTGGATTCTATGAATTTCTTTATTCCATCCTTAATGTCTTCTGTAATCCAGTCATTTCTGAGCAGGGTATTGTTCAGTTTCCGAGTGTTTGATTTCTTTTCCCTGCTTTTCCTGTTATTGATTTCTACTTTTATGGCCTTATTGTCAGAGAAGATGCTTTGTAATATTTCAATGTTTTGGATTCTGCTAAGGCTTGCTTTATGACCTAATATGTGGTCTATTCTTGAGAATGTTCCATGTACAGTAAAAAAGAAAGTATACTTGGTTGCTGTTGGGTGAAGTGTTCTGTGTATATCTATCAGGTCATGTTGGTGGATCGTGGCATTTAGATCTTCCATGTCTTTATTGAGCTTCTTTCTAGATGTCCTGTCCTTCACTGAAAGTGGTGTGTTCAAGTCTCCTACTATTATTTTGGAGCTGTCTATCTCACTTTTCAATGCTGATAGAGTTTGTTTATGTATCTTGCAGCCCTGTCATTGGGTGCATAAATATTTAATATGGTTATATCTTCTTGGTATATTGTCCCTTTAATCATTATATAGTGTCCTTCCTTATTCTTTCTGATTGATTTAACTTTAAAGTCTATTTTGTCAGAAATTAATATTGCCACTCCTGTTCTTTTTTGATTGTTGTTTGCTTGATATATTTTTTTCCATCCTTTGAGTTTTAGTTTGTTTGTGTCTCTATGTCTAAGGTGCGTCTCTTGTAGGCAGCATACACACGGATCTTGATTTTTAATCCATTCTGCCACTGTCTGTCTCTTTCTTGGTGCATTTAGTCCATTTACATTCAGGGTAATTATGGATAGGAATGAATTTAGTGCTATCATTTTGATGTCTTTTTTTGTGTGTTGTTGACAGTTCCTTTATCCCACTTTATTTTATATGCTGTGCTGTGTAGATTATCTTTATATATTGTCCTTTTCTCATATTTGTTATTATTGATTTTGTTTATGTCTCTATTTTTTTGTTGTATATTATTTTGTAAGTAGGATAGTTTTTCTCCTTTGGGGTTACCTTATTATTTACCCCTATTTTTCTAAATTTAAAACTAACTTTTATTTCCTTCTATCGCCATATCTTCCTCTCCATATGGAAGGTATATGATTACGTTTCTCAGTCCCCCTTTATGATTGTAATGTTGACTTCTTTTATATGATAATATCGCTGTTACCCTGTTTTGAGCTTGTTTTTTTTTTATAATCTTGTTGTTGTTTTTTTTTTTAATTTCACTATCTGGATTGATTTCTTATTGCTCTGCCCAGTGTTTTGGTCTTGGGTTGATACCTGATATTATTGATTTTCTAACCAAAGAACTCCCTTTGGTATTTCTTGTAGTTTTGGTTTGGTTTTTACAAATTGCCTAAATTTCTGTTTATCTGGAAATGTCTTAATTTCACCTTCATTTTTAAGAGAAAGTTTTGCTGGATATGTGATTCTTGGCAGTCAGTTTTTTTCCTTTTTTTAAAAAAAAAAAAATAAGTCATCCTGTTGCCTTTTTGCCTGCATGGTTTCTGCCAAGTAGTCCGAGCTTATTCTTATTGGCTGTCCTTTGTAGTGACTTTGTGTTTATCCCTAGCTGCTCTTAAACTTCTCTCTTTATCTTTGGTTTTGGCAAGTTTCATTATAGTATGTCTTGGTGACTTTCTTTTAACATCTACCTTATGTGGAGTTCGATGAGCATCTTGGTTAGGTATCTTCTCATCTTTCACGATATCAGGGAAGAATTCTGCCACCACATCTTCAGCAATTCTCTCTGTATTTTCTGTTATCCCTCCCTGTTCTGGTACTCCACTCACTCGTATGTTATTTCTCTTGATAGAGTCCCACATGATTCTTAAGGCTTCTTTAATGTTTTAAACTCTTTTGTCCGAATTTTCTTCAAATATAGTAGTGCCAAGTGATTTATCTTCAAGTTCAGAAATTCTGGCTTGTATTTGCTCATTTCTGTTCCTCTGTCTTTTACTAAGTTATCTCCTTCTGTAATTTTATTGTTAATCTTCTGAATTTCTGATTGTTGTCTGTCTATGGATTTTTCCAGCTTATTAAACATTTCATTGTGTTCCTGAATAATCTTTCTAATTTCTTCAGTTCCTTTATCTGTGCGCTCCTTGGCTTGTTCTGCATATTGCCTCATTTCCTTCCTGATGTCTCGAAGGGTTCTGTATATTAATATTTTGTATTCTGCGTCTGGTAATTCCAGGAATGCACTTTCATCTAAAAGATCCCTCGATTCTTTGTTTTTAGAGGTTGTTCAGGTGATCATGATCTGTTTATGTGACTTGATATTGAGTGTTGTCTCTGAGCCATATATAAGTTATTGTATTAGTTTATACTTGCTTACTGTATCGTAGCTTCTTGCTTTATTTTGTTTTGATATGCCCAAATGAGTTGGTTGAGTGAGCTATCTAGATTATTTTCACCTTTGGAGCTCTGATGTCTTGTCCCCAGATCGCTAGAGCTGTTATCAGGTATATCAGTCTAGGAGTCCATTCACTTTTCTTGTATGAATTCAGCTCAGGTGTCCAGGTAGTTGATCATGAAGTGTGTGGTACAGGCTCTGTCCTACAATCTTAGAGGGGCGGGGGTGATTGGTGTAGGTTCTGGTATTTGATTTCAGCAGGGGGTCACGCTCTGAATGAGGCGGGGGCTGAGAACTGACCCCTGAGTGTCTCTGAGGAAAGTGCATACCTGTTCTCTTGAGCATGCAGGTAGGTGGCTTCTGTAGACGGACCACAGGCACCCAGTGTTTTTGGTTGTAAGGACTGGGAGGTACCAGTTATCTTTGGGCCCCTGTTGTGGGTGGCTGGGTGACCTGATTTGAGCTATCAGTCCTTAGGCCCCTCATGTGGGTAGGTGAGAACCCTCCTTAATAGGCAAAGCAATGTCAAACATCAAACACCCACCTCTCCACCACACAGCTGAAACAGTTGTAGTCTGCCAACATGGGCCTATTCTCTTGAAATAGGCACACACAGGTCCATGCAGAGGGGAATGGTGCTCAAAGTCCACAGACCGTTTATGCCTGGACAGGAGCCTCTTCTGTCCTGAGGTCCCCCGGTTAGTGGAGCTGGAAAATTATCTTTTCCCCCAATTGCAAATTTATTCCTTCTCCAAGGCTGGGAGGATGGCTCTATGTGCTCAACAGTGCCTATCTCAGGCCCAGGGAGTTCAGTCGTTAAAGCTGGCTTGTGGTTTGGGTGGGGCACGGTAAAATATACACAAGTGCTTAGCTTTTTCCAAGAGTGCCATTCCTCTCTTGTTCGAGAGGTGTGAGTAGGCTCTGGGGCTGGTTGCTTCTCCCTGAGGAAACTGTGACTGAACGTTAGTACCACCCCGCTGCTGTCGCTCAGGGAATGGTGCCTGAGGGCTTTCTGCAATTCAGGTCAGGTAACTCCTCTCTGCTTCTAAACTATCTCTTCCTCCCCTGGCTCCTCTGTTCATTTTCTAAGCTTGCCTTTGATGCTCAGAGCTCCAAACTTGTCATAAATATACTCGTTTCACTTGTTTTTTTGGGTCTTTGTTGTAAAGAGGGCTCGCCGGAAGCATCTGCCTATTCCACCATCTTGGCTCCGCCCCTGCAAAGATTTTTAATATCCAGAAGATCTCCCATTAAAAATCGGAAATATGGAGCTGAACTTTTAGATGTTTTACTATTACCTTCAGAAATAGCTGTGGTTTAAATTCGAGCACATCAGTCAAAATGATAGCCTCAGCCTGAAGAGGTAATTGGAAATGAATTAGCTGATGCTACAGCCAAAAGAGCAGCTAGTAAAAAGAAAAAAAAGAAAAATTTAGCCTAACTTTGTCTGAAAATCCTTTAAAGATAGTTAAAACAGAATCTGTTGAGACTATGACCTTTCCTAAGCCTATACAAAAACAAAAATTAGACATACAGAAACCTACCAAGTCCCTAAATAGGAATCTAAATTTAGAGATATTAAAAGAATACCAAAAATTGGTCCCTGAACCTGAATCAATAATGGTGAGCAGGTAAATGACATCTTAATGCAGAAATTGATTTGTGGACAGGTCCTGGAAACAAGATTGTTATTCCTAAGGGAATACATCTACCTTTATTTTTAGCCTGCTTATTAGAATTCAGAGAATGATAGAACGAAGATTCAATTACATTCTTAGATAAACAGTTTTGGAGAAACTTTGCAGGTACAGTGTGTTATTTGTATGACAGACATGATACAATAGATGAACTTCTATTAATGTATGAAAGAATAAGATTAAGGTATACCCATTTTAGAATATACCCATTTATAAATAAATAAATATGTAAGTTTTGTTGGGAACTGCAACCAATTTGACTCCATCATTAGTAGAAGATCCAGAGAAAACAACTAATGCTAGGTGGCACAGTTCACCCTTACACCAAAAAGCCACACCTCTCAGAACAAGCTATATGGAAAAGGGAGGGATGTACTCTATACTCTGACACAGATCTTTGGATCAGACCTGATCAAACTCTGGTCCTACAGAAAAAATTACATCTTCCTGTAGTTTATAGTCTCAAGCAAAGAGATCATTTAGGTAGAGATAAAATTTTATATATAAAAAAAATACTATTGGGGTCATTTCTGGAAAACAGTGAATGAAGTAGTGAAAGATTGCACTATTGGCCAAGAATTTAACCCAGAGAAAACTTATTTGACTTCTCAGGGTCAATATCCCCTTCCTACTGGGCCCATGGCAGAGTGACAAATGGATTTTATACAACTTTCCCCAGTGCAAAATTATAAGTATGTTTTAGTTTTGATATGCAGATATTTTCATTGGGTAGAAACATTTCCTTGTAGGAATGCCACCGTAATCTTTGGTGCAAAAAAAATTGTTGGAAAATATTCTTCCTACATGGGGTACTCCTCATACCCTGTGTAGTGATAGAGGTTCTTACTTTAATGGTCATATTTTGGCAACAGTTTGTAACACCTTTCCTATCTTGCATAGATTACACTGTCCATATCATCCACAATCCTCAAGATTAGTTGAAAGAACAAATAGAATAATAAAAGTTCACTTAGCTAAGCTTACTGCTTCTTTAAATTTAACATGGCCTCAAGTGCTTCCAATTGTATTGATGGATCTGCGATCTACTCCTTTTGGTCCTCACAAGTTAACCCCATTTGAAATAGTCACTGGATGTATTATGCCTCTTCTTTACAATGCTATAATTCCTGATTCAAATTTGATTTCAAATAGTTTGTTAAAGTATTGCCAAAGCTTGATACAACATACTAAAGCCAATGATAAAGTGATTAAACATGCTTATGCTCAAACCTCTCCTCCTGGTTATATAGGTTATCGTGCCCCAGAACCTGGTGACTACTATATATATTGGAAACGGCACCAGATAAAGGACTCTTTAGAACCAAAACTGAAGGGTCCCTATTTAGTTTTACTAATAAATGAATTTGCTGCAGAATTACGGGGTGTAAAATCCTGGATACATCTTTCCCAATTAAAGACGACCAAGGTTCCTGATTCGGTGATTGAACCAGCAAAAAGACTAAAGCTGAAATTCAAATGCCCTCCCAAAACAACCACCAAATGACCACCTCCTTTGGATGAGTGACTCAAATGTACACTTTAATATTTTGTTATTTGTTATATTATCACTTAACTAATTTGTATTAACTGATTTAAAATGAAGCTTTATTTTTTAAAAGAATAG
The DNA here is from genome assembly GCF_030014295.1 of Loxodonta africana. NCBI lineage: Eukaryota > Metazoa > Chordata > Mammalia > Proboscidea > Elephantidae > Loxodonta > Loxodonta africana. The sequence goes on from NC_087367.1 coordinate 31,609,491, forward strand.
ACTCTTGGAATGAAAATGCTTTTGTCCGATTATCACAATCTGTAGCAAGTGCTGGTAATTGAACACAATGTTATATTTGCCATCAAAACCCTTGTTCTGTTAAAGAAAACGCTGACCCTTTAACATTCCCCGTGTGATATTATCATTTGACTCCACCTCCTACTATAAACTCTAGTGAAGATTTACCCCACGCTGTTAAATATAGACTCCTCTGTCTGTAACCCAAACATTATCAATACCATGCTTTAATATCACTTGTATCAGGTTAAACGATTACTTGTGTGATACCCTGTTACTCCGAAGATATCCTCATTTGGCTTCTAATAAAGATGAACATTTTATAGACCTGTATCAAAACTCTCCTAGAGGTTTAAGTGATTGGTTTAAAGAGTGTTATGATAAGCTAGCTGAAGTTGCAATCCATAATGGTTTACCTTGTCCTCATTATTATAATAATCAATGTTAGAGAAGTCTTACCTGTATAGAATTACAACTAAGAAAACTATCTGTGATAATTCTCTAATGGAGACATGGTTGTCACATACAAATTTTTCTATACCTTCAGTTTCCTGTAGACAAATTTTGTTTGCTCCTTATGGATATGTGTTTCTGCATCGTGGATCACACTATAACTAACTTAGATGATCCCTTTCCAATTGACAGTGAATTTACACGGACAATCTCTTGTTTAGATTCCTGGCAAATGTGTGGGCAATGCACACTGAGAACCTTGGGGTTACCTTTAGATATTCACAATAATGATGCTAGTAAATACTGGAAAGGTAATGTTAATTTGTTATCCATTGTAAAATGAGAGTCAGAAGAAAGCCCATTGGTCCAACACTCAGGGTGGGGTTGGTCATTTCTAAGAGCTTTAATTTCTACTTATGGTATAGTTGAATTAGAGAAATCTTTAAGAAATCTATTCATTACTGTGGGACAAATAGCAGATGAAGTAGCCAGATGGAACCACAACAGCAATCTCTGACCTCATTGGCCAAGGTGACATTAGACAACAGAATAGCCTTAGACTTTTTATTAGCCCAAGAAGGTAGAGTCTGTGCTATAGTAAATACCTCTTGTTGCATTTGGATAAATAACACAAGAGAAGTAGAACAAAATATACACAGAATTAGACAACAAGCTACTTGGTTACACACAGTTACACCCTTACGATCACCAGATTTATTTGGTTGGCTACCATCAAGGATAAGTACATGGGGTAGATCACTACTACAAGGAATAGTAATACTCTTAGTCTACATCCTGATAATATTAGGCATAATAAAATTTATCCCTTATTGTCTTACACACCTAAAAGACAAAAGAAGGCCTCAGGCTAAAACGTTGATGTACATTGAGTCTGCTCACTCTGGCAATATGATTGATGAAAACATTGCTCTTGCCTAAACCCAGTGAAGAACCAGATGGTATCCGGTGGAAAGCCAGCACCGTGAGTTTAAAGAACCTGCCACGGTCGCCATCTAAGAGCCCAACTAAGCCCAGGTATTGATCATGGATGTGCTATCTCCAGTCTCTGATCAAAAGGAGGCAATGATTTAGAAAATAATATTAGAATTATTATTGCCTGTCTTTGAGGAAAGAGAATGCGACCCAGCTGAAGCTGGACCCACGAAGACTCATAAGGACATATCAACTGGGCTCTGAGATAAAGACAATAGATGGTACAATCTTAGAAATTTTCTTTTAGGGAAGAAAAAATATTTTTAGGGAACTTTTCACATAAAGCCAATCAAACAGGACACAAAAAGACTTTTTTCACCCCTATCTTTTTCTATTAATATTTAGTGAATAGAAATTTGTTGGACCAATGAAGACCCTCCTGACTGTCGGGTTACTGAAACTTATACCAATGATTGTAAAGAAAGGCAATTCAAAGTATAAGACCACAATTTCTAGCCAATCTGTGAAAAGGCGAAGCTTTCACCCATTTTCGTAATGTTGATATATTTACTGATGATTCTGTAACTGCCCTCAGATTTGGGCAGCCATTAACTCTAGCAATATGCTTGTCCACTTCCCACTTCTGTCTTTTTGAATATATGCTGAATAAAACTTTCTTTTTGCTTTACTAAACTTTGTGATTTTTTTCCCCTACAACAAATTCTACCAGGCCCTCCTTGGAAACCATATGGTCACTATGAGTTGGAATCGACTTGACGGCAACAGGTTTTGGTTTTTGGACTTAAGCAAAAAGAAACAGAACTTACAGATGCTCTCACTGACACGAGATTCCTGAGCTGTCATTTCCAATAACCAGGGTTATCATTGTTCTTTCATGCAGTTCGGAGGTGAGGAGGGGTGGCTTATATCTATAGAGAAGGCTTAAAACTGTGAATGAAAAAATAGAAGAAATTATAAACATACCCTGAAGAACTTTATGAGAAGAGCTAATGGGAAATATGAATTACTGAGAATTAGGAAAGTTATAAGGGAATGATTATATGGAGAGAAGTATTTTCGAATAAAATTTAGAAGAGAATTTCAGGCAGTAGCGGCCACAATGGACACATACCAAGCAAGGAGAACAGATTATATCCAGTTAGGTTTAAAAACTCAAATGGCAGATATAGTGCTGGCATTTGAGACACAGTAGGATTTAAAATACCATCAGACTCAGTAGCCCTGGTGGTGGCAATGGTTAAGTGTTTGGCTGCTAACCAAAAAAGGTCAGCAGTTCAAATCTACCAGGTGCTCCTTGGAAACCCTATGTGGCAGTTCTACTCTGTCCTATAGGGTTGCTATGAGTTGAGTTGGAATCAACTTGACAGCAACAGGTTTGGTTTTTTGATTTATTAGACTCAATCATTAAAACTGGATTCAGTTGCTAGCATTGCCATTTACCATTTCTTGTTATTTGAGCCTCAATTTTTTCTTTCCAATAAAGTGGGAATGATGTACATGCCTTGCCTGTTACTGATGAGTCTTCATGAAGATTACTAAAATCCCTTTTGAAAGTGTCATATAAACTGTACAAATATGAGCAGTTATTATTTGAGAAACTGGGCTCATAGTAGTGTTTGTTAACAGAATGAATAAGAAATGACTACAGGCATTATCTACTGCTGAATGCAGTCACTTGTAGTTTAAACCTAAAGTACAGCAGTAAATGATGTCCTATTTTATAACTATTACCTGTTTCTGGTTTAATTTTATGTATGTAACGACTATCTGTTAGGAAAAAAAGTATAAGCTTTATATTTTGTACCCTGTTGCTCTTGTTAGTTGTTGTTGAGTCAGTTCCAACTCATTACGATCCCTGCACCATCTTCATGACTGTTAGTATGCTCAAGTCTATTGCAGCTGCTGTGTATTTTGAGTGGCTCATCTTCTAGCACTATAGTGGACAATATTCTGCTGTGATCCATAGTGTTTTCATTGGGCAATTTTCAAAAATAGATCACCAGGCGTTTCTTCCTAGTCTAAGTCTAGATGTTCTGCTGAAATATGTTCATTATGGATGACCTTGATGGTATCTGTAATACCAGTGACTTAGTTTCCAGCATCACAGCAACACACAAACAAGCCACCAGAGTATGACAAACTGATAGATGGGTAGTCATTGAACATTTTACCACTCATAACAAGGCAACAAGGCAGCGCAGGTTAGTGGAAAGAGCATGAATGCAATGTCAGAGTTTCCTGAATTTAACACTCCAATTCTGCCATCCATTATATGTGGGACCTCAAACAAGCCAAATAACTTCTCTGATGCTCAAATGTCTCATTGTGAAACAAGCATAACAGGTACCTCATAAAATGGCTGTAAAGATCTAACTTATAATGTAGGTAAGGAATCTGGTATTTGGCAGTGATAGGATTTTTATTAGCTTATCTCTATTTTGAAAAGGATTTCAAGATCCTCTGATCCAATCTTACATAGATGTTATTTCCAAGTGTAAATAACTGTAAAATGGAAATAATTCTACCTTCAAAGCATCCTCAGGCAAATCATCAAAGTCAATCCATCCCCCCCAAAATCGGCTTTTTAAGACCTCACCACCTTTAACACTCTTTCTGCTTACTTGTGATTAAAGGAATTATCACCGTCTGCCATAGTACAGAGGAGCCAAAAAAGGGAAGTTGACTTTCTCATCTATTCAGTCTCCACAGCTGGGTTCTGTTCATTCTATCAAGTGTTGCTGCTCTCCTTATCACCAGATGACAGGCTATTTTCCTTCCAACCTCTTTGTATTTGCACCTTCAGTACTTCTTGTTACCGTTGTTCCTGTCTACACTTATCAAAAAGCCCACTCATTGCTCAAAGTTAAAGTCAAGTTCCATCTACTTCCATGAAGCTTTTCTGTCCACTTGTCCCCATACTCACTTTTCTGACTCTGAATTCTTAAAAATACTTAATTTCTTCACTGTTAACTCGGTACTCCTCTTGCATAATATTTTAATCCTTATTCACACCAGCATTCTGTTTTATACTTTATATCCTCCATGATGTTCTAAATTGTGCTGTAGATAGAATCTATTTTCTGAGTTACATAAATTATTCAGACACAAAAACAAATTCTATTGAAAACATCGCAAAGCACTGATAATTAGAGGGTCTCTGTTCCAGCACTCTGACTCCGTTATCCTAGAGAGAAGAATTAATCATGCGTCTTTCTTCTATTTACATACTTTTCCCATTTAGCCAAAAGGTGGTCTTCAGTTGCTTTCTTGGCTGTTCTTGTTGTTATCAAAATTGTCAGCAGGAATCTGCATGCTGAGGAAACCACAGGAGCAAACACAGCCCCTTGCTTGCAGATGCACAAATGTTCTTAGTCTCCATACAATATTTATTGTTTTCCAAAAGCGACACCTTTCATTCTCAAGGCTGTAAATCTAACACCTTTTTTCCTCAGACAAAATGCAGTTAAACAGGAAGAAAAAGAAATGGAATTGCAGTAGTGGTGAGGTGAAGTGATAAATGCATGAAATTTTCAGCATCAGCTAGGTCAAAATAAGGACAAATTCTAAAGGTGACAGACAGCTGAATCAGTGCATAATGGGTACAGAATACAGGCTTATGCTGGAAAATTACTGTCTTCCCAGCAGTTTTTGAAAATATTGGGCTTTTTTAAAACATATAAAACTATAAGGAAGATAATTTTGTTGAAGTACACTATTTCCCCCTAAAAAGTAAAAACCTCAGTCACTATTTCATTGTAAGATTTTCTTGACTTTATCTGCCTACAAAAGGGACTTTCTCTATTCCATAACCTTGCCAAGAGCCCCATGCCCTATTTGCCTTGAATGGGACTATGGGAGGTCACATTGAGCTCTATTCCTAGAGGTGGCTCTGTGGAGGTCCTCAAAGTCTCTGAGTCAGAACCCAGCATGGACTTCCCAGTGTCTTCCTATTCTTTCCCACAACTTCTATCCAGTCTCCACAAAGGAATTATTCACGCAAGTTTCACAAAAATACTATTATTGCTAAATAACATTAAATATCATAATAATTAAGAAAACTGCTGCATATTAGAAAAGTTATAGCCAGTAGAAACAGCAGGAGGATGGATCCTAAGACATTTGGCCACCATTATATGGTAAAGTGGGATGGATCTTTCCCAAGGACATTCTACCTGATGGGACACAAATACGCATCAGTATCACACTCAAACCTTATCAGGTAAATCTCTTGGAATTTGCCCAGAACCTGAAGAGCTGTCATCCACTGAGCCACCTGCTAGTTAAACATTCTCAGGAGAAAGCCTCCCCACAAAAGGAAATTTCATCAACATTAAGTTATCTTACTAATATAGTTTAGCTACAGATAAAATTTCCAGTTGCAAGATTATTCTAGGTCTCTGTCTTTTCTTTCTGCTAATACCTGAAGTCAGTACGGCACTTTCATTTCCCAAAGTCCTAGATCAGAAGTGATAAATTATTAACTAAAGGCAACTTAACACTAGAAAAGAGGACAGCTAGCTGTCCTAAATGCAAAAATCAACAAGTCATTTCAAAGCTGTCTATTTGAAATGCTTAAAATTACCAAATCCCTGGAATATAGGACAGGAGAAGCTTCAATTCATAACCATAAGTTTTATTTCCAATAAGTCTAAACTTCTGAAAATAATATGAACGTATGATGTAGACCGACACTTGCTATTTTGTTTAAAATAATATGTGAAAAGTAGCATGTTAAATTAATATTGATTATGGGAACCAGAAAGTGCTTTACACATATTCCCCGAATAGGCCTGTGAACAAGTATTTTAAAAATGAATTTCTTTGGGTAAAATCGGAGATGTCATTCAGCTGCCAATCTTAAAAGGTATGATCATAATTCAGCCACATAGTTCCCTTTCTCCTAACTCACACCCAAAAACTGAATTTCTGAAAATTAGGCCAGAGAAGAGGATGTTTTCATCTGGGTTATCCATGATAATGATGACTGTGCAGCAGAGGGACCCTGGCGAATGCTTCTATAATTCGTGAGACAAGAAGTAAGAAAGAAAAGGCAGAGCCAACATGGTGCTACAGAGAGAAGCACCCAAGCCATCTTTCCACAGCAAAGACCCAAAAAACTAAGGAAAACAGAGACAAACATCAATCCTGAAACCCTAAGCATCAAATGAAGAGATAAAGAACTCAACTGAGCACCAAATGGAATAAGAAACTGGCAGAGAACAGAGAGTAAAGGAGGATACTAGCAGAGGCACCCTATCACTTAACGCAGCACAGATCTTGGAATCCTGTCAGAGATCTGTGGACAAGAATTACAGGAAAGCAGCTTCACGGAGCTTCCAGCAGGAGACAGAGCACCCAGTAATGAGCAATACAAGTTTTTCCACCCCCCACAGTTCTTCCCCCTGCACAGCCTCCGCTGCTTCCTAGTGGGCCAAGCAACTGACGTGCCAGGCCGACTCCTTGCTGCATGGATTCACCTGGCCCATACCAGGTGGCTTCTTCAGTGCCATTTCTTTGTTGCTGGTGTTGCTTTTTTTTGGCTTCTTTTGGTTTCTTCCCTGCCTCTCACCTCCTCCCCCTCCTTTCTCTCAAACACCTGGCTCCATGTGCCATCTTTGTTTCTTCTTGACAGGCTGTGAAGCACCACTCAGATGAGGAACTGCTTTCCCAGTCCACATCACCACACTACTGGGATCCCTGGGGCATTTTTGTTTGTTTTCATTTTCTTTTTTCCTTTTTGTTTTTCTTCGTTTCTCAGATTCTCACATCTCCCTTCTTACCCTCTTTTCCTGTCTCCTAAATACCTGACACTGTATGCAGCCTCCACCCCTTCTAGCTGGGCTATACTGCATGGCTTGGGAGACACTTACCCAGTCTGTGAAGCCATGTTGATGGGATCCTTGGGGGCATTTCTTTTTTAATTTTTTTCTTTTTGTTTTTCTTCTTTTCTCAGTTTCTCATCTCTCTCTACTTCCTTCTTTCCTTTCTCCTGAATACCTGGTGTTAAGTGCCATATCTGACCCTTTTAGATGGTCTGTGCCCTGAGGCCTGGGAGCCACTTCCTCAGTCAACGGTGGGATCCCAGTGGACATTTCTTGTATTTATTTATCTTTTTAACTTTTATTTGTTTATTTCTCTTTTTTCCTCTTTGTTTTTCTTCATTTCATGGTTTCTCCTCTCTCCACTCCAACTGCAGTCTCCCTCAGCATTTTTCTTTGTTTATTTGGCTCCTGTTTCTCTCTCTTCTTTCCCCATAGCCAACTTAGCTCCACACATCACAACCTACCCCCTCCCTCCTGTGTATATGCACTGTGTGTTGAACATCACACCCCTTAGCAACACAGGCACTGCTTACAGGAGCCTACCCTGTACTGACCCCTCGCCTACCCTCTCGGCCTCAGTACATGACAAACAACCCATACCAGCCCATCCCCCTTCACCTGGACCTACCCTGCTCCACCGTAGCTGAGCAACTGGCCTTGCTCATTGGACAAGGATGTGAAATGTATCATGCCCACAGACAAGCAAACACCAAAGAAAGGCCAGCCTGGCTGCTCAGACATAAACAAATACAACAAAAAAGCAGGATAAAACAAACGCATATACAATCAACAAATGAAGAAAATAATGTCCTAAAGACAGCAGATAATTAAAAAAAAAAAAGGACAGGATGGTTCCAGCAAACATCAAAAATAAAACACCAGATGACTTTTCAGTAGAAGAAAAGGCACTGGAACTACCTGATAGGGAATACAATCTCTAATATTCAGGGCAATCCAAGAGCTGAAGCAAAAAAAAAAAAAAGAAAGAAAGAAAAATGAGGAAATGATAGACAAATTCATGGAAAAGGCAAATTCATGGAAAATATGAATAAAAAAAGGGAAGAATTCAGGAAAATAATAGAAGAATAAAATGTTAAAATAAATTCACAACTGGAAATCACACAAAAACAACAAGTAGAAATTCAAAAGATAAACAACAAGATTTCAGAAATGGATAGTGTCATAGAAAAGCTGAGGAGAAGGCTTGAAACACTGGAAGACAGGATCAGCAAAATTGAAGACAAATACTTGGATACCACTTTCTTTGAGGAAAAATCACAAAAAGGATGAATAAAAATGAAGAAACTCTGAGAATGATGTGCAATACAATCAAAAGCAAAAATCGGAGAGTGATTAGAATTCCAGAACAGGGAGAAATTGGAAAACACAGAGAGAATCACAATAATAGTAGGAGACTTTAACACACCACTCTTGGTAAAGGACAGAACATCTAAAAAGAAACTCAACAAAGATACAGAAGATCAAAAGGACACAATAAGCCAACTTGAACTCATATGAATACATAGAACACACCTCCCAATAGCTGCAAAGTATACACTCTGTTCCAACACAACTGGAACATTCTCCAGAATGAACCACATCTTAGGCCATAACGCAACCCTCAACAAAATCCAAAACACTGAGATAATACAAAATAACTTCTCTGACCACAACACCATCCACACAGAAATTAACAACAGAAAGAGGAAGGAAAAAAATCAATTACATGGAAACTGAATAACACCCTGCTTCGAAACCACTAGGTAATAGAAGAAATCAAAGATGGAATAAAAAAATTCCTAGAATCAACTGAGAATGAAAACACATCATACCAAAACCTTTGGGAGACAGCAAAGGCAGTACTCAGAGGTCAACTTATAGCAATAGATGCAAACATCAAAAAGGAAGAAAATGAAAACATTAGCTAAACAACTCGAACAAACAGAAATAGAACAGCAAAAGAAGCCTCCAGCCACCAGAAGAAAGGAAATAATAAAGATCAGAACAGAAATAGAGATTAGAAAAACAATAGAAATAATCAACAAAATTAAAAGTTGGTTCTTTGAAAGGATCAGCAAAATTGGCAAACCACTGGCCAAACTGACAAAAGAAAAATGGAAGAGGAAGCAAATAAACAAACAAACAAAAAAATGAGATAGGGACATTACAACAGACTCAACTGAAATTAAAAGGATCATAACAGAGTGTTCTGAAAAAACTATACCTCCAACAAATTTGAAAACCTATGGGAAATGGACAAATTTTAGACATGCACTACCTACCTTAATTATCACAAAATGATGTTGAAAATTTGAACAGACCCACGACAAGAGAAGAGATTAAAAATGTAATTAAAAAAAAAAAAAAAAACCTGATGAGAATGGCTTCGCTAGAGAATCCCACCAAACATTCAGAGAAGATCTCGCAACAGTACTACACAACTATTTCAGAACCTAGAAAAGAAAGGGATACTTCCAAATTCATTCTATGAAGCCAGCATAACCCTGATACCAAAACTGGGTAAAAATACAACAAAAAAAGAAAATTATAGACCAATGTCTCTCAAGAATATATATGCAAAAATTTTCAACAAAATTCTAGCCAAAGAATTCAGCATTATATTAAAAAAAAAAAGCACCACGATCAAGTGAGATTCATACCAGATATGCAGGATGGTTCATCATTAGATAATCAATGTAATCCATAAAAGAAAAGAATCACATGATCATGTCAATTGACACAGAGAAGGCATTCAGCAAAGCCCAACACCCACCCCTGATACAAACTCTCTATAAATTAGGTATAGAAGAGAAATTCCTCAACATAATAAAGGGCATCAACAAAACAACAGCCAACATCATTCTTAATGGAGAGAGACTGAAAACATTCTCCTTGAGAAAATGAACAAGATAAGAATGTCCTCTATCACCAATCCTATTTAACACTGTGCTGGAAGTCCTAGATAGAGCAATAATGGGAGAAAAAGAAATAAAAGGCATCCAGATTAGTAAGGAAGAAATAAAACTGTCCCAAGTTGATGATAATATTATATTATACATAGAAAATCCAAAAGACTTCTTAAGTAAACTACTGGAACTAATAGATTCAGCAGAGTGGCAGGATTCAAGGTAAATATACAAAAATCAGTCCAATTCCTACACACCAATAAAGAGACTGACAAAAAGGAAATCAGGAAAACAATACCATTTAGAATAAAAAAAATAGCTCCTAGAAAAAATAAAATACTTAGGAATAAATCTAGCCAGGGATGTAAAAGGCCTATACACACACACACACACACACACACACACAAAACAAACTACAAAACAGTACTGCAAGAAACCAAAGGAGATCTACATAAATGGAAAAACATACCATGCTCATGGATAGGTAGTCTTAACATTGTGACAATGAAATTCTACCCAAAGTTATTTTTAAATACAATGCAATCCAGATCCAAATACCAACAACATTCATTAAAGAGGTGAAAAAACTAATTAACTTTATATAGAAAGAGAAGAGGCCCCAAATAAGTAAGGCACTATTGAAGAAGAAGAAAGTAGGAGGACTCACAATATCTGACCTCAGAACCTACTGTCCAGCTACGGTAGTAAAAACAGCCTGGTACTGGTACGATGACAGATACATTGACTAATGGAACAGAATTGAGAACATTGAGAACCCAGATGTAAATACAACCACCTACGGTAACCTGATCTTCGACAAGGGCCCAAAGTTCGTCGCATGGAAAAAAGGCAGTCTTTTTAACAAATGGTGCTGGAAAAACTGGATGTCCATCTGCAAAAAAATGAAACAGGACCCATACTTCACAGCATACACAAAAACTAATTGGAAATGGATCAAAGACCTAAATATAAAGCCAAAAACTATAAAGATCATAGAAGAAAAATGGGATCAACTCAAGTGGTCGTAATACATGCCATTAAACGGATACAAACTTTAACTAACAACACACAGACTCCAGAAGATGAGGTAGATAACTGGGATCTTCTAAAAATTAAACACTTAGGCTCATCAAAAGACTTCACCAAAAGAGTAAAAAGAGAACCTACAGACTAGAAAAATATTTTCAGCTATGAAAAATCTGACAAAGGTCTAATCTCTAAAATCTACAAGAAAATTCAACACCTCTACAACAAAAACACAAATAATCCAATTAAAAAATGGGCAAAAGAAGTGAACATATACTTCACCAAAGAAGACATTCAAGAGACCGACAGACACATAAGGAAATAATCTCAATCACTAGCCATTAGAGAAATGCAAATCCAAACCAAAATGAGATATCATCTCACCCCAGCATTACTGGCACAAATAAAAAAAAAAAACAGAAAATAACAAATGTTGGAGAGTCTGCGGGGAGTTGGAAATCTTAGGCACTGCTGGTGGGAATGCAAAATGATACAACCTTTTTGGAAAATGATATGGTGCCTCCTTTTTTTTTTTAACGCTAGAAATAGAAATACCATATGATCCAGCATTCCTACTCCCTGGAATATATCCTAGAGAATTAAGAGCTGTCGTGAATAGACACATGCACGCCCATGTTCATTGCAGCATTGTTCACAACAGCAAAAAGATGGAAACAACCTAGATGCCCATCAATAGATGAATGGATAAACTATGGTATATACACAAAATGGAGTACTACATGAAGATAAAGAACAATGATGAATCTGCAAAGCATCTCATAACATGGATGAATCTGGAGGGCATTATGTTTGGTGAAATAAGTCAATCACAAAAGGACAAATATTGTGTGAGACCATTAGTATAAAAACTCATGAAAAGGCTTACGCACAAAAAGAAACAACCTTTGGTTACAAGGGAGGGGAGGGATGGGCATGGAAAAACACTAAATAGGCAATACATAACTGGTAACTGGTGAAGGGTAAGGTAGTACACAATACTGGGGAAACCAGCACAACTTGTACAAGGGAATATCATGGAAGCTCTATAGACACATCAAACTCCCTGAGGGACCAAATTACTAGGCTGAGGGCTGTGGGACCATGGTCTCAGGAAACATCTTGTTCAATTGGCATAACATAGTTTATAAAGAAAATACCCTACATTCTACTTTGGTTAATAGTGTCTGGGATCTTAAAAGCCTCTGAACTGCCATCTAAGATACTCCACTGGTCTCACCCCTTTGGAAGTAAGGGAGAATGAAGAAAAGTAAAGACACAAAAGAAAGATTAGTCCAAAGGACTAATGGACCACAACTACCATGGACTCCACCAGACTGAATCCAGTACAACTAGATGGTGCCTGGCTACCGCCTGGCTACCACCATTGACTGCTCTGACAGGGATCACAATAGAGGGTCCCAGACTGAGCTGGAGAAAAACGCAGAACAAAATTCTAACTCACAAAAAGACCAGACTTATTGGCCTGACAGAGACTGGAGAAACCTTGGGAGTATGGCCCCCGGACACCCTTTTACCTCAGTAATGAAGTTACTCATGAGGTTCACCCTTCAGCCAAAGATTATACAGGCCCATACAACAAAACGAGACTAAAGGGTACACCAGTCTAGGGGCAAGGACTAGAAGGCAGGAGGGGGCAGGAAAGCTGGTAATAGGGAACTCAAGGTCAAGAAGGGAGAGTGTTGACATGTCGTGGAGTTGGTACCCAATGTCATAAAAGAATATGTATACTAACTGTTTAATGAGAAGCTAGTTTATTCTGTAAACCATCATCTAAAGTACGTTTAAAAAAAAAGGAGTAAAAAGATTTAAGATGGATGAGAAGAAGGGAGGGGCAAAAAGTTCAGCAATCATTTTAAAACTAACAGGTGTCAGATGGTTACACGGGAAGTTATCAGTGGGACCTGAGGCATCCCACAGACACTAGGTGATGCAATCTTTGTAATTGTCTGCCCCCTCCACTGCAGCTTAAAATAAGATATGTTAGTGCTTACATTAAATTATCATTATTCTTATAACTACTCCTTTTGAGGCAGGAATTTATTCCTCCCCTCACCCCCGCCGCCTGGCCCTCGGAAGCAGGGACAGTAGTGATAGTATCTGAAATGCAGCTCAGGTGATAACTTTGATACCCGTGTGTCTGGTTAGCTGGCCTGTGTGTGGTATCTAAGTGCCAGGGCAGTAACTAGGAAACAGTGTCCTGAGTCCTGGAAGAACTCTTATTAACTAGACAAATGGAGCCCTTTCAGATTTTTCTTTTTACTACAGCTGGAAATTTAAGTCAAGAATTAGAAGAAAACCAGTGGTGAACCAAAGGGAGGGTATGGTAAAACAACTCATCAGACGATGATCTGTCATCAGATGATTCTATTCGCTCAGCCTTTCTGATCGACTATTTAGAGCAAGTAGCTGACACGGCCTGACAATCTACTTCCAACAAAGCAGCCACTAAAAACCCTGTGGAGCACAGTTCTACTCTGACTCATATGGGGACCCCTTGAGTTGGTGTCGGCTTGAGGACAACTGTTTTTGTGTGTGTGTGTGTGTGTGTGTTTTTAATTTAGGGCATCAACTAAGTCACATACTGTCTTAGGCTGGGTTCTCAAGAGAAGCAAAACCAGTAAAGTGTGTAACACACACACACACACACACACACAGATTTGTCTCAAGGAAATGGATGGCTCATAAGGCTATGGGTCTATGGGTCAGTCATCAGGCTAGAAGTTTCTCCTAACTCATGTAGCTGCAGGCGATGATGACACCAAGATCCACAGATCAGACAGAAGACTGCTGGCCCAAGTCCCAAGAACTGGATGTCAGATGCTGAGAAGCTGAACATAGGATCCAGAGCAGAGAAAAAGCCAGTGAGCTTTGCTGGAAAGTCTACATATATTGGATGCAGACCACACCCCCAAGAAAACTCCCTTTCAACTGGTTGGCTGCTCACAGTGGATCTCATCATGGAGGTGATTACATCATTATATGACTGCCAAACTATATCATAACTGCCAAACCACTGAGAATCATGACCCAGCCAAGTTGACTGACAACTGTAACGATCATGTCCATTCCTTATCAATTTGGCCCTGTACACATCTCCTTAAACCATGAATAATCTCTGAATAAAGACAATTATAAGGTCATACCTGTGCCCAACATGATACAACTAACACACTTAAAACCGAAAACACATGAGTCCTGTTTGTGTCTTATATCTGATAAGTGAAAATATATATATATATATTTGATAGACACATATAAAGAAGAAATACTCCTAACAGTCCTCATTTCTGCAACTGGTTTTGTGGTTGTAACTGGTATTTAGAACTGCATTCTTCTACCACCCATCTCATATTCTGTTTGCCCTCAGCAAGTACCTCAGCTGACTGTGGTTCTTTGCCTGATGGGGTGACCCAAATCTTCATTTCTGAAGGGTCTGGGGCATTAATAGTCATTTTGGAATTGGGTTGCTGTAATTTTTCATTGACAATCACAGGGCATGGTAGTACTAAGAGACGTCCTAAGGGATCTCCTGCATTCCAGACATATTCTTCTTTACCTCCATTGTATAATATCAACCTGATTTCCTCTTGGTAATTCACCCTAGCCGATATGGGTAACTGCCTTCTTTGCTTGTAGATCCAGAGAGAGCCAGTAAATGCTTTCTATAGTTGAATATGTAAATTTGCGAATGTAACAAACCTAGACTAAGCTGAAGGTTTTAATTAAATTCAGCTGAAACTTTCTGGCTTAATTCACTGCAATCTACCACTTCGCCTCATTGTTGATGGGGCTCAGAAAGACACAGATATTCTGAGATACATAAATAAACCCAGATTAATTAATACTATAGGATTTTTCAGTTCCATTTGCTTAGAGTCAGATAAACACAACCATAAAGTTAGGATTTGTAAGAACCTAAATGGCAAAAACTAGAAGGAAAATCTACAGACACATATTTACTTGAAAAAGAGAACAGCAGAAATAGTGCAGGTCTCCAGTTAAGTAATCAGCAAGAGAAAACTGTCACACCATTATTATTTTACAAAGGATGGCACGGAATGTTTTGCAGATTGTAATAGAAAGTAAGCTATAAAAAGCAAGGCACAGCGAGTTTACATTAATTGGGAAGGAACAATTCGGAAAAGGAAGGTAAGAATGGTTGCACAACTCAGAGAATATAATAAATGTCACTGAATTGTACATGAAGAAACTGTTGAGTTGGTGGATGTTTTGCGGTGCATATTCTCAACAACAATAATTTTTTTTTAAAAGCAAGGATATTTTTTCAGAATAAGGGAAAATAATGTGTTCCACTGGTCTATAGAAACGTTTCAAATGAAGCTCTGTGATTTGAGAAAAAAATAAGAAGAAAACCAGTAAGAAACCTCAATCTTTGCTGCTCCCTCTTTCACATTTGGACTATACACTCTCTATCATGGACCATCAGACTATCTATCTCTGTAGAAATGTGGATGCTTACAATTTAAAAAAGAAAAGAAAAAGGTATTGCAGCATTCTCATTTGCTTTCACTTACTAAATTCTTTAAAACTGTATCAATTACAGTCAATCTTTTATTTTAACTTTCTTATTTTCTTCAAGAATTTTTAATATCACATGTAACTAACTAACCAGTTACCAGGGAGTCAACCCCAAATCAGGATGACCCCATGTATGTCAAAGTCTAACTATGCTCCATAGGGTCTTTGATGGCTGATTTTTTTGGAAGTAGATCACCAAGCCTTTCTTCTGCGTGGATTCAAACATCCTACTTTAGTAGCCCAGCTGTCAACCATTTGTACCACGCAGGGACTCCACATCAAAATACCCAAATTTTAGTAATGGTTATTCCACTTAGAAGACATGTAGGTTTGGCAAGTAAAATTTTAATTCTCAAACTCAGTTTCTATTTCTGTAAAATGAGGACTTCACGGAACTATTGAGAGGTTCAGAGATGATATATATTGCCACATATGTCATATGTGTTAACTATTAGTTCTTCTGAATTATTAATTTTTAGGAAAACAATTTTTTTTTAGAGAGTTTTAGAGTTAGTATTCCCAATACCCACCAGGTTTTATAGGTCTGAGGCAATGCATCATCAAGACAATTCCAAAGTGCTAAGTTGCCTATACTACTGTTCAGACCCTTCTTGAAAATAGTTAATAGCTTATTTTTGAGCACCATTATGTGCAGATTTATGTTTTAGTAAACTCACAATATTGCTCACTCTGATCATATCATTTAAGACTGAAAGCACTGAAGTGGACAGATTAAGGCTTTTCAGGTAAATGTATAAACTCTGAGCAATTTTCTAGGAAAGTGCAATATTTGTAATGGGAGCAAGCACAAGTTATTTTGTAGAGAAAAAAAGAAGCAAGCCAACCCATTTCAACAAGTATTTATTTAATGTATATTAAGCAAAAAAGCAGCTGGAATTTAGACATGTAGCCAGACTGATGTGCAGGGACCGTGCTATAAAACACATTCCAGAGGATGGAATCCCCTCTATCAACCCCCCTGGCCAGTACAATCACCATCTGATCACGAGATGAGCAGATGGCAGACATGATTATGTCTGCAAATAACACAAAATGGAAACCCCTGTAGGAAAGTCTATGGAACTTCACTTGCACGATAATTAAAAGTGCAAAATTGCCTCAGGATGCTGAAGATGTGCCCAGAACAGAAGAAAGGAATCCAAGGAGCAGAAGGCCCACTGCCAGAGGAAAGCCAGGCTAACAATTTAAAGCAGGAAGAACTATGATCAGATATGTTCTATCTTTATTTCGTATATGATTCCCTTGACTAAAGATCTGATAAAACAACATAGTCAATATACACACTCAATAATAATAATAATAATAGTAATAGTAATAATAAATGCTTAAATGAATGACAATACCAAGTATTTCCCAGAATACATAGAGCAACTGGAACTGTCTAAGATTACTGGTGGGAGGGTAAATAAAACAATTTTGGGCAAATGTTTCACAGTATATATAGCTTATGTTTCCCTAGGTGGTGCAAATGGTTAAGTGCTTGGCTGCTACTTGGAAGGTAGAAAGGCCTGGCAATCTACTTCCAAAAAATCAGCCATTGAAAATCTTATGGAGCACAGTTCTATTCTGACACACAAGTAGTTGCTATGAGTCAGAATCAACTGGGCAGCAACTGGTACGACCCAGTATCTGTGGTCACTAAGGAAACCCTGGTGGCATAGTGGTTAAGTGCTACAGCTGCTAACCAAAGGGTTGGCAGTTTGAATCTGCCAGGCACTCCTTGGAAACTCTTTGGGGCAGTTCTACTCTGTCCTATATGGTCGCTATGAGTCGGAATCAACTTGATGGCACTGGGTGTCGTGTGTGTGTGTGGTGTGATCACTAAAAGACATCTATAAGGATGTTTATAGCAACTTTATTTGGGGTAGCCCAAAACTAATGTATATTTTATTTGTACAATGAAATACTACAAAGCAATATAAAAGAACTGCCAATACATTGAACAACATGGATAAATCCAACATGAATAAATCAAAATGTTAAGTGAAAGAAGCAAGACACGAAAGAGAACATACTGCATAATTATATTTCCATGTGGTTCACAAACAAATAAAAGCTATCTGTGATGACGGAACTCATGGTGGCATTTAACCTTAGGGGTGGGTGTACTGACTAGAAGGGGGCATAAGGGTTTTATCTAGGGTGATGGAAATGATCTGTATTATGATCTGGGTGGTGTTTACATGAAAATACTCGTATGTTAAAAATTCATCAAGTCGTTCAATTATGATTGGTGTACTTTACCTTAAATATATAAATAAATATGTAAAATAAGCATATACAGGCATGTATAGGTATACACATGTGTATGTAAACATACATATACATACATACATATTATATATAGAGACACATGTATCACTGTTGTCATTGTTAGTTGCCATCAAGTCCATTCTGACTCATGGGGACAGAATGTGTGCAGAGTAGAACTGCTCCATAGGGTTTTCAAGACTGTGACCTTTTGGAAGCAGACTGCCAGGCCTGTCTTCCAAGGCACTTTGGGTGAATTCATATAGCCTTCTATTTGGCCTCAACCTCTTAGAAGGGGATGGTTCTGCCTATAGGCCAGAGATTAAAAACCATTTCTTAGCTCCCTTTAAATTCTACATCATATTGAAATGAAGGATGAAGGCTAGGACTATCTCCAAAACAAACCATCAATTTGCCAGCAAGGTCGTTTCTGTGCGTGTCTAGTTATCAAGGTAAGTGAGAAAATGTAACTAGGTAAATTAGCTAATGGATCTGATCAAATATGCAAGAAGAACACTTATATTTCTTTTGTGCCATGAACAATGACCAATATTTTAGCCCTTGTCTATTGTCTTGCATTGTATCTGCGTGTTTGTTCCTCCACCACACAGTCTGCTCCTTAAGATATTTGTCTCCAATGGTGTGTTGTGCCTCCACAGACCTGGTACAAAGCAGGGCATGCACACGTAAGGTGTTGATAATAAAAATAATGATGCCTTTTGTTGATCACCACTGTATTGTTAACAAAATAATGAATACTCTTATCAACCCTAGGAAGTAGGTGTTCTTTATTCCCAGTCTACAGATGAGGAAACCAAGATCCAGAGACTTCACATGGCTAACAATTAGAAGAGCAAACTCTTGAATGCTGTATACAAATTTTTTTTTTTCCACTCTGCCACAGACACCCCTCCACTGGAGTAGTAGCCTGATTATAAAACATTTGCGTAGACTGTTTCCAGCTACAATTTCATCACCATGTCTCTATCTTGAGCAATCTGTTTGGTGTCTCTGCTAATATCAGAGTCCATTCTTCTCAAACATGGCCTGAAAACCCAAACCAAAATAAAACCAAACCCATTGCCATTGAGTTGATTCAGACATTTTTTTTTTTTAATTGTGCTTTAGGTGAAGGTTTACAGAACAATTCGTTACTCATTAAACAATTAATACACGTATTGTTCTGTGACATTGGTTGCCAGCCATATGACCTCAACATTGGGTTCCCCATTTCCATTCATTCCTGTCACCTCCTGCCTTCTTGTCCTTGCCCCTGGGCTAGTGTGCACATTTAATCTCATACACATGGTTGAGCTTCATATATTATTGTTTGTTTTATGGGCCTATCTAACCTTTGGCTGAAGGGTGAACCTCAGGAGTGACTTCATTTCTGAGTTAAAAGGGTTTTTGAAGACCAAACTCTTGGTGTTTCTCCAGTTTCCATCAGATCAGGAAGCCTGACCTTTTTTATGAGTTTGAATTTTGCTCTACATTTTTCTCCAGGCCTGTCTGGGAGCCTGTATTGTGATCCCTTTTAGAGCAGTCAGTGGTGGTAGTCGGGCAGCATGTAGCTGTGCTAGGCTCAGACTGGTGGTGGCTGTGGTAGTTGTGTCCCATTAGTCCTTCGGACTAATCTTTCTGTTGTGCCTTTGGTTTTCTTCATTCTCCCTTGCTTCAGTTGGGGTGGGACCAATAGACATGTCTTAGATGACCATTCACAATCTTTTAAGACTTCAGATGCTACTCACCAAAGTAGGATGTAGAACATTTTACTTATAAACTATGTTATGTCTTATAAACTATGTTATGCCAATTGAGCTAGATGTCTCCTGGAAGCATGGTACCCAGTCCTCAGACCAGTAACTTGATGCCTATGGGAGTTTGGATGTATCTTTTAAGCTTCTATGACTTTGTCTTGGTCAAGTTGTGCTCACTTTCCCAGTATTGTGTACTGTCTTACCCTTCACCAAAGTTACCACTTGTCTAGTTAGTGTTTTTCCCTCCCCACAGCTCCCCTCCCTTGTAACCATCAAAGACTGTTTCTCTCTGTCTGTAAACCTTTTCATGAATTTTTATAATAGGGGTCTCAAATAATATTTGTCTTTTTTGTGATTGACTTATTTCACTCAGCATAATGCCGTCCATATTCATCTATGTTGTGAGATGTTTCACAGGTTCATCACTGTTACTTCTCGTTGTGTAGTATTCCATTGTGTGTACGTACTCTAGATTGTTTATCCACTCATCTATTGATGGGCACTTAGGTCGTTTCCATTTTTTGTTATCATGAATAATGCTAGGTGTGCATACTTCTATTTGGTGTGACAGCTTTTATTTCCCTAGGAAATGTTCTTAAGAGTGGGATTGCTGTATCCTATGGTATTTCTATTTCTAGCTTTTTAAGGAAGCTTATTAGAAGTGCGAGTGGCAAGACTTCATCTCAAGTATTTTGGATATGTTATCAGGAGGGACCAGTCCCTCGGGAAGGACATCAAGCTTGGTAGAGTAGAGGGTCAGTGAAGAAAAGGAAGACCCTCAAAGAGATGGACTGACACAGTGGCTGCAAAAATGGGATCAAGCATAACAATGATTGTGAGGATGTTGCAGGACTGAGCAACATTTCCTACTATTGTACGTAGGGTCTCTATGAAGTGACTTGATGGCACATAACAACAAGGAAGTGTCATATCATTTTCCAAAATGGTTGTATCATTTTGCATTCCTACCAGTAGTGCATAAGAGTTCAAATTTCCCCACAGCCTCTCAAACATTAGTTATTTTCTGGGTTTTTTTTTTTTTGTGCCAGTAATGTCAGTGTGAGATGGTATTTCATTGTAGTTTTAATTTGAATTTCTCTAATGGCTAGTGATCGTGAGCATTTTCTCATGTGTCTGTTAGCCATATGAATGTCTTCTTTGGTGAAGTGTCTGTTCATTTAACTTGCCCATTTTTTAATTTGATTATTTCTTTTTTTTTTTTTTATATAGAGGCATTGTACTTTTTCTTATAGATTTTAGAGATTAGAGCTTGTCAGATATGTCATAGCCAAATTTTTTTTCCCAGTCTGTAGGTTTTCTTTTTATTCTTTGGGTGAAGTCTTTTGATGAGCATAAGTGTTTAATTTTTAGAAGACCCCAGGTTTCTAGCTTATATTCTGGTATTTGTGAATTATTAGGTATTGTTTGTATCCTATTTATGCCATGTATTATGTCCTCTACCATTGACCCTATTTTTTATTCTATGATCTTTATAGCTTTTGGTTTTATATTTAGGTCTTTGATCCATTTTGAATAGTTTTTGTGTATGGTGTGAGATATGGGTCTTGTTTCATTTTTTTACAGTTGGTCATTCGGTTTTGCCAGCACCATTTGATAAAAGGACTGCCTTTTCCCCATTTAATGTACTCTGAGACTTTGTTGAAGTGACCATAGGTGGATGGATTTACAACTGGGTACTCAATTCTGTTCCATTGGTCAATGTGTCTGTCACTGTACCAGCACCAGGCTGTTTGTTTTATTGTGCTTAGGTGAAAGTTTGCAGCCGAAGTTAGTTTCTCATACAAAAATTTAAACATATGTTGTTATGTGACTCTAGCTGCTGTCCCTATAATGTGACATCACAGTCCCCCTTTCCACCCCGGATGTCCTGTGTCCATTCAGCCAGCTCCTATTCCTTCTCATCTTGCCTCCAGACAGGAGCTGCCCACTTAGTCTCATGTATAGACTTGAACTAAGAAGTACACTGTTCATGAGTGTCACTTTATGTCTTGTAGTCCAGCCCAATTTTAGTCTAAAGAGTTGGTTTCAGGAATTGTTTTTGTTCTGGGTTAACAGAGAGTCCAGGGGCCATGTCTTCTGGGGTTCCGTCAGTCTCAGTCAGACCATTATATCTGGTCTTTTTACGTGAATTTGAGTTCTGCACCCCACTTTTTTCCTGATTCATCAGGGACTCTGTTGTGTTCCCTGTTAGGGTCATCATTATTGGTAGTCAGGCACCACCTAGTTCTTCTGGTCTCAGGCTGATGGAGTCTCTGGTTTATGTGGCCCTTTTTGTCTCTTGGGCTAATATTTTCCTTGTGTCTTTGGTGTTCTTCTTTCTCCTTTGCTCCAGGTGAGTTGGAGCCAATTAATGCATCTTAGATGGCCTCCACTCACTAGCTTTTAAGATCCCAGACACCACTCACCAAAGTGGGATGCAAAACGTTTTTCTTCGTAAATTTTGTTATGCCAATTAACCTAGTTGTCCACTGAAACCATGGTCTCCAGGTCCCTGCCTCTGCTACTCTGTCACTTGAAGTATTTGGTTGCGTTCAGGAAACTTCTTAGCTTTTGGTTTAATTCAGTTGTGCTGACTCCCCCTGTATCCTGTGTTGTCCTTCCCTTATCTAAGATAATTCTTGTCTGCTATCTAGTTAGTGAATTCCTCTCTCCCTGCCTCCCCACTCTGGTAACCATCATATAATGTTTTCTTCTGTCTTTAAACCTTTTCTTGAGCTCTTATAATAGTGGTCTCATACAATATTTGTTCTTTTTTGACTGACTAATTTCATTCAGCATAATGCTTTCCAGATTCATCCATGTTATGAAATGTTTCATAGATTCATTGTTGTTCTTTGTCATTGCGTAGTATTCCATTGTGTGAATATACCATAATTTGCTTATTTGTTTGTTCCTTGATGGGCACCTGGGTTGTTTCCATCTTTTTGCTATTGTGAACAGTGCTGCAATGAACACGGATGTACAAACATCTATTTGTGCGGAGGCTCTTATTTCTCTAGGATATGTCCCAAGGAGTGGGATTGCTGGATCGTGTGGTAGTTCTGTTTCTAGCTTTCTAAAGAAGCACCAAATCGATGTCCAAAGTGGCTGTACCATTTTACATTCCCCCTACCAGTGTACAAGTGTTCCAGTTTCTCCACAACCTCTCCAATATTTATTATTTTGTGTTTTTTTTTTGATTAATACTAGTTTTTTGGGGGGTGAGATGGTATCTCATTGTAGTTTTGATTTGCATTTCTCTAATGACTAATGACTGTGAGCATTTCATCATGTATCTGCCTGAATGTCCTCTTTGGTGAAGTGCCTGTACCAGTCTCTTGATTACCGTAGCTGTATAGTAGGTTCTTAGGTCAGGTAGTGCAAGTTCTCCTACTTTATTCTCTTTTCATCAATAGTGCTTTACTTATTTGGGGCCTCTTTCCTTTCAATATAAAGTTAATGATTATTTTTTCCATCTCCTTGAAGAATGCTAGTGGCATATGGATCGGGAATGCATTGTATTTGTAGATTGCTTTGAGTAAACACAAAACCAAACCCATTGCCGTCGAGTCGATTCCAACTCACAGCAACCCTATAGGACAGAGTAGAACTGCCCCATAGAGTTTCCAAGGAGTGCCTGGTGGATTCGAACCGCTGACCTTTTTGTTAGCAGCTGTAGCTCTTAACCACTATGCCACCGGGATTTACAACGTTGAGTATACCTATCCATGAGCATAGTATGTTTTTCCATTTATGTAGGTCTCTTTTGGTTTGTTGAAATAGTGTTTTGTAGTTTTCTTTGTATACGTCTTTTACATTCCTGGTTAGATTTGTTCCTAAGTATTTTATTTTTTTTAGGGGCTATTATATGTGGTATTGCTTTCCTGATTTCCTTTTCATAGTTCTTTTGATTGATTTATAGGAATCCAACTGATTTTTGTATGTTTATCTTATATTTTTCTGCTTTGGGGAATCTTTCTGTTAGTTCCAGTAGTTTTCTTGCAGAGTCCTTAGGGTTCTCCACATATAGTATATCATCTGCAAATAGGGATAGTTTTACTTCTTCCTTACCAATTTGGATGTCCTTTATTTCTTTTTCTTGCCTTATTGCTCTGGCTAGGACTTCCAGCACAGTGATAAATAGGAGTGGTGATAAAGGGCATCCTTGTCTTGTTCCTGTTCTCAGGGGGAATGTTTTCAGCCTTTCTTCATTGAGAATGTATAAACCAAACCACTGCCGTCGAGTCGATTCTGACTCATAGTGACCCTAGAGGACAAAGTAGAACTATCCGATGGAGGTTCCAAGGAACACCTGGCAGATTTGAACTGCTGACCTCTTGGTTAGCAGCTGTAGCACTTAACCACTACTCCACCAGGGTTTCCTGGTTTTGTATAGATGCCCTTTATTATGTTGAGGAATATCCTTTCTATACCTATTTTATTGAGAGTTTTCATCACGAATGCTAGACTTTGTTGAATGCCTTTTCTGCATTGATTGAGATGACCGTGTGATTCTTTTGTTTTCTTTTTATATAGTGGATTACGTTGACTGATTTTCTAATATTGAGCCATCCTTTCACACCTGGTATGAATACCACTTGGTTGTGTTGTACTATTGTTTTTTATGTGATGCTGAATTCTATTGGCTAAAATTTTGTTGAAAATTTTTGCATTTGTATTCGGAGATATCGGTCTGTAATTTTCTTTTTTTGTGGTATTTGCATTGTTTTGGTATCAGGGTTATGCTGGCTTCATAGAATGAATTTGGAAGTATCCCTTCCTTTTCTATGTTCTGAAATAGTTTGAGTGGTACTGCTGTGAAGTCTTCTCTGAATGTTTGGTAGAATTCCCCAGTGAAACCACCTGGGCCAGGACTCTTTTTTTTTTTTTTTATTGTTGGGAGTTTTTTTGGTTTTTTTTTTTCACCTTTTCGATATCTTTTCTTGTTATGGATCTGTTCACATTTTTTACCTCAGTTTGTGTTACTCTAGCTAGGTAGTGTGTTTCTAGAAATTTGTCCGTTTCATCTAGGTTTTCAAATTTCTTGAAGTACAATTCTTCATAGTACTTGGTTTTGATCCTTTTTATTTCAGTTATGTCTGTTGTAGTGTCTCCCATTTCATTTCTTATTTGGGTTATTTGTTCCTCTCCAGTTTCTTTTTTGTCAGTTTCACCAGGGGTTTGTCAATTTTGTTGATCCTTTCTAAGAACCAACTTCTGGTTTTGTGAATTCTTTCTATTGTTTTTGTATTCTCTATTTCATTTATTTCTTCTTTAATCTGTATTATCTCCTTTCTTCTGGTGACTGTGGGCTTCTTTTGATGTTCTCTATTTTTTTGAGTTGTACAGTAATGTTTTGATTTTGTCCCTGTCTTCTTTTGTTGATATGTGCATCAATTGCTATGAATTGACCTTTGAGCATTACTTTTTCTATATCCCAAAGATTTTTGTACTATGTGTTGTCATTCTTGTTTGTTTCTAGGATTTTTTTTTATTTTATCTTTGATTTCTTCTACTACCTGGTGGTTTTCAGCAAGGTGTTATTCAGATTCCATGGTTTTTTTCCTTGCTCTTCCTGTTATTAATTTCTACTTTTATGGCAGTTGATCAGACAAGATGCTTTGTATTATCTGAATGTTTTGGATTTTGTTGAGGGTTGTTTTTTGGCCTAAGGTGTGGTCTACACTGGAGAACATTCCATGTACATTGGAAAGAATATACGCTTTGCTGCTGTTCAGTGGAGTGTCCCATATATGTCTATGAGGTCAAGTTGGTTGATTGTGGCCTTTAGATCTTCTGTACCTTTGTTGAGTTTCTTTCTGGATGTTCTGTGCTTTACCCAGAGTGGTGCGCAACTGTGAACTTCTATTTTCAGTGCTGTTTATTTGTTTTATATATTTTGGAGCCCTGTCATTGGGCGTGTAGATATTTATCACGGTTATGTCCTCATGGTGGATTGTCCCTTTAATCTTTACATAACGTCATTTCTTGTCTTTTATGGTGGATTTTATCTTAAAATTTATTTTATCTGAGATTAGTATTGCCATTGTTGCTGTTTGCTTGATACATTTTTTTACATGCTTTGATTTTTAATAAATTTATGTCTTTGTTTCTAAAGTGTGTCTCTTGTATACAGAATATTGATGGATTTTTTTTTTTTTTAATCCTTTTGTCACTCTCTTTTTATGGGAGCATTTAAGCCATTTATGTTTGGTGTGGTTATCTGTAGTTCTGAGTTTAATGCTGTAATTTTTTAATGCATTTTTTGTGGTGCTGATGTTTTCTTTGTTCTGTTACTCTCCTATGCTGAATTGCTTTTGTTTGTGAATTTTTTGTTTTTTTTTTCATTTTTGTCAATTTTTGTGTTTACTGAGACTCTATGTATTTCTTCTTTATTTTGACAAACAGGTTTGCTACATTTCTTTGTGGTTACCTTGAAATTTACATCTATCTTCCTTAGTTCTAACCAGTCTTTTATTACTTGATATCACTTTGACTTCCTCTTCACTTGAAGTTCTATACCTACACTCTATTCCCTCTCTTGTTGTTCTGATGTTGTGGGCATTTACAGATTTATGTCTCTGGTTCCCTGTAAATCTTGTAGTTTTGTTTTATCCTTGAAAGTTCATTACCTACGTTGGTACCTGGCTGATGGTGCCCTGTGTCCTAGATTTGGGTTGTTGTCTGTTGTTGTTGTGTCTTTAACTGAAGTACCCCCTTTAATTATTCTAGTATATTTGGTTTGGGTTTTACATATCCCCTCAATTTCTGTTTATCTGGAAATGTACTAATTTTGTCATCATATTTGAGCAAGAATTTTCCAGGATATATTATTCTTGGTTGGCAATTTTTTTCTTTCAAGGTTTTATATATGTCATCCCATTGCCTTCTTGCCTGCATGGTTTCTGCCAAATAATCAGGCTTTAGTCTCATTGTTTCCTTTTTGTATGTGACTTTTTGTTTTTCTCAAGATGCACTTAGGATTCTTTCTTAGGGACTTTCTTTTGGGGTCTATCCTATATGGGATTCATATTAGGGAAGTTTTCTGTAAGCAAATCTTCAATGAACCTATGTTTTCCATTTTCTCCTCTGTTCTGGAATTTCAATCATATGTAAATTTTTGGCTTTTAATTGTATCCTACATAGTTCTCAGGTTTTCTTCATTCTTTTCTCTGATTTTTCCTCAAACAAAGTGGCATCTAAGTGTTTATCTTCAGTTTCACTGAACTGGTCTTCCATAATTTCAAATTTGCAACTAAAAACTTCTATTGCATTGTCCATTTCTGAAATCTTTATCTTTTGGATTTCTAATTGCTGCTTTTGTATGATTTCTAGTTGTTCATTTATTTTGACATTTTTTCCTGCATTACTTCCTCGAATTCTTCTATTGCTTTGTCTGTCCTTGATTTTTTTTCTGCATTTTTCACGATTTTTCTATTTTTTTCCTTAGCTTTGTCTGGTTTTCCTTCAACTCTTTTCTAATCTCTTGGGAAGTCCTGAATAGTAGACTTTTGAATTCCCTGTTAGGTAGCTCCAGTGCCTTTTCTTCTACCAGAAGATCATCTGATGTCTTATTTTTGTCACTTACTGGAGCCATCCTGTTTATTATTTTTATGTTTTGATATTTTCTGCTGTCTCTGGGACATTCAGAAATTATTTTCTTCATTTATTGACTGTAGATTTGTTTGTTTCATCCTGCTTTTTTGTTGTATTTGGTTATGTCTGGGTGGACTCGCTGGGCATGTTATGTTGCTTGCTGTTCTATGGGCATAATACTTTTCACCACTTCGTACAGATGGGCAGGGCCAGTCACTCAATTATGGTGCAGAAGCGCAGGCCGAGTGGAAGGAGGTGTGGGATGGGTTGTTTGCAGGATGAACTGGGGTCAGCACAGGGCAGGGTCCATGAGCCCAGGGGTCTAGACCAGTGCTGCTTGGAATGTAGCGCTCAGTACAAAATGCAGATAGGCAGGAGGGAAAGGCAAGGATGTGATATGTGGTTGGGAGCACCGTAAAGTTGCAAAAGCCCTACAATTCTGAAGTAAACATGCTCAAGTCCTCAAGAAAAGGTAATATAGTTTACATAGCTGGTTTGTAGTCTCATGGCCTTCTAAGTTTTCTGTAATTGCTTCTCAGTGTATTCCCATGTTAAGTCAGCAAAAGAAATCTGTTTAGGGATCTTTGGTCATTCTCTTGATGCAATTTACCTTCTCTTTCACCATCTCCTATCCAATTACTGGAGTCTGTGAGTGGCTTATGTTGTTATGTACTTGGCTACCATGAGATTGGATGTTTGCGTCAACTCAGAGGTAAGTTGGAAGAAAGGTCTGGTGATCTACTTCCAAAATACCACAGTCAATGAAAATCCATGGGGTTACCATGAAATGAACACATGACAGCAATTGGCTTGTTTTTGGTTTGATCCAATTACATATGATTAAATTTATGATGTAATTAGGAATAAAAAAAAAAGTGCCATAGTTATATATAAATATATATATAATATGATATGATATATAGGATATGATATGATATAATAAATATAGACACCTGGTGGCACAGTGGTTAAGAGCTTGGCTGCTAACCAAAAGGTCAGCAGTTCAAATCCACCAGCCACTCCTTGCTCTGTCCTGTAGGGTCATTACAAGTCAGAATTGACTCAGTGGCAGCTTGTTAATTATTATATATATACACCAAATAGGCTTTGATTGTGAACAACTTTATAAAGTCATAAATTGGAACACTTTTTCGTTCTAGATCTGTCTAGAAAGATAATTCAGCCTCTTTGAATGGCCAATGATTTTCCATTGCAGATGGTGCTTTGATGATAGAATGTCATCAGTCCATGTCCTCAGAGACAGCTAGCCTCTCTGCAAAGAATTTTGTCCTATTTTGCAATCTGCATTGAATAACATTGTCAGCCTACAATTTTTTGACAGTTGCACATCCTTCCCTCACCTAATTTTACTTGAAAGCTAAAAGTAGATCACATGTATGAAACACCAGCACATTTTAGGTGGCATGGGTATTTTTTTTTTCATGTGATGATCTGTCAGATTTAATTCACATAAAGGTAGAATGCTCTTTAGTGTTGGCAAATTCATATTCATCATTCACACTCTGTGGATGGTTAAATAATGCAGCATCTCATCGGAAATTTACTGTCCTCTTATATAAAAAATATATATATAGCCTAGATTAAACCTTTTCTGGAGGACTGAGTCTAGTTATAGGCATTCTAACTTGAAGAAAATATATTCAAAGAGAAGTAAACCACTCATGGAAACCCTGGTAGCATAGTGGTTGAAAGCTATGGCTGCTAACCAAAAGGTCGGCAGTTTGAATCCACCAGGTGCTTCTTGGAAACCCTAGTAGGAGCAGTTCTACTCTGTCCTGCAAGGTTGCTATAAGTTGGAATCAACTCAATAGCAACAATTTTTTTTAAGGGTTAAACCACTCACAGGAGTCCTCGGATGGCACAAATGGTTAAGCACTTGACTAACAGCCGAAAGGTTGGTGGTTCAAACCCACACAGAGGTGACCTGGAAGACGAGATAGGCCTGGTGAACTGCTTCTGAAAGGTTACAGACTTGAAAACCATATGGGGTAGTTCTACTCTGCACACATGTGGTTGCCATGAGTCTGAATCTACTCAGAGGTAATTAACAATGAACCTCCAACCTTTTGGTTAGCAGCTGAGCTCTTAACCACTGCACCATCAGGGCCCCATAGAGGGGAAAGAATTGAGGAAAGGGATGACAGTGCTTACAACAATGTGCATATCACTGTAAATGTATCAGAAAACCTCATGGGTTAAACCTGTTTCCACAATATACCATGTGATCTTAAAACCATAGCCTCAGTCTCTCCATTTGTAAATTTAGTGTAAAAATTAAGCAATGCTTAACAAGAGTAGTTACACAAAAGTAGATCTCTTCACTTGATAGAATTTTCCATGACTAACTCAGATTTGGAGTCCTTGGGTGGTGTAACTAGTTAATGGACTTGGCTACTAACTAAAAGATTGGGGGTTCAGATCCAACCAAAGGCACCTCAGAAGAAAGGCCTGCAACCTGCTTCTGAAAAATCAGCCATTGAACCCTGTGGAGTACCGTGGTGCTCTGACACACAGAGGTTGTCGTGAGTCGGAATAGACTTGACGACAACTTGTTTTCATTTAGATCCATCTCCTCTTCAATTCTTATATTCTTATGTTATCCTCTGAGAAAAGCAAGCCACAAGATAATTGATGTATCTGCAGACTGCAGCAATTTGTGAGCTGAACTATGCAAAGCTCCTTATAAGGAGCTGTATGATTAAAACAGAATCTAAGACTCAAGCTTTATGCCATTTATTTTTCTAATAATGGGACTGGACTTGAGTCAGTTTCTCTATCACAAAATAATTTACATGTTTCTGCCAATTATAGGACTTAAATCATGATTTTATTTCTCAAAGAAATGTTTCTGAATCATTTTTCTCTTTAAATACTCCTTTTCAAGTTCTCATTAAAATTTCAGTTGAAAACTTTATTATCTTTGTTAGCAAACCTAAATTCTCTTTCAAATTCTTTGAAACTGGTTTTGCTTCTTTCACCTTTCCTAGCAGATGATTTTCTTACCTTCTCCTGTTTGTGTCTTAATGCAAGAGGAAGAGACTTTCCTGTGTATATCTATAAGCATGCTATTAAAATAATAATGTGGGAGTTTTTATTCAAAATGCTTCTTACAGTAGTCATGGAGTCCTGATGCTGCTGTGTAACCTTGGAACATGTCATGAGACTTCCTGTACCTCACTTTACTAATCTGTAAGATGAAAATAATAATAATAGTATCTACTTTATAGGATCGTTGTGAGTAATAAATGCTTACAAAACGCTTAGAAATAGTGCCTCCCATGGGGAAAAAAAATTGTCATTGAGTTGACCCTGACTCATGGCCACCCCATGTGTTACAGAGTACAACTGAACGCCATAGGGTTTTCTTGGATGTAATCTTTTTGGGAACAGATTGCCAGACTTTTCTTTCAGAGTGTTGCTGGGTGGGTTCAAATTTTTGGGTGAGTTGCCAGGTATAAACTGTTTGTACCACTCAGGGACATTTAGTCAGGATTTAATAAAACTAACAATTAAGGATACATACCAAGTCAAAGTGAATATTAAATAAGACGTATTTCAAACACATAGCAATTAGTTTTCTTCATTTTAAAGACTTAATATACAGAATATTATGTAGTTTTGTTTTCTTTTGCTCTGCTTCCACTACCTCTATTCTTCCAGTTTCTGAGATATTGGAAGTCCTACCTGGCATATAATAGACAGCAAACAAACACTTGTTAAGTTCATAAATTAGCGATTTATAAATAGTGAAAGAAAAGTTTATTTCAGCTCTTGAAATTTAAAGTAATATGGTATCAATAATTCAAAAGTGTTCTGCACTTAATAGTGATGCATGCAATAGAAAGAAATCTATAGACAACAAAAGTGACTCTCCCCTCTGGACACATCAGTCAGAAAGGGCCAACTAAACAGAAAACTCATAGTTCCAATCATTTTGTAAGACAATGTTTATAACATCTCTATCATTTAAATCCAGTAACTTAAGTAGAGGTAAGCCTAGGTATTTTCAAATAAATTGGGATATAGACTATGTGTATTGATAACACAGCTCAATTAAAGAATGCATTTAAAGAGGTTCTAGTCTTCTGAAATACATAAACTCTATTGCCAAGAAAGTGTTTTAGTAGAGTTCTAATTAAGACTAACCAAAATGTATAGGGATCGTATGAAATTATCTGATCAAGTATTTATACATAATTGTTGCTAATGATGTGCTTTCCATTTCCACTCTCTATTTTTTAAATGATAGATTATCGTGGCAAGGCTACCTTATGGGTAACAAGTCTGTATTTTATTTACAAACTTTTATTTCATTTTTAAAAACTGTATAAGTATTTTCAGGACTGAACTTCAGATGAGATCTGAATTAATGTCATTCTATTCAATGGTCATTCTAACAACTAGATCAGGGCAAAAATGGAATGAGTTGTTGTATGAAGTATTAAATTTTCTGTCTTGGATGGGTTTAATATGAACGAATAACAATTTCTGTGCAATGTCGGCTAAACAACAACAACAACAAAAGTCTATATTGGGTGGGAGTTTGAAGTCAGTATATTCTGAATTTTCTGTTATCTCAACAATTGTAATTTGAATCTGTATCGTCAGGGAATATTAAACTCTAGTAGTTTTATATGATTAAATCCCTACTCATGGGTAGAAGAGTTAGAAGCAAATCATTCATAAAATGTGTGTTCATGTACCTGAAGGCCATATTGTATAAGAGAAAAGGCAGTGCTATTTTTTCTTCATCCATGTCTCTCACCATTACATTCGTTTGGCATTTATTCGAGTCTAAGAACCATTTTACAATAGATTTATTTGATACTTCAGTGGGTATCATCTGTATTATCAATTACTATGACAATGGCTTTGTAATCCTGTAGTCATATTGGATCTCATTAGTGTACTTACCAAATGTTTCCATGAGAATATTCATAATCTGTAATGATAAAGCCTAGATGCTTTTTTTTCTTTGATTCTCTATTATGTATTTTTTCTCTGAAGGGATTTGTGTGCCTTTGTTTTTCTGTGCAGATTCAATTAGTCCAGGTTTTCCTACTGGAGCTAACAAGATTTTTATCAGAAGCAGCATTTCTCCTTCCAAAGAATGCAAGTCAGTCTCATTTAGCACTGTTCAAACTGTACAAATTTATTCAAATGGCTTGCATGAATTGCAAACATGACTCTACTTACATTTCTGGTCATTCTATATGCACTGGAAGCAGGGCCTGCTGGTCGCCCTTTTCTTGTATAACCTTCTGTCCGCTCACTGGATGGTTCAAGTAAGATTCATCCCTGGAAAGAGCTTCTATAATAGTATTTGATGGCATTTTCCAGGCATTTGAATAGTCTTGCCTTACTTTTCAGCTGAATTAACTTCCTTTTATTTTCTTACCTTTCCTCCCACTGTGTATAAACAAACCTTAAGGCAAACAATTGCTATGCAAGTGCATTTATCAACAGAGGAGGGAAAAATATAATAGCTTTAATCTTAATTCAACTCAACTCAACAAACATTTATTGAGCACCCATTTCATGCCAGGCACTGAGTCAGCAATTAGGAAAACAAAATGAAAGAAGACAGCTTCTGTCCTCAAGGAATTTAGCAGAGGAGGTTTATATTTTAAAATAAAAATACTGTTATGTAAGTGTTTTAACCCACATGTAATGCAGTGGAGTCTATGCAAGTTGTATTAACACAATGGTTAAGCAAATGGACTCTGGAGGAACTCAGAACCAAACTGCCTGGGTTTGAATCCCAACTCTACCTCTTACTACCCATGTAACTTTGGGTGAATAACTTAATCTCCCTGTACCTCAGTTACATAACCTGTAAGTAACATAATGATAAAATCAGTACCCACTCCACAGGGTTATTATAAGGATTAAATGAGTTAACATTTATACAGTGCTTATTTTTTTTTTTTTTAATATAGTACTTGACACACATTAGGTGCTATGTTGGAAGTCTCTGTTAAAGAAAAAAATGCAAGCTACATATAGCTTATGGAGTGAGAAGAAAGGTGATCCCTGTGGAATATTAGGGAAGGTTGTACTTCACAGGAAACCCTGGTGGCATAGTGGTGAAGTGCTACAACTGCTAACCAAAAATGTTTGGCAGTTCAAATCCACCAGGCATTCCTTGGAAACTCTATGGGGTAGTTCTGCTCTGTCCTATAGGGCTGCCATGAGTTGGAATCGATTTGATGGCAATAGGTTTAGTTTTGGTTTTTGTACTTCACAAAACAGGTATTATGTAATTAGAATCTTTAGGGATAAATAAACTTTTTCCAAAATGGATAAGAGATAGAAAGTATAAATAGAAGTACATGGGTGTGTCAAATCCCTAGAATATTTAGCA
Source organism: Loxodonta africana (assembly GCF_030014295.1). Classification (NCBI taxonomy): domain Eukaryota; kingdom Metazoa; phylum Chordata; class Mammalia; order Proboscidea; family Elephantidae; genus Loxodonta; species Loxodonta africana. The sequence continues at coordinate 31,643,239 of NC_087367.1, forward strand.
AAGGGTTAGCATGCTCTGCAGATAAAAGAAAGTTTTCATTAGAAAGAGTGCCTGAAGATGAGGCTGGGCAGGAGAATGGGACAGAGAATAGAGAGTGAGGAGAACTACAGAGTGGAGGTCCCTTACCACCTAATGTGGCATGGATTCACCATCTTGAACTAGAACCACCAAGAAACAAAGATGGTGAGTACAGGAAGGCAACCTCACAGAGCTCCCAATAGGATACAGAGCACCCGGGATACACACTCTCCCACCTCCACTATCCTTCCCTCTACTTGGCCTCCACCACTTTCCAACAGACCATGGTCACTTGGCCAGAGAGACACCAGCTCACTGCTTCCGGGTGTGCCCCAACCCCAGTGGCCAGCTCCTTCAGTGCCATTTTTTTGTTATTGTTTTTTGGGTTTTTGTTTGTTTGTTTGTTTGTTTCTTCTCTCTCTCTCCCTTCCTTCCTTTCCTTTCTCCCATCCACCTACCCCTATGCACTGCACCCTTTGATGGGCTGTGCTGCATTGCTCAGCTAGAGAGCCTTTGGCACACAGTCTCCTCATGTCTGCGTCATCCCCATGTCCAGCTCTCTCAGCAGCAAATTTTAAAATTTTTCTTTATCATCCCCCTTTTACCTTTTCCTCCCCCCACCCCCGTGTAGGCCTGGCACTGCCTCTGCCCCTCCCTGAGGGACCATGTCATGCTGTCCTGTGAGGGAGACATCAGCTTTCTGCCAACCCAATTCTGTCCCATCCCCAATGGCCACTTCTCTCAGCACTGTATTTTTTTGTTTTTGTTTTTTGTTAATTCTCTCTCTTTCCCTTCTTTACTTTTTCCTGCCCACCTAAACCTGTGTGCCACCCATATCTCTTCTTGACAGGTCAAGCCACATCACTCAGCTAGGGAGCCACTGAAACACAGCCTTCCCAGATCTGCTTAGCCCCATCTATTGAATCTTATCACACCACCATTTTATTTACTTTTTTTTTTTTGCATCTTTTGTGTATCTGTTTCTCTGTCCTTTCTCTTACCCACTTAACTCCACACATCACGTCCTCTCCCTTCCCTCCCGACTACTGGCACTGTGCACTAAGTGCTGCACCCCCCAGCAGAACTGGCACAGAACCTGGACACCCAGATCCCACCACACACTGCACCTCATTCCCACCCACTGGCCCTAATTTGTACTGCAAACAACCCATCCCTGACCCTCTCCCCAGCTGAACCTGCTCTGCTACACCATAGCTCAGTGAGCAGACCTTCCCACCTGGGCAAGGTGGTGAGAATTATCATGCCCCAAAACTAGTCAGCCACAAAACATGCCCAGCCCTCCTGCCCACACATAACCAAATAAAACAAAAAAGCAGGATGAAGCAAACAAATCTACAACCAATAAATGAAGAAAATAATCCCTGAATGTCCCAGGGACAGCAGGCAATATGAAAATATATTTATAAAAGGGCAGGATGGCTCCAGTAAGTGACCAAAATAAGACACCAAATAACCTTCCCATAGAAGATAAGGACCTGGAACTACCTGATAGGGAATTCAAAAGTGTAATATTCAGGGCTCGCCAAAGGATTAGGAAAGAGATGAAGGAAAGGAAGACAAAAATGTGGAAAAATGGACAAAATTATGGAAAATACAGAAAAAAATCAGGGAAAACACAGACAAAGCAATGGAAGAATTCAGAAAATAATACAGAAACAAAAAAGTCAAAACAAACAAACAACTAGGAATCATACAAAAACAGAAATTAGAAATATAAAGATAAATAACACGATTTCAGAAATGGACAATGCAGTTAAAGGTTTATAGGAGCAAATTTGAAACAATGGAAGACAGCATCAGAGAAATTGGAGACAAATCCTTGGATACCACTTTGTTTCAGGAAAAAATTATAAAAAAAATGAAGAAAACCTGAGAACAATGTGGCACACAATCAAAAGTAAAAATTTGCATGTGATCAGAGTTCCAGAACAGAGGGAGAAAATGGAAAACACAAAAAGGATCACTGGATATTTGCTGACAGAAAACTTCCCTAGTATTATGTAAGATGAAAAGCTGACCACCCAAAAAGCTCAGTGACCCCACATACGATAAAAAATTTTTATTTATTTTTATTTTTTTTTAGGATTGGCCTCCCAAAAAGAAAGTCACCTAGACGTATTATAATCACAGTCTCCAAAACCAAAGACAAAGAAAGAATCCTGACAGCAACTTGAGAAAAACAAAAAGTAACATACAAAGGGAAACAAGGCTAAGCTTGGATTATTTGGCAAAAACCATGCAGGTAAGAAGGAAATGGGATGACATAAATAAAAACTTGAAAGAAAAAATTGCCAACCAAGAATAATATATACTGAAAAACTCTTGCTCAAATATGATGACAAAATTAGTACATTACCAGAAAAACAGAAATTAAGGGAATATGCAAAAACCAAACCAAACTTGTATGAATTACTAAAGGAGTCCTTTGGTTAGTGAAGCAAAAACATCAGACAACAACCTGAATCTAGGACACAGGGCAATATCAGCCAGATACCAACCTAGGTAATGGAATCTCAAGGATAAAACAAAACTAAAAAATTTACAACAGGGAACTGGAGAGGTCAATCTGTAAATCACAACATCAGAAGGATAAGAGAGGGAATAAATGCTATAGGTATAGAACTTTCAAATGGAGAGGAAGTCAAGATGGTATCAAATAATAAAAGACTGGTTCAAACTTAAGAAAACAAAACAAAAAAACTTATCTCCATTGAGTCGATTCTGACCCCTAGCGACCCTGTAGGGCAGAGTAGAAGTGTCCCACAGGGTTTCCAAGGAGCGCCTGGTGGATTCAAACTGCCGACCTTTTGGTTAGCAGCCATAACACTTAACAACTACACCACCAGGGTTTCCTCAACTTAAGAAGCTAGGGATAAATTTCAAGGTAACCACAAAGTAAGTTAACAAACCTGCTCATCACAATAAAAAAGAAAGATATAAAGTCTCAGTAATCACAAAATCTAAAAAACAGAAGAAACCAAAAAAAAATCACAAACAGAAGAATTCAGCATGGAGAATAGGAGGCACAAAGAAAATGTCAGCACCACACACACAAAAAAGCACTACAAAATGACAGCAATACACTCACACCAATCAATAATCACGCTGAGCATAAAATGGCTTAAATATACCTGTAAAAAGACAGAGTGACAAATGAGTTAAGAAAAAAAAAAAAAGGACCCATCAATTTGCTTTCTACAAGAGACACATTTTAAAAACAAAGGCATAAATCTATTAAAAATCAAAAGATGGAAAAAAATATATCAAGCAAGCAGCAAACAAAAAAGAGCAGAAGTGGCAATAATAATCTCAGATGAAATAGACTTTAAACAAAATCCACCATAAAAGATACAAACTATAACTAACAATATGCAAAAGCCAGAAGATAAGCTAGATAACTGGGATCTTCTCAAAATTAAACACTTATGCTCATCAAAAACTTCACCAAAAGACTAAAAAGAGAACCTACAGTCTGAGATAACATTTTTGGCTATGACATATCTGACAAAGGTCTAATCTCTAAAATCTACAGGCAAATCCTACAAAAAAGACAAATAATCCAATTTAAAAAAATAGGCAAAGGATATGAACACACAATTCACCAAAGAAGACATTCAGACCACTAATAGACCCAGGAGGAAATGCTCACAATCCCAAGTCATTAGAGAAAAGCAAATCAAAACTACAACAAGATTCCATCTCACCCCAATATTACTGGCACGAATGAAAAAAAAAAAAAAAACAGAAAATAACAAATGTTGGAGAGGCTGCGAGGAGATCTGAACTCTTATGCAGTCCTGGAGAGAGTGTGAAATGGTACGACCATTTTGGAAAATGATATGGTGCATCCATAAAAAGGTAGAAATAGAAATATTATAAGATCCAGCAATCCCACTCCAAGGAATATATCCTAGAGAACAAAGAGCTGTCACACAAATAGACATACCCACACCCACGGTCACTGCAGCATTATTCACAATAGCAAAAAAGATGGAGACAACCTAAGTGCCCATCAACAGATAAATGGATAAACTATGGCACATACACACAATTGAATATTTCACAACAATAAAGAACAATGATGAATCTGTGAAACATCTCACAACAAGGTATGAATCTGGAGGGCATAATGCTGAGTGAAATAAGTCAATCACAAAAGGACAAATATTGTATGAGACAACTATTATAAAAACTCATGAAAAAGTTTACACACAAAAAGAAAAAATCTTTGATGGAACTATAGCGTTGCTATTAGTCAGAATCGACTCGAGGGTGACAGGGAGGGAGGGGAAGGTTGGGAAGGGAAAAACACTAACTAGACAATAGATAAGTGATAACTCTGGTGAAGGTTAAGACAGTACAGAATACTGGGAAAGTCAACACAACTTGACAAAGGCAAGGTCATGGAAGCCTCATAGACACATCTAAACTCCCCAAGGGACCGAATTCTTGGGTTGAGGGCTGTAGGGACCATGGTCTTGGAGGACATCTAGCTCAACAGACATGACATAATTTATAAAGAAAATATTCTACATCCTACTTTGGTGAGTAGTGTCTGCAGTCTTAAAAGCTTAAAAAGCTTGTTAGCTGCCATCTAAGATACTCCACTGGTCGCACCCAGTCTGGAGCAAGGAGGATGAAGAAAACCAAAGACACAAAGGAAAAAGTAGTCCAAAGGACTATAATGGTCCACAACTACCACAGCCTCCACCAGACTGAGTCCAAAACAACCAGATGGTGCCTGGCTACCACTACCGACTGCTCTGACAGTGATCATAATAGTGGGTCCCAGACAGAGCTGGACAAATATGTAGAACAAAATTCTAACTCACACACACACACACACAAAAAAAAAACAGACTTACTGATCTGACAGAGACTGGAGAAACCCTAATTGTGTGGCCCCTATTCACCCTTTTAACTCAGTACTGAAGTCACTCCTGATGTTCACCTTCAGCCAAAGATTAGACAAACCCTTAAACCAAATAATAATAAAAGTAGCTCAACCACGTATACGAGACTAAATGGGCACACCAGTCCAGGGGCAAGGATGAGAGCACAGGAGGGGGCAGGAAATCTGGACGAATGGAAATGGGGAACCCGAGGCCGAGAAAGGGATAATGTTGACACATCGTGGGGTTGGCAACCATAAAAAACAACATGTATATCAATTGTTTAACGAGAAACTAATTTGTTCTGTAAGCCTTCATCTGAAGCACAATTAAAAATTATCATTAACAAGAAAAAAAATCAAATGACGTATTGCATTGGACAAGCCTGCTGCAAAAAAAAAAAAAACTGTTGCAAAAGACCTCTTTAAAGTGTTAAAAAGCAAAAAAAAAACTTCACCTTGGGACTAAGGCACATCTGGCTCAAGCAATGGTATTTTCAATTGCCTTAAATCCATGCAAAAGCTGGACAATGTGTAACGAAGAGGGAAGAAAAATTAATGCCTTTGAATGACAGTTCTTGTGAAGAATACTACATACGCCATGGACTGCCAGAAGAATGAACAAATTTCTCTTGGAGGAAGTACAGTCAGAATGATCCTTAGAAGCAAGGATGGTGATACTTCATTTCACTTACTTTGAACATGTTACCAGAGGGAACGAACAATCCCTGAAGAAGGACATCATGCTTGGTAAAGAAGACAGTCAGTGAAGGGAGGAAGTCCCTCAGTGAGATGGATTGATACAGTGGCTGCAATGCTGGGCTCAAATATAGCAAGAATTGTGAGGATGGCACAAGACCGGTCAATGTTTTGGTCTGTTGTACATAGGGTCTCTGTGATTCAGAACTGACTTGAGGGAGCCTAACCACAACAAAAACAGCAATGACTGCTCTAGGTCCTGGAATACATCATGAATTAGACAAAGTATTTCTCCCATTCTAGTGCATAGAATAGTTTACCGCTTTGGGACTCCAACTGCTCAGAAGTTTTCACCAGTCTCCCTATTTTCATACTCATATCTTCACCAAGCTACATACTCCTCCCCACAAAAATAATCATTACCCATGTCCAGGGAATTACAAAAATACTTTGAGAAGGTTTGAGAAGGACAGATTAGAGGGTATTCTAAAAGAATGGCAAATACTTTTTAAAATTTTTTTGTGCTTTAAGTGAAAGTTTACAAATCAAGTCAACTCAGTATCTCACACAAAAACTTATATACACCTTGCTACGAACTCCTGATTGCTCTCCCCCTAGTGAAACAGCCCGCTCCCTCCCTCCACTATATCTTTTCGTGTCCATTTCGCCAGTTTCTAATGCCCTCTACTCTCTCATCTCCCCTCAAGGAAGGAGATGTCAACATAGTCTCAAGTGTCCACCTGATCCAAGAAGCTCACCCCTCACCAGCATCCCTCTGCAACCCATCGTCCAGTCCAATCCCTGTCTGAAGAGTTGGCTTGGGAATGATTCCTGTCCTGGGAAAACAGAAGGTCTAGGGACCATGACGACCAGGGTCCTTCTACTCTCAGACCATTAAGTCTGCTCTTCTTATGAGAATTTGGGGTCTTCAACCCACTGCTCTCCTGCTCCCTCAGGGGTTCTCTGTTGTGTTCCCTGTCAGGGCAGTCATCGGTTGTAGCCGGGCACCATCTAGCTCTTCTGGCCTCAGGCTGATGTAGTCTCTGATTTACATGGCCGTTTCTGTCTCTTGAGCTCGTAATTACCTTGTGTCCTTGGTGTTCTTCATTCTCCTTTATCCAGATGAGTTGAGACTAATTGATGCACCTTAGATGGCCGCTTGCTAGCGTTTAAGACCCCAGATGCCTCTCTCCAAGGTGGGATGCAGAATGTTTTCTTAATAGATTTTATTATGCCAATTGATTTAGATGTCCCCTGAAACCATGGTCTCCAAACCCCGCACCTGCTACACTGGTCTTCGAAGCATTCAGTTTATTCAGGAAAATTATTTGCTTTTGGTTTTGTCTAGTTGTGTGGACCTCCCCTGTACTGTGTGTTGTCTTTCCCATCACCTAAATTAGTTTTTATCTACTATCTAATTAGTGAATACCCCTCTCCCACCCTCCCTCTTTCGTAACCATCAAAGAATATTTGTCAGAATCGACTCGACGGCTGCAGGGGTGGGATGTTTAAACTATTTCTTGAGTTATTATAATAGTGGTCTCATACAATATTCATCCTTTTGCAAATGACTAATTTCACTCAGCATAATGCCTTCCAGGTTCCTCTGTGTTATGAAATGTTTCGCAGATTCATCACTGTTCTTTATCGATGCATAGTATTCCATTGTGTGAATATACCATAATTTATTTATCCATTCATCCACTGATGGGCACCTTGGTTGCTTCCATCTTTTTGCTATTGTAAACAGTGCTACAATAAACATGGGTGTGCATATATCTGTTCATGTAAAGGCTCTTATTTCTGTAGGAGATATTCCAAGGAGTGGGATAGCTGGATCGTACCGTAGTTCTATTTCTAGCTTTTTAAGAAAGAGCCAAATCAATTTCCAAAGTGGTTGTACCATTTTACATTCCCATCAGCAGTGTATACATGTTCCAATCTCTCCATGGCTTCTCCAACATTTATTATTTGAGTTTTTTGGATTAATGCCAGCCTTGTTGGAGTGAGATGAAATCTCATTGTAGTTTTGATCTGCATTTCTCTAATGGCTAATGATTGTGAACGTTTCCTCATAAATCTGTTAGCTACCCAAATGTCTTCTTTAGTGAAGTGTCTATTCATATCTTCTACCCATTTTTAATTGGGTTGTTTGTCTTTTTGCAGTTGAGTTTTTGCAGTATCATGTAGGTTTTAGAGATCAGGCACTGATACAGAAATGTCATAGCTAAAAACTTTTTCCCAGTCTGTAGGTAGTCCTTTTACTCTTTTGGTGAAGTCTTTGGATGAGCATAGGTGTTTGATTTTTAGGAGCTCCCAGTTATATAGTTTTTCTTCTGCATTGTTAGTAATGTTTTGTATACTCTTTATGCCATGTATTAGGGCTTGTAACCTTGCTCCTATTTTTTCTTCCATGAACTTTATCATTTTGGATTTTATATTTAGGTCTTTGATCCATATTGAGCTCATTTTTGTGCATGGAGAGAGGTATGGGTCTTGTTTCATTTTTTTGCAGATGGATATCCAGTTATGCCAGCACCATTTGTTAAAAAGACTGTCTTTTCCCCATTTCACTGTTTCAAGGCCTTTGTCAAATATCAACTGTTCGTATGTGGATGGATTTATGTCTGGATTCTCAATTCTGTTCCATTGGTCTATGTATCTGTTGTACCAGCACCAGGCTGTTTTGACTACTGTGGCGCTATAATAGGTTCTAAAATCAGGTAGAGTAAGGCCTCCCACTTTTTACTTCTTTTTCAGTAAAGGCTTGTTTATCCGGGGCCTCTTTCCCTTCCATATAAAGCTTGTGATTTGTTTCTCCATCTCATTAAAGAATGTCGTTGGGATTTGGATCGGAATTGCGTTAAATGTATAGATCGCTTTTGGTAGAATAGACATTTTTATAATGTTAAGTCTTCCTATCCATGAGCAAGGTACGTTCTTCCATTTATGTAAGTCTCTTTTGGTTTCTTGCAGAAGAGTACTGTAGTTTTCTTTGTATAAGTCTTTTACATCTCTGGTAAGATTTATTCCTAAGTATTTTATCTTCTTGGGTGCTACTATAAATGGTATTGATTTGGTGACTTCCTCTTCTTTTTTCTTCGATGTTCTTTTTGTTGGTGTAGAGGAATCCAACTGATTTTTGTATGTTTATCTTGTATCCCAATACTCTGCTGAACTCTTCTATTAGTTTCAGTAGTTTTCTTGAGGATTCCTTAGGGTTTTCTGTGTATAAGATCACGTCGTTTGCAAATAGAGATAATTTTCCTTCTTCCTTGCCAGTCTGGATGCCCTTTTTTTTCTTTATCAAGCCTGATTGCTCCGGCTAGGACCTTTAGCACCATGTTGAAAAAGAGCGGTGATAGAGGGCATCCTTGTCTATTTCCTGATCTCAAGGGGAATGCTATCAGGATCTCTCCATGTAGGGTGATGTTGACTGTTCGCTTTGTATAAATTGCCCTTTATTATGTAGAGAAATTTTCCTTCTGTTCCTATTTCGCTGAGAGTTTTTATCATGAATGGGTGTAGAACTTTGTCAAATGGCTTTTCTGCATCAATTGATAAAATCATGTAATTTTTGTCTTTTGTTTTATTTATGTGGTGAATTACATTAATTGTTTTTCTAATATTGAACCATCCCTGTATACCTGGTATTAATCCCACTTGGTCACGGGGAATTATTTTTTTGATATGCTGTTGAATTCTATTGGCTAGAATTTTGTTGAGGATTTTTGCATCTATGTTCATGAGGGATGTAGATCTGTAATTTTCTTTTTTTGTGGTGTCTTTACGTGGTTTTGGTATCAAGGATATGCTGGCTTCATAGAATGAGTTTGGGAGTATTTATTCTTTCCTTTTCTATGCTCTGAAATGCCTTTAGTAGTACTGGTGTTAACTCTTCTCTGAAAGTTTGGTAGAACTCTGCAGTGAAGCCGTCCGGTCCAGGGCTTTTTTTTGTTGGGAGTTTTTTGATTACCTTTTCAATCTCTTCTTTTGTTATGGGTCTATTTAGTTGTTCTACTCTGTGTTAGTTTAGGTAGGTAATCTGTTCCTAAGAAATCATCCATTTCTTCTAGGTTTTCAGATTTGTTAGAGTGCAATTTTTCATAGTAATCTGATATGTTTCTTTTAATTTCAGTTGGGTCTGTTGTAATATTACCCATCTCATTTCTTATTCGGGTTATTGTTTCCTCTCCTGTTTTTCTTTTGTCAATTTGGCCAATGGTTTATCAATTTTGTTGATTTTTTCAGAGAACCAGCTTTGGTCTTGTTAATTCTTTCAATTGTTTTTCTGTTTTCTATTTCATTTAGTTCTGCTCTAATTTTCATTAGTTGTTTTCTTCTGGTGCCTGAGGGTTCCTTTTGTTGCTCTCTTTCTATTTGTTCAATTTGTAGGGATAATTCTTTGATTTTGACCCTTTCGTCTTTTTGGATGTGTGAATTTATTGAAATAAATTGGCCTCTGACCACTGCTTTTACTGTGTTTCATAGGTTCTGATAGGAAGTGTTTTCACTCTCATTGGATTTTGTGAATTTCTTTATTCCATCCTCTATGTCTTCTATAATGCAGTCTTTTTTGAGCAGGGTATTGTTCATTTTCCAAGTGTTTGATTTCTTTTCCCTGCTTTTTCTGTTATTGATTTCTACTTTTATGGCCTTATGGTCAGTGAAGATGCTTTGTAATATTTCAATGTTTCGGATTCTGCTAAGGCTTGCTTTATAACTTAATATGTGGTCTATTCTAGAGAATGTTCCATGTGCACTAGAAAAGGAAGTATACTTGGTTGCCATTGGGTGGAGTGTTCTGTGTCTATCTATCAGGTTATGTTGGTTGATCGTGGCATTTAGATCTTCCATGTCTTTATTGAGCTGCTCTCTGGATGTCCTGTCCTTCACCGAAAGTGGTGTATTCATGTCTCCTACTATTATTTTGGAGCTGTCTATCTGACTTTTCAATGCTGATAGAGTTTGTTTTATGTATCTTGCAGCCCTGTCACTGGGTGCATAAAAAAAAAAAAAATTTTTATTTGGTTATATCTTCTTGGTGTATTGTCCCTTTAATCATTATATAATGTCCTTCCTTATCCTTTCTGATGGATTTAACTTTAGAGTCTATTTTGACAGAAATTAATATTGCTACTCCTGCTCTTTTTTGATTGTTGTTTGCTTGATATATTTTTTTCCATCCTTTGAGTTTTAGTTTGTTTGTATCTCTAAGTCTAAGGTGTGTCTCTTGTAGGCAGCATATAGACAGATCTTGTTTCTTTATCCAGTCTGTGACTCTCTGTCTCTTTATTGGTGCATTTAGTCCCTTTACATTCAGGGTAATTATGGATATTTATGAATTTAGTGCTATCATTTTGATGTATTTTTTGTGTGTGTTACTGACAGTTTTTTTTCCCACTTAATTTTATGTGCTGAATAGATTATCTCTATATATTGTCCTTTTCTCATATTTGTTGTTATTGATTTTGTTTCTGCTGAGCCTCTATTTTTTTATTGTATATTATTTTGATAAGTAGGATAGTTTGTCTCCTTTCTGGTTACCTTATTATTAATCTATTTTTCTAAATTTAAGGCTAACTTTTATTTCTTTGTATCACCATATCTTCCTCTCCATATTGAAGGTGTATGATTACATTTCTCAGTCCCCCTTTATTATTCTAATGTTGTCTTTTTTTATATAATAATATTGCTGTTACCCTGTTTTCAGCTTTTTTTTTTTTAATGATCTTGCTTTGTTCTTTTGGATTTCCCTGTCTGGGCTGACTTCTGGTTTCTCTGCCCAGTGTTCTAGTCTTGGGTTGATACCTGATATTATTGATTTTCTAACCAAAGAACTCCCTGTAGCATTTCTTATAGTTTTGGATTGGTTTTTATGAATTCCCTATACTTCTGTTTATCTGGAAATGTCCTAATTTCACCTCCATATTTGAGAGATGGTTTTGCTGGATATATGATTCTTGGCTGGCAATTTTATTTTCCTTCAATGCTTTATATAATTCATCCCATTGCCTTCTTGCCTGCATGGTTTCTGCCGAGTAGTCCAAGCTTATTCATATTGACTCTCCTTTGTAGGTAACTTCTCGTTTATCCCTAGCTGCTTTTAAAATTCTCTTTATCCTTGGTTTTGGTGAGTTTGATTACAATATGTCTTGGTGACTTCCTTTTAAAATCTACCTTATCTGGAGTTCAATGAGCATCTTGGATAGATATCTTCTTATCTTTCACAGTAACAGGGAAATTTTCTGCCAACAAATCTTCAACAATTCTCTCTGTATTTTCTGTTATCCCTCCCTGTTCTGGTACTCTAATCACTCCTAGGTTATTTTCCTTGATAGAGTCCCACATGATTCTTAAAGTTTCTTCATTTTTTCATTCTTTTATCTGATTTTTCTTCAAATAAATTAGTGCCATGTGATTTGTCTTTGAGCTCAGGAATTCTGGCTTCTACTTGCTCAATTCTGCTGCTCTGACTTTCTATTGAGTTGTCTACTTCTGTAATTTTATTGTTAATCTTCTGAATTTCTGATTGCTGTCTGTCTATGGATTTTTTCAGCTTATTAAACTTTTCATTATGCTCCTGAATAATCTTTCTAACTTCTTCAATTGCTTTATCTGTGTGTTCCTTAGCTTGTTCGGCATATTGTCTCTTTTCCTTCTTGACGTCTTGAAGGGTTCTGTGTATTAAACTTTTGCACTCTGCATCTGGTAATTCCAGGGATGCACTTTCATCTAGAAGATCCCTAGATTTTTTGTTTTGAGAGCCTGTTGAGGTGATCATGGTCTGTTTCTTTATGTGACTTGATATTGACTGTTGTCTCCGAGCCATCTGTAAGTTATTGTATTAGTTTATGCTTGCTTACTGTGTCATAGCTGCTTGCTTTGTTTTATTTTGGTATACCCCTATGGATTGCTTGAGTGAGCTAGCTTAATTATTTTCTCCTTTGGAGCTCTGGTGTCCTATCCCCAGCTGGCTAGTGCCGTTATCGGGTATATCAGTCTAGGAGTCCATTCAGTTTTCTTGTATGAATTCACCTCAGGTTTCCAGGTAGCTGATCATCAAGTGTGTGGTACAGGCTCTGTCCTACAGCCTTAGAGGGGCAGGCGTGATTGGCGCATATACTGGTATCTGATTGCCCCAGGGGTTCATGCTCTGAACAAGGCAGGGTGCTGGAACTGACCCCCGAATGTCTCTGAGGAAAGCATGTCCCTGTTCCCTAGAGTATGCAGGTGGGTGGGTTCTGCAGACAGACCATGGGCATCCAGAGTTTTTGATTGTAAGGACTGGGAGGTGCCAGTTATCTTTGGACCCCTGTTGCGAGTGTCTGGGTGACCTGAGTGGAGCTACCAGTCCTTAGGTCCCCGATGTGGGTAGTTGGGGACTTTGTTTAATAGGCAAAGAATTGTCAAACATCAAACACACACCTCTCCACTACGCAGATGAAATGGTTGGAGTCTGCCAACAAGGAGCTATTCCCCCAAAATAGGCCCACATAGGTCCATGCAGAAGGGAAAGGTGGTCAAAGTCCACAGGCCATTTATGCCTGGACAGAAGCTGCTTCTGTCCTGTGCTTTTCTGGTTAATGGAGCTAACAAATTATCTTTTCCCCAAAATGCAAATTTTTACCTTCCCAAGGCCGGGAGGATGGCTGTAGGTGCTCAACAGTGCCTATCTCAGCCCCAGGGAATTCAGCTGCTAAAGCCGGTTTGCAGGTGGGGGTGCATGTTAGAATATACGCAAGTACTTAGCCTTTGCTGAGAGTGCCATTCTCCTTAGGTTCTGGAGGCATGAGTGGTTTGTGTGGCTGGCTACTTCTCTCTGAGGAAACCGGCTGAACGCTCCTACCACCCCGCTGCTGCCACCGATGCTCTGGGAATGGTGCCTGAGGCCACCCCGCAATTTAGGTCCCGTAACTCCTCTCTGCTTCTGAACGGTCTTTTCCTCCCCTTCCCCTCAGTTCATTTTCTAAGCTTGCCTTTGAAGCTCAGGCTACCAGCTTGTCACAAATATACTTGTTTCACTTTTTTTTTTTTTGGTTTTTGTTATAAAGAGGGTTTGCCGGAAGCGTCCGCCTATTCTGCCATCTTGGTTCCGCCTCCCTGGCAAATACTTTTGAATAAACATCAAACAATTTTCCTCATTCCAGCCAAGAAAAGGTATAAACATCTAGAGCAATTCCAAGGTTGAAACTGATCTTCTCCTTTATTTATTCAAGATATATTGATTGTACCTTCTACTATGTATCTTATATTGTGGTGTTACTGGTGATATAAAGGTGAAAGATACAGACTCTGCCTTCAAAATACTTCCAGTATGGTGGTGAGAAGAGAGGGGTAAGCAAGCAAGTGCAGTGTAACATGATGAGGCAATGACTGGATTAACATTTGGTCTCTCTGCCAAGCCATGCCAAGTCAGTTGCCATCCAGCTGATTCTGAATGGTGGTAAACCCATATGTGTCAGAGTAGAACTGTGCACCACATCTTTTTCAATGGCTGATTTTTCAGAAGTTGTTTGCCAGGCCTTTCTTCCAAGAAACCTCTGGTTTAACTTGAACCCCCAACTTTTCAGTTAGCAGCTGAGCACATAACCATTTGCACAACCCGGGGACTCCTGGGTCATCTCTATGACAGAGCAATCCAGGGTGCTCAGGTTGTTACAGGGTAACTTGATTTGGGAATTCAAACTGAGTCAGGATTAAATTCTTGGCCTCAAACGCAAACTGCAATAGATATAAATCTCAGATTAGCCTTTAAACTGACCCAGCATTCTAATCTCCTGTTGGGTATGGTATAACCAGGGTTAAGTCAGCCTTCTATGGACATGGAACAGTTGCTTAGGAGATAAGAGTGCTAAATTAAATTGAGTGGCCTTTAGTCCAGGATACAAGAAAAAAGTACAGTGGCCTTCAGCACAGAATATAAGAGGCAGAATTTACTGAGACTAGCTAATGTAAGTAGAGAGGCAGAACATTAAAGGGACAAGAGGAAGTTTTCATTAAGCAACTATTAAGCATTTGCTATATTCTCAGCCCTGTTCTCGGGACAGGGTAGAACAAAAAGGGAAGCAAACCGCTAATCCCTGCTCTCAGATAACTTGTAATCTAATTTAAAAGAGAACTATTATACATAAAACTAGGAAATAATGGCCTAATTCCAATAAATTCAGTACCCGCTATAGCCAAGACATTTTATGTATGTTATGCCTGACAAACTAATACAAATCTTGTGAGGTAGGTAGTAATGTTCTCATTTCACACATGGTAAAACTGTTCAGAAAGGTTAAGCATAGAGCTTAAGTCAATAACAATAAATTAAAAAAAAAAAAAAAAAGAAAATAGTTGATCTCATAGCTGTCAACTCTGCAGAGTGTCTTTTCCCCTCTACATGTTGCCTGTGGTCTTTCTGCCCCTTTCCTGACACCTGTGCAACTCAGTTTACTTGTCAGCAAAATCAAGATGTGGGCTAGAACTAGTCAGTGGCTGTGCCTCAGGAAACCCTGGTGGCGTAGTGGTTAAGAGTTACATCTGCTAACAAAAAGGTTGGCAATTCGAATCCACCAGACCCTCCCTGGAAACTCTACAGGGCAATTCTACTCTGTCCTATATGATCACTATGTGTTGGAACCAACTTGACAGCAATGGGTTTGTTTGTGTTTTGGTGCCTCAGAACAATCAGAGGTTTCTGTGAAGAACACAGATTTCTGGGGTTCTATCCAGGATATTCCGTTTCATCAGATCTGAATAAGGCCCTAAATCAGCATTTTACAAATGATTCCAGGTGGTGGGCACACAGCTGGTCTCCACAAACAGGTACTCGAGACTAGCACCTTGCATCTTACAGGAACCAGGAGTATTGTTAAGACTTGGGAGCTTATAAGAAATGCAGAAGCTTGGGCCCCACTCTGGTGATACCAAGACAGAGTCAGAATTTACATTTTAATAAGACCTCAGGTAATTTTTATGTATAGCAATGCTTGAGAAGCATAGACAATTCTCTCATGGTTAAATTCTATGATCCTGACACTAAACACTATAGGGGTGCTAGGAAGGAATAAGTTAAAGTGGGCTATTATAATTGATAAAAACTTAAGGGAGGAAGCAGGGCTAAAGATGGGTAGGATTTGGATTGGCAGATGGGAGAGGGAAGGGCATTTTGGAATTCAGGAAACCAGTAAGACTGAAAATGCTGAATGGATCTAAACCCAGAAATTTGTGGGATGGTGAAGACGTTAATTTGATTGAAGAAAAGATTTCATATCCTACCTTTCCTTCTGGACTAGCTGAAATGCCTTGGGCAAGTGTCCTTTTCTTCAGTTTCTTATCTGAAAAATAAGAACATAGGATGAATCTCCTGATTTTATTTTCCACATTGGGGGTATGGTCAGATACTCCAATAGCTGGCCCACTTTCAAGTGAATGAGGTTATTTTAAAATTACTGCCTTGCTGTGTGCCCAGGCAATCTGATTTGCCAAGAACATTCAGAGGTGACAGTGATGAGGCTATTGAAAACTTAATGCTTCTTTTGGTTCTGACATGGCAAGATCCTTGGCAAACACCGTTGACTGGCTGCCTATGATGTGGTGGTCACTAGTGTCAGCTCCCCTTGGGTGCAGGAGAGAAAAAGAAGTCTCAGAAGCTGCTAACCTCTGATCCAAGGTGGCCAGAAGGGAGACAAGGCCAACAGCCTGAAGTGATGCATCCACAGGATGAAGAACTGGGACTTGCATGCCCTGATGCCCAGGTTGCTGCTCTCTGGAATGCCATAGGTCCTAAGGCCAGAGGGCAGAGATGCAAATGAAAAATCACTCTCTGAAGGGGACAATGGGCTTCACAGTGAGGACCCATCCTTTATCATGATGCCAGGAGGCGAGACTTATTCTGGCGTTGTGTAAATGAGTGGTAGCTGCTTCATCTGTAAAACTAACTAAGGGACTGTGCAGACAGGCAGCTGATGGGGTGGAGGTAGCCAAGGCGCATCTGTGCAGTGTCCGGCCTCGAGTAGACTTCTGCTATAACTTCACACCAAAAACTCAAAACAGGGACTGCCTTTTTGCTTTGGTTAGTTTGTGTTCCAAAGTCCTCTTGTGTGGCAGATACATGGTTTGATATATATTTTTAAACGTCCAGGTTTATGCTGACTCATGTTAACTTATCAAATATATCACCCTAAACTTTAACTTAGGAGTCCCCTGGTGGCACAGTGGTTAAGCGTTCAGCTGCTAACAAAAAGGTCTATGGCTGGAATCCACCCAGCATCTTTGAGGAGAAAAACTTGGCAATCTGCTCCTGAAGATTCCCCAAACCAAACCTGTTACCATGTGAGTAGTGACCCTATACTCTATGGAACAGTTCTACTCTGTCCTATAGAGCTGCTATGAGTCAGAATTGACTCTCCACAACAGGTTAGGTTTGGTTTTTTTAAATAACTTAAATATAAATTGCTCTGTTTGACCCATCCCAAGTTTTAATTGGCTAAAACTTGTAGATATTTTCGAATGAAATGTTTAAGTTAAAATCTAGCAGCTCCAATATTTTGAACAAAGCAAATTGCCATTAACAAGTTTATTTTAACTGATACAAAATAAAGCACTAGGTGATATAAGTATTGGATTGAGATGGATAAAGGCGGATGACAACTTAGAAAGTCTGAATTTTCTAAGTAGCTATACATAAAATAATCAGCTCCCAGAGTTGAATAAATTAATTCTATTTTCTCTTTAAAGTTCCCTGGGGTTAGTGGGATCCCATCACCCCCTCAGTTTGCTCCTAAATGTCACCAGAACCTCTTCTCCGAATTACAACCTAATTACAGTGTACACATTTGGGGATAATTTTATGGTAAGAATTTGTGCAAATTTAACGAATGAAACCAGATAAAGTGAAGCAAGGAGAACCACACAAGAAACATAATGTAGAGATAAAAACATTAAGCAATATTCTCGACATTCTCTCCTTTAGCATTAGATGTTTATCAGCGCTGCACACGGCAATAATGGCGACTAATGTTGCATGGTATAATGGAAAATGATTGAGAGGTCTATTAGAGCAGTAGCTGCACATTTGAGTGTGTACTTAACAGCTTGGCTGGTTTTAATATATGCCAAAATTACAGATTCTAAGCTGGCAGATTTAGCTAAAAGTGGTTAAGAAAGTAATCACAGAAATAAAATACAACATGGTTAAAATCTTTTTAAACTTAATTCTGCTACCCCTTTTTGTCTTTCACCTATTACACAAAACAATTTTGCTACAGTTTAGCAAAAATGATTTTGATGTTATACTTCATTTAGGCCTTGTAATAGTTCCTTCCATAGGCATTCCACTAATTAAAGAATGAAGCAAAGCTTTATTACAATACTGAAGGAGCAAACAGGACTCACATCTCAGCTTTTACATTGTTCTATAGCTTGGAGACTTGATTTTAGTGTCACTAAAATCTAATATATGAGGAAATACAAAATAAGGATTTACTGTAGTTTTTCCATTCCTGGTCTTTGTTCTGGATAGAAGAGACCTTTTTTTTTTTTCTTTTTTATAAGGTCTTTAAACCAATTCCCACTCTCCTCTAATCTGTGATAAAGAGGTGGGCACTGGCTTCCTAACTTCGATTCTTTCCAACAATACAATCTAGTGAAAGAAAAGCATTCCCAAAAGCTGACCCGTTACGGTAAAGATCCATTAAACTAACTATATTTATCTAATGATTTTCATTACAGAATTGGACAGGTAGTCCTTGGCAAAAAGCCAAACTTGTTGCGGTCAGCAGCGACCCTATCCAAAAAAAAAAAAAACCAAACCCAGTGCTGTCGAGTAGATTCCGACTCATAGCGACCGTGTAGGACAGAGTAGAACTGACTCATAGCGACCGTGTAGGACAGAGTAGAACTGCCCCCATAGAGTTTCCAAGGAGCGCCTGGCGGATTCAAACTGCCGACCCTGGTTAGCAGCCGTAGCACTTAACCACTACGCTACCAGGGTTTCCAGCGATCCTATAAAAAAAAAAAAAGAAAAGAAAAAACTGGCCCACAGGGTTTCCAAGGCAGGGCTGGTGGATCCGAACTGCAGACGTTTTCTTCAGAGCTCTTAACCACTACTCCACCAGGGGTCCAGTACTTTGCAAATGTTTCAATGCTAAAAGTGGTTTAAAATTGCCTCAAAAATACAACCCTCTTTTAAGACATAAACTGAAAATGACTACTTGATAAAAATACAATGCTAGTGTTAAAACATTAAAAGCAGTACTGTCTTTCCTGAAAAGTTAAAAATGCCAACACTGGAAGTGAGTCTACAGAATAGCTCGTCTGTGGATGTATGATCATTCTCTGAGCCCTATCCATTGTTTTTCCAGGATTGTGGCAATTCCCTAAACCAGCAGCAGTTTGTTTTGGTTTTTCACAAGTTTTCAAGCTGCTTTAGTAACATTAATCCTACTTTAAAAATAATAGTTTCCTTTTTTTTTCCTTTTTAACTGCTTTTCTTTAATAGTCCACATTTGAACTTTCCACATATCTGTAACTGGTAATAATACTTGGAATTTATAATTTCTTGATTAAAAGGAATTATCAAATCTATAATTAATTACAACAAAGTACTTGCACAATTAATGTAATAATAACAAATTTTAATGAGTAGATAGCCTTTAGTAATATCTCTTGGTTAATTTAAGTCCCACATGTTCAAAATGCACAGCACTACAGCACTAATTCCAATGCATGTTTTATTTTTTTAATTTAAAATGATATATAACACTACATTTAAAAATACATACATAATTTTATAATATATAATATAGGTAATTATATAATCTATATAAATATAGATATATTGTATATATATGTAAATAAACAAACCAAAATCAAACCCACTGACTTTGAGTCAATTCCTACTCATAGAGACCCTACAGGAAAGAGTAGAACTGCCCCATAGGGTTTCCAAGGAGCTGCTGGTGGATTTGAACTGCTGACCTTTTGGTTAGCAGCCAAACACTTAACCAATGTGCCATCAGGGCTTCTAACGTATATAATATATATAATTTTTTATACATAATATATGATTTTATTATATATTATATATATAATATATAATTTTATTATACATAATATGCAATTTTATATTATATAATTTAAAATTAATATTTAAGCATTTTTTAACATTTAAAATTATATACTTAACTATATAATGTATAATTATATGTGTATTATAATATACATACATGTATGGAAACCCTAGTGGCATAGTGGTTGAGTGCTATGGCTGCTAACCAAAGGATCAGCAGTTCAAATCTGCCAGGCGCTCCTTGGAATCTCTGTGGGGCAGTTCTACTCTGTCCTATAGGATCGCTATGAGCCGGAATTGACTCGACGGCACCGGATTTGTTTTTTTGGTATAATATATTATATAAAATAATTTTATTATACATAAAATATATAATTTTATTATATATAATATATTCATAATTATATACAATATGTTATATATAATTTTATCATACATTATATATAATTTCATAATAGATATAATTTAAAATTATACATAAAAAAACCACTGCTGTTGAGTCAATTCCGACTCGTAGCAGCCCCACAGGACAGAGTAGAACTGCCCCACAGATTATACACATAGAATTTAAATGTCAAAAAAGAAAGTATGCATTGGAATTAGTGCTGCAGTGCTGTGGATTTTGAACATGTGTGGCTTTAAAGTAATCAAGAGATACTATTAAAGAATATCTATTCATTAAAATTTGTCAATATTACATTGATTGTGCAAATACTTTATTATAATTCATTATAGATTTGATAATTCCTTTCATAAAGAAAACAAAAATCCTCACAACTGGACTATTAAGCAACATCATGATAAATGGAGAAAATATTGATGTTGTCAAGGATTTCATGTTACTTGGATTCACAGTTAATGCCCTTGGAAACAGAAGTCAAGAAATAAAATGATGTGTTACATTGAGCAAATCTGCTGCCAAAGACCTCTTTAAAGCGTTGAAAAGCAAAAATGTTACTTGAGGATTGAGGTGTGCCTGACCAAAATCATGATAGTTTCAGTCACCGCATGTGCATGAGAAAGCTGGACAAGTGAATAAGGAAGACCGAAAAAGAATTGATGCCTTTGAATGATGGTATTGGTGAAGAATATTCCACGGGATGCCAGAAGAACGAACAAGTCTATATTGGAAGAAGTACAGCCAGAATGCTCCTTGGAAGCAAGGATTGTGAGACTTCATCTCATGTACTTTGGGCATGTTATCAGAAGGGACCTGTCCCTGGAGAAGTACAGACATCATGCTTGGTAAGGTAGAGGGCCACTGAAAATGAGGAGGACCTTCGAAGAGATAGATTGACACAGTGGCTGCAACAATAGGCTCAAACATAGTAATGATTGTGAGGATGGTGCAGGGTGGGGAACTGTTTTGTTCTGTTGTATGTAGGGTCGCTATGAGTTGGTTCAGAATCAAATGGACAGCACCTAACACCAACAACTCTATATACATATATATGTACATAAAGGCCAGTATATCCGATTCTTCAGCACTGAGAAAGTATATATTTAATTCCCACCAACTAACTAATGCTTCTTAAAGATTAGAATAAAAAAGTGATCTCAATTTCATCATAAAATTTTTAATCTAATATTTTGTTTATAAAAGAGTTGGCAAAACAAATAAGTGTTTATTAAATTTTGGAACTATATTGTAATTTTTGGAGGTTGCTGATAATTATCCTACCTTATCTATCACACAGAGAAGAAAGATGCATCCAGGAGCACAGCTAACAACAGAAGCAGAAACAAGATCAAGATGGAGATCCAGTACCTCTATATTCCTGAGGGAGATGCCATTCCTTAATTGGGAATAGTGGTTAATTACATAAGTTTGGAAGTTTTTTTTATTTATCAGATTCTAGGGGGGAAAAAAAAGAATTTACTATTAATGAAGTTAAACAATGATATCCTTGTATTTGAAACCAGTCCCATGAACAGGAGAAATTAGTTTCTTCAATTTAGTTAATCTAATCTCTTAAATTGATCAAAACAGTTCCCAACAGAGACATGCTAAATGATTTTCTGCTTACTGACAATTAAAGCTGTAGCCAAACCTCAGAGACAGTTGTTTTAACTTTATCTTCCTGTAATTTAAGCTTTGAGTCCATCAATTCCTTGTATAAGATACAAAGGGAGAACATTAATTCGTAGAAGAGAGGGAATTTATATATTCTATATTTTATAAAAGCTGTTTTTAAAAGTGAATGAGTCATAAGGAGTACTGAATTATTTTATGAGCATTTGATGAGAACCTACTGAGTAAAACAATGACTTCATTTTAAAGTACTGTAAGCAAAGGAAATGAATTTCATACTCCAGGGGTCTGCAATTAAAGCATGAAACACCTCACCAAAAGTGCAAACTGCTTTTGAAGTTTTGTGTTTGGTCTTAAAAACCCGTTACTACTCTTTATCTTTGTATTTTAGTATAAATAGATGTGTTAGTCCTGGTGCTCTGAGAGCCAATGGCAAACAGGATTAAACATATTTATTAGGAAAAACACTTGCAAAGAAAAATGGGAAGGGGGCTGAGGGAGATTGGGGAACTCTTAGATCTTGTGCAGATCTGGCCTTTGTGAAGGAGAGAATGGACGAAGGAAGATGGGATGGAAGAGCCCTGGATTTTGGTGCAGCTCTAAGGAAGTTTGACAAGATCAATAGGGAGTCCATGAGTCAGAATCACCTTTCAGAGAAGTGCCCCATCTCTCAGGAGTGGACTTCCTTTGTCCCTGCCATGTTCAGTCATTGACTGGAAGGAGCCCAATATAAGGGTTTTTATTCCTGACATCTTTCATATATACAAGTCTTCTTAACTGGAACTCAGTGCTTTTAATACAGATTAAAATTTGTACATTGTGACTCCAGTGGCATGCTAGAGTTGGATCGATTCAGCTCCAGTTGTGTTATTGTCATTGTTAGGTACCATCAAGTTGGTTCTGACTCATATTGACCCTATGCACAACGGAATGAAATGCTGCCCGGTCCTGTGCCATCCTCACAGTTGTTGCTATGTTTGAGCCCATTGTTACAGCCACTGTGGCAATCCATCTCGTTGAGGGTCTTCTTTTTTGCTGACCCTCTATTTTACCAAGCCTGATGTCCTTCTCCAGGGAATGATCCCTCCTGATAACATGTCCAAAGTATGTGAGACATAGTCTCACCATCCTTGTTTCTGAGGAGCATTCTGGTGGTACTTCTTCCAAGAGAGTTTTGTTCATTCTTTTGGCAGTCCCTGGTATATTTAATATTCTTCACCAATGACAATTCAAAGGCATCAATTCTTCAGTTTTCCTTATTCATTGTCCAGCTTTTGCATGCATATGAGGCGATTGAAAACACCATGGCTTGGCTAGGTGTACCTTAGTCCTCAAGGTGGCATCTTTGCTTTCAACACTTTAAAGATGTCTTTTGCAGCTGACTTGCCCAATGCAATGCATCTTTTGATTTCTTGATTGCTGCCTCCATGAGTGTTGATTGTGGATTCAAGTAAAATGAAATCCTGGACAACCTCATGTTTTCCCCATTTTTATCATGATGTTGCTTATTGGTCTGGTTGTGAGGATTTTTGTTTTCTTTATGCTGAGGTGTAATCCATACTGAAGGCTATGGTCTTTGATCTTCATCGGTAAGTGCTTCAAGTTCTCTTCACTTTCAGCAATCAAGTTTGCATCATCTGTGTAACGCAGGTTATTAATAAGTCTTCCTACAACCTCTATGCTGTTCTTCGTCATATAGCCGAGCTTCTCGGATTATTTGTTCAGCAGGTAGATTAAGTAAAACCCAAAACCAAACCCGTTGCTGCCATTGAGTTGATTCTAACTCATAGCAACCCTATAGGACAGAGTAGAACTGCCTCACAGAGTTTCCAAGGAGTGCCTGGTGGATTTGAACTGCTGACCTTTTGGTTAGCAGCTGTAGCACTTAACCACCATGCCACCAGGGTTTCCGTAGATTGAATAGATATGGTGAAAAGATACAACCTTGATGCACACCTTTTGTAACTTTAAACCATGCAATATCCCCTTGCTCTGTTTGAATGACTGACTGCCTCTTGATCCACACACTGATTCCTCATGTGCACAATTAGTGTTCTGAAATTCCCATTCTCTGCAACATTATCCAGAATTTGTTATGATCCACACATTCAAATGCCTTTGCATAGTCAATACAACACAGGTAAACATCCTTCTGGTATTCTCTGCTTTTAGCCGGGATCCATCTGACAGCAGTGATATCCTTAGTTCCATGTCCTCTGCTAAATCCGGCTTGAATTCCAGGCAGTTCTCTGTGGATATACTGCTGCAGCTGCTGTTGAATGATCTTCAGCAAAATTTTGCTTGCATGTGATATTAATGATATTGTTGGATAATTTCCATATCCGGTTGTATCACCTTTCTTGGAAACTGGAATAAATATGGATTTCTTCAGTCAGTTGGCCAGGTGGCTGTGTTCCAGACTTCTTGGCATTGACGAGTGAGCACTTCCAGCACTGCATCCATTTGTTGAAACATCTCAGTTGGTATCCTGCCAATTCCCAGAGCCTTGTGTTTCACCAATGCCTTTAGTGCAGCTTGGACTTCTTCCTTCAGTGCCATAGGTTCCTAATCATATGTTACCTCCTGAAATGGTTGAATGTCAAGCAATTCTTTTTGGTATTGTGACTCTGTGTATTCCTTCCATCTTCTGTTGATGCTTCCTGTGTCTTTTAATGTTTTCCCTGTAGAATCTTTCCCTACTGCAACTAGAGGTTAGAATTTTTTCTTCAATTATTTCAGCTTGAGAAATGCTGAGCATGGTCTTCCCTTTTGGTTTTATATCTCCAGGTCTTTGAACATGTCAGCATAATACTTTACTTTGTCTTCTCGAGCCACCCTTTGAAATTTTCTGTTCAGCTCTTTTACTTCACGATTTTTTCATTTTGCTTTAGCTACTCTATCTTCATGAGCAAGTTTCAGAATCTCTTCTGACATCCTTTGGAAACCCTGGTGGTGTAGTGGTTAAGTGCCACAGCTGCTACCCAAGAGGTCAGGAGTTCAAGTCTGCCAGGCACTCCTTGGAAACTCTATCGGGCAGTTCTACTCTGTCCTGTAGGGTTGCTTTGAGTCGGAATTGACTCGATGGCAGTGGGTAGTGGGTTTCTGACATCCTTTTAGGTCTTTTCTTTCTCTCCTGTTTTTTTTTTAATGACCTCTTGCTTTCTTCATGCATGATGTCCTTGATGTCATTCCACAACTTGTCTGGTCTTCTGTCATTAGTGTTCAGTGCATCAAACCTATTCTTGAGATAGTCTCTAAATTCAGGGGGAATATACTCAATGTTGTACTTTGGCTTTCTTGGACTTGTTCTAATTTTCTTCAGTTTCAACTTGTACTTGCATATGAGTAATTGATGGTCTGATCTGCAGTTGGCCCCTGGCCTTGTTCTGACTGACGATATTGAGCTTTTCCATCATCTCTTTCCACAGACGTAGTTGATTTGATTCCTGTGTATTCCATCTGGCAAGGTCCATGCATAGTCACCTTTTGTGTTGGTGAAAAAAAGATATTTGCAATGAAGAAGTCCTTCTTCTTGCAAAATTCAGTCCTGTGATCTCTGGCATCATTTCTAGCACCAACTAATGATCCTTCTTGTTTCCAGCTTTCTCATTCCAATCACTAGTAATTATCAGCACATCCTGATGGCATATTGGATCAATTTCAAATGCAGAAGCTGGTAAAAATCTTCAATTTCTTCATCTTTGGCCTTAGTGGTTGGTGAGTAAATTTTAGTAATAGTCGTATTAACTGGTCTTCCTTGGGGATATGGATATTATCTCATTACTGACAGTGCTGTACTTCAGGATAGATGTTGAAATGTTCTTTTTGACAATGAATGCACCACCTTTCCTCTTCAAGTTGTCATCCCTGGCATAGTAGACTATATAGTTGTTCTATTCAAAATGATGAATACTAGTCCATTTCAGCTCACTAATGCCTAGGATATCAATCTTTATGTGTTCCATTTCACTTTTGATGATTTCCAATTTTCCTCAATTCATACTTCTTACATTCCAGGTTCTGCTTATTAATGGATGTTTGCATCTGTTTCTTCTCATTTTGGTCCCGTCACATCAGTAAATGCAGGTCCTGAAAGCTTGACTCTATCTGCATTATTAAGATCAACTCTGAGGATGCGGCTTTTCCCCAGTTGTTTTCTCAGTGCTCTCCAACCTTAGGGGCTCATCTTCTGGCACTACATCAGGTAATGTTCCCCTGTTATTCATAAAGTTTTTGTTGGCTAATTATTTTCAGAAGTAGACTGCTGTGTCATTCTTCCTAGTCAGTCTTAGTCTGGAAGCAAAGCTGGAATCTGTCTGCCATAGGTGACCCTGCTGGTATTTGAATATCAGTGGCATAGCTTCTGGCATCACAGCAACACACAAGACCCCACAGTATGACAAACTGATGGATGGGTGGGGAGACCACCAATTAATGAGTCAAATTGTAAATTTTTATGAATTTTGCAAGCTGGTGAAGAGCTCATGTTGGTTGCCTGAAATCATCTATGGTAGAAGTATTTACACCCTGGAAATTAGCGAATAAGCAAATCAAAGCCTTTTTTTTTTTCTTAGATTAGATTGTAACATATTTGCCAGCACACTATTGTATAACCCTGGAACTCACAGTCTTTACTAATATACGATACAGTTCTCTGTATAATAGGATCTATAGGGCCGCTATGAGTCAGAATTGACTTGACAGCACTTAACAACAGTAATAGCAAAACAGCATATTTCGAATATTTCTACTGTAACTAACAGTGAAAATACATTTTACTATGAAACTGAGAAAACATCCACACACATGCACAAAACTAAAACAAGAGTTACATAAAATGTTGGTTAGACTTACTATATGTGATGCAGCTGGTGTTTTCTATTGTAGTCTAGTCTTCTCTATTCTATTATTTTTAAAATTCTGGTTGAGATGCACTAAATTAATTTCATCACCTGTTAATTGGGTGAAAATACAAGTGACCTTTCTCCAGATTTTTTTCAACTTCATTGAAAAATAATGTACGTCCTACAAAATTCAAACATTACGAGTGTACTTTTGGATAAGTTTTGACAAAGGTATATGCTGAATAACAGCCTCCCAAATCAAGTGAGAGATTATTTCCATTACCCCACCTATTTGCAGTCAATATTCATGCTTTAGAAAACCACCGATGTGATTTCTATCAACAACTTTTACATATGGTTTATAGAAAATGGAATCGTAGAGTATGAACAGTTTTGTATCTGGCTTCTTTTTTCAAAATAATGCCTGTAAGATCTATTCATGAATATCAGCACTTCCTGCTTTTCTTACTGAATAGTATTCTATTTTATTAATATTCCACAATTTATTCATTTACCTGTTCAGAAACATATCCCCCCATAAGTTTTTGATTATTATGAACAAAGCTGCTATAAAAATGTGTGTACACTTTTTTTAAATAAGGGTATGTTTTTATTTCTCTTGCGTAAATACATAGGAATTAAATTTCTGGATCATAGGTTGTGTATATAAAAAGTTGTAAGAAACTGCTGAATTGCTTGCCTAAGTGGTTGCATCATTTTACACTCCCAGAAACAATGTATTAAAATTATAGTAACTATATTCCTTTACCAACTCTTGACATTGTCAGATTTTATATTTTTTAGCCATTTTAGTGTTATGAAGTGGTATCTCATTAGATTTTTACTTTGCATTTTCCTGATGACTAATGATGCTGAGTATCTTTTCATGTGCTTATTGGCATTGGCCATTAGTATATATTGTTGGAATCTTTCCCTAAGAAGTATTTGCTTTCTCCAAATTTGTGCACATTTTCTCTTATGTTTTCTTCTAATTATAGTATTAACTTTTATGTTAGGGACTGTGATCAAATTTAAGTTAATTTTTATCTATGGTAAGTGGTAGGAATTGAAGCTCATTTTTTTTCTCACATAGATATCTGTTTGTTGAATGGATTCTTTCCCCACATAATTTTGTTGGCACCTTAATCCAAAATCAATTGACCATATAAATGTGGGTCTATTTATGTACTCACTGCTTTGTCCCATTGACTTATTTTTTATATTCTTATTACAATACCACACTTTTGAATACCATAGCTTTTTAGTAAGTGGTCCTCCAATTTAATTTTTCTTTTTAAAAATTGTTTGGCTATCTTGAGCCTTTGTACTTCTATATTAAATTTAAAATTAGCATATCAATTGCTACAAAAACATTTTTTAGAATTTTGAATATGATTGCATTTAAATGTCAAAACAAGATGAGACCACCACTGAATATATAAAATATAAAAAAAGACAAATATATTTGTGAAGAAGAAAGAAAATCTTTCAAAGATTTTCAAATTTGCCACAATAATAATACTCAGGCTACATTAAAAATAAATAAATAAATAATGTGTCTGTGATACTTTTGGGGAAAAAACAAAGATGAATTTATGCATTATTATAATATAAGGGAGAGCTATGCTTGTTAGTCTCTTTGAACAAGAGTGTTGATCTTGTATAGAGTTTTTAAAATTCTGTTGTTATTGTTTTTGAAAATGCACACAGAAAAATGTTTTCTACATGTACTATCTAGTGATAATTATATTCTCTGAGTTCTGTAACCATTCTCACCTTCCTTTTCCAAGTTGTTCCTCCTCCATTAATGTAAACTCACAGCTCCCTAAGTTTCCTATCTAATCTTTCAAGTTGCTGTTGTCCATTTGATCCCATAGAGGTAATTCTTAAAGGAATATAATGCTCTAGGAGCCCTAATACATGGCATAAGCAGCATAAAAAAACATTACTAACAATGCACAAACACCAGAATTGAAACTAGATTTAAAAAAAATTTTTTTTTTTCCTCAACTGGGAGCTCCTAAAAATCAAACACTTAAGCGCATTCAACAACTTCACCAAAAGAGTGAAAATACAACCTACAGACTAGGAAAAAAATTTTGGCTCTGACAAATCTGATCAGCATCTAATCTTCTCAAAACTACCTGATACAAAACCTCAACAACAAAAAGACAAATAACCCAATTAAAAAATGGGAAAAGGGCCCTTGAAACGCGGAGCCAAGAAGGCGGAATAGGCAGACCCTTCTGGCCAGCTCTCTTTACAACAAAGACCCCAAAAAACAAGTGAAGCGAGTATGTTTATGACAAACAAGGAGTTGTGAACATCAAAGAAAAGCTGAGAAAACAAACTGAGGGACGGGGGAGGAAGGGACGGTTCAGAAGCAGAAAGGAGTTACTGGACCTGAATCGAGGGCAACCCTCAGGCACCATTCCTGGGGGCAGTAATGGCCGGCCAGTACTAGCATTCTGCTGCAGTTTAATCAGGGAGAAGTAACGAGTCGCACAGCCTACTCACAACTCCAGAACCAGAGAATAATGGTGCTCTTGACAAAAACTAAGTATTTGAGTATATTTTACCGTGCCCCACCCCCGGTCCCAAGCTGGCTTCCTTGACTGACTTCTCTGGGCCAGAGATAGGGACTGCTGAGTGCCTAGAGCCATCCCCCTGGCATTGCAGAAGGAATAAATTTGCATTTGGGGGAAAAGAAAATTTGCCAACTACACTAACCAGGGGAGCTCAGTAGAGAAGTGGCTGCTGTCCAGACTTAAAAGGTCTGTGGACTTTGACTACTTTCCCCTCTGCATCAACCTGTGTGGGCCTATTTCAGGAAAATAGGACCTTTTTGGCAGGCTCCAACCATTTAAGCTGTGGGGTGGAGAGGTGGGTGTTTGATATTTGACATTGCTTTGGCTATTAAACAGGATCCTCACCTACCCACATCAGGGGCCTAAGGACTGGTAGCTTCATTCAGGTCACCCAGCCACCTGCTACAGGGGTCCAAGGATAACTGGCACCTCCCAGTCCTTATAACCAAAAACTTTGCATGCCCATGATCTGTCTGCAGTAGCTGCACACCTGTACACTCTAGAGAACAGGGGTATGCTTTCCTCAGAGACACATGGGGAATGATTCTCAGTCCTCTGCCTTATTCAGAGTGTGAGCCCCTGCTGCAACCAGATACTGGTAGCTACACCAATCACCCCAGCCCCTCTAAAACTGTAGGAAACAGCCTCTACTACACAATTCATGATCACCTACCTGGACACCTGAGCTGAATTTGTACAAGAAAAGTGAACAGACTCCTAGACTGATATACCTGATAACAACTCTAGCCATCTAGAGACAGGACGTCAGAGCTCCAGAGACAAATATAATCAAGCTAGCTCACTCAAGCAACTCATTTGGGCATATCAAAAAAACAAAGCAAGAAGCTATGACACAGTAAGCAAGCATAAACTAATACAATAACTTATAGATGTCTTGGAGACAAATGTCAATATCAAGTCACATAAAGAAACAGACCATGATCGCCTCAAAAAGCTCTCAAAACATAGAATCCAGGGATCTTTTAGATGAAACTGCCTTCCTGCAATTACCAGAGGCAGAATACAAAAGATTAATATACAGAACCCTTCAAGACATCGGGAAGGAAATGAGGCAATATGCAGAAAAAGCCAAAGAACAGACAGACAAAGCAATTGAAGAAATTAGAAAGATTATTTGGGAACATAATGAGAAATTTAATAAGCTGGAAAAATCCATAAACAGATAGCAATCAGAAATTCAGAAGATTAACAATAAAATTATAGAAGTAGGCAACACAATAGAAACTCAGAGAAGCAGATTTGAACAAGTAGAAGGCAGAGTTTCAGAACTTGAAGATAAAGCACTTGGCACTAATATATTTGAAGAAAAATCAGATAAAAGAATTTTAAAAAATGAAGAAAGCTTCAGATTCATGTGAGACTCTATCAAAAGAAATGACCTACGAGTTACTGGAGTGCCAGAACAGGGAGGGATAAGAGAAAATACAGAGAGAATTGTTCAAGATTTGTAGGCAGAAAACTTGCCTGATATCACGAAAGATGAGAAGATATCTATCCAAGATGCTCGTCGAACTCCACATAAGGTAGATTCTAAAAGAGCGCTACCAAGACATAATATAGTCAAATTTGCCAAAACCAAAGATGAAGAGAGAATTCTCGGAGCAGCTAGGGATAAACAAAAAGTCACCAAGAAAGGAGAGTAAATAAGAATAAGCTCGGACTACTTGGCAGACATCATGCAGGCAAGAAGTCAATGGGATGACTTATTTAAAAAACTGAAGGAAAAAAATTTCCAGCTAAGAATCATATATCCATCAAAACTATCTCTCAAATATGAAGGTGAAATTAGGACATTTCCAGGTAAACAGAAGTTTAGGGAATTTATGAAAACCAAACCAAAACTACAAGAAATACTCAAGGGGTTCTTTGGTTAGAAAATCAATAATATCAGGTATCAACCCAACACTAGAACACTGGGGAAAGCAATCAGAAGGCAACCAAGACACGGAAATGAAAAAAATAAATCAAGATAAAAAAAGAGAAAACACTCAAAACAGGATAACAGCTATGATATTATGTGAAAGAAGACAACTTTAAAACAATAAAGAGGGACTAAGAAATGTAGTCATAGATCTTCCATACGGAGAGGAAGATAAGGGGATACAAAGAAATAAAAGTTAGGTTTAAATTTACAAAAATAGGGGTAAATAATAAGGTAACCACAAAGGAGACAAACTGTCCTACACAACAAAATAAAATACAAGAAAAAATAGAGACTCAGCAGAAACAACTTCAACAATAGCAAATATAAGGAAAGGAAAATATATAAAGATAAGCCACTCAGCACATAAAATTAAGTGGGAAAAAGAAACTGTCAACAACACACAAAAAAAGACATAAAAAGTATAGCACTAAATTCATAACTATCCATAATTATGCTGAACATAAATAGACTTGAATGCACCACTAAAGAGAGATAGAATGGCAGAATGGATTAAAAAACACGATCTGTCTATGTGCTGCCTACAAGAGACACACCTTAGAGACACAAACTAAAACTGAAAGGACAGAAGAAAATATATCAAGCAAACAACAGTCAAAAAAGAGTAGGAGTGGCAATATTAATTTCTGAAAAAATAGACATTAAAGTTAAATCCATCATAAAGGATGAGGAAGGACACTATATAATGATTAAAGGGACAGTTTTTTTTTATATACCAAGAAGATATAACCATATTAAATGTTAATGCACCCGACAATAGGGCTGCAAGATGCATAAAACAAACTCAGCATTGAAAAGTGAGATAGACAGCTCCACAATAATAGTAGAAGACTTCAACACACCACTTTTGGTGAAGGAGAGGACATCAAGAAAGAAGCTCATTAAACACACAGAAGATATAAATGTCACAATCAACCAACTTGAGGTCATAGACACACACAAAACACTTCACCCAACAGCAAGCAAGTATACTTTCTTTTCTAGTGCACATGGAACATTTTCTAGAATAGACCACATATTAGGTCATAGAGCAAGCCTTGACAGAATCCAAAACATTGAAATATTACAAAGCATCTTCTCTGACAATAAGGCCATAACAGTGGGAATCAATCACAGAAAAAGCAAGGAAAAGAATTCAAACACTTGGAAACTGAACAATACCCTGCTCAAAAAAGACTGGATTATAGAAGACATTAAAGATGAAATAAGGAAATTCATAGAATCCAATGAGAATTAAAACACTTCCTATCGGAACCTTTGGGATACAGAGGCCAGTTTATATCAGTAAATGCTCACGTACAAAAACAAGAACTGGCCATAATCAAAGAATTATCACTACAACTTGAACAAATAGAAAGAGAGCAACAGAAGAAACCCATAGGCACCAGAAGAAAAAAAATAATAAAAATTAGAGCAGAACTAAATGAAATAGAAAACAGAAAAACAATTGAAAAGAATTAACAAGACCAAAAGCTGGTTCTTTGAAAATATCAACAAAATTGGTAAACCACTGGACAAACTGACAAAAGAAAAACAGGAGAGGAAGCAAATAATCCAAATAGGAAATGAGATGGGTGATATCACAACAGATCCAACTGAAATTAAAAGTATAATATCAGATTACTATGAAAAATTGTACTCTAACAACTTTGAAAACCTAGAAGAAATGGATGAATTCTTAGAAACACACTAGCTACCTAAACTAACACAATCAGAAGTAGAACAACTAAATAGACCCATAAAAAAAAAAAAGAGATTGAATAGGTAATCAAAAAACTCCCAACAAAAAAAAAGCCCTGGCCCGGACGGCTTCACTGCAGTGTTCTACCAAACTTTCAGAGAAGAGTTTACACCACTGCAACTAAAGGTATTTCCGAGCATAGAAAAGGATAGAATACTCCCAAACTCATTCTATGAAGCCAGCATATCCCTGATACCAAAACCACGTACAGACACCAAAAAAAAAAAAAAAATTACAGACCTACATCCCTCATGAACTTAGATGCAAAAATCCTCAACAAAATTCTAACCTGTAGAATTCAAAAACATATCAAAAAAATAATTCCCCATGACCAAGTGGGGTTCATACCAAGTATGCAGGGATGGTTCAACATTACAAAAACAATTAACGTAATCAACCACATAAATAAAACAAAAGACAACAATCACATGATTTTACCAATTGATGCAGAAAAGTCATTTGACAAAGTTCAACACGACTTCATGATAAAAACTCTCAGCAAAATAGGAATAGAAGGAAAATTCCTCAACATAATAAAGGGCATTTATACAAAGCCAATAGCCAACAACATCCTAAATGGAGAGAGCCTGAAAGCATTCCATTGAGACTGGGAACCAGACAAGGATGCCCTTTATCATCACTCTTATTCAACATTATGCTGGAGGTCCTAGCCAGAGCAATTAGGCTAGATGAAGAAATAAAGGGCATCCAGATTGGCAAGGAAGAAGTCAAAGTATCTCTATTTGCAGATGACATGATCTTATACACAGAAAACACTAAGGAATCCTCCAGAAAACTACTGAAACTAATAGAAGAGTTCAGCAGTGTATTGGGATACAAGATAAACATACAAAAATCAGTTGGATTCCTCTACACCAACAAAAAGAACATCTAAGAGGAAATCACCAAATCAGTAGCATTTACATTAGCCCCCAAGAAGATAAAATACTTAGGAATATATCTTACCAGAGATGTAAAAGACTTCTAGAAAGAAAACTACAAAATGCTTCTGCAAGAAACCAAAAGAGACCTACAAAAGCAGAAAAACATACTTAGCTCATGGATAGGAAGATTAACATTATAAAAATATATATTCCAATAAAAAGCAATCTATAGATTTAATGGAATTCCTATCCAAATTCCAATGACATTTTTTAATGAGATGGAGAAACAAATCACCAACTTCATGTGGAAGGGAAAAAGGCCCCAGATAAGTAAAGCGTTACTAAAAAAGGAGAACAAAGTGGGAGGCCTCACTCTACGTGATTTTAGAGCCTATTACCGCCACAGTAGTCAAAACAGCCTGGCACTGGTACAACAGCAGATTGATAGACCAATGGAACAGAATTGAGAATCTAGACATAAATCCATCCACATACAAGCAGTTGATATTTGACAAAGGCCTCAAAACAGTTAAATGGGGAAAAGACAGTCTTTTTTAACAAATGGTGCTGGCATACCTGGATGTCTACCAGCAAAAAAAATGAAACAAGACCCTTACCTCACTTGATGCACAAAAAAGAGCTCAAAATGTATCAAAGACCTAAATATAAAATCTAAAACAATAAAGATCATGGACGAAAAAATAAGGACAACGTTAGGAGCCCTAATACATGGCATAAAGAGTATACAAAACATTACTAACAATGCAGAAGAAACACTAGATAACTGGGAGATCCTAAAAATCGAACACCTATGCTCATCCAAAGACTACACAAACAGAGTAAAAAGATTACCTACAGACTGGGAAAAAGTTTTAGCTATGACATTTCCGATCAGCGCCTGATCTCTAAAATCTACATGATAGTGCAAAAACTCAGCTACAGAAAGACAAAAAACCCAATTAAAAAAATGGGCAAAAGATATGAACAGACACTTCACTAAAAGAGACATTCAGGTAGCCAACAGATACATGAGGAAATGCTCACTATCATTAGCCATTAGAGAAATGTAAATCAAAACTACAATGAGATTTCATCTCACTCCAACAAGGCTGACATTAATCCAAAAAACACAAAATAATAAATGTTGACAAGGATGTGGAGAGATTGGAACACTTACACACTGCTGGTGGGAATGTAAAATGGTATAGCCACATTGGAAATTGATTTGGCGCTTCCTTAAAAAGCTAGAAATAGAACTACCATACGACCCAGGAATCCCACTGCTTGGAATATATCCTAAAGAAATAAGAGCCTTTACACAAACAGATATTTGCACACCCATGTTCATCGCAGCACTGTTTACAATAGCAAAAAGATGGAAGCAACCAAGGTGCCCATCAGTGGATGAATGGATAAATGAATTATGGTGTATTCACACAATGGAATACTATGCATCAATAAAGAACAGTGATGAATCTGTGAAACATTTCCTAACATGAGGGAATCTGGAAGGCATTATGCTGAGTGAAATTCGTCAGTCACAAAAGGACAAATATTGTATGAGACCACTATAAGAACTCGAGAAATAGATTAAACAGAGACGAAAATATTCTTTGCTGGTTACGAGACGGTCGAGGGAGGGAGGGTGGGAGAGGTGTATTCACTATTTAGGTAGTAGATAAGAACTACTTTAGGTGAAGGGAAAAACAACACACAATACAGAGGAGGTCAGCACAATTGGACTAAACCAAAAGCAAAGAAGTTTCCAGAATAAACAATGCTTCAAATGCCAGCATAGCAGGGGTGGGGGGTTGGGGACCATGGTTTCAGGGGATATCTAAGTCAATTGGCATAATAAAATCTATTAAGAAAACATTCTGCATCCCGCTTCAAAGAGTGGCTTCTGGGGTCTTAAACACTAGCAAGCGGCCATCTAAGATGTATCAAAGAGTCTCAACTGACCTGGATCAAAGGAGGATGAAGAACACCAAGAGACAGAACGGGGCACATAAACCTTAGACTACATCAGCCTGAGACCAGAAGAACTAGGTGATGCCCGGGTTCAACTGATGACTGCCCTGACAGGGAACGCAGCAAAGAACCCCTGAGGAAGCAGGAGAGCAGTGGGATACAGACCCCAAATTTTGTAAAAAGACCAGACTTAATGGTCTGATTGAGACTAGAAGGATCCCGGTGGTATGGCCCTCAGACCTTCTGTTGGCCCAGGACAGGGACCATTTCCAAAGCCAACGGTTCAGACATGGATTGGATTGGACAATGTGTTGGAGAAGGATGCTGGTGAGGAGTGAGCTTCTTGGATCAGGTGGACGCTTGAGACTATGTTGGCATCTCCTGCCTGGGGGGGAGATGAGAGGGTAGCAGGGGTTAGAAGCTGGTGAAATGGGCATGAAAAGAGACTGTAGAGGGAGGCAGCAGGCTGTCTCTTTAGGGGGAGAGCCAAAGGTATATATAAGTTTTTATGTGAGAGACTGACTTGATTTATAAACTTTCACTTAAAGCACTATAAAAATTAAAAAAAAAAATGGGCAAATGATATGAATAAGCTGCTCCACCAAAGAAGACGTTCAGGCAGCTAACAGATACGTGGGGAAATGCTCACAATCTTTAGGCTTTAGAAAAATGCAAATCAAAACTATAATGAGATACCATCTCACCTCAACAAGGCTGACATTAGTCCAAAAATCAGAGAATAATAAATGTTGGAGAGGTTGTAGAGAGACTGGAACAGTTATACACTACTTGTGGGAATGTAAATTGATACAACTGCTTGGAAATTGATTTGGCGCTTCTTTAGAAAGCTAGAAATAGAACTACCATACTATCCAGGAATTCCAGTCTTTGGAATATATCCTAGAGAAATAAGAGCCTTCACATGAATAGATACATACACACCCATGTTCATTGCGGCACTGTTTACAATAGCAAAAAGATAGGCAAAACCAAGGTGCCCATCAACTGATGAATGGATAAACCAGTTATGATATATTCACACAATGGAATACTATTAAATGATAAAGAACAACAATGAATCCGTGAAATATCTCATAACATGGAGAAATCTGGAAAGCATTATGCTCAGTGAAATTAGGCAGTTGCTAAAAGACAAATATTGTATGAGAACACTATTACAAGAATTCAAGAAAAGATTTAAATACAAAAGAAAACATTTTTTGATGTTTAGAGGGTGGTGGGGAAGGGAGGAAGAGGGGTATTCACTGATAGTAGACAAGAATTAATTTAGATGAAGGGAAAGAGAACACACAGTACTGGGGAATTCAGCACAACTTGACTAATCCAAAAGTTAAGAAGTTTTCTGAATACAACCAAACACTTTGAGGGGCAGAGTAGCAGGGGCGGGGGTCTGGGGACCATGGTTTCAGGAGACATCTAGGTCAATTGGCATAACAAAATGTATTAAGAAAACATTCTGCATCGCACTTTGGTGAGTGGTGTCTGGTGTCTTAAAAGCTGGCAAGTGGCCATCTAAGATGCAACAATTGGTCTCAAACCTCCTGGAGCAAAGGAGAATGAAGAACACCAAAGACACAAGTCAATATGAGTTCAAGAGAAAGAAAGGGCCACACAAGCCACAGACTCCATCAGCCTGAAACCAGAAGAACTAGATGGTACCCAGCTACCACCAATGACTTTCCTGACAGGGAACACAACAGAGAATCCCTGATAGAGCAGAAGAAATGTAGGATACAGGTCTCAAATTCTAGTAAAACACCAGACTTAATGGTCTGACTGAGCCTAGTGGGACCTCTGAGGTCATGGCCCTCAGACTCTGTTAGCCCTAAACTAAAACCATTCTCAAAGCCAACTCTTCAGACAAAGATTAGACTGGACTATAAGACATAAAATGATACTGGTGAGGAATGTGCTTCTTAGCTCAAGTAAACACACGAGACTACATGGGCAGCTCCTGTCTGTAGGCGAGATGAGAAGGCAGAGGGGGACAGGAGCTGGTTGAATGGACATGGGAAATACAGGTTGGAGAGAAGGAATGTGCTGTCATATTGGAGGGAGAGCAACGAGGGTCACATAACAATGTGTGTATAAGTTTTTATATGAGAAACTGATGTGAATTGTAAACTTTCAGTTAAAGCACCTGTAAAAAAAAGAGAGGGATTACAAAAAAAAGAACTTAATGCTAAAGGCATGGTGGCTCAGTGGTTGCTGTTCAACTGCTAACCAAAAGATTGGCAATTCAAATCTACCAGCTGCTCCTTGGAAACCCTATGGGGCAGTTTTACCCTGTCCTATGGGGTTGCTCTCAGTTGGAATCGACTTGATAGCAATGGGTTGTGTGTTGTTTGTTAGACATGTTTTACTAGTTAAACTAAACTAATGCCTGGTTTTAAGAAGGCTTTATGGGATGTCTTTGGTTTAAGGTTTAAAGATTATCTCAGGGCAATAGTTTTAGGGGTTTATACAGGCTCCATGGCTCCAGAAAGTCTGAAGTCCATGCGAATTTGAAGTTCTGTTCTGCATTTTCTCATTTTCTTCAGGATTCTTCTATAGAATATTTGATCAAAATGTTCTGTAATTGTAGCCAGGAACCCTCCAGTTCTTACAGTCTCATGGCAAAGGAGGCAGTTGTTCATGGAGGCAATTAGCCACACATTTCATTTCCTTCTCCTGTTCCTGACTCTCCTTCTTCCTCTGTTGCTCTAGGTGAATAGAGACAAACTACTGTGTTTTGAATGGCCACTTGCAAGCTTTTAAGACCCCAGGCACCACTCAGTGAACTAGAAGTAGAATAGAAGCCCTACACATGTTATTAGGACAATTAACTAGAATGTCCTATGAAACCATGACCCTAAATCTCCAAACCAAGGGACCAAATCCCATGAGGTGTTTGTTTGTACATAAGCGGTCTCAGCAGCTGCTCTTTTTTTTCTAAATATATATATATCACACAACTTTTTGCCAATTCAACTTTTTACAGGTGTACTACTTATTGAAAGGCCTTAAAATAATTGGCTGTGCAACCCTACTCTTAATCAATGTGATTTTTCCATCACCTTGGAGTACTAGTGGTGCACTGATGAAGAACTAGTGTGCTAACGAAAAGGTAGGCAATTTGAATTCACCAGAAGCTCCTTGGAAAGCCTATGGGGCAGTCCTACTCTGTCCTATAGTGTCGCTATGGGTCAGAATCAACTCGATGGCAATAAGTTTGCCTTTTTTATTTTTTTAAGCAAAACTCGGTAATCCATAAGTAATAAGCACCCCCTGTCCATCTCACTCCTACCCCTGGTAACCACTAATAAACTTTTGTCTCTATACATTTGCCTTTTCTTGTCTTTTTATATAAGTGAGGTCATACAATATCTGTCATTTTGTGATTGAACTATTTAACTTAGCATAATGTCTTCAAGTTCCATCCATATTGTAGCATGGATCAAGACTTAATTTCTGACTTCCAGCCAACATAGCACCGTAGACAGAAGTCCCATGCCATCCCTCCACAGGAAAGACCAGAAAAACTAAGTAAAACAGAAACAAACATCATTCCTGGAACCTGAAGTGTCAAATGAAGAGACAAAGAATTCAGCCAAACACCGAATGGAATAAGAAACTGATAGAGGACAAAGAGCAAGGAGAGATATGTGTGGAGGGCCCCTATCAGTTAATGCAGCAAGGATCCACCATCCTGGACTCTTGTTGGAGATAAGTGGACAGGGAACACAGGAAAGCAGATTCATGGAGCTCCCAGCAGGAGACAGAGCACCTGTTAACCAGCGATACACGCTTTCCCACCTCCCATCCTCTCCTCACTGCTCTGCCTCCGAGTTTCTCGGCTGGCTGCAGTGGCTTGGCCAGTTGGGAAATGCAGCATCCATGCTGCCTGGACTTGCCCCACCTGCACTGGAGAACAGTGGACAGGGAGTATAGGAAAGCAGCTTCACAAAGTTCCCACAAGGAGACAGAGCACCAGTAATGAAAGATACATGCATTTCTAACCCACACCCTTCTTCGCCCTCCCCCCCTTCAACCTCCTCTGCTTCCCATCAGCTGCAGTCTCTTGGCCAGGAGACAACTGCTTTGGCCTCAGGCCACTTGGGTTTGCCCCATCCACACTGGTTGACCCTCTGATCTGGTGTTACTTCTTTCCATTTCTTTTGCTTTCTTCTGTGCCTCGCACCACCTCCACCTCCTTTCACTCGAACACCTGGCTCCCTGTGCCAGCTTTGCTTCTTCTTGAAAGGCTGTGAAGCCCTGATCAACTGGCAAACCACTCCCCCAGCCCACAACTCTATGCTGGTGGGATCTCTGGGGCTTTTCTTTTTTGGTTTGTTTTGTTTTTTTGTTTTGCTTTGTTCTGTTCTGTTTTGTTTGTTTGCTTTCTCTTGCTTTTCATGGCCTGGGATCCCCTTCTAGCCATGCTGCTCTGCATGGCTTAGGAGCCACTCCACCAATCTGCACAGCGACACAGGTGGGATCCCTGGGGGCATTTCTTTTTTTCTTTCTTTCTCTTTTTTTCTTCTTTTCTTTCTCTTTCTCCCTTTCTGTCTTTCTTCATTTCTCAGGTCTCATCTCTATATACTTACCTTCTTTTCCTGTCTCCTAAATACGTGGTGCTGAGTGCCAGCCATACCCCCTCTACCCAGGCGATACCATGCAGCCTGGGAGCCAATTTTGCCAGTCATTGCAGCCCCATCAGTGAGACTCCAGGGAGCTTTTCTTTTCCAAATTTTTATCTAGTTATTTTTTTTCTTTTTCCCTTTATCTTTTTTTCTTTTCTCTATTTATCAGTTTCTCATCTCTACACTCCAACAGCAAGCTACCTTAGCACACTTTTTTCCTGTTGTTTGTTTGCTTTTAGTCCCTGTTTCTCTCACTCCTCTTTCCCATACCCCTATTAGCTCCACACATCACAACCTCCCCCCCCCTCCTTCCTGCCTACTTGCACCATGTACCAAACATCACATCCCTGAGCAGCACAGGCATGGCCTACCAGAACCTACCAAGCACTGATTCCTGGCCTGCCCTGCCGGCCCTAGTAGGTGCCACAAACAACCTATCCCAGCCCCTCCTCTCCAGCTGGACCTGCCCTGCTGCACCATAGCTGAGCAATAGGCTCTGCCCATTGGACAAGAAGGTGAAAAGTATCACTACTACAAATGAACAAACAACAAAGGACACACAGTGCTCCTGCTCAGACATACCAAATAAAACAAAAAAGCAGGGCAAAACAAGCAAATCTACAATCAAAAAATGAAGAAAATAATTCCTGAATGTCCTGAAGACAGCAGATGACGTCAAAACATATTTTAAAAAGGACAGGATGGTTCCAGTAGGAGTCCAAAATAAAACAACAGATGACTTTCCAGTAGAAGAAAAGACACTAGAACTACCTGACAGGGAATTCAAATATCTAATATTCAGAGCAATCAAAGAGTTGAAGCAAAAAGCAGACAAAGATGAGGAAAAAAGAGGCAAATTTATGGAAAAGGCAGACAAA
The DNA here is from genome assembly GCF_030014295.1 of Loxodonta africana. Lineage (NCBI taxonomy): Eukaryota > Metazoa > Chordata > Mammalia > Proboscidea > Elephantidae > Loxodonta > Loxodonta africana. The sequence goes on from NC_087367.1 coordinate 31,684,471, forward strand.
TTCATGGAAAATACAAAGAGAAAAGTGGAAGAATTCAGGAAATAATACAGGAAAACAAAATGCCAAAATAAATCCACAATTAGAAATCCAAAAGATAAACAAGAATTCAGAAATGGACAACGTCACAGAAGGACTAAGGGGCAGGTATGAGATGACTGAATACAGGATCAGTGAAATTGAAGACAAACAGTTGGATAGAACTCTTTTTGAGGAAAAATCAGAAAAAAGAACGAAGAAAAATGAAGAAACCCTGAGAATTACATGGGATACAATCAAGAGCAAAAATTTGCATGTGATCAGATTTGCAGAACACGGAGAAAAAAAGGAAAATGCAGAAAGAATCACTGAAGAATTGCTGACAGAAAACTTCCCTAATATCATGAAAGATGAAAAGCTGACCATCCAAGAAGCTCAACGAACCTCATATAGGGTAGAATCCAAAAGAAAAACACCAAGACATATCATAATAACATTTGCTAAAACCAAAGACAAAGAAAAGAATCCTGTAAGCAGCTCAAGAAAAAAACAAAAAGTCATATACAAAGGAGAAACAATAAGATTAAGTTCTGATTATTTGGCAGAAACCACGCAGGGAAGAAGGCAATGGGATGACGTATATAAAATCTTGAAAGAAAAAAAAAAATCCCAAATAAGAATGATATATCCTGCAACACTTCTGTTCAAATATGATGGTGAAATTAGGACATTTCCAGGTAAACAGAAATTAAGGAAATATGTAAAAACCAAACCAAATTTACAAAAATTATAAAAGGGGGTCCTTTGATCTGAGAACAAACAACATCAGACCACAGCCTGAATCTAGGATGCAAGATTGTACCAGCCAGACACGAACCTAGGAAATTAACTCTCAAGAACTATACAAAACCAAAAGAATTGCAACAGAGAACCAGAGAGGTTCATCTGTAAATGACAGTACTGTCAGAACAATAAAAGAGAGACTAACTGGTATAGGTATAGGACTTTTTAATAGAGAGGAAGGCAAGGTGATACCAAGTAATAATAGACTGGTTCAAACCTAGGAAGATGAGGCTAAATTTCACAGTATGCACAAAGAAAGTTAACAAACCCACTCATCAAAATGAAAAAAACATAATGTCTCAATAAAAATAAAATCCACAAAAACAAAAGAAATGAAAAAGGAATCTACAAACAAAAGAAGTTCAGCACAGGATCCTAAGAGGAATAAAGAAAAGGTTAGCAGCACAAAAAAAAGCACAAAAAAATGACAGCAATAAACTCACAACTATCAATAATTACACTGAATGTAAAGAGCCTAAATGCACCCATAAAGAGACACATAGTGACAGAATGGATTAAAAAAAAAAAAAAACAGAATCCATCAACATGCTGTCTACAAGAGACACATCTTAGAAACAAAGATGTACATTTATTAAAAAATCAAAGGATGGAAAAAAACATATCAAGCAGATAACTACCAAAAAAGAGCTTGAGTGGCAATACTAATCTCAGAAAAAATAGACTTTAAAACAAAATCCACCATAAAAGACAAAGAAGGGCACTATAAAATGATTAAAGAGATGCTCCATCATGAAAACTTAACCATAATAAACACTTATGCACCCAATGACAGGGCTCCAGAATACATAAAACAAACTCTAACAGCACTGAAAAGAGAAATTGACAGTTCCACAATAATAGTAGGAGTCTTCAACACATCACTCTCGGTAAAGTACAGAACATCTAGAAAGAAACTCAGCAAAGACACAATCAGCCAACTCAAGCTCATAGACATACGTAGAACACTCCACCCAACAGCTATAAAGTACTCATTCTTTTCCAGTGCACATGGAATGTTCTTCAGAATAGACTGCATCTTAGGCCACAGAGCAACCCTCAACAAAATCCAAAACATTGACAAAATACAAAGTATCTTATCTGACTACAATGCCATCAAAGTAGAAATTAACAAAAGGAAGAGTAAGGAAAAAAAAAATCAGTGACATGGAAACTAAATAACACCCTGCTTTAAAACCACTGGGTAATAGAAGAAGTCAAAGATGGAATCGAAAAATTCCTAGACTCAAATGAGAATGAAAACATATCATACTGAAACCTTTGGGACACAGCAAAGGCAGTCCTCACAGGTCAATTTATAGCAATAAATGAACATGTCAAAAAAAAAAAAGAAAGGAACAAAATCAAAACATTAGCTACACAACTTGATCAACTAGAAAGAAAACAGCGAAAGAAGCCAACAGCCACCAGAAGAAAAGAACTAATAAAGATGATAGCAGAAATAAATGAAATAGAGAATAGAAAAACAATAGAAAGAATTAACAAAACCAGAAATTGGTTCTTTGGAAAGATCGACAAAATCTACAAACCACTGGCCAAACTGACAAAAGAAAAACACGAGAGGACTCAAATAAGACAGAACCAAATGAAATAAAAAGGATCATAACAGAGTGTTATGATGAACTATATTCCAACAAATTTGAAAACCTAGAGGAAATAGACAAATTTCTAGAGACAGACTACCTACCCAAACTAACACAAAATGATGTTGACAATCTGAACAGGCCCATAACAAGAGAAGAGATTGAAAAGGTAATCAAAAAACTCCCAACCAAAAAAAAAAAAAAAACCCTGGCCCAGATGGCTTCCCTGGAGAATTCTACCAAACATTCAGAGAAGAGTTTGCACCAGTACTAGTCAAACTATTTCAGAATATAGAAAAGGAGGTGATATTTCTGAATTCATTCTATGAAGCCAGCACAACCCTGACAGCAAAACCAGGCACTCAGTACCCAGTGCCGTTGAGTCGATTCTGACTCATAGTGACTCTATAAAACCAGGCACAGACACCACAAAAAAGAAAACTACAGACCAATATCTCTCATGAATATAGATGCAAAATTCTCAACAAAATTCTAGCCGGCAGAATTCAGCATCATGTCAAAAAATAATACACCATGACCAAGTAGGATTCATACCAGGTATGCAAGGATGGTTCAACATTAGAAACTCAATCAAGGTAATTCACCACATAAATAAAAGGAAAGAAAAAAATCACACGATCATCTCGATTGACTCAGAAAATACATTTGACAAAGCCCAACACCTATTCCTGATAAAAACTGTCAATAAAATACATATAGAAGGGAAATTTCTCAACATAATAAAGGACATCTATGCGAAACCAATGGCTAACATCATTCTTAATGGGGAGAGGCTGAAGACATTCCCCTTCAGAACAGGAACAAAACAAAGATGCCCTTTATCACTATTCCTATTTAACATTGTTTTGGAAGTCCTAGCTAGAGCAAGAAGGCAAGAAACAGAAATAAAAGGCATCCAAATCAGTAATGAAGAAGTTAAATGTCCCTATTTGGGGATAAAACGATATTATACATACAAAACCCCAAAAGACTCCATGGGAAAACTACTGAAACTAACAGAAAGATTCAGCAAAGCAGCAGGATACAAGGTAAACATACAAAAATACATAAAAAGTGTGCAGAAAGTACAGAGAGTGCGCATATACCTCCTCCCAAATGCACGTTGTTTTCCCTATTATTAATGCCTTGCATTCATGTGGTACATTAGTTACAACTGATGAACCAATATTGATACCTCATTATTAACTAATATCTGTAGCTTACATTAGGATTCACAATCTGTGTTGTACAGTCTTATGGGTACTGACAAATGCATAATGTCATGTGACCTCCTCTACAGTATCATACCAACTAGTTACTCTGCCCTAAAAATGCCCCGACTCCACATATTCATCTGTGTCCTCTCCCCTGAACTCCCTGGCCACCACTGATCTTTTCACTCTCCATAGTTTTGCCTTTTCGAGAATGTCATATACTCAGAATCATACAGTATGTAGCTTTTTCAGACTAGCTTCTTTCATTTAGCAATATTCATTTAAGTTTTCCTCAAGCATTTGCATGTCTTAATAGCATATTTCTTTTTATTGCTGACTTCAATTTTGGAAATTATGAATAAAGTTACTGCAAACATTTGTGTGCAAGTTTTTATGTGGACATACACTATCATCTTATTTGGATAAATACCTAAGAGCATGCTTATTGGATCAAATGGTAAGCCTATGTTTAGCTTTATAAGAAACTTCCAGATTGTCATCCAAAATGTCTGTACCATCTTGTATTCCCCTTAGCAGTGAAAGAGTTCCTGTTGTTCCACCTCCTCCCCAGTGTTTGGTGTTGTCAGTGTTAGATTTTAGCCATTCTAAAAGGTATGTATTTGCATCTCATTGTTGTTTTGATTTGCAACTCCCTTATGACATTTATGACATATGTAAGAGCTACCTCTGCTAACCAAAATGTCGGCAGTTTGAATCCAACAAACACTCCTTGGAAACTGTATGGGGTGGTTCTACTGTGTCCTATAGGGTTACTATGAGTCGTAATCGACTCAATGGCAACAGATTTGGTTTGGTTTTTTTTAAGGACATATGGTGGCCCTGGAGGCTCAGTGGTTAAGAGCTCGGCTAGTAACCAAAAGGTCGGCAGCTCCAATCCACCAGCCACTCCTTGGAAGCCCTATGGGGTACTTCTACTCTGTCCTATAGGGTCTCTATGAGTTGGAATTGACTCAATGGCAACGGGTTAATGACATATGATATTCAGCATCTTTTCATATGCTTATTTGCCAACTGCATATTGCCTTTGGTGCAGTGTCTGTTCAGATCTTTTGTCCATTTTTTAATTTAATTTTTTTTTAATTTTTGTGTTTTAAGAGTTCTTTGTGTACTTTGGGTGTAATTCTTTATCAGATAATGTTTTACAAGTATTGTCTCCCAGTCTGTGGCTTGCTTTTCAATCTGTTAACAATGTTTTTCACAGAAGTTTTTTTTTTATTTTAATGAAGTCAAACTTATTAATCTTTTTTTTTTCTTTTATGAATCATGCTTTTGATGTATCAAAAAACTCATCACCAAACCCAGGGTCACCTACATTTCTCTTATGTTATATTCTAGAAGTTGCATAGTTTTGTGTCTTACGTTTAGGTCTATAACACACATATGTATTTTAGATATTATAATACATACACAAAATACAAACTAAATTAGGACCATAAAAATATGAAAATAGAAATCTCAGTATTTTTTCCCATACCCAATGGATCGTCTTGCATGCACCTCATTTTGAACATGACTGTTTGAAGGGATGTTTGTTTCTAGTGCATAATGGTCAATACATAGCAAGTATGCTGGTTAAGTAAGGAAGTATATGTAGGCCGGTGGCCTTAGAGAACATCAGAATTATATATAAAATATATATATATATATATTGCTTATTAAAATACAGAATGCTGGGCGAAACCCTCAGAAATTCTGATGCAGTTGTTCTGAGTTGAGGCCTGAGATTTTGCATTTCTAACAAGCTTCCAGGTGATGCTGATGCTGCTGGTCAGGGTATCAAACTTTGAGAGCCAAAGACCAAAAAAAAAAAAAACACCTTATGCTAAATATGGTTAATATCCAGAGATAAAAGTACAGGTACTTTTCTATTCTGATTTTTTTTTTAATATAAAAAGGTAACTTTATACTAAAATATAGAAATACTAAACAACCAATTTCTTCAAATCACCTACCACCACCACCAGTTTCTGTCAAGTTGATTCTGACTCAGGGTAACTCCATGTGTACCACAGTAGGATTGTATTCCATAGGATTTTCAATGGCTGATTTACCAGAAGGAGATCACCAGGCCTTTTTTCTGAGCTACCTCTGGGTGAACTCCAACCGTCAACCTTTCAGTTACCAACCAAGTATGTCAACCATTTGTACCACTCAGGGACTCAAAATAACCTACAAATTATGTATTTTCCTTAATTAAAGTAATTCTTCTCAATAGGGTAAATTCTAAACAAAACCGATAAAACAAATTAGGAATCGTGTTTGATAGCACATTCATTGTAAGGAGATGAGAGATAACTCTCAGTTGTCCTTTTCCCCAGTATTTTGCAAAACTTCAGCAATACTTTTCGTAAGTGCATCCTCATCTAGTAACCCTTTCCCATTGCCCATCCAATAGTTAGGTAGTTTCTTAAAAGTGAAAAACAATGCCTAATATTTATTTTATTTTAAAATATCACATAGATTTGCATCCAGATTATATGTCCAGGCTACTACCCAGACTTTAGTGGAAAAAAATAGTTCTAGGTTCAGCCTATCAGGACATTTCCAGGCCACCATACTGCTCTGTTCCTTAATGTCGTATGTTTCTGTCAAATCTGTCACTCTTCATGTCTCTCAGCTTTATGCAATGCTCCCTTTGTGCAAAAACTGCATTTGAGTAGATCAGAGGCCAAAGTAAAGACAGGGAATGGCTCCTTTGGCCTTCTAAAGAAATCCTATATATACTGGTTGGCCACTGGCTATCCTCTAGGTTGATTTGAATGTTAGCTTCATTACCTTAAGATACTGTGGTCAGAAAACAGTCAGGTGAGCTGACCTATCTGATGGTGTCTTCCCAACTTAGTGCTGGTTAAGGGCCATGATGACTTCAACACAAATGACTTGAGTTTTAAGATCTGTAGTTGTATAAATAAAAACTCCTATTATTCATTATTTGGTTTGAATAAGTATAGCCTGAGACACTAATCAGTCTCTTCCTACAACTTCAGAAAACCATCAGGTATACAGCTGACTTTTTTCAACAGGTCAGGACCTAACTAGATAAACATTGAAAATGGTAATTACCCTTTGCTCTGCTCAGACATAGGCCAGTGTCCCAACCTACACGAATTTTATGCCAACCTTACTTTTTTTTTTTGCTAATGTTAATATGATGGTCAAGGTTGTGTATCAAGTTTGCTGGGCCATGATTCTCAGTGGTTTGGCAGTTATGATGTAGTTTGGCAGCTGGGTAATGATGTAATTATCTCCATAATGAGATCTAATATAATGTAATCACCTCCATGATGAGATCTGCCATGAGGAGCCAATCAGTTGAAAAGGAGTTTCCTTGTGGGTGTGGCCTGAATTTAATACATGTGGACTTTCTGGCAAGGCTTAAGGTCTTTTGCTTGCTCTGGATCCTTCATCTGGCTTCCAGTTCTTGGGACTTGAGCTAGCAGCTTACCTTCCAATCTTGGAATTCATCAGCTTCTGCAGCCTATGAGCTAGCAGCCTGTCATCTTGCCTGCCAATCTTGGGATTTGTTGGCCATTGCATCCTGTGAACCAAAGACCTGCTGTCTTACTTGCTGATCTTGAGTTCATCAGCCCCTGCAGGTGCATGAGTAAGGAGAAGGCTCCAGCCTGACTACAGACTTGGGACTTTCCAGCCTGTACAACCATGTGAGCCATTTCCTTGTTATAAATCTCTCTCTAGGAAACCCTATGGGGCATTGCATAGGGTCGCTATGAGTCAGAAACGACTCGATAGCACTATATATATATATATATATATATATATATACACACACATATCCAAATCAACCTGTTGCTGTCGAGTCAATTCCAACTCATATCGAAACTATAGGATGGAGTAGAACTGCCCCATAGGGTTTCCAATGAGCCCCTGGTGGATTTGAATTGCCAACCTTTTGGTTAGCACACATAGCTCTTAACCACTTCTCCACCAGGGTTTCCACACACATAAATACACATGTATATGTATGTATGTATATATATATACACACACACACTTCACTGGTTGGCTTCTCTAAATAACCCAGCCTAAGACATTTGGTACCAACAGTGATTCTAGAGAAACAAAATTGTAAGGATGAGTTTTCTAAATTGGTTCTCAAGTCTGATTAGTCTTAAAGATGTTGATGACTTTGCATCCAGTAGTAAAGAGGATGTTACTAATCCATGGCATGAGGTGGCAATAGAAATGTGCAAAATATCACTACCAATAGATCAAGCATTGGTAAGAGACGAGGCTCTGGGTGATGGCATGTTTGATACCTTTTTATAATTTTGTCAGAATGAGAAGTATAAGAAAGGTTGGTTGGTCCTACTTCTGCTAGACAAAGTGGTAAAAGAAAGAGATGAGCTGAGGGCTTCAGAGTCATTGTCCAAGCACTGCATAAATGGCCTCAATGTTTCCATTTGCACCTTGAAAGAAAGGCTTATTTCTTTTAGTAACAGAGCTGATATTGCTGAAAACAAAACTCAGAGTCTCATTGTAAGAGTGGCTGAATTATGGGGAAGTCAGCATAACTTGACCAAGGTAAAGTCATAGAAGTTTCATGGACACATCCAGACTCCCTGAGGGACTGAGTTACTGGGCTGAGGGTTGGGGACCATGGTTTCAGAGGACATCTAGCTCAACTGGCATAACATAATTTTAAAGAAAATGTTCTACATCCTACTTTGGTGAGTAGCATCTGGGGTCTTAAAAGTTTGTGAGTGGCCATCTAAGATATGTCTACTGCTTCCACCTCATTTAGAGCAAGGAGAAGGGGGAAACAAAAACAAAAACAAACACACAAGGGAAAGATTATTCCAAAGGGCTAATGGACTACAACTACCACAGTCTCCACCAGACTAAGTCCAGCACAGCTAGATGGTGCCTGGCTACCACCACTACCTCCTCTGACGGGGATTGTAATAGAAGGTCCCGGACAGAGCTGGAGAAATATGTAGAACAAAATTAGAAGTAAAAAAAAAAAAAAAAAAAAAAGGCCAGACTTACTGGTCTAACAGAGACTGGAGAAACCCCAAAAGTATGGCCCCCAGACACCCTTTTAACTCAGTACTGAAGTTACTTCTGAGGTTCACCCTTCAGACAAAGATTAGGCAGGCCTATAAAACAGACAATAACAGGTGTAGTTCAACCATGTATATGAGACTAAATGGGCGCACCATCCCAGGGGCAAGGACAAGAAGGTAGGAGGGGACAGGAAAGCTGGGTGAATGAAAAAGTGGAACCCAAGATCAAGAAAGGGAGAGTGTTGATGCATTGTGGGATTTGCAACCAACGCCACAAAATGATATGTGTATTAATTGTTTAACGAGAAGATAATTTGCTCTGTAAACTTTCACCTAAAGCACAATAGAAAACAATTACAACACCAATTGAATTTCCAAACTTGAACGATGTCTGAAGTTAAAGTGAGGGCATTATTTGGGAAGAAATGGGATCCTGAAACTTGGGGTGCACATATATGGGCTGGGGAAGCTGGGGACACTGAGCCCCTAAATTCTGTTGAATCACTTTTGCCAGCAGAACCAGACCTCTTACTGCCACATGAACAGATTACTCCATCTTTGTTTGTTAAGCCACGCTCCCCACATTAGCCCCTCCACCCTCATCTGATAAGATTAACTTAGACGTGTTCGAAGAGCCTTTGTCTGAATCAGCCCCTGGGGAGGCATCTGAGTCATTGGCTGGGGGATTGACTGAGACAGATGCCTTACAAAATGTTGTTGAATATTCTTAGAACACATCCCCACCACTCATTTTTGCTTCTAGACCAGACTTAATTCCAGCAAACCCCAAAGGCAAAGTATAAAGCCTGGCCCAAGAGGAGGTAGGCTACACTGCAAAAGAACTACTTGACTTTTCAAATATTACAAACAGAAACTGGTGATATATGTGAGAATAGCTATTAAGGGTGTGGAATCATGGTGCAAGGAACATAAAATTGGATCAGTCTGAGTTTATTGATATGGGCCCACTAAGCATAGATTCTTCATTCAATATTTCCACTTAAGAGTTTAGGAAAGGATCTGATAGTTTATTTGGTTGGTTTCCTGAAGCATGGATTATGTGGTGGAATATACTAAATCAAGTTGAAGTACCAGAACTGCTTGGTATACCATAGAAGAAGGAATCTAAAAGGAAATTGGCTTGTTAGAGTGAGCTTATCAGGTTAGACCGACAAACCCACACAGGGAGTGCCCAGAAGATACGCCTTTTTACCACAACAGTAAGTCACAAATTTGTGAAGGGATCCCCAACATCCTTGAAGACTTCTGTGATTGCTATTTTATGTAAGTCAGATTTGACAGTGGGAACTGCCCTAATTGAATTAAGACACTTAACTACAATGGGGTTGATTAGGCCCTGTGATGGTAGGGGCCAGATGGCAGCACTCAATTGACAAAGACAAGGTAAATGTGGTAACTGTAGTGGACAGAGGAGTCAAAGAAGTAATTAGAATAGTCTAACTCATATGAACCTATGGAAGTGGCTACTTTGTTATCATGTCCCTAGGAGTGAAATAAATCAGAAATCTACCAAAGATTACTTGATCTGTACAAGCAGAAGAATTCTAGGTCAAGTGAACAACAGTCTAACTCTAATTACCAGAGTAGAGATTCACATCCCTTTAATCAATTTCCAGACTTGAGCCAGGTTATAAACTCACAACCCCTTGAATGATGGGGAGGCTAGGTCCCCTTGAGGAAGGACCCTACTACACTGCCAAAAATTCATATTGTTAATCTTCCTCCCAGTCTTCCTCAAAGAGATCTACAGATTTTTATTAAAGTGACAGTTCATTGGGGGAAAAAATAATCTGACTTTGGGGTATTACTGGATACTGGCTCTGCATTGACATTAATTCCAGGAGACCCAAAATGTCACTGTAGCCCACGAGTCAGAGTAAGGGTGTATGGAGGTCAGATAGATTATTGGTAGAGTCTTAGCTCATGTTTGGCTCACAGTGGGTCCAGTGGGTCCCTGAACCCATTCTGTAATGATTTCCCCAGTTCCAGAATACATAATTAGAATAGATATACTCAACAAACGGCAGATCACTCACACTGGATTTCTGACAAGTGGAGTATGGGCTATTATGGTAGGAAAAGCTAAATGGCAGCCATTAGAACTTCCACTACCTAGGAAAATAGTAAACCAAAAGCGATACCACATTTCTGGAGAGATTGCAGAGATTACTGCCACCAGCAAGGACTTGAGGGATGCAGGGTAGTGACTGCTACCACATCCCCATTCAACTTGCCTATTTTGCCTATGCAAAAAACAGGTGGATGTTGGAGAATGACAGTGGATTATCGAAAACTTAACCAGGTTATGATTTCAGTTGCAGCTGTTGTTCCAGACGATTTCATTGCTTGAGCAAATTAAATACATCTTCTGGTACCTGGTATGCAGCTATCAGTTAGGCTAATTCCTTTTTCTCCATATCTGTTTCAAAAAGACCACCACAGTCTTCATCTGGCAGGGCCAACAATACACCTTCACTGTCTTACCTCAGAGGTGTGTCAATTTTCCCGCCCTATGTCATGATTCCACTGGGACCTTGATTGCCTTTCCCTTCTACAAGATGTCACACTGGTCCATTACGCTGATGGCATTATGCTGCTTGGACCTAGTAAGGAAGAAGTGTCAATGATTCTGGACTTATTGGTAAAACATTTGCATGCTAGAGGGTGGGAAACTAATCCCATAAAAATTCAGACACCTTCCACCTCGCTGAAATTTCTAGGGGTCCATTGGAGTGGGGCATGTCGAGGTCTTCCTTCTAAAGTAAAGGATAAGTTATTGCACCTGGCTTCTCCCACAACTAAAAAGGAGGCACAATGCCTGGTGGACCTCTTTGAATTTTAGAGGCAACATATCCCACATTTGGGAGTGCTACTGTGGCCTATTTTTCAAGTGACTTGAAAAACTGCTGGGTTTGAGTGGGGCCCAGAACCAGAGAAGGCTCTGCAACAGGTTCTTGCTTCATACAAGCTGCTCTACCATTTGGGCTGTATGACTCTGTCAATCCAATGGTGTTTTAATTGTCAGTGGCAGATAGAGATTCTCTTTGGAGTCTTTCGCAGACACCTGTTGGTGAATCACTGTGCAGACCCTTAGGGTTTTGGAGAAAAGACCTGCCATTCTCTGCAGATAACTACTTTCCTTTTGAGAAACAGCTTTTGGCTTATACATGGGCCTTAGTATAGACTGAACTCTTAACCATGGGTCACCAAGTCGCCATGCGGCCTGATCTTCCCATCATGAACTGGGTGTTGTCTGATGCACAGAGTCATAAAGTTGGACATGCACAGCAGCACTCCATCAATAGATGGAGGTGATACATATGAGATCAGGCCAGAGCAGGACATGAAGTCACAAGTAAGTTGCATGAGGACGTGGTCCAAATGTCCATGGTCTCCACTTCTGTCACATTATCTGCCTTCTCCCAGTCTGTACCTATGGCCTCATGAGGAGTTCCTTATGATCAGTTGACTGAGGAAGAGAAAGCTTGTGCCTGGTTTACATATGGTTCTGGAGAAGACGCAGGCACTACTCAAAAGTGGACAGCAGCAGCACTACAGCCTCTTGCTGGGACCTTCCTGATGGATGGTGGTGTAGGTAAATCTTCCCAATGGGCAGAACTTCAAGCAGTGCACCTGGCTGTTCAGCTTGCTTGGAAGGAGAAAGAGCCAAATGTGCAATCTTATACTGATTCATAGGCTGCGGTCAATGGTTTGCCTTGATAGTCAGGAACTTGGAAGGAACATGATTAGAAAATTGATAACAAGGAAGTATTGGGAAGAGGTATGTGGACAGACCTCTCTGAATGGGCCAAAGGAAATGAAGATATTTGTGTCTTATGTGAATGTTCACCAAAGGGTGACCTCAACAGAGGAGGATTTTAACAATCAAAGAAATAGGATGACACGTTCTATGGAAACCAGTCATCCTCTTTCCCCAGCCACTCCCATTATTGTCCAATGGGGTCATAAACAAAGTGGCCATGGTGTCAGGGATGGATCTTATGCATGGGGTCAGAAACATGGCCTTCCACTCATCAAGGCAGACTTGGCTACAGCCATTGTTGAGTGTCTATTCTGCCACCAGCAGAGATCAACACTGAGTCCCCAATATGGACTATTACTTGAGGTGATCAGCCAGCAACCTGGTGTCAGACTGATTACATTGGACCACTTCCATCATGGAAAGGCAATGTTTCATTCTTACTGGGATAGACACTCTTGGTAAGAGTTCCCCTTCCCTGTGCTTAATTCTTCTGCCAAAACTACTACCTGTGGACTTACAGAATGCCTTATCCACTGTCATGGTATCTCACACAACATCACCTTGGATCAAGGGACTCACTTCACAACAAATGAAGTATAGCAATGGGCCAATGTCATGGAATTCACTGCTCTTGCCATGTTCCCCATCATCCTTAAGCAGCTGGCTTGATAAAACGATGAAATGACCTTCTAAAGACACAATTACAGCATCAGCTGGTGGAAATACTTTTCAGGGTTGGGTTAACGTTCTTCAGGTGGCTGTATTTGCTCCAAACTAGTCTAATATGGTGCTTTTTCTCCCATAGACAGGATTCATGGGTCCAGGAATCAAGGGTTAGAAATGGGAGTGGCAACACTCACTATTACCCCTGCTGACCCACTCTCAAAATTTTTGCTTTCTGTTCCAGCTCTGTGAGTCTAAGGGTCCTAGTTCCAAAGGTAGGAATTCTCCCTCCAGGAGACACAACAGTGATCCCATTGAACTAGAGGTTAAGAATGTCACTTGGCTACTTTGGGTTCCTCATGCTGCTGAATCAATAGGCAAAGAAGGAGATACTCTATTGGCTGGTGTGATTGATCCTGATTACCAGGAGGAAATCAGATTGATGTTACATAATGGAAGTTAAAAAAGGGTATGTCTGGAATACAGGAGATTCCTTAGGATGTCTCTTGGTACTATCATGCCTTGTGGCTAAAGTCAATGGAAAACTACAGCAACCCAATTCTGACATGACTACTAATGGCCCAGACCCTTCAGGAAAGAACTTTTGGGTCACTCCACCAGGCAAATAACCACAACAAGCTGAGGTGTTTGCAAGGGTAAAAGGAAAACAGAATGGGTGGTGGAAGAAGGTACAACCATGTGACCAGTTACAGAAACGAGGACTGTAATTGTTATGTTTCTTCCTTGTATGTGTGCACCAAATATTTTTGTTTTCTTCACTCATAAAATATAAGATGTAAACAGTGTTAGTGTATTTTTGGTTGTACATGTGTTAGTTGTATCATGTTAGGCACAAGTATGACTTTATAATTGTCTTTATTTAGAAATTGTGTATGGTTCAGGGAGATATGTATGGGTGTCAGGTTGACAAGAGGTGGTCTGTGATAGTTACAGTTGTGTATCAGCTTGGTTGGGTCATGATTCTCAGTGGTTTGGCAGTTATGATGTAGTTTGCCAGCAATGTAATGATGTAATCACCTCCATGATGAGATCCACTATGTGCAGCCAATCAGTTTAAAAGGAATTTTGTCCTGAGGAACTGAATTGCTGGGATGTGGGCTATGGGGACCATGATCTCCGGGAACATCTAGCTCAATTGGCATAATATAGTTTATAAAGAAAATATTCTACATTCTACTTTCGTGAGTGGTGTCTGGGGTCTTTATATCCTGTGAGCTGCCATCTAAGATGCTCAAGTGGTCTCACCCCTTTGAGAGCAAGGGAGAATGAATAAAACTAAAGATATAAGGGAAAGATTTGTCCAAAGGACTAATGGGTCACATCTACCATGGTCTCCACCAGACTAAGGCCAGTACAAGGGATCACAATAGAGGGTCCTGGACAGAGCTAGAGAAAAATGTAGAACAAAATTCTAACTCACAAAAAAAGATGAGACTTACTGGTCTGACAGAGACTGGAGAAACCCTGAGAGTATGGCCCCCTGACACTCTTTTAGCTCAGTAATGATGTCACTCCTCAGGTTTACCCTTCTGCCAAAGACTTGACATGCCCATAAAACAAAATGAGACTAAAGGGACACACCAGCCAGGGCCGAGGACTAGAAGGCATGAGGGGACAGGAAAGCTGGTAATAGGGAACCCAAAGTCAAAAAGGGGGAGTGTTGACATGTCATAAGGTTGTTAACCAATGTCATAAAACAATATGTGTACTTGCTATTTAATGAGAAGCTAGTTTGTTCTGTAAACCTTCATCTAAAGTACAATAAAAAAAAAAAAAAAGAAAAGAAGGAGAGTTTCCTTTGGTGTGGTCTGCATCCAATATATGTGGACTTTGTGGAAAGGCTCACAGGATTTTACTTGCTCTGGATTCTGCATTCGGCCTCCAGTTCTTGGGACTTGAGTTGGCAGCTTACCTTCCAGTCTTGGATATGTCAGCCTCCACAGCCTGTGAGCCAGCAGCCTGCTGATCTTGTGATTCATCGTCCTCTGCAGCCTGTGAGCCAAAGACCTGCTGTGGTACTTGTTCATCCTGGGTTTGTCAGCCCCTGCAGCTACCTGAGTCAGGAGAAGCCTCCAACCTGACCCACAGACTTCTGACTTTTCAGCTTCTATAACATCATGAGCCATTTCCTTGATATAAAACTCTCTGTCTCTCTCTCTTTCTTTCTCTCTGCCTGCCTATCTCTCACTGTCTCTATCTCTCTGTATATATACATATATATATACATTTCACTGGTTTTGCATCTCTAGAGAACCCAGGCTAAGACACCAGATTTCACAGAGCACTGGAAAACACATGCAGACATACTCTTGGCAAATTGACCCGGGAAATGCTAGTTGTCAAAATTACTGAAATTCTCCCACATAATTTCATAGGTTTTCCAGAACTTCTGAGGTTCTAAATTAATTGCTGTAAAAAAAATTATATAACACTGTCAGAATGGAGTGCTTATAAGAATGTGCCCCTTGTTTAAAAAGACAAAAACTGAAAATAAAAAATAAAAGCAAATTCAGTCTGCAAATAAATTACCTAAGCATCTGCCCATCTAGCACAATTTGAGGGAAAATAAAAGTCATTTTTATTGTTCTTGTCTCCTACTCACCTACCTACTTGAGGATCTGCGAGTTAATAATTTTAAAGACAAGGCACTGGCATCCAATAAATGTTGATCATAATTTTAGTGGTTAAGAGCTCAGCTGCTAACCAAAGGTCAGCAGTTCAAATCTACCAGCTGCTCCTTGGCAGCCCTATGGGGCAGTTCTATCTGTCCTATAGGGTTGCTATGAATTGGAATCTACTCGGTGGCAACGAATTTCTGGTAACCTAATAGTGCACTGACTCACTCATTAGCAAACCCGATGAGATGAAAAGAAGGAAAGTTTCAGAGTTGTAAAACCCTGAGTTCAAATCCTGCTTTTTCCATTTCCTGGCTGTGTGACTCTCAGCAAACTGCTTAATTTTTTTGGAATTTCTGATTTCTCACCTGAAAATGGGGATAACAGTGCCAACATTGTGGGTTTTCTGTGAGGATGAAAAAAGGTACAAAGTGCCTGTCACAATGGTCATAGAGATGTTATAGGCAAACTTAGAATACTTTGTACTCATTTGTAGGCTACTTGAGGGCAGACACTACTGTAGTAAACAGTGATTGAGAGCTAAGACTGAAATTCAGAATTTGTTATTATAAGTACTCTTCACTGTCACATTCTAACAACATGACTTATTTTGGCTCCTGCTAGGCTTTCTAGTTCCACAGAGTCTCTGATTAGTGCAAATCTCTTTCAGCCTCCAATTTCTCTAGGCTTTTTGTCTTATGAGTGGTTTTGCATCCAAAAAATATTATGTAGTAGTTTACTTCCAATATTCAAGTGCCTATTTTTGTTCTTTAGATCCATTTTATTTAGAATTCATTTTATACTATTTACAGTTTCAGCAAATCTTAAGAAAGACCCATTTATAAACATTTCCAATGTTTTAAATTGTATTAATTAATTTAGTTGATTTCTTGTTTAAGTATTTTGTCTAACTTATAAAGTAGTATCTCCCCTAATATTTATTATAAAACTAGCAGAATTAAAACTATAAATATGGTGACTCTTAAATTGTTTTAAATATCCTAATATATAAAACCTGTAAAACCCGTCACTGTCAAGTCAATTCTGACTCATAGCGACCTTCGGACAGAAGAGAACTGCCCCATAGGGTTTCCAAGAAGCAACTGGTGGACTGGAATTGCTGGCCTGTTATTTAGCACCCAAGCTCTTAACCACTGTGCCACCAGGGCTCCAGTATAATATATAATCTTAGGCAATTACAAATCTAAAAAAAGAAAAAAAATATTCAAAGGAATATTTTAAATTAGAATCACAAGGTTATTATTATTATTATTTCTTACTACCAAAAGCCAAATTCTGTTAAACATTACAAGTAATTGAAACACTAAATTTGGACAAACTGCTTCTTAGTACAAATATATTAACACTATTGGTGTGACTCTCTTATAATAGTTATTCTTAAATCTTCCTGTGGCTAAAGATGTTAAAACAATTACATAACCTCAAACACTTTCTGAGAGGTTTAAGGTCTTATAAGGACCAGAGATATAGGCCAGGGACATGAAGTCTGGAGCTACAAATACCCAGGGTGTTTTTGTCGCAATCCCAACTGTCAGGCTGACTTCTATTTTTAGGCACTGTATCTCACAGCCCCCACTTTAAAGAAAGGGGATACTTATGCAACATGTTTCCCTTCCTTACCTCATTCTGCCATTTTTTTTACTTAAGTCTGAAAATCTCCACCATAACATTTTATTGTATTTTTTGTTTTTCTGGATCTAATTATATAAATCTACTAATTTCACCGGAATGCATCAGTTGTTTCAAATCCCTTGTATTACTTAGTGTGGTGACTTTTCTAGATTCAAACGGTATCTGTGGGAATTTCGCAGAGCTCTTGTGGCTTTGTCTGACTATAGAAAGTCAAGATCATTATCCTAAAGAAAATATAAGATTCAGCTGGGGTAAAAACAAAAAAAGACACAAAAAATTGTACCAGATAAACCAAAAGAAAAGGCACCATGTTGAAAATCTCTAAGGGTGACATTCACACCAAAGTCTGGAATTGTGTGTGTACCGGGTACTGTTCTAGGCACAGATAACACACTAGTAACAGAAAGACAAGGTCCTTGATCTCTGGGGGCTCACATTCAAGTGGGAGGAGAAAGCAATAAATGAGTGAACAAATAACAAAACTAGATCATTTCAGTTTGTGGTAAGTGCTGTAGAGGAAATAACACAGGATGAAATAATAAAGAACAGGGAAGCTAATTTTAAAAGCAACGTCAGGGTAGACCTGTTTAAAGAGGTTGAGAACGGGCAGCTCTGCAAAAAGCTGGAGAAGAGCTTTCTAGACCTTTGAATATGAAGTATCAAGAACTGAAGTATCAATTGCATCATTACAGGCATGTTTCAAGAAAGGATGAAGACTGATGAGTCTGAAGGGAAACGAGCAAGGGAAATTGTGCTGTGAGTTGAGAATGAGCAAAGGTTGGGCCAGATTATTCAGAGCTGAAAGGCCCTGCTGAGCCATGGAAAGAAGTTTGAATTGGAGGTGGAGTCAAGATGGTGAAACACACAGACGCTTCCAGAGAGCCCTCTTTACAACAAAGAGCCGAAAAAACAAGTGAAATGAGTATATTTATGACAAGCTAGGAGCACTGAGCATCAAAGGCAAGCTTAGAAAATGAACAGAGGGGCAGGGGGAAGAAGAGATGGTTCAGAAGCGGACAGGAGTTACTGGACCTGAATCGCGGGGAGCCCTCAGGCACCATTCCTGGAGCCACCACAGAGGGCTGGTACTAGTGTTCGGCCACAGTTTCCTCAGGGAGAAGCAGCCAGCCACACAGCCTAATCACACCTCTGGAACAAGAGAAAAATGAAGCTCTCAGCAAAAACTAAGTACTTGCAAATATTTTACTGCTTGCTGACTGATCCTCAAGCTGGCTTCAGCGGTTGAATTCCCTGGGCCTGAGATAGGCACAGCTGAGTGCCTAGAGCCATCCTCCCAGCCTTGGAGAAGGAAAAAATTTGCATTTGGGGGAAAAGATAATTTGCCAGCTCCATTAACACAGGGAGCTCAGAACAGAAGAGGCTTCTGTCCAGGCATAAACAGTCTGTGGACTTTGAGCACATTTCCCTTCCGCATGGACCTGTGTGGGCCTATTTCAGGAGAATATGCCCTTGTTGGCAGACTCTAACCTTTTCAGGTATGCGGTGGAGAGGTGGGTGTTTGATGTTTGACATTGCTTTGGCTATTAAACAGGATCCTCACCTACCCACATCAGGGGGCTAAGGACTGGTAGCTTCACTCAGGTCACCTACCCATGTGCGACAGGGTTCCAAGGACAACTGGTACCTCCCATTCATTACAACCAAAAACTTTGGGTCCCCATGGTCCATCTGCAGAACCTACCCACCTGCACACTATAGGGAACAGCGATGCACTTTCCTCAGAGACACTCAGGGGTTGGTTCTCAACCCACTGCCTTGTTCATAGTGTGACCTCCTGTGCAAACAGACACTGATACCTACACAAATCACCCCTGCCCATCTAAGACTGTAGGATAGAGTCTGTACCACATACTTGATGATCAGCTACCTGGACACCTGAGCTGAATTCATACAAGAAAAGTGAACGGACTCCTAGACTGATACACCTGATAAAAGGTCTAGCCATCTGGGGATAGAAAGTCAGAGCTCCAAAGGCAACAATATATAAGCAAGCTCACTCAAGCAACCTATTTGGGCATATTAAAACAAAACAAAGCAAGAAGCTATGACACAGTAAGCAAACAAACTAATACAATAACTTATAGATGGCTCAGAGACAACAGTCAATATCAAGTCACATAAAGAAGCAGACCATGATCACCTTAACAAGATCTCAAAACAAAGAATCCAGGGATCTTCTAGATGAAAGTGCATCCCTGGAATTACCAGAGTCAGAATACAAAAGTTTAATATATAGAACCCTTCAAGACATCAGGAAGGAAATGAAGTGTTATGCAGAACAAGCCAAAGAACACACGGATAAAGCAATTAAAGAAATTAGATTATTCAGGAACATAATGAAATTTTAATAAGCTGGAAAAATCCATAGACACACAGCAATCAGAAATTCAGAAGATTAACAATAAAATTATAGAAGTAGACAACTCAATACAAAGTCAGAGGAGAAAAATTGAGCAAGTAGAAGCTAGAATTTCTGAACTTGAAGATAAATCACTTGGCACTAATATATTTGAAGAAAAATCAGACAAAATAATTTAAAAAAGAAGAAGAAGACTTAAAATTCGTGTGTATCAAGAGAAATAACTTACAAGTGATTCGAGTGCCAGAACAGGGAGGGATAACAGAAAATACAGAGAGAATTGTTGAAGATCTGTTGGTAGAAAGCTTCCCTGATAGCGTGAAAGGTGAGAAGATATCTACCCAAGATGCTCATTGAACTCCACATAAGGTAGAGGTTAAAAGGAAGTCAACAAGATATATTATAATCAAACTTACCAAAACCAAAGATAAAGAATTTTAAGAGCAGCTAGGGATAAACGAAAAGTCACCTACAAAAGAGAGCCAATAAGAATAAGCTCGGACTACTCAGCAGAAACCATGCTGGCAAGAAGGCAATTTAAAAAACTGAAGGAAAAAAATTGCCTGCCAAGAATCATATATCCAACAAAACTGTCTCTCAAATATGTAGGTGAAATTAGGAGATTTCCACATAAACAGGAGTTTAGGAAATTTGTAAAAACCAAACCAAAACTACAAGAAATAATAAAGGGAGTTCTTTGGTTAGAAAATCAATAATACCAGATATCAACCCAAGACTAGAACACTGGGCAGAGCAATCAGAAGTCAACCCAGACAGGGAAATCAAAAAGACAAAGCAAGATTTAAAAAAAAAAAAGAGCTCAAAACAGGGTAACAGCAATGTTATTATATAACAGAAGACAACTTTAAAACAATAAGAGGGACTAAGAAATATAATCATAGAATTTCCATATGAAAGGAACAATACAGTGATACAAAGAAGTAAAAATTAGGTTTAAATTTAGAAAAAGAGGGGTAAATAATAAGGTAACCCCAAACCAGACAAACTATCCTACTCATCAAAATAAAATACAAGAAAAAAATAGAGACTCAGCAGAAACAAAATCAACAATAACAAATATGAGGAAAGGACAATATAGAAAGATAATCTACTCAGCACACAAAATCAAGTAGAGAAAAGAAACTGTCAACAACACACAAAAAAAGGCATCAAAATGACAGCACTAAACTCATACCTATCCGTAATTACTCTGAATGTGAATGCACTAAATGCACCAATAAAGACACAGAAGGGGCAGAATAGACTAAAAAAACAAGATCCGTCTACATGCTGCCTACAAGAGACACACCTTAGACTTAGAGACACAAACAAACTAAAACTCAAAGGATGGAAAAAAATAGATCAAGCAAACAACAATCAAAAAAAGAGCAGGAATGGCAATATTAATTTCTGACAAAATAGACTTTAAAGTTAAATTCATCACAAAGGATAAGGAAGGACACTACATAATAATTAAAGGGACAACATACCAAGAAAATATAACCATATTAAATATTTATGCACCCAATGACAGGGCTGCAAGATACATAAAACAAACTCTATCAGCATTGAAAAGTGAGACAGGCAGGTCCACAATCACAGTAGGAGAATTCAACTCACCACTTTCGATGAAGGACAGGACATCCAGAAACAAGCTCAATAAAGACACAGAAAATCTAAATGCCACAACCAACTTGACCTCATACACATAAACAGAACACTCCACCCAACAGCAACCAAGTATACGTTCTTTTCTAGTGCACATGGAACATTCCCTAGAATAGACCACATATTAGGTCCTAAAGCAAGCCTTAGCAGAATCCAAAGCATTGAAATATTACAAAGCATCTTCTCTGACCATAAGGCAATAAAAGGGGAAATCAATCGTAGAAAAAGCAGAGAAAAGAAATCAAACACTTGGAAACTCAACAATACCCTGCTCAAAAAAGACTGGATTACAGAAGACATTAAGGATGGAATAAAGAAATTCATAGAATCCAAAGAGAACCTTTGGGACACAGTGAAAGCAGTGCTCAGAGGTGAATTTATATCAATAAATGCGCACATCCAAAAAGAAAAAGGGCCCAAATCAAAGAATTATCCCTACAATTTGAACAAATAGAAAGACAGCAACAACAACAACAACAAAAAACCCACAGGCACTAGAAGAAAACAAATAATAAAAATTAGAACAGAACTAAATGAAATAGAAAACAGAAAAACAATAGAATTAACAAGACTAAAAGCTGGTTCTTTGAAAAAATCAACAAAATCGATAAGCCATTGGCCAAAGTAACAGAGAAAAACAAGAGAGAAAACAAATAACCAGAATAAGAAATGAGATGGGTGATATTACAAGAACCCAGCTGAAATTAAAAGAGTCATATCAGATTACAATGAAAAATTGTACTCTAAGAATTTTGAAAACCTAGAAGAAATGTATAACTCCCGAGAACACACTTCCTACCTAAACTAACAAAAACAGAGGTAGAACAACTAAATAGACCCATAACAAAAGAAGAGATTGAAAAGGTAATCAAAAAATTTCCAAAAAAAACACAAAAAAACCCAGGCCCGGATGGTTTCACTGTAGAGTTCTACGAAACTTTCAGAGAAGAGTTAACACCACTACACTAATACTAAAGATATTTCAGAGTGTAGAAAAAGATGGAATATTCCTAAACTCATTCAATGAAGTCAGCATTTCCCTGATACCAAAACCAGCTAAAGACATCACAAAAAAAGAAAATTACAGACCTATATCCCTCATGAACTTAGATGCAAAAATCCTCAACAAAATTCTAGTCAGTAGAATTCAACAACATATCAAGAAAATAATTCCCCATGACTAAGTGGGATTTGTACCAGGTATGCAGGGATGGTTCAACATTAGAAAAACAATTAATGTAATCCACCACATAAATAAAACAAAAGACAAGAATCACATGATTCTATCAATTGATGCAGAAAAGGCATTTGACAAAGTTCAACACTCATTCATGATAAAAACTCTGAGCAAAATGGGAACAGAAGGGAAAGTCCTCAACATAATAAAGGGCATTTATACAAAGCCAACAGCCAACATCATCTTAAATGGAGAGAACCTGAAAGCATTCCCTTTTAGAATGGGAACCAGACAAGAATGCCCTTTATCACCACTCTTATTCAACTCGACAGCAGTGGGTTGTGGGGTGGGTTTATTCAACGTTGTGCTGGAGGTCCTAGCCAGAGCAATTTGGCTAGATAAAGAAATAAAGGGCATCCAGATTGGCAAGGAAGAAGTAAAATTATCTCTATTTGCAGACGACATGACCTTATACAGAGAAAACTCCAAAGAATCCTCCAGAAAACTACTGGAACTAATAGAAGAGTTCAGCAGAGTATTGGGATACAAGATAAACATACAAAAATCAGCTGGATCCCTTTACACCAACAAAAGAACATCGAAGAGGAAATCACCAAATCAATACCATTTGTAGTAGCCCCATGAACATAAAATGCTTAGGAGTAAATCTTACCAAAGATGTAAAAGACTTATACAAAGAAAACTGCAATATACTTCCGCAGGAAACCAAAAGAGACCTACATAAGTGGAAAAACATACGTTGCTCATGGATAGGAAGACTTAACATTATAAAAATGTCTATTCTACCAAAAGCGGTCTATAAGTTTAATGCGATTCCGATCCAAACACCAACGGCATTCTTTAATGAGATGGAGAACAAAATCACCAACTTCATATGGAAGGGAAAGAGTCTCTGGGTAAATAAAGCATTACTGAAAAAGAAGAATGAAGTGGGAGGCCTTACTTTACCTGATTTTAGAAACTGTTATACCACCACAAAGGTCAAAACAGCCTGGTACTTGTACAACAACAGATGCATAGACCAATGGAACAGAATTGAGAATCCAGACATAAACCCATCCACATAAAAGCAGTTGATATTTGACAACTGCCCCAGAACAGTTAAATGGGGAAAAGGCAGTCTTTTTAACAAATGCTGCTGGCATAACTGGATATCCATCTGCAAAAAATTGAAACAAGACCCATACCTCACTCCATGCACAAAATCGAGCTCAAAATGGATCAAAGACCTAAATATAAAATCTAAAACGATGAAGATCATGGAAGAAAAAATAGGGACAATGTTAGGAGTCTTAATACATGGCAAAAACAGTATACAAAACATTACTAACAATGCAGAAGAAAAACTAGATAACTGGAAGCTCCTAAAAATCAAACACCTATGCTCATCCAAAGACTTCACCAAAAGAGTAAAAAGATTACCTACAGACTGGGAAAAAATTTTTAGCTATGACATTTCCTATCAGCACCTGATCTCTAAAATCTACATGGTAGTGCAAAAACTCAGCTGCAAAGAGACAAATAACCGAATTAATAAATGGACAAAAAGTACGAACAGACACTTCACTAAAGAAGACATTCAGGTAGCTAAGAGATACATGAGGAAATATTCATGATCATTAGCCATTATAGAAATGCAAACCAAAACTACAATGAAATTCCATCTCACTCCATCAAGGCTGGCATCCATCCAAAAAACACAAAATAATAAATGTTGGAGAGGTTGTGGAGAGATTGGAATACTTATACACTGCTGGTGGGAATGTAAAATGGTACAACCACTTTGGAAATCGTTCTGGCACTTCCTTAAAAAGCTAGAAATAGAACGACCATAGGATCCAGCAATCCCACTTATTGGAATATATCCCAGGGAAATATGAGCCTTTACACGAACAGATACATGCACACCCATGTTTATTGCAACACTGTTTACAATAGCAAAAAGATGGAAGCAACCAAGGTGCCCATCAACGGAAGAATGGATAAATAAATTATGGCCTATTCACACAATGGAATACTACACATCAATAAAGAACAGTGATGAATCTTTGAAACATTTCATAACTTGGAGGAATCTGGAAGGCATTATGCTGAGTGAAATTAGTCAGTTGCAAAAAGACAAATATTGTGTAAGATCACTATTATAAGAACTCAAGTAATAGTTTAAACAGAGAAGAAAATATTCTTTGATGGTTATGGGGTGGGGGAGGGTGGAAGAGGGGTATTCACTTGTTAGATAGTAGATAAGAACTAGTTTAGGTGACGAGAAAGACAACACACAATACAAGTGAGGTTAGCACAACTGGACTAAACGAAATGCAAAGAAGTTTCCTGAATAAACTGAATGCTTCATAGGACAGCATAGCAGGGGCAGGGGTTTGGGGACCATTGTTTCAGGGGACATCTAAGTCAATTGGCATAATAAAATCTATTAAGGGAACATTCTGCATTCCACCTTGGAGCGAGGCGTCTAGGGTCTTAAACGTTAGCAAGCGGCCATCTAAGGTGCATCAATTGGTCTCAACCCACCTAGATCAAAGGAGAATGAGGAACACCAAGGACACAAGGTAATTAGGAGCCCAAGAGGCAGAAAGGGCCACATAAACTGGAGACTACATCAGCCTGAGACCAGAAGAGCTAGATGGTGCCCAGCTACAACTGATGACAGCCCTGACAGGAAATGCAACAGAGAACCCTTGAGGGAACAGGAGAGCAGTGCGATGTAGACCCCAAATTCTCATAAAATGACCAGACTTAATGGTCTGACTGAGACTAGAAGGACCCCGGTGCTCATGGCCTCCAGACCTTCTGTTAGCCCAGGACAGGAACCATTCCCGAAGCCAACTCTTCAGACATGGATTGGACTGGACAATGGTTGGAGAGGGATGCTGGTGAGGGGTGAGCTTCTTGGATCAGGTGGACTCTTGAGACTATGTTGGCATCTCCTCCCTGGAGGGGAGATGAGAGGGTAGAGGGGGTTAGAAGCTTGCGAAATGGACACAAAAAGAGAGAGTGAAGGGAGGGAGCATGTTGTCTCATTAGGGGGAGAGCAATTGGGAGCATATATCAAGGTGTATAAAAGTTTTTGTGTGAGAGACTGACTTGATTTGTAAACTTTCACTTAAAGGACAAATAAAATTTTTTAAAAAAGAAGTTTGAATTGTATTGGAAAGCATTTAAGAAGGGTTTGAGCAGGAGAATAAAGTGATCTGATGTACATTTCTAAAAGATTTCTTAGACTGGCTGTGATGTAAAACTTATATTTTAAGAGCAAAGGAGGATCCATGTGAGAAATATTTGTGGTTTGGTCTAGGGAAATGGACAGTTTTGTGATGTTCTTTGGAAGCAAAGCTGTCAGGATGGGTTGGGTGTTGGGAGATGATGGAAATTAATGACTCTTGGGTCTGAGCTTGGGTGGGTGGGTGGACTTTGGTGCCATTTGCTGAGATGGAGAAGATTGAGAAAGAAACAAGTAGATGGGGAGAGGAGAAGACAACTGATGGTGAAGAACAAAGAGGAAAACAGTCTTAAGAACATGAGACTGGATGGAGGACAGAATAAAATGGTCTTGAATAAAAGCAGAAATCTTATTTTGTAATGGAAAGGAAGATAAAGAAAATGAGCACAGAGAAATTAGAGTTTTAGGTTTTGTGCTGGAAAAATGGAGCCATTTATGCCAACTATTATTGCTGATGAAAATAGAAAAAATAATATAGATTTTGTATTTTAGTGTTTTATTAAAATTCCATAATTGCTAAAAAAGTTCTTTATGGAAGGAAAAATGCAGGCAAAGGTAAACTTAAGCTCACTTTCTGCAGTGTTTTCTAGATGTGGGAACATAGACATACCTCAGCACTTAACAGTAATTAGAATGGTTTGTCTACAATTTCTTTTTATAATCAAAAAGCTTTTATTTTGCTTTCCTACTATATTTCATGATATGTTTATTGTGGGCAATGAAGCAAAATCAGAAGATTAATTTGCTTTGGGACTGTGAAGATTACAGTAAAAAGACAAACAGTATTTTTGTATAATATTTAATTATTTACTAGTTTGGGGCTATTCATTGTTGGCACATTAGAGAGAGAACTTGAAAACTAAAATCAATATAATTAATAATTGCATCTCCTGGGAGAAGTCCCAGAAACTAGAACAGGGAATCTGGGATGTTTGTTTTATCATTATCATTTTTTTAATCACAAAGATTTCGGCTGCTGTTTCATGGCTCCTGTTTCCTTTTATCTGCTACAATCTCTTCTCGTTCTTTCATTGATGCAAGATTTTACTGTTTCCTGAAGCAGATTCTTATTTCCTTGACAACAATTTCATGTCAAAGAAAACCCACACACTTGTGAACACCAAAAGCAGGCGACCCCCACTCGTTCTCCCACTCAGTCATAGCTGTATAGCAATAAGCTCTTATCTGGAGTCACCTGTTTTACAGAATTGTCATGGTGATGGATTATAGTGTCCTCATAAACACTGACACAGAAAACCAGAGTTCCCACTGCTACCAAAAAAAGTTAACTTCTAAACAGTTATGTTTTTTCTTATTATTTCTTTCCTAACAATTGCCCTAAATAAAGTTCAATAAAAAATGCTAAATGTGATTTGATTTAGAAGATTGGCGGCAATGGGTTTATATGTGACAAGGAACCCTGGTGGTGCAGTGGTTACATGTTCAGCTGCTAACTAAAAGGTCAGCATTTTGAATCTACCAGCTGCTCCTTAGAAACCCTGTGGGGCAGCTCTCCTCTGCCCTGTAGGGTCACAATGAGTTGGAATTGACTTAACTGCAATGGGTTTAGTTTTTATATATGACTATGATATTGGTGGACATTTGCTATTTATGTCTTTCATCCTTTCCATAAGATAGAAAAATTTTTGTAGGATTCAAATATCAAATTATTTTTCACTCAGCATGGTAATACTCAATGTATTAGAATGAGAAAAACAGTTAAACTTGGTAATAGGAATATGTAATGTGAAGAAGGAGGATAATGTTGGAGATAGGATATGCATAATTAATAAAAAGAATCACAGAGGTCAGAGTTTATAAAGAGAAGGTGAATTTGGTACTATTATTTCCATTACAGAACTTTAGGTGGCTTAGATTTTGTATGCATAAAAATTAATTAATCAACAAGTTGTCCACTGAGAACTCACTGGATCTGACCACAGAGTTGGGAAATAAAAAATGTTTCCTGTACTCAAAACATCTGTGAGAGACAGAAAAGTAGTTTCGAGAACAAAGTACTTTATTTTTCATTGTAAAGCCAAGATTTTGAGGGTTGGGAAGCATAGAATAAGCTGGCCACAGCTAATGTGTTAGCGATGGCATTTAACTGCAAGAATCTCTGGCTTAAGTTTTATGCTCTTTCCATCTACAAAAAGCCTTCTGACTCACTAAATATTTATGGGAGTTCAGAGAGAGGAGGATTAATTTGGCTTTAAGTTCTCAGGTGAGCTTTCTGAAGCAGAAGTAACTTGAGTTGGTCCTTGAAGAAACAACGCAATTTTTTTTAAAGTGGAGAACTGTCAGGAAGGTTGTCCAGACCTAGAGGAGAGGAGGCCCAAAAGTGCAAAGCCAGTATGGCAGGAATGCAAATATGATGACCCAGGGACACATGCAGAACTTCCGGGCTGGAGCAAATAAGCATATGCTGGGAAATATCATGATATAAGACAGATGGGTACAAGGAGCCATTGTTGATGGGACTTGAGTGCCAGAGAGTGGACAGCAGCAAACAGAGTTCACATGGGAGGAAACAGGAAATCATTGTATGTTCCCACTACATAATGACAGCAGGGTTTTAGAAAGGCAGTCAGGGGAAGGAGTCTAGAAGGCCTTGAATGAGAAGACAAGAGAGGCAAGAAGACCAAAGACAAAAACCTCAATGGGATAAATTGCATTTTTCCTTTCACTGAGCTAGCTATTTGCAATTACCTCTACCTAGAAAGTGTTAGCTGAATAGGGGAGAAAAGGGAATATGCTGATATTGGCAGCCACCTGATTATGGAGAGCTTTGATC
This sequence comes from Loxodonta africana, assembly GCF_030014295.1. Classification (NCBI taxonomy): domain Eukaryota; kingdom Metazoa; phylum Chordata; class Mammalia; order Proboscidea; family Elephantidae; genus Loxodonta; species Loxodonta africana. The sequence continues at coordinate 31,713,164 of NC_087367.1, forward strand.
ATGCTAATAAGGGGACAAAAGTTTTCCGAACTAGGCTGAGGCTCCTCAGAGGGCCGTGGGTTCCTATAATGAATCTAAAAATCCATATTTGAAAAAAGTAACATTTTACATCTACGTAAATTTTAATTTTGCAGTATTTTGTAAGTCATGTTTATTAGTCAACTGCAAATTTATTTAAAAGGTTAAATGAATTCGTAATAGTATTTTTGTCTTCTGTTTTTTTTCAAGCATCAAACGCACTAAAAGCACAACTTCTGCTATGTGAGGGTTTGTTTGTGAAATACTTAAAAAAAAAAAATATTTAGAATCTCTGAATATTTTTTTTTTAAGTATAAAAAAAAGTGAGAAGTAACACTGAAGTATTTTCAGCAGAGTGATATGGCCAGGTTTGCATTCTGACAGCTTGTTGAGAATGAATTTGAGTAGATCAAGGCTAGAAGGACAATGATTATAGATTAGATATAAATTTGAGAGCTTGTATTAAGGCAGTGAGAGTAGGGACAGAAAGAGTATATATAGAGAAACAGGTATATTCAAGCAATATTCAAGAGATGAACTTATACATGGCAGTTGAGACAGCTGGGTGGGTTTTGGCATCTGAGAAGTAGAAATAATAATAGAGCCTAAGACAAAGATGAAATGTCTAAGAGAATGGAGGGAGACTGATATGTCAAAAAGATTCCAGAAAGCTGATCCTTAACTGTACTTCTAATTCACTTTGTGAACTTGTACATGGGTCTCAGAAAAGTGGAGGTGAGGGTGTGGAAGCAGGATGTGTGGTGACAAAGGAGCTAAGTCTAGATTCTAAATACCGAATTGGGTCCTGGACCCACTAAAACAGATTCTGATGTTGTATGTGAACTGCCAGATGTCAATACCCTGGAAGTTTTTGTCTCTAGTGAAAATTAGAAACACTCCCTAAAGCTTGACCCTAATCTTCATCACCGGGAAGTAACAGTGCAATTTAGAAACATGGTACAGACTTCCAGATGGAAGTTGAGGCAGTCAGGTAGAATTTGGCTTCTAGGAAATAGAAGTAATAGCTGGATCTGAGACACAGATAAACAGTCTGAGGGAAGGGAAGGAACCTGTGCTGCAAAGATGTGGAGGGAAGACAAAGGGCTTTCCTGCTTTAGTCTCTGATGAATTCTTACTATTTGCTCTCTTATGATGATGAAAGAGCAAATATTAAAAATCCTGCTATTAAATTAACAAAGGAACAATGTCCTTCAAGAAACAAACTGATAAGTCCATTTTTATTTTAATTGCACTGTGTGAGTCAAGAATATCTTTGGGGAAATGGATGGAGATATAGAGCCTAAAAACAAACTAGAAAAAAAAACAAAGCCAGTACCGTCAAGTCAATTCCGACTCATAGCGACCCTATAGTACAGAGTAGAACTGCACCATGGAGTTTCCAAGGAGCACCTGGTGGACTCAAACTGCCAACCCTTTGGTTAGCAGCCATAGCACTTAACCACTATGTCACCAGGGTTTCCATATAGAGCCTGGAATCCAAATATTCAGTCATTGAGGTAAAGACTCAGATGAAGAGCAATGGATCAACTGGTGGGAAGACCCAAACCCTGAGTTCCTAGAAATAACATGGTTGCAGGGACCAGTGTCCATGGCAACATGGATCAAAAGCAGCGGTAGGAATTGAAAGCACCTGGCAATGTGATTAACCTAATGTCCCAAGGATGAAAGTTTGTCTTAATGGAGCCTTAGTGTATATCCACCTCTTTGCCAAGCTGTGCTGAACATATAACACCATCTCTACCCTCAAGGAGCTCACAGTCTGTGTAGCACTATGAGGTAAGGGACAAGAAAGTACAGTTGACCAGAGCTCAAACCCAAAGGCCAAGAAATAAGCATGTAATCTTGATGAAACCAGGAGCCCTTGTGGTAGAATGGTTAAGTGCCTGGCTGCTAAACAAAAGGTTGGTGGCTGGAACCCACCAGCTGCTCCGAGGAAGAAAGACGTGGCAATCTGCTTCCATAAAGATTAAAAAAAACCTTGTAAATCAAGCAGTTCTACTCTGTCTATAGGATCGCTATGAGTTGGAATCAACCCAACGGCAACAGGTTTTGTTTAATCTTTACAGAAGCAGACTACCACATCTTTCCCTCGTACAGTAGCTGATTGGGTTCAAAGCAGCCAAGTACTTAGCCACTGCTCCACCAGTACTCCTTGTTATGTGCATAGGAGACTTATACCCTACTTGAATCATTAGCAAAACTTCATGTTCATTTTGCAAATAATATGCATCCCATGATAATTTCCATATGTATTACATTTTCCAGAAATTTAGCTAGATCCATTTGAAATTATTATTTTAAAATGCATTGTGTCCAGGTTATAAATTAGATTATGTGGTATAAATAAACTTCTTTTGAACTTCAAGAAGGGTTATCCTTAATACCAAATGATCATCAAAGACTTACTTTTTTAGTTATTAAAGAAAAAATTAATAGCCTCTTTACCTTTCTAAAATTACATATCTTAACTTCTGTTTTCCTATTACAGGAAGTTCTAGTCATTAAGTTTTCCTTCTAAAGGCAACTATTTTATATAAATTTTCACCTCTTTCTCTTAATCATTTTGTTTCATATTCTTTAACTTCTTCCTAGTTGAGTTATCCATAACAAATTATCCTTTCACCATACTTATTCAATCTGTAAACTGTGCAAATAATCTGAGAAGCTGGACTACTTGAAGTACAAGGCATCAGGATTGGAGGAAGACTCATTAACAACCTGTGATAAGCAGATGACACAACCTTGCTTGCTGAAAGAGAAGAGGATTTGAAACATTTACTGATGAAGATCAAAGACTACTGCCTTTGTATGCATTATACCCCACCTAGAATCTCATTTTGTGAATCGTAAGAGTGACCTCTTTGTGTTTTATTTTCCCAACATGAAAATAACCTGAGCTAACTCTTATAAAGTTAAATTTATAAACTAAATTTTACTCGTAATTTTATAAAGTTGGGTGCCAGGGTTTCTACTCAAATGAGTTTTCATCTAAAAGAAAATCTATTATTCCATCTTTGATGAAGTGTCTGTGGCTATTTTCTATATATTCAGTGGCTACTACAATTATGCCTTCTTGGGTGGGGATAGAAAAACACTAAATAGACAATAGATAAGTGGTAACTTTGGTGAAGCATAAAATAGTACACAATACTGGGGAAGCCAGCACAACTTGACCAAGGCAAGGTCATAGAAGCTCCATGTTGTTGTTGTTGTTAGGTGCCATCGAGTCGGTTCCAACTAATAGCAACCCTATGCACAACAGAATGAAACACTGCCCGGTCCTGAGCCGTCCTCACAATCGTTATGCTTGAGCTCTTTGTTGCAGCCACTGTGCCAATCCACCTCACTGAGGGTCTTCCTCTTTTCTTCTGACCCTGTACGTTGCCAAGCATGATGTCCTTCTCCAGAGACTGATCCCTCCTGACAACATGTCCAAAGTATGTAAGATGCAGTCTCGTCATCCTTGCTTCTAAGGAGCATTCTGGTTGTACTTCTCCTAAGAGAGATTTGTTCGTTCTTTGGTGGTCCATGGTATATTCAGTATTCTTCGCCAACACCACAATTCAAAGGCATCAATTCTTCTTTGGCCTTCCTATTCCTTGTCCAGCTTTCACATACATATGATGTGATTGAAAATATCATGGCTTGGGTCAGGCGTACCTTAGTCTTCAAGGTGACATCTTTGCTCTTCAACACTTTAAAGAGGTCCTTTGCAGGAGATTTACCCAATGCAATGTGTCTTTTGATTTCTTGACTTCTGCTTCCATGACTGTTGATTGTGGATCCAAGTAAAATGAGATCCTTCACAACTCCAATCTTTTCTCTGTTTAGTTTATCACGATGTTACTCATTGGTCCAGTTGTATTTTTGTTTTCTTTATGTTGATGTGCAATCCATACTGAAGCTGTGGTCTTTGATCTTCATTAGTAAGTGCTTCAAGCCCTCTTCACTTTCAGCAAGCAAGGTTGTGTCATCTGCATAACGCAGGTTGTTAATGAGTCTTCCTCCAATCCTGATGCCCTTTTTTCATATAGTCCAGCTTCTCAGATTATTTGCTCAGCATGCAGATTGAATAGGTATGGTGAAAGAATACAACCCTGGCTTACAGCTTTCCTGACTCTAAACCAATCAGTATCCCCTTATTCTGTCCGAACAACTGCCTCTTGATCTATGTAAAGGTTCCTCATGAGCACAATTAAGTGTTCCAGAATTCCCATTCTTCGCAAGGTTATCCATAATTTGTTATGATCCACACAGTCGAATGCCTTTGCATAGTCAATACAACACAGTTAAACATCCTTCTGGTATTCTCTGCTTTCGGCCAGGATCCATCTGACATCAGCAAATGATATCCCTGGTTCCACGTCCTGTTCTGAAACCAGCCTGAATTTCTGGCAGTTCCCTGTTGATATCTGTTGCAGCCATTTTTGAATGATCTTCAGCAAAATTTTGCTTGTGTGTGATATTAATGATATTGTTCTAAAGTTTCCACATTCGGTTGGATCACCTTTCTTGGGAATAGGTATAAATATAGATATCTTCCAGTGAGTTGGCCAAGAAGCTGTCTTCCATATTTCTTGGCATAGAAGAGTGAGCACCTCCAGCACGTATCCATTTGTTGAAACATCTCAATTGATATTCCATCAATTACTGGAGCCTTGTTTTTGCCAATGCCTTCACAGAAGGTTGGACTTCTTCCTTCAGTACCATCTGTTCCTGATCATATGCTACCTCTTACAATGGTTGAATATCAACTAATTCTTTTTGGTATAATGACTGTTTGTATTCCTTCCGTCTTCTTTTGATACTTCCTGCATCGTTTAACATTTTCCTCATAGAATCCTTCACTATTGGACTTGAGGCTTAAATTTTTTCTTCAGTTCTTTCAGCTTGAGAAACACCGAGCGTGTTCTTCCCTTTTGATTTTCCATTTCCAGCTCTTTGCACATGTCATTATAATACTTTACTTTGTCTTCTCGATCCACCCTTTGAAATCTTCTGTTCAGTTCTTTTACTTCACCAATACTTCCTTTTCCTTTAGCTGCTCGACGTTCAAGAGCAAGTTTCAGAGTCTCCTCTGACATCCATCTTGGTCTTTTCTTTCTTTCCTGTCTTTTCAACGACCTCTTGCTTTCTTCATGGATGATGTCCTTGCACAACTCGTCCGGTCTTTGGTCACCAGTGTTCTATGCGTCAAATCTATTCTTGAGATGGTCTCTAAATTCAGGTGGGATAAACTCAATGTCATATTTTGGCTCTTGTGGACTTGCTCTGATTTTCTTCAGTTTCAGCTTGAACTTGCATATGAGCAATTGATGGTTTGTTCCACAGTTGGCTGCTGGCCTTGTTCTGACTGATGATATTGAGCTTTTCCATCATCTCTTTCCGCAGATGTAATCAATTTGATTTCTGGGTGTTCCATCTGGTGAGGTCCATGTGTATAGTCACCGTTTATGTTGGTGAAAGAAGGTATTTTCAATGAAGAAGTCATTGGTCTTGCAAAATTCTATCATTCGATCTCCAGCATGGTTTCTATCACCAAGGCCCTATTTTCCAACTACCGATTCTTCTTTGTCTCCAACTTTCCCATTAAAATCACCAGTAATTATCAATGCATCTTGATTGCATGTTTGATCAATTTCAGAGTGCAGCAGCTGATAAAAATCTATTTCTTCATCTTTGGCCCTAGTGGTTAGCGCATAAATTTGAATAATGGTGGTATTAACTCATCTTCCTTGTAGGCGTATGGATAAAATCCTATCACTGACAGCATTGTACTTCAGGATAGATCTTGAAGTGTTCTTTTTGACTATGAATGCAACACCAGTCCTTTTCAAGTTGTCATTCCCAGCATAGTAGGCTATATGATTGCCCGATTCAAAATGGCCAATACCAGTCCATTTCAGTTCACTAATGCCTACGATATTGATGTTTATGCATTCCATTTCATTTTTGACAATTTCTAATTTTCCTAGATTCATACTTTGCACATTCCAGGTTCTGATTATTAATAGATATTTGCAGCTGTTTCTTCTCATTTTGAGTTTTGCCACATCAGCAGATGAAGGTCCCAAAAGCTTTACTCCATCCATGTCATTTAAGTTGACTCTACTTTGAGGAGGCAGCTCTTCCCCCATCATCTTTTGAGTGCCTTCCAACCTGGGGGGCTCATATTCCAGCACTATATCAGACAATGTTCTGCGGCTATTCATAAGGTTTTCACTGGCTAATACTTTTCAGAAGTAGGCTGCTGGGTCCTTCTTCCTAGTCTGTCTTAGTCTGGAAGCTCAGCTGAAACCTGTCCTCCATGTGTGACCCTGCTGGTATCTGAATACCGGTGGCGTAGCTTCCAGCATCATGGCAACATGCAAGCTCCCACAGTAAGATAAACTGACAGACACGTGGCAGGGGGGAAGCTCCACAGACACATTCAAACTCCCTGAGGGACTGAATTGCTGGGCTGAGGACTCTGGAGACCATGGTCTCTGGGAACTTCTAGCTCAACTGGCATAACATAGTTTGTAAAGAAGTTGTTCTACATTCTACTTTGGTGCATAGTGTCTGGGGCCTTAAAAGCCTGTGAGCCCCCATCTAAGACACTCCACTGGTCTCACCCCTTCAGGAACAAGGGAGAATGAAGAAAACTAAATATTCAAGGAAAAGATCAGCCCAAAGGACTAATGGACCACAACTGCCATGGCCTCCACCAGACTGAGTCCAGAACAACTAGATGGTGCCCAGCTACCAACACTGACTGCTCTGACAGGGATCACAACAGAGGGTCCCAGACAAATCTAGAAAATAATGTAGAACAAAATTCTTACAGAAAAAAGACCAGATTTACTGGCCTGACAAAAACTGGAGAAACCCTGAGAGTATGGCCCCCAGGATACACTTTTAGCTCAGTAATGAAGTCACTCCTGAGGCTTACACTTCAGCCAAAGACTGGGCAGGCCCATGAAAGAAAATGAAACTAAAGGGGCACACCAGCCCAGAGGCAAGGAATGGAAGGCAGGAGGGGACAGGAAAGCTGGTAATAGGGAACCCAAGGTTGATAAGGGAGAGTGTTGACGTGCCATGGACTTGTTAACCAATGTCGTAAAGCAATATGTGTACCAACTGTTCAATGAGAAACTAGCTCTGTAAACCTTCATCTAAAGTACAATAAAATAAGTAAAAAATTAAATAATAAAAAAAGAATTATACCTTCTTCATGAATATAGCAGGCTGTGGTGTGCCAGCATTGTTTTCTTCCTATTTCATCATAATGGCAACAACATGTGAAGATCTCATGGGGAAGTATATCTATAAATACTGGACATGTTTAAGGTACTTTGTGTAAAATGAAATGAAATATTACATTAAAATTTTTTAAAGTTCTGTAGATCACAAAATATTTGCCAATTATTTCTATTCACAATTTTAATATCTTTTATACCATAATATCTCTGTGATATTTGCCCTTGCCAATCCTCAGAGAAAACGGAGAGGTAGCTAATCTCTTTGAATGTGAAGATTTCTCCATGTCTTCAAAAGCCCCTTCCAAGTTCTATGCATTTTATTACCAATACTGATTTCCAGAAATTAAAGATACATTTATTAGGTTGTCTCCTTTTTGTAATTAGCTGTTTCTCAAACTGCCAAACTTCCTTGCCCCCCTCCTTTAATCCGTATGATATGTAGAGTTAAAAAAAGAAAATAGTCGTTTTCGTGTGAAGTAAACTACTCTTTGTCCTGGAGACAGATGAGAAGGTAGGTTAAACCTTTTTCACCTCTTCTACCAGTCATAATGAGTGCCTGGGTGGTACAGTTGACACTCTCAGCTGCTAAATGAAAGGCTGAAGGTTTGAATCCACCCACAGGCACCTCAGAAGAAAAGCCTGGTGATCTGCTTCCAAAATTTCAGCTACTGAAATTCCTATGGGGCACAATTGTACTATGACACACATGGGGTTGCCATGAGTCAGAATCCATTTGAAAATGGGTTAACTAGTCATAAAACAGACAGGTTGTCTTCTGACCTGTGCTAGTCACAGAGGAGTTGACAGAAAGGAACAGATACAGGGATGATATAAGTTTTTTAAATCTATATGAACCAAAATATGAGTTTGTTGTGGAAGATAAACACCAAAAATTACTGTATGAGAGTTGGGAGGATAGAGATTTTGAGAGAAGGATTAAGAGCAGAATGGAGGTTTATGCATAGCACTAGACATCAGGGCCCTGGTTTGGCTGACTGAAAGGCTCAATGGGAAGAACAGAACAAAATGATGAAAAGCCAGATTTTAGAAAAAAAAATTCAGAAGAATGAGTGATGCATCTGTGAGAGCTACTGTAATATACACCTGTAGATCCATAGATTACAGCCTATCTATCAGTACAACATCCACTCATTTGTCTAATAAGCTTTTATTATCCTCTTGCTCCAGACATTGTTCTTCATTCTGGAAATACAAAAGTTAAAAAAACATGTCCCTCAGTCTTGGGGGGCTTTCATATTAGGAAGAAGGATTTGCTAGATGGACACACCATTTAGAGCACAATTTAATGTCATATTAAGGGAAATCTAAGTATTTAAAACAGTCCTGAAAAAAAAAAAGACAGGGGTAATTGGAATCTATGCAACCTTTGAGAATAGGCCTTTCATAAAGTAGAAAGGAAAAGGGAGCTGTTTGTTTAATTGCTGTTTAAAGGGTGAATTTATCTTGCTTAGTTCTAGTCACAGATACAGGGACATTTACAGTGTTGTTGTTAGGTGCCATCAAGTTGGTTCTGACTCAGAGCAACCCTATGTACAACAGAACAAAATATTGTCCAGTTCTGCACCATCTTCACAATCCTTGCTGTATTTGATCCCACTGTTGCAGCCACTGTGTCAGTCCATCGCTCTACTTTACCGTATATGATGTCCTTCTCCAGGAAGTGGTCCCTTCCGATAACGTGTCCAAAGTATGTGAGACAAAGTCTCGCCATCTTCATTTCTAAGGAGCATTCTGGCTGTACTTCTTCCAGGACAGATTTGTTTGTTCTTCTGGCCCAAACTCTTTGCCACCAAGTCAATTCTGACTCATAGTGACCCTACAGGACACAGTAGAACTGCCCCATATGGTTTCCAAGGGGCTGCTGGTGGATTCAAACTGTTGACTTTTTGGTTAGCAGCTGAATGCTTAACCACTACACCACCAAGGCTCCATTATTCTGGCATTACAAAGTATATTCAATATTCCTTGATAACACCATAATTCAAAGGCATCAATTCTTCTTCAATCTTCCTTATTCATAGTCAAGCTTTCACACGTATATGGGGCTATTGAAAATACCATGGCTTGTGTCAGATGCACCTTTTTCCTCAAAGTGACACCTTTCCTTTTTAACACTTTAAAAATGTCTTTTGCAGACAAGATCCATCTGACATCAATAACAATATCCTTGTTCCACATCCTCTTCTGAATCTGGCTTGAATTTCTTGCAGTTCCCTGTCTATGCACTACTACAACTATGTTTGAATTATCTTCAGCAAAATTTTACTTACATGTGATATTAATGATATCATTTGATAATTTTCACATTTTGCTGGATCACCTTTATTTGGAATGGACACAAATATGTGTCTCTTCCAGTTGGTTGGCCAGTTAGCTGTCTTCCAAATTTCTTGGCATAGGCAAGTGAGCACCTCCAGCATTACATCCACATGCTGAAACATCTCAATTGGTATTCCATCAATTCCTGGAGTCATTTTTCTCCAATGCCTTCAGTACAGCTTGGAATTTGTCCTTCAATACCATTAGTTCTTGATTATATGCTACCTCCTAAAATGGCATTTGCTATACTGAAGTCCATTTCTAAGTGGTGTTGAGGAACACTGAAATATTCTTGGACTATGACCAGAGCCACTTTGGTTTTTGTATCTTCACTTACGTGAAAAGATTGATTCATGACTTATAGCACCTATGACATCTAAAGTACTAGGATATCTAATTGCATCATTTTTTAAAAGAAGGAATAGAGAAAAATTTTCAATTGGAGATACTCCAGGGATTGGTTTTAGGTCAGCTTGTGAATGTTTCCCAACTTGAGTTCAAATATGCCCTGAATTTGTAAATACTGACCTATTTTATTTTTTTAATAAATGACTTTTTTTTTTTTAATGTGAATAAGCCCTTTCCAGGTAATGAGTACATGAAATAAACTGAAAATAGTACAAGTGAAATTGAAGTAGAGGTCTTTGGATAAAGAAAAATATTAAGTGTAACAATTATAAACCAAAACCAAACCAACTGCCGTAGAGTCATTTCTGACTCATAGCAACTCTATAATACAGGGTGGAACTGCCCCATAGGGTTTCCAAGGCTGTAAATATTCACAGAAGCAGACTGCCACATCTTTTTCCCTTGGAGTGGCTGGTGGGCTACAACCACCATCCTCTTCATTAATAGTCGAGTGCTTTAACAACGGCACTATGGCTGCTCTTATTTCTCATTTCAAAAAGAAAGAGGGTCCCATGAATTCAAAAATATTTGGACCCTAATATTATTATCCTTCTCATGCCATTTCATAGCTAGGTGGGATTTCCTATTCCTCACTATTCACCTCACTGGTTCATGAAAAGTAAAAATTCCATGCGATTTCCAGAGGGGAAGGAAGATAATGCAGACAGGAGTACAGCTCTTCACGTATGTTGGTGTCTTTAATAAAATCTGAAAGACTTAAGAGATGAGGTGAAGATATAGTTAACTGGGAAACATTATTAGGCCAATGTTAGCCCATGTTCCACTAGCCATCATCTATTCTATCAAGTGGAAAAATCAAAAGCAGAAGTACCGTGATAGCCTGGGTGTGTTGCTATGCTGGTCAATATGAATGTGATGTAAGAACTACCAAAGCTGCTCAATAGTTGGGAGTGAAGGAGCGGCTGCTAATAAAATACCCATATGTCCTCCAGCATTATTTTAGTGAGAAATACTTTTCATTACACTTCTGAAAATAGTCTTTTCTGAATATACATTTAATTACATTTTCCAATCCATCAGCAAAGAATTTTAAGTATAATGTATTTTGAATAAGGCCATAAACAGACCGTATGATTCAGTTAAATGAAAGAAGAGATATTTAAATTAGATTTTAAAATGTAGTGGTTTAGCCAATGTGTTATTTATTTTTTTATTTCACAGAGGAAATGATGCTTGAATCAGAATTGAGAGGTAGAAGATTTTCCAGTCCATTGATTCTCAAACATTTTTTTTAATTGGCAAAATCCTTTATTCAAAAGCAATCTTAAGAAATAAATCCTGTAAAATAAAAGCTGCTCTAGTTGATACGTAACCTTCCATGAGATCGCTCTATCTTTGCTGTATCCTCACTCTCTCCTTGTCCCTCAGGACTTGTCTCTGCTTATTTCATCAGCTGGCCTTCTTACTTCCTACTTGTAGACATTTCTCCGAATCTAAGCCTTGACCTTCTCTGTTCACCTCCCTTTCCGCTCAATCTCTTCCTCTCCTCAGAGGAGAGTGGCACTACACTCAGGACATCAGACATATCTAGGAATATTCTCACTACTTTATTTTTGTGTTTCTAACTTCTCCATCAGTAGGGAGCATGACTAGAAACTTCTTGGAGTGGGATTTAAGTTACAGGAGAAATAGAAACAGGAGTTACTTATTTGAGAATGCTGTCAACCAAAAACAGAAAGAAAGAAAAACCAATCATTTTCTAGCGAGGCAGAGGAAATGCTGAATCTATAACTGGCTAATTCTATAAAACAAAATAGCAATACCCTTAACATTACACAATCCACATTGTACATTGGTCTATTCCTGCATTTTTGCCTTGATTGTCACTTAATTTTCTTCCTAAATAGTAGTAGCCATTTGGGGTCTTGCCTGTTCATGGCCTTCATATCTGGCCAGACTGTGTTTGCACAGCTAGAATAGTATCACTAAAACATCCTTTCTTAATAGAAGTTGAAGAGTTTTTAAAGGTGCAAGTCAAGTGTGGGCCATTGTTAAGTTACATTCATAGAGAGCACATCTGTGTTTCATGGGAAAGATGATTTTGTGACAATGTGGGTCTCACAGACACTTATGTAAAACGTCTTTATTCTTAGTGAGACATCCTATGTGCCAAACAACTAGTTTTGCTCCTTTATGTATCCTTTCCTTTCATCAACAGTAATTGGGATAATTCATTAATTTATGTAGACAGTTTAGATAAAATTTTATTACAACAGTTATTTATTTCCTTTGATATACCAAAAAATTTTCAAAAAGTCAGGCCAAGTATTATTGTCCCTATGTGTTTTTTTTTTCTTATTTGTTAGATAAGGAAACTGAGAATCATTAAGTGATAGAAGTAAGCCTAAAAATGAAGCCTTCTGTCACCTCAGTCTGGTCTTGACAGCTACATTCTCTTCTGTTCCGTGGAACTCAGTTATGAAGGAAATTCTACTTAGAAGGACGTTTTATTCTAGAGGGAAAGAAAACATAAGCACCTTTGAAAAACTCCAAAACACAAGAAATATACTAAAACATAAAATAAAACACAAGTGAAAGTTCAAATGATATCCTAGACACTTCCACAGAGCCTTGAGTTTTAGAATCCTGTAGCAAACATCAGAGAAACTTGACCCTGACACCTTGCACCATCTTACAGTCATTAGAGATCTATATGGCTCACAATTATTTTATTGTTGTTGTTCCATGGATTACTGGCATTGACAGAAGTTAAAAAAAAAAAAAATACAAGGAATACTATCAAGATTCACAGAAACCCTGAGAGCTCCTTTGTACCCACAAGATTTTTTTCATGTTCATCTGTCTTGTTTAAAATGTAATTGTTAAATTGTGTGTTTCATTCACATCACTGAATGTGGTTATTCTAAGCCTGGATACCTGAGATTTTTAAAAGCAGCTATTACTAGGAGAAACAAATGCTTTCTACAATAATGATTTCATGGCAAATAATTAATATTTGCATTAATTTTGGAAAACATTAGTAACAATATATGATTTTCTCACATGTCTACACAAAGGCAAAGCAACTTCACACACTGGTGCAGATAGAAAAGGTAGCCAAAACTGAGAATGGGTATAAGAAACATTTTATAGTTTATGCAGTATTCCTCACTCTATAACTTTTTTTTTTTTTTTTAATCCTGGGATAGATAGACATGAATCCCTAGGATATGCAAAGTTGGGTTAAAGACAAATCATAAATCACAATTCCCACTGAGCACCTTTGATTGTCCAGGTTAAATTCTGATAAAGTGGATGTTAAGAGAAAAAGCTATTACAAAAGGAAAGGCCTATATTGTTGTATAATGAATACAGAATGTTGTTATTCTTTAATAAACTTTCTATTTTGGAATAGTTTTAGATTTACAGAAAAATTGTGCAATTATCCCAGAAAGTTCCACATAGAAGTGGAGTCAACATAGGGCTATAGACAGAAGCACCAAAGGATGGAAAAATGTATACATCAAGGAAACAGCTACCAAAGAAGAGCAAAAGAGGCAATACCAATTGTCTTAGTCATCTAGTGCTGCTGTAACAGAAGTACCATAAGTGGATGGCTTTAACAAACAGAAATTTATTCTCTCAGAGTCCAGTAGGCTAGAAGTCCAAATTCAGGGTGTCAGCTCCAGGGAAAACCTTTCTCTCTCAGCTCTAGGGGAAGGTCTTTCCCCGGACTAGGAGCTTCTCCATGCAGGAGCCCCAGGTCCTAAGGACACGCTCTGCTCCAAGTGCTGGTTTCTTGGTGGTATGAGGTCTCCCGTCTCTCTGCTCTCTTCAATATCTTAAAAAAAAAAAATTGGTTCTAGACACAATCCAAACGTGTAGATTGAGTCCTGCCTCAATGACATAAATGCCACCTATCCTACCTCATTAACGTTATAGAGGTAGGATTTACAACTCATAGGGAAATCACAGTAGATGACAAAATGGTGGATAACCACACAATACTTGGAATCATGGCCTAGCCAAATTGATACACATATGTTTGAGGAACAAAATTCAATCCATGACATTAATCTCAGATAAAATAGACTTTAAAACAAAATCCACTATAAAAGACAAGGACAATCCAGCATGAGGATATAACCATAATAAATATCTATACACCCAATGACATGGATCCAAAATACATTAAAAAAAAAAACTCTAACAGCACTGAAAAGAGAAACTGACATTTCACAATATGTAGGAGACTTCAGCACACCACTCTTGGTAAAGGACAGGATATCTAGAAAGAAACTCAACAAAGATACAGAAGATCTAAAGGACACAATCAACCACCTTGACCTCATAGACATGTATAGAACACTCCGGCCAACAGCAGTAAAGTATATATTCTTTTCCAATGCACATGGTAAGTTCTCCAGAATAGACCACATCTTAGGCCACAAAGCAACCCTCAACAAAATTCAAAACACTGAGATAATACAAAGCATCTTCACTGACTGCAACACCATAAAAGTAGAAATTAATAGCAGGAAGAGCAAAGGGAAAAAAAATCAAATACATAGAAACTGAATAACACCTTCCTTAAAAATCACTCGGCAATAGAAGAAATAATAAAAAAAAATTTCCTAGAATCAAATGAGAATGAAAACACATCATGTCAAAACCTTTGGGACACAGCAAAGGCAGTACTCAGAGGTCAATTTATAGCAATAGATGCACACCTTAAAAAAAGAAGAGAGGGACAAAATCAAAGAATTAGCTATACAATTCAAACAAATAAAAACAGCACAAGAAGTCCACATCCACCAGAAGAAAGGGAATAATAAAGATCTGAGCATAAATAAATGAAAAGAGAATAGAAACACTATGGAAAAAATCCACAAAACCAAAAGTTGGTTCTTTGAAAGGATCGACAAAATCAACAAACCATTGTCAAATGGACAAAAGTAAATCAGGAGAGGATGTAAATAACCCAAATAAGAAATGAAATGGAAGACATTACAACAGACCCAGCTGCTGAAATAAAAAGCATCATAACAGAGTACTATGAAAAACCACACTTCAATTAATTTGAAAACCTAGAGGAAATAGATAAATTTCTAGAAACACACTACTTACCTAAGCTAACACAAACTGAGGTGGAAAATCTGAACAGACTCAAAAGAACAGAAGAGATTGAAAAAGTGAAAAAACAAACAGATAAACAAAAACTCCCAACAACAACAACAACAAAAGCCCTTGTCCAGATGGCTTCACTGGAGAAGTCTTCCAAACATTCAGAGAAGAGCTTGCACCAGTACTACTCAAACTATTTCAGAACATAGAAGGAAACAGATACTTCCAAATTCATTCTATGCAGCCACCACAACCCTGATACCAAAACCAGGCAAAGACACCACGGAGCGGGGGGTGGGGGAATTACAGAGCAATATCTGTCATGAATGTAGATGAAAATAACCTCAACAAAATTCTGTCCAATAGAATTCAGCATCATATAAAAAAATAATATACTCAACCAAGTGAGATTCATATCTGGTATGCAAGGATGGTTCAACGTTAGAAAATTAATCAATGAAATCTGCTACACAAATAAAGCAAAAGAAAAGAATTGCACGATCATCTCAATCGGTGCAGAAATGGCATTCAATAAAGTCCAACACACATTCCTGATAAAAACTCTTAATAAAATAGGTATAAAAATAGGTATAGAAGGGAATTTTCTCAACATGATAAAGGATGTCTATAAGAAACCAACAGTCAACATCATTCTGTATGGAGAGAGGCTGAAAACATTTCCCCTGAGAACAGGAACACTCCTATTTAACATTATGCTGGAAACCCTAGGTAGAGCAATAAGGAAAGAAAAAGAAATAAAGGACACCCAAATTGGTAAGGAAGAAGTAAAATTGTCCCTGTTTGTGGATGAGATGATACTATACATAGAGAAAACCAAAAGACTCCACAAGAAAACTACTAGAACTAATAGAAAGATTCAGGACAGTAACAGGATACAAGATAAACACACAAAAACCAGCTGGATTCCTATACACAAGTAAAGAGAACTACAAAAAGGAAATCGGGAAAGCAATATCATTTATAATAGCCCCTAAAAATAAAATATTTAGGAAAAAAAATCTAACCAGGGACATAAAAGACCTGTTCAAAGAAAACTACAGAACACTCTTGAAAGAAATCAAATGATACCTACATAAATGGAAAAACATACCATGCTCATAGATAGGTAGACTCAACAATGTGAAAATGCCAATTCTCCCTAAAGCAATCTACAAATACAATGCAATCTTGATCCAAATGCCAACTGCATTCTATAATGAGATAGAAAAACTAATCATTAACTTTATATAGAAATGAAAGAGGTCCTGGATATGTTAAGCACTACAGAAGAAGTAGAATAAAGTAGGAAGACTTGTACTACCTGACCTCAGAACCTGCTATACAGCTATGATAGTTAGAACAGCCTCGTACTGATACAACAGACACATTGAACAATGGAACAGAATTGAGAATCCAATTGTAAATCCATCCACCTATGGTCAACTGATTTTTGACAAGGGCCCAAAGTCCATTAAAGGGGAAAAGACAGTCTTTTTAATAAATGGTGCTGGCAAAACCAGATGTCCATCTGTAAAAAAATGAAACAGGACTCATACCTAACACCATACACAAAAACTAATTCAAAATGGACCAGAGACCTAAACATAATACACAAAAAACTCTAAAGATTATAGAAGAAAAAATAGGGTCAATGCTAGAGGCCCTAATACTTGGGATAAATAAGATACAAAACAAAGCTAACAATACACAAACACTGGAAGATAATCTAGATAACTGGGATCGTCTAAAAATTAAACACTTATGCTCATCAAAAGGCTTCACTAAAAGAGTAAAATGACAACCTACGGACTGGAAAAAAAATTGGCTATGACAAATCCAACAAAGTTCTCATCTCTAAATCTACAATAAAATCCACACTTCTACAACAACAACAAAACAATTCAATTAAAAAACGGGCAAAGGATATGAACAGACACTTCACCAAAGGAAACATTCAGGCAGCTAACAGACATGAGAAAATGCTTGTGATCTCTAGCCATTAGAGAAATGCAAATCAAAACTACAATGATATACTATCTCACCCATACGTTTCTGCCACAAATCATAAAAACAGAAAATAAACAAATGTTAGAGAGGCTATGGGGAGATTGAAACTCTTACGCACAGCTGGTTCGAATGCAAAATGGTACAACCATTTTGGAAAACTTTACGGCATTTCCTTAAAAAGCTAGAAATAGAAAGACCAAACGATCTACCTATCCCTATCCTAGGAATATATCCTGGAGAAATAAAAGCCATCACAGGAATAGACATATGCACATCCATGTTCATTGCAGTCTTGTTCACAATAACAAAAAATAGAAACAACCTAGGGGCTCATCAACAGATGAATGGATAAACAAATATGGCACAAACACACAATGGAATACTATACAACAATAAAGAACAATGATGAATCTGTGAAACATCTCACAACATGAATGAATCTGGAGGGCACTATGCTGAGTGAAATAAGCCAATCACGAAAGGACAAACACTGTGTGAGACCAATATTATAAAAACTCATGAATAGGTCTATACACAGAAGGAAACAATCTTTGATGGTTATGAGGACTGAAAGAGACGGGGAGAGAAAACCACTAACTAGAAAACAGATAAGTGGTAACTATGGTGAAGGGTAAGACAGTACACAATACTGGGGAAGTCAGCACAACTTCACCAAGGCAAGGTCATGGAAGCTCCATAGACACATTCAAACTCCCTTAGGGACCGAATTACTGGGCTAAGGGCTGGGAACCATGGTCTCAGGGGACATCTAGCTTAATTGGCATAACATAGTTTATAAAGAAAATGTTCTACATCCCACTTTGTTGAGTAGTGTCTGGAGTCTTAAAAGCTTGTGAGTGGCCATCTAAGACAGTTCACTTGGCCCACCCTATCTGGAGCAAGGGAGAATGAAGAAAACAAAAGACACAAGGGAAAAGTTAGTAAAGGACTAACGGAATCCAACTACCACAGCCTCCACCACACTGAGCCCAGCACAACTAGATGGTGCCCAGTTACCACACCAGCTGCTCTGACAGGGATCACAATAGAGGGTTCTAGATCAAGCTGGTGAAAAATGTAGAACAAAAATCTAACACACACACACACACACACACACACACATACATAAAGACCAAACTTACTAACCTGACAGAGACTGGAGAAACCTTGAGAAGATCTACAAAAATTATTTAGAATTCTCCAGCACGAGAAATTTGTCTATTCTCTCCAATGCATTTATTTATATCAGTATGGACTCATAGATACTTATTTTATACTTTTTTGAAAATAATTTTTATTGTGCTTTAAGTGAAAGTTTACAAATCAAGTCAGTCTCTCAAATATAAACTTATATACACCTTACTACATACTCCCATTTACTCTCCCCCTAATGAGTCAGCCCACTCTCTCCTTCCAGTCTCTCCTTTCGTGACCGTTTTGCCAGTTTCTAAACCCCTCTACCCTCCCGTCTCCCCTCCAGACAGGAGATGCCAACACAGTCTCAAGTGTCCACCTGATACATGTAGCTCAATCCTCATCAGCATCTCTCTCCAACCCACTGTCCAGTGCCTTCCATGTCTGATGAGTTGTCTTCTGGAATGGTTCCTGTCCTGGGCCAACAGAAGGTTTGGGGACCATGACAGCCAAGATTCTTCTAGTCTCAGTCAGACCATTAAGTCTGGTCTTTTTATGAGAATTTGGGGTCTGCATTCCACTGTTCTCCGGCTCCGTCAGGGGTTCTCTGTTATGCTCTCTGCCAGGGCAGTCATCGGTTGTGGCCACGCACCATCTAGTTCTTCTGGTCTCAGGATGATGTCAGTCTCTAGTTCATGTGGCCCTTTCTGTCTTTTGGGCTCGCAATTACCTTGGGACCTTGGTGTTCTTCATTCTCCTTTGATCCACGTGGTTGAGACCAATTGATGCGTTTAGATGGTCGCTTGTTAGCATTTAAGACCCCAGACCCCAGACTTCAATTTTGCCAATTGAATTAGATGACCCCTGAAACCATGGTCCCCAAAGCCCCGCCCTTCTCCGCTCACCTTCGAAGCGTTCAGTTTATCCCAGAAACTTCTTTGCTTTTGGTCCAGTCCAGTTGAGCTGGCCTACCCTGTATTGAATATTGTCCTTCCCTTCACCTAAAGTAGTTTTTATCTACTATCTAATCAGTAAATAACCCTCTCCCACCCTCCCTCCCTCCCCTCTCCTGTAACCACAAAAGGATGTGTTCTTCTCAGTTTATACTATTTCTCAAGATCTTATAATAGTGGTCTTATACAATATTTGTCCTTTTGCCTCTGACTAATTTCACTCAGCATAATGCCTTCCAGGTTCCTCCATGTAATGAAATGTTTCACAGATTCATCACTGTTCTTTATGGATGTGTAGTATCCCATTGTGTGAATATACCATAATTTATTTATCCATTCTTCCATTGATGGACACCTTGTTTGCTTCCAGCTTTTTGCTATTGTAAACAGTGCTTCAATAAACATGGGTGTGCGTATATCTGTTCATGTAAAGGTTCTTATTTCTCTAGGATATATTACGAGCAATGGGATTTCTGGGTTGTACGGTAGTTCTATTTCTAACTTTTTAAGGAAATGCCAGAGAGATTTCCAAAGTGGTTGTACCATTTGACATTCCCACCAGCAGTGTATAAGAGTTCCAATCTCTCCACAGCCTCTCCAACATTAATTATTTTGTGTTGTTTGGATTAATACCAGCCTTGTTGGAGTGAGATGGAATCTCATTGTAGTTTTAATTTGTATTTCTCTGATAGCTAATGATTGAGAGCATTTTTTCATGTATCTGTTAGCTGCCTGAATATCTTCTTTAGTGAAGTGCGTGTTCGTATCCTTTGCCCAGTTTTTGATTGGGTTGTTTGTCTTTTGTGGTTGAGTTTTAACAGAATCATATAGATTTTAGAGATCAGGGGCTGGTCGGAGATGTCATAGCTGAAATTTTTTTTTCCAGTCTGTAGGTGGTCTTTTTACTCTTTTGGTGAAGTCTTTAGATGAGCATAGGTGTTTGATTTTTAGGAGCTCCCAGTTATCTGGTTTCTCTTTGTCATTTTTGGTAATGTTTTGCATTCTGTTTATGCCTTGTATTAGAGCTCCTAACTTTGTCCCCATTTTTTCTTCCATGATCTTTATTGTTTTATTCTTTATGATCCACTTGGAGTTAGTTTTTGTGCATGGTGTGAGGTATGGGTCCTGTTTCATTTATTTGCAAATGGATATCCAGTTATACTAGCATCATTTGTTAAAAAGACTATCTTTTCCCCAATTAACTGACAAATATCAGCTGCTCATATATGGATGGATTTATATCTGGGTTCTCAATTCTGTTCCATTGGTCTATGTGCCTGTTGTCGTACCCAGTACCAGGCTGTTTTGACTACTGTGGCTGTATAATAGGTTCTGAAATCAGGTAGAGTGAGGCCTCCCACTTTCTTCTTTTTCAGTAATGTTTTACTTATCCAGGGCTTCTTTCCCTTCCATATGAAGTTGGTGATTTGTTTCTCCATCACATTAAAAAATGTCATTGGAATTTGGATCGGAAGTACATTGTATGTATAGATGGCTTTTGGTAGAATAGACATTTTTACTATGTTAAGTCTTCCTATCCATAAGCAAGTTATGTTTTTCTACTTAGGTAGGTCCTTTTTAGTTTTCTTGTAATAGTACTTTGTAGCTTTCTTTGTATAGGTCTTTTACATCTTTGATAAGATTTATTCCTAAGTATTTTATCTTCTTGGGGGCTACTGTGAATGGTATTGATTTGGTTATTTCCTCTTTGATGTTCTTTTTGTTGATGTAGAGGAATCCAAGTGATTTTTATATATTTATCTTATAACCTGAGACTCTGCCAAACTCTTCTGTTAGTTTCAGTAGTTTTCTGGAGGATTCCTTAGGGTTTTCTGTGTACAAGATCATGTCATCTGCAAATAGAGATAATTTGACTTCCTCCTTGCCAATCCAGATGCCCTTTATTTCTTTGTCTAGCCTAATTGCTCTGGCTAGGACCTCTAGCACAATGTTGAATAAGAGGGGTGATAAAGGGCATCCTTGTCTGGTTCCCGTTCTCAAGGGAAATGCTTTCAGGCTCTCTTCATTTAGAATGATGTTGGCTGTTGGCTTTGTATAGATGCCCTTTATTATGTTGAGGAATTTTCCTTCAATTCCTATTTTGCTGAGAGTTTTTATCATGAATGGGTGTTGGACTTTGTCAAATGCCTTTTCTGCATCAATTGATAAGATCATGTGGTTTTTGTCTTCTGTAGTATTTATATGGTGGATTACGTTAATGGTTTTTCTAATATTAAACCAACCTTGCATACCTGGTATAAATCCCATTTGGTCGTGGTGGATTATTTTTTTGATCTGTTGTTGAATTCTGTGGGCTAGAATTTTGTTGAGGATTTTTGCATCTATGTTCATGAGGGATATAGGTCTATAATTTTCTTTTTTTGGTGGTGTCTTTACCTGGTTTTGGTAATAGGGATATGGTGGCTTCACAGAATGAGTTAGGTAGTATTCCGTCATTTTCTATGCTTTGAAATACCTTTAGTAGCAGCGGTGTGAACTCTTCTCTGAAAGTTTGGTAGAACTCTGCAGTGAAGCCGTCCGGGCCAGGGCTTTTTTTTGTTGAGAGTTTTTTGATTACCTTCTCAATCTCTTTTTTTGTTATGGGTCTATTTAGTTGTTCTACTTCTGATTGTGTTAGTTTAGGTAGGTAGTGTGTTTCTAGGAATTCATCCATTTCTTCTAGGTTTTCAAATTTGTTAGAATACAATTTTTCGTAATAATCTGATATGATTCTTTTAATTTCAGTTGGGTCTGTTGTGATATGGCCCATCTCATTTCTTATTTGGTTTGTTTGTTTCCTGTATTTCTTTAGTCAGTCTGGCCAATGGTTTATCAATTTTGTTAATTTTTTCAAAGAACCAGCTTTTGGCTTTGTTAATTCTTTCAATTGTTTTTCTCTTCTCTAATTCATTTAGTTCAGCTCTAATTTTTATTATTTGTTTTCTTCTGGTGCCTGATGGATTCTTTGTTGCTCGGTTTCTCTTTGTTCAAGTTGTAACGACAGTTCTCTGCTTTTGGCTCTTTCTTCTTTATGTATATGTGCATTTATCGATATAAATTGACCTCTGAGCGCTGCTTTTGCTGTGTCCCAAAGGTTTTGATAGGAAGTGTTTTCAGTCTTGTTGCATTGTATGAATTTCTTTATTGCTTCCTTAATGTCTTCTATAACCCAGTCTTTTTTGAGCAGGGTATTGTTCAGTTTCCAACTATTTGATTTCTTTTCTCTGATTTTTCTGTTATTGATTTCTACTTTTATGGCCTTGTGGTCTGAGAAGATGCTTTGTAATATTTCAATGTTTTGGATTCTGCAAAGTTTGTTTTATGACCTAATATATGATCTATTCTAGAGAATGTTCCATGTGCGCTACAAAAAAAAGTATACTTTGCAGCTGTTGGGGAGTGTTCTGTGTAAGTTTATGATGTCAAGTTGGTTGATTGTAGCAATTAGATCTTCCGTGTCTCTATTGAGCTTCTTACCAGAAGTCCTATCCTTCTCCGAAAGTAGTGTGTTGAAGTCACCTAGTATAATTGTGGAGGTGTCTATCTCACTTTTCAGTTCTGTTAAAGTTTGTTTTATGTTTCTTGCAGCCCTGTCATTGGGTGCATAAATATTTAACATGGTTATATCTTCCTGATCAATTGTCCCTTCAATCATTATATAGTGTCCTTCTTTATCCTTTGTGGTGGATTTAACTTTAAATTCTATTTTGTCAGAAATTAATATTGCCATTTTTTGATTGTTGTTTGCTTGATATGTTTTTTTCCATCCTTTGAGTTTTAGTTTGTTTGTGTCTCTAAGTCTAAGGTGTGTCTCTTGTAGGCAGCATATAGATGGATCATGTTTCTTTACCCAGTCTGAGACTCTCTGTCTCTTTATTGGTACATTTAGTCCATTTACATTCAGTGTAATTATAGATAAGTATGAGTTTAGTGCTGTCATTTTGATGCCTTTTTGTGTGTGTTGTTGACAATTTCATTTTTCCACTTCCTTTGTGCTTGGAAGTTTTTCTTTGTAAATTGTTCCTCATTTTAATAGTAGTTGAATTTATGTTTGAGGAGTTGTTATGTTTTTCTTGGTTTTTATTTTGAATTATGAAATTGTAAGACCTGTTTGTGGTTACCTTAATATTTACCCCTATTTTTCTAAGTAAAAACCTAACTTGTACTGTCCTATATTGCCTTGTTTTCCTCTCCATATGGAAGATGTATGCCTCCTGTATTTAGTCCCTCTTTTTGATTATTGTAATATTTTATATAATGACTTCAATGATTCCTTGTTTGGTGCATTTTTTTCTTTTCTAAATTAATCTTATTTTGTTTTTGTGATTTCCGTATTTGAGTTGATATCAGGATGTTCTGTTCTGTGACCTTGTGTTGTGTTGTTATCTGATATTATTGATTTTCTGACCAAAGAATTTCCTTTAGTAATTCTTGTAGCTTTGGTTTGGTTTTTGCAAATTCTCTAAGCTTGTGTTTATTTGTAAGTGTTTTAATTTCGCCTTCATATATGAGAGAAAGTTTTACTGGAGAGATGATCCTTGGCTGGGAGTTTTTCTCCTTCAGTGCTCTGTATATGTCATCCCATTGCCTTCTTGACTGCATGGTTTCTGCTGAGTAGTCTGAACTTATTGATTCTCCGTTTTAGATGTCTTTTCATTTATCCCTGGCTGCTTTTAAAATTTCCTCTTTATCTTTGGTTTTGGCAAGTTTGATGATAATATGCCTTGGTGATTTTCTTTTTGGATCAATTCTACATGGGATTCGATGAGCATCTTGGATAGATATCCTTTCATCTTTCATGATGCCTGGGAAGTTTTCTGCCTACAGATCTTCAACTATTCTGTCTGTATTTTCTATTATCCCTTCTTGTTCTGGAACTCCAATCACACACAAGTTATTCTTCTCGATAGAGTCACACATGATTCTTAGGGTTTCTTTATTTTTTTTAATTCTTTTATTTGATTTTTCTTCAACTATATTGGTGTCAATTGCCTTATCCTACAACTCCCCTGCTCTGCATTCCAATTCCTCGATTCTGCTCCTCTGACTTCCTATTGAGTTGTCTAATTCTGTAATTTTACTATTAATCTTTTGGATTTCTGAATGCTGTCTCTCTATGGATTCTTGCAGTTTATTTTTCCACTATGTTCTTGAATAATTTTTTTGATTTCTTCAACTGCTTTATCAGTGTGTTCCTTGGCTTTTTCTGTAGATTGCCTTATTTCATTTCTGAGGTCATCCCTGATGTCTTGAAGCATTCTGTATGTTAATTTTTTATATTCTGCATCTGGCAATTCCAGGATTGTATCTTCATTTGGGAAAGATTTTGATTCTTTAATTTGGGAAGTTGTAGAAGCAATCATGGTCTGCTTCTTTATAGGTTTGATATCGACTGCTGTCTCCGAGCCATTTATAAGATACTGTAATGATTTATTTTGATTTTCTTTCAGTATATGTAGGTGGGCTACTAGACTGCACTGTCTTGATTGTTGTAGCCTTTGAATCACTTATGTCCTATTACCAGCTGGTTTGGGCTGTTACCAGATATATAAGCCTAAGAGTCCATTCACTGTTCTTGAATAGAATCAGCTTAGGTGTTCTGATTTTTGGTGACCAAGTGTGTGGTGTAGACTGTCACCTATTAACTTAGAGGAGTAGTGGTGACAGTTGTGTGCACCAGATTCTAGTAGCGGCAGGGGGTCACACTCCAAGGGGGTCAGGATGCTGACAACCTTCCCCCATGTGCCAGTGAGGTAGGTGTGTCTGTATTCCTAAAACACTTTGGGGGGTGGGCTCTACAGCTGTACCTTAGGCACCCAATGCTTGTACCTCTAAAGATTGGCAGGAGTCAGTATCCTCAGGCCCCTTTGGCAGGTGGCTAGGTGGTTTAGGTGGAGCTTCAGCCTTCAGTTCCCTGCTGTGGATCAATGAGGGCTCTGTTTAGTGGGTAGAGGTATCAGACCTGGAAAACTTGTCTTTCCAGTGCTGTACTAAAAGAATTACAGTCAGATCTCTATCAGAATTGTCTTTGCATTATAATAGCCACCTTGTTCCCTGTGGGGATGAAAGCCAAAGACTGTGGATCTCATATGCTTGGCTGGAGCTGTTTCTGTATTTTTACTCCAGTTTAGGGAAGTCAGGGAAGGATTTTTTGTCCCTGGGTTGTTAGCAGCTGCTTCTCTCAGGCCAGGAGAATGGGTTAGGAAAAAAAAAAAACCGGCAGAGCACTTCACTCCCTGGCCCAGGAAATTCCAATGTTAATGAAGCTGCCTGGGGCAAGGAGGGTAGGGATCAGATAGATAGGAGAGAGTAGCACTGGGCAATATAGACAAAGTTAGTTATCTTGCTTGGTGATGACTGTTTTATCTGAGATTCCTGAGGTGCTACTAGCCTGTGTGCACTGGCTGGGTAGAGATTGCCCCAGAGGGTCAGGTCTGTGTCCTGTGCTTGTGCCATCTCAGAATCCTTGGTGAGCTCCTCTGCTCCTATTCCAAAGCCCAGCACCAAGGTTTCCTGGCTGGGATGCTGCACTTCAGGCTCCAAAACCAGTCGCTGCTACCCGGTGATTTCTCCTCCTGTCAGCTGCATCGTTGTGTTGCCTGCATATGCTGGCTGTGTTTCCCCGAGGTTACTTCAGTGGGCTAGGGCTGTGTCCCTTGCTTGCACCCTCTCAGGAAGCCCTGCTCAGCTCCTCTGCTCTTAGTCCAAAGCCCGGTGCCAAGGTTTTCTGACGGGGATGCTGGCTCCAGGCTCCGAAAACAGTCGCTGCCTCCCTGTGGTTGCTCGTTCTCTCGTTAGCCGGGTCAGTGTGCAGCCTGCTCGTGCTGGCTGAGTCTCTACCGAGGTTATCCCAAGGGGTTAGGAGTTAGGGCTGTGTCCTGTGCTTTCCCTGTCTCAGTAAGCTGCATTCAGCCCTGCCACTTGCCACGAGGGAACTGCGAGGGCTTAAGAGTGTGGAGCAGGATGCTGGTTCCAGAAGCAGTTGCTGCTTCAGAGCACGGCTTTTTGCTCCCCTGTCACTCAGGTCAACTCTTTAGGTCTGTGTTTGATCATCAGGGTTCGTAGGTTGTCATGTATGTGATCGATTCACTTGTTTTTCCAAGTCTTTGTTGCAAGAGGGATCCGTGGTAGCTTTTACCTAGTCAGCCATCTTGGCCCTGCTCCTCTTTTATTTTATAA
This sequence comes from Loxodonta africana, assembly GCF_030014295.1. NCBI lineage: Eukaryota > Metazoa > Chordata > Mammalia > Proboscidea > Elephantidae > Loxodonta > Loxodonta africana. The sequence continues at coordinate 31,739,550 of NC_087367.1, forward strand.
TTTGTGTTATAATTTAATACTATTGTATTTACTTTTTGCGGGGAGCAAAAGATTGGCAGTTAGAATCCACCAACTGCTCCTTGGAAACCCTATGTGGCAATTCTACTGTGTCCTACAGAGTTGCTGTGAGTCAGAATTGACTTGATGGCAGCAAGGTTTATTTATTTTGTGGATCAAATTGTTTCAGCTTTGGCCTTTGGGAACTCTTTCCATTGGTTCTATGTCCCTTTAACATACGCTGATCGAAGTGATTTTTTAGCACTTCATTACTTAGTCACTACAAGATGCTCCATGCTCATCTTATATATTTCCTTTACCAGTCGTAAGGAGTAGAATGGAGTTTGAAGACAAAGAAATATGGATTCAAATCCTGCTTCCACAGTTATTTGACTACGACCTTGGGAAGTTATTTAGCATCTCTGAGACTCAGTTTAGTCACTTGTAAAATGAAAACACTACTAACTTCCTATGGTTATTATTAGGTCTAAATGAGAAAACAGATATAAAAACCCTATTTCTAGCACTATACATACTCAATAAATACAAGTTGTTTTCCATTCCTCTTCTCTTTATCACCATTTAGCAGAGCTCCCTACTTCTTTCCTGTCAGTTGTCTCCCTGAATCACTGCCATCTTCTACCAACTGTGGAAGCTTCAAAAACACTGGCCTGGAACAGTCACTCTCGTTACTTACAATCTAGGCATAAACACACAGATCACACATAAACACAGATGCACACACTTGCCTATGCTTGTGTTACTTCACATAAATGTAAGATATTTTCAAGCTATCATGTCTGTTCTTAGTGTGAGGAATGTTTTATATGAAATGCATCATAGCAATAATTTTGTAAAGGTAGTATTTCATTTGGCTGATTTAGACAAATAGGAAAAAATACTCTTCAAATTGAGTAGTTACCATAACAACTGCAGGCAAAGGTTTTATATTTAATTATTTATTTCTAGGGGGAGGGTCAATCATGTCATCATCATTTAACATTTCAGTTTCCATGACAACCAAATTCATTTAGGATTATCTCTAAATATATACCCCAGGTATTTTTTTCTTCAGTGAATCAAGGTCTTTCATTTTATACTAAAGAGATCAAGTCTACCTGGATAAATTCAGTGTAAAAATCTATCAAAAACAATCTTTATCATGTAAAAATGATCACAATCAAATAGGATAACGTTATGGCTACAATCTTTTTTTTCTATTACAATCATATTTATCAAGGAGTTTTAAGGGGAAAAAAAAAATGCCAGAAATAACCAAAGGAAATCCTTAGCAATTTCTAGCAGAAGTTACACACAAAGGAAAGAAGCATTTAGCTCCGAAACTCAGAGCTGGTATTTAGTTGGCATTTTTATGAACAGCTAACCTTTTGGTCACTTCAAGACATGGATGACGCAAGTCTGGTTCCAGTCTGGCTCATTTCTATAACAAAGGATTTTATGGAAGTGAACCTCTTTCTGCTGAAGGTGGAGCTGTAACTTCATTTTTCCTTCAAGTAGTAACATTCCTATTGTTCTTTCTCTTTCCTCATTTTTTCTTTTTTCATTCTTCATTCTTCCTTTTCCTCTTTCCTTTCCTGCACATTTCTCTTTTCTCATTTGACCTGCCACCACCATTTAAGAAGGTGGTAGTAATAGCAGTAAAGCAGATTAGGGGGAAGGTTTTCAATAAACAAACACCTTTCTTGGGTCAAAATACTACTTAGAAAAAAACCCAACCAAAATTCTTCAGCCATTCAAATACAAGTATTTTATAGAACATCATGTTTGGTAAAGTAGAGGGTCAGGGAAAGAGAGGAAGACCCTCAACAAGATGGATTAACACAGTGGCTGAAGCATTGCAATGATTGTGAGGTTGGCACAGGACTGGACAGTGTTTCATTCTGTTGTACATAGGGTCACTATAAGTGGGAACTGACTCGATGGCACCAGCAACAACATAGGAAGAAAACTTTAAAGTGGGACCTCAGCATCCAACCCTTTTTCTGCTTTAGCTTTCAAAATTACTTAATATCCAGAGTCCATTATCATGAGATGATGAATCTGTAATGTATTAGCAGGTACAGAGAAAACCAAAACCCTTGTCATCGAGTTGATTCCAACTCATATTGACCCTAAGAGACAGAGTAGAACTGCCCCATAGGGTTTTCAAGGAGCGCCTGGTGGATTTGAACTGCTGATCTTTTGGTTAGCAGCCATAGCTCTTAACCACCATGTCACAGGGTTTCCATAGAGAAAACGTATGGCTCCAATTCAGCAATTTTTCTAGATATATAATTATTGTTGTGTTCTTTTTGTTCAGATAGGCTCTCAATAGGTTTACCAAAAGTTTAACATAAGAATGGATCTAAGTGAGATATTTTTAAAGATTCTGTTCCCGTTAATTTGCCTTGGATCAACTTAATTCTAATCCACATGGATGATACCACATGATGCTATCATTTTTCTGAGCCTTTTCTAACCCAAACTCTGTAATATCAATCATTATATTAGGAGCGAAAGCAATCGTGGTCCAATTTCACAGCTCAATTATTTTTATTGTTGTCAGGTTTACCTGATCAGCAAGGTCCTCAGATTAGTAATTTGTAGCTACATTTTCCTGTCAGTATTCCTTTGAAGAAAAATCTTTTATATGAAATACATCTTACACACTCACCTTGCTTTCACTATTAAGAACACAGAAAATAAAGATTTAATTATCACAGAAAATGCACAAACTTAGGGAATTGCAGACAGTATATCTAACTTAAAAGTTTATATATTAATTAGGATATTATTATAGCTGACTGTAACATCAATTCAAAACAACAGTGTTTTAAACAATTTAGAAGTATTATACACTCTCATGCAGCAGTATAAAGGCAGGCAACCCAGGGCTGGTATAAGAGCTGAGCCACATGTGGTCATTTAAGAGCATTGTCGTTCTGCCTTTTCTGAGATATGTTCTTGTCCTATAATTCAAGATGTTTTGCCATCATCATCATGTTCCAAGCAATAGAATGGAGGCATAAATTAGAAGTCCCATACTTTACTTCTGCTAGCAATCTATTGTCCAGAGGCACACCTGCTGGTGAAGGCAGCGGTTTTAGTATAGGTGTCTGGTCAGTCATGTGAGAGTTAAAAGAAATAATTCTGTTCCTGTAAGAGAGAAGGGGAGGATAGATATTGGCAGACAACTGTCAGCCTCTGTCAATTTCCATTCTCACTAGAAAGTTGTTTGTGTGCATATGTATTTCTTATTTCCTAAAATTCAAAGGTGATGTAGAGGAAGCCCAAATAGAAGTGTGACCTGAAAATTTCTACTCCTCAGGAAGGTGGGACCTTGAGTCATTCATACACTGCTAAGACATCTGCTCCTAGTGGGTGCTCTTATTATTAACTTATCAGTAATCATTGATCTGCTTTCTAATTACCTAGAGTACTCCAGAAAACCACCACCTTGCTTTGACCCCAAAAGCTGCCATTTCGTATTTTTCTTATTCACTTTTATGTGGATCGGAATTATCTGGTTCTTTATGGTTTTCAGGAAAGGAAGACAGTTGTTTCCTATTCCTGAGGCATTAACTGTGGTCGTCATGGTCTACTTGTTTGCTTACTGGAGTTTTTTCCATTAAGTTATTGCCTTCGTATTGTAGGGCTGCAACAATGAAATACCATGAAGTGGGTGGCTTTAAAAAGCCGAAATTGATTGTCTCACAGTCCTGGAGGCTAGAAGTCCAAATCAGGGTACCAGCTGTGTTGATTCTTTCTGAGGGCTCTGAGAAACTTCCATGCCACTCTCCTAGCCTCTGGTGGCTCCTGGCAATGTTTGGTGTTCCTTGGCTGGCAGAATATCTTCACATTGCGTCTTCCTCTATGTCTGTGTTTGTTCTTCTCTTTTATAACACTCCACTTGAAGGATGTAGGTCACTCCTTACTATTGAACAACCTCATGTTAACCTAAAACATAAAGTACTCAAAGAAAGAGCCTATTTCCAAACAAGGTAATATTCACAGGTATCAGGGGTTAGAACTTCAACAGATCTTTTTGAAGGACACAAGTCAATCTATAAAAATTACTTTCTTTCCTCTTACAACCTTCACACACATACACACACAAGATCTGTTAAATGGGAATAGTTGCAGTTCTCAATTTTATATTATCCAGTAACTTTGAATAACCAAAAATAAAACCCAGTGCCATCGAGTCGATTCCGACTCATAGCGACCCTATAGGACAGAGTAGAACTGCCCCATAGAGTTTCCAAGGAGCATCTGGCAGATTTGAACTGGCAACCTCTTGCTCAGCAGCTGTAGTGCTTAACCACTGTGCCATAATATAGAAATTAAAAATAAATAAATAGTTAGAGAACCCTTGACCATTAGTAATCCAAAAGCCTGGCATGAGCTCTGGAGTTACCTTAAAGTAAAATGTTAAGTGATGAGAAGTCTAAAAATTTCTCCATTCCCATTCTCTTCTTTTTATTCCTAATGATGTTGGTCATTCTTTCAGCCCATTTGTTGTAAGATAAAGAGATATGAGAGAGATAGCTATAAAAATGTCCATGTTTATAATTTCTTCAAACTTAAATAAATATGGGTCTGTAATTTTTAATAAATGGCCAGGAAAATATGCCTAGAGAACCAGGGTTTAACCACCACTCTAAGTTTGCACACCAAAGTATGGGGAACATACTCCAAGTACTTTGAACACTGAGGAAGAGCCTATTACAATAAAAAATAATAATAATGATAATTAACCTAAAATGGTGCTGAAAGGTGTCTTGTTTTTTTTTCCCCCATGAAAAAATTTGTGATTTCCAACACAAAATAGACAATAAATAAGTGGTAAAGGTAAGACAGTACACAACACTGGGAAGCCAGCACAACTTGTAAAGGGCAGGGTCATGGAAGCTTCATAAAAATCCAAACTCCCTGAGTGACTGAATTGCTGGGCTGAGGTTTATGGGGACAATGGTCTCCGGGAACATCTAGCTCAATTGACATAACATAGTTTATAAAGAAAATGTTCTGCATTCCACCTTGGCAAGTAGCATCTGGGGCCTTAAAAGCCTGTGACCAGCCATCTAGGATTCTCCACTGGTCTCACTCCTTTAGGAGCAAGGAAGAATGAAGAAAATAAAAGATACAAGGGAAAGATTAGCCCAAAGGACTAAGGGACCACATCTACCATGGCCTCCACCAGACTGAGTCTAGTACAACTAGATAGTTCCTGGCTACCACCACTGACTGCTCTGACAGGAATCACAATAAAGCGTCCCGGACAGAGCTGAAGAAAAATGTAGAACAAAATTCTAACTCAAAAAGAAAGACCAGACTTGCTGGCCTGACAGAGACTGGAGAAATCCTGAGAGTATGGACCCCAGACACCCTTTCAGCTCAGTAATGAAGTCACTCCTGAGGCTCACCCTTCAGCCAAACATTGGACAGGCCCATAAAACAAAATGAGACTAAAGGGGTACACCAGCCCAGGGGCCAGGACTAGAAGGCAGGGGAGAACAGGAAATCTGGTAATAGGGAACCCAAGGTTGAGAAGGGAGAGTGTTGACATGTCATGGAGTTGTTACCCAGGGTCATAAAACAATATTGGCACTAACTGCTTAGTATGAAACTAGTTTGTTCTGTAAACCTTCACCTAAAGTGCAATTTAAAAAAAAAGGAAAAAGTTATGATTTCCAGTAAAATCTAGTATTCACTTGATCCACAAGAGACTCTGAACTCTAATAGTTCTTACTCTATAGGTCAAGAAACCAATGCAAAGGTTATGCCAATGCTAAGTACATTATATATTGGAAAGCCAAGGAGGTGAACACTGGAAGGGCACACACATCTGTGGAAATAGAGTGATTCGGGCTTGGGTGAGAACTCTATTACCTGATTCTTACCTGTGCCTGCTCAATCAGAGGAGACTTGATGATGGTGCTTTGGATCCCTGAGTATCGAAGTCAACTGAGTACCACTGTATACGATGGTGCTTGAAAGGTCTAATTACTCGTCTTTCCCCAGGGTATGATCTCCAAAGTAAATAGTTATAGGTCTTTTAGGGAAAGGCTAGGGAAATTATTGGTGTATGTACTTGCCTTTTTATTAGAGGGTCCTTCTTTATGGTTCTTGGCCTCTCCTTCAGTTGATGGTCTTTTGGTCTGAAATCAGACTCAGGTTTGAAAACTGGACAAGAGATAGTGATTTTCCATTGGGTGAGCTGACCTGTCTTCTATTCATACATTCTTTAAAGTCTTTTGATTATATATATTAATTACTTTACTCAGCTATTCTTTTTCCTAAAAATGCCACACTTTAATTTCCACCTCCAAAGATCTTTGTGGATCAGGAGCCCCTGGATGTCATTCCAAACTTTCTACCCATAATTATTATTATATTACTATTATGATGTCCAACTTGCTTTAGACAGTTAAGAGCTGCTGACTGGTCTCTGCTATTATAAGATCCTAGCATCTCCTACCATCAGCCCTGGCCTACAGAGTCTAGCTAGAACTGAGCATCTCAATAACATTGGTGCTCCTCACCACACATTGCTTTGTAAATGGAATGTCAATGAGGCCTCCCCATATACACAGTCAGCTTCCAGGTTTTTCTTATGTAGTAGAACATGGTATCACATGGGCTTCCCTGATTTTTTTTTTATTCCATCCTCCACAGCCTGACAGCAGTTCCGGAGTCTCTTTCAAGTCTCTATGAGCTCTCACAGCAACATAATACAACTAGCTCTTAGGGGTCTGTCAGGGTGTTAAGTCCTATGTCAACAAACTCTTCCCTGCCAGATTTATATTCTGTGCTCCGTGGTCTAGTACTCTCAGGTGTGGTATCTGCCAAAACAAACAAGCATATATATATATATGTATGTATAAAAGCTATCAACTAATATATCAAATTCTCTTAAAATTTACAGGTAGATAAAATGCCAAATATTCATACATATATTCTTAAATTAAAAATATTATTACTGACATTTTTATTTTCTTAAATCTTTGAATTTAATTCTAAATATTCTTGAGTTTAATTTTGTATAACCACTAAGGGAGACAATTATTACCTCAGTTAATTGAGATTATGTAACACCTTGAACATGAGACATAGAGCTGTCACCCTCCAGAGAGACTTTTTCTCAAAGACTGGACAACCAAACTGAGCCCATTTCAATGGTCACTGTATTGTTGCCTTCAATACTTCAAAACTATTTAGTGTTGTAGCTCATACAGCCTACTTCTGTTATTCAACTCTCACCCAGGCTGGTCTTTTGACTGGATTTTGCATTCCTTGGGTTTAGAAATAAATAAACATCTTCCTGCCTAACTCTTAAATGCCTTTGAATTTGATAGCATCCTAGTCTATGTACATGTTTTCTTTTTCTATTACTTATAAACCTTGATTGAGTATTGGAAACCTTCATTTCTTTGTGTCATTAGCACTAGACAACACTTTAGTGTATTTAAATTAATTCCCAGCAAATTTTATGTATTTCACATTGTTTTACCCAACTGTGGTCACAACTTACAACATCTGCATACTGATAAATGAGAGTTAAAATGTCGTATTGTGGATTCCTATCAACTGTCAGTTTGTTGTACTTGGGGGCTTGCGTGTTGCTGTGATGTTGTGATGCTTGAAGCTACGGCACCGGTATTCAGATACCAGCAGAGTCATCCATGGAGGACAGGTTTCAGCTGAGCTTCCAGACTAAGACAGACTAGGAAGAAGGACCTGGGAGTCTACTTCTGAAAAGAATCAGCTAGTGAAAACCTTATGAATAGCAGCAGGACATTTTTTGATATAGTGCCAGAAGATGAGCCCCCAGGTTGGAAGACATTCAAAACATGATGGGGGAAGAGCTGCCTCCTCAAAGAAGAGTTGACCTTAATGACATGGATGGAGTAAATCTTTCGGGACCTTCATTTACTGATGTGGCACAATTTAAAATGAAAAGAAACAGCTGCAAACATCCATTATAATCACAACCTGGAATGTGTAAAGTATGAATTTAGGAAAATTGAAAATCGTCAATGAAATGGAATGCATAAAAATCGATATCCTAGGCATTAGTGAGCTGAAAAGGTCTGGTATCGGCCATTTTGAATGGGACACTCATAGAGTCTACTATGCTGGGAATGACAACTTGAAGAGGAATGGTGTTGCATGCATCATCATCTGTACTCCAACAAATTTGAAAACCTAGAAGAAATGGACGAATTCGTAGAAACACACTACCTATGCAAACTAACAGAAACAGATGTAGAACGACTAAATAGGCCCATAAAAAAAGAAGAGATTGAAAAGGTAATCAAAAAACTCCCAACAAAAAAAGCCGTGTTCTGGACGGCTTCACTGCAGAGTTCTACCAAACTTTCAGAGAAGAGTTAACACCACTACTACTAAAGGTATTTCAGAGCACAGAAATGGACAGGGTACTCCCAAACTCATTCTATGAAGCCACCATATCCCTGATACCAAAACCAGGTAAAGACACCACAAGAAAACAAAATTATAGACCTATATCCCTCATGAATGTAGGTACAAAAATCCTCAACAAAATTCTAGCCAATAGAATTCAACAACATATCAAAAAAATAATTCACCATGACCAAGTGGGATTCATACCAGGTGTGCAGGGATGGTTCAACATTAGAAAAACAATTAATGTAATCCACAGCATAAATAAAACAAAAGACAAAATTCACATGATTTTATCAATTGGTGCAGAAAAGGGACTTGACAAAGTTCCACACTCATTCATGATAAAAACCCTCAGCAAAATACGAATAGAAGGAAAATTTACCAACATAATAAAGGGTATTTATACAAAGCCAACAGCCAACAGCCAACATCACCTTAAATGGAGAGAGCCTGAAAGCATTCCCATTGAGATCGGGAACCAGACAAGAAATGCCCTTTATCACCGCTCTTATTCAAGATTGTGTCGGAGGTCCTAGCCAGAGCAGTTAGGCTAGATAAAGAAATAAAGGGCATCCAGATTGGCAAGGAAGAAGTAAAATATCTCTATTTGCAGATGACATGATCTTATACACAGAATACCCTAAGCAATCCTCAAGAAAACTACTGAAACTAATAGAAGAGTTCAGCAGAGTATCAGGATACAAGACAAACATACAAAAATCAGTTGGATTCCTCTACACCAACAAAAAGAACATATAAAAGGAAATCACCAAATCCATGCCATTTACAGTAGCCCCGAGGAAGATAAAATACTTAGGAATAAATCTTACCAGAGATGTAAAAGACTTATACAAAGAAAACTACAGTACACTTCTGCAAGAAAACAAAAGAGATTTACATAAGTGTAAAAACTTACCTTGCTCATGGGTAGGAAGACTTAACATTATAAAAATGTCTACTCTACCAAAAGCAATCTATACATTTAATGCAATTCTGATCCAAATCCCAACGACATTCTTTAATGAGATGGAGAAACAAATCACCTACTTCATATGGAAGGAAAACACACCCCAGATAAATAAGGCATTACTGAAAAAGAAGAACAAAGTGGGAGGCCTTACTTTACCTGATTTTAGAACCTATTATAGCGCCACAGTAGTCAAAACAGCCTCGTACTGGTACAACAGCAGATACATGGACCAACGGAACAGAATTGAGAATCCAGACATAAATCCATCTACATATGAGCAGTTGATATTTGACAAAGACCCCAAAACAGTGGAATGGGGAAAAGGCAGTCTTTTTAACAAATGGTTATGGCAAAACTGGATATCCATCTGCAAAAAAACGAAACACGACCTATACCTCACACCATGCACAAAAACGAACTCAAAATGGATCAAAGCCCTAAATTTAAAATCTATAATGATAAAGATCATGGAAAAAAAAAAAGAGAGACAATGTCAAGAGCCCTAATGCATGGCATAAATATTATACAAAATATTATTAAGAATGCAGAAGAAAAACTAGATAACTGGGAGCTCCTAAAAATCAAACACCTATGCTCATCCAAAGACTTCACCAAAAGAGTAAAAAGACTACCTACAGGCTGGGAAAAACTTTTTAGCTATGATATTTCTGATCAGCACCTGATCTCTAAAATCTACATGATACTGCAAAAACTCAACTATGAAAAGACAACCCAATTATGAAATGGTCAAAAGATATGAATAGACACTTCACTAAAGAAGACATTCAGATAGCTAACACATACACGAGGAAATGTTCATGATCATTAGCCATTAGAGAAATGCAGATGAAAACTACAATGAGATTTCTTCTCACTCCAACAAGGCTGGCATTAATCTAAAAAACTCAAATAATAAATGTTGGAGAGGCTGTGGTGAGATTGGAACACTTCTACACTGCTGGTGGGAATGTCAAATGGTACAACCACTTTGGAAATCGATTTGGCACTTCCTTAAAAAGCTAGAAATAGAACTACCATAGGATCCAGCAATCCACTACTAGGAATATATCCTACAGAAAGTGGTGAGATTGAAACACTTCTACACTGCTGGTGGGAATGTCAAATGGTACAACCACTTTGGAAATCGATTTGGCACTTCCTTAAAAAGCTAGAAATAGAACTACCATAGGATCCAGCAATCCACTACTAGGAATATATCCTAGAGAAATAAGAGCCTTTACATGAACAGATATATGCACACCCACGTTTATTGTGGCACTGTTTACAATAGCAAAAAGATGGAAGCAACCAAGGTTCCCATCAACAGATGAATGGATAAATAAATTATGGTATATTCCCACAATGGAATACTACGCATCAATAAAGAACAGTGAGGAATCTGTGAAACATTTCATAACATGGAGGAACCTGGAAGGCATTATGCTTAGTGAAATTAGTCGGTTGCAAAAGGACAAATATTGTATAAGACCACTGTTATAAGAACTTGAGAAATAGTTTACACTGAGAAGAAAACATTATTTTGGGGTTACGAGAGGGGGGAGTGAGGGAGGGTGGGAGACGGGTATTCACTAATTAGATAGTAGATAGGAACTACTTTAGGTGAAGGGTAGGACAGCACACACTACAGGGGAGGTCACCACAATTGGACTAAACCAAAAGCAAAGGATTTTCCTGAATAAACTGAATGCTTCGAAGGCCAGCGTAGCAGGGGCAGGGGTCTGGGGATTATGGTTTCAGGGGACATCTAAGTCAATTGGCATAATAAAATCTATTAAGAAAACATTCTGCATGCCACTTTGAAGAGTGGTGTCTGGGGTCTTAAAGACTAGCAAGCAGCCATCTCAGTTGCATCAATTGGTCTCAACCCACCTGGAGCAAAGGAGAATGAAGAACACCAAGGACACAAGGTGATTATAAGCCCAAGAGACAGAAAGGGCCACATGAACCCGAGACTACTTAATCCTGAGACCAGAAGAACTAGATGGTGCCCGGCTACAACCGATGACTGCCCTGACAGGGAACACAACAGAGAATCCCTGAGGGAGCAGGAGAGCAGTGGGATGCATACCCCAAATTCTCATAAAAATACCAGACTTGGTCGGGGCCAAGATGGCTTACTAGGTAGACGCTACCTCGGATCCCTCTTGCAAAAAAGACTCAGAAAAACAAGTGAATCGATCACATACATGACAATCTACGAACCCTGAACAACAGACTCAGATTTAAAGAGTTGACATGAGTGACAGAGACAGAGAACGAACAACTACGGGGAAGCAGCGACTGTTTTCGGAGCCTGGAGCCAGCATCCCAGTCAGGTAACCTTGGCGCCGGACTTAGGACTGGGTGCAGGGAAGCTGAACACGACATCTGTGACTGCGCAAACACGGGGCGCAGCTCTAGCCCCCTGAACTGACCCCGGGAGGGGGCCCAGCCAGTCCACGCAGGCAGCACGGCCACGCGGCTGGTGGGAGGAGAAGTCCCCAGGAGGCAGTGACAGGTTTTGGAGCCGGGAGTGCAGCGTCCCAGGCGGGGAACCTTGGCGCGGGGCTTTGGACTGGGCACAGGGGAGCTGAACGCGGCATCCGGTTACAGCGCAAACATGGGGCGCATCCCTACTCCCCTGAACTAACCCCGGGCGGGGGCCCAGCCGGTCCGCGGGGGCAGCGTGGAGACGCGGCTGGAAGGACCAGAAGTCCCCGGGAGGCAGCGACTGATTTAGGAGCAGGGAGTGCAGTGTCCCAGGAGGGGAACCTTGATGCTGGGCTTTGGATTGGCAGCGAAGGATCTGACCGCGGCTTCAGTGGGCCAGACCCTCGGGGACAATCTCCACACAGCCAGCACACATAGGCGACACGCCCCTTGGGAATCTCAGATAAAACAGTCATCCCAAGCAAGATAAGCAACTTTGGCTATATTCCCGGGTGCTACTCTCTGCTGTTTTTCTGAACCCTCCCCTCCCCTTCCCAGGCGGCTTCATTGACATTGGAATTTCCTGAGCCAGAGGGAGAATGGCTCTGACTCCGCGGCTTTGCTTTTCCCTTTTTTTTTTTTTTTTGGTCTTTTCCTAACCCATTCTTCTGGCCTGAGAGAAGCAACCACAAAAAACCCAGGGACCAAAAATCCTTCCCTAATTGGACTAAAAACACAGAACCAGCTCCAGCCAAGCATATATGATCCAAATTTCAGGCTTTCATCCTTACAGGGAACAAGGTGGCTATTATAATGCAAAGGCAGTTCTGATAGGGATCTGACTGCATTTTTTTAGAGGATTTACTGGAAAAACAAGATCCCCTGGTCTGATATCTCTGCTTATTCAACAGAGCCCTAACTGACCCACAACAGGGAACTGAGGGTTGAAGCTCCCCCAAGACCACCTAGCCTCTTGCCCTAGGGGTCTAAGGAGGGTGACACCTACCAATCAGTAGAGGTACTTGCATTGGGGGCCTAAGGTACAGCTGCAGAGCCCTCCCACCAAGGTGCTACAGGAATAGAGACACACCTACCTCACTGACACTTGGGGGAAGCCTGTCAGCATCCTGCCCACCCTGGAGTGTGAACCCCAGCTGCTAATAGAATCTGGTGCACACAACTATCACCACTACTTCTCGAGGTGGATAGGTGTAAGGGTGCAGCACACACTTGACCCAAAATCAGATTCTACTCAAGAATAGTGAATAGACTAAGGCATATACATATAGCAACAGCACAAACCAGATGGTAATAGGTTATAAGTAAGTCAAGGGCTACAACAAACAAGACAGCACAATCTAGTAGCCCATCCACATATATTGAAAGAAAACAAAACAAGATAAGGCTCAGTGAGCAAATATAGAATAAATCACTATTTTTTTTTTTTATATCTTAGTGATGGCTCAGAGACTGCAGTCGATATCAAACCACATAAAGAAGCAGACCATCACAGCTTCTACAACCCCCCAAACAAAAGAATCAAAATCTTTCCCAAATGAAGATACAATCCTGGAATTATCAGGTACAGAATATAAAAAACCTAATTTACAGAATGCTTCAAGACATCACAGATGACCTCAGAAAGGAAATAAGGCAAAGTGCAGAAAAAGCCAAGGAACACACTGATAAAACAGTTGAAGAACTCAAAAAGATTATTCAAGAACATAGTGGAAAAATTAATAAGGTGCAAGAATCCATAGACAGCATGCAGAAATCCAAAAGATTAACTATAAAATTACAAAATTAGACAATGCAATAGGAAGTCAGAGGAGCAGACTTGAGCAATTAGAATGCAGACTGGGAAATCTGGAGGACCAGGGAATTAACACCAACATAGCTGAAAAAAAATCAGTTAAAAGAATTAAAAAAAATGAAGAAACCCTAAGAATCATGTGGGACTCTATCAAGAAGAATAACTTGCGTGTGATTGGAGTCCCAGAGCAGGGAGGGAGGACAGAAAGCACAGAGAAAATAGTTGAAGAACTCCGGACAGAAAACTTCCCTGACATCATGAAAGATGAAAGGATATCTATCCAAGATGCTCATCGAACCCCATTTAAAATTGATCCAAAAAGAAAAACACCAAGAAATATTATCATCAAACTTGCCAAAACCAAAGATAAAGAGAAAATTTTAAAAGCAGCCAGGGATAAAACAAAGGTCTCCTACAAAGGAGAATCAATAAGAATAAGTTCAGACTACTCAGCAGAAACATGCAGTCAAGAAGGCAATGGGATGACATATACAGAGCACTGAAGGAGAAAAACTGCCAGCCAAGGATCATATATCCAGCAAAACTCTCTCTCAAATATGAAGGTGAAATTAAGATATTTACAGATAAACACAAGCTTAGAGAATTTGCAAAAACCAAACCAAAGCTACAAGAAATACTAAAGGAAATTCTTTGGTCAGAAATCCAATAATATCAGACACCAGCACAACACAAGGTCACAGAACAGAACATCCTGATATCAACTCAAATAGGGAAATCACAAAAACAAATTAAGATTAATTAAAAAAAAATGCTCAAAACAGGGAATCATTGAAGTCAATATGTAAAAGACCACAATAATCAAAAAGAGGGACTAAATACAGGTGGCATAGAACTGCCATATGGAGAGGGATACAAGGCGATATAGGACAAAACAAGTTAGGTTTTTACTTAGAAAAATAGGGGTAAATATTAAGGTAAACATAAAGAGGTATAACAACTCCATAACTCAAAATAAAAGCCAAAAAAAACGTAACAACGCAACAAACATAAAGTCTAATACTATGAAAATGAGGATCTCACAATTTACAAAGAAAAATGTCTCAGCACAAAAAAGTAAGTGGAAAAATGAAATTGTCAACAACACACATAAAAAGGCATCAAAATGACAACACTAAACACTTATCTATAATTGTGCTGAATGTAAATGGACTAAATGCACCAATTAAGAGACAGAGAGTCTCAGACTGGATAAAGAAACACGATCTGTCTATATGCTGCCTACAAGAGACACACCTTAGACTTAGAGACACAAACAAACTAAAACACAAAGGATGGAAAAAAATATATCAAGCAAACAATAAGCAAAAAAGAGCAGGAGTAGCAATATTAATTTCTGACAAAATAGACTTTAAACTTAAATCCACCACAAAGGATAAAGAAGGACACTATATAATGATAAAAGGGACAATTGATCAGGAAGATATAACCATATTAAATATTTATGCACCCAATGACAGGGCTGCAAGATACATATATCAAATTTTAACAGAACTGAAAAGTGAGATACACACTTCCACAATTATAGTAGGAGACTTCAACACACCACTTTCGGAGAAGGACAGGACATCCAGTAAGAAGCTCAATAGAGACAAGGAAGACGTAATTACAACAATCAACCAACTTGACCTCATTGACTTATACAGAACTCTCCACCCAGCTGCTACAAACTATACTTTTTTTTCTAGCGCACATGGAACATTCTCTAGAATAGACCACATATTAGGTCATAAAACAAACCTTTCCAGAATACAAAACATTGAAATATTACAAAGCATCTTCTCAGACCACAAGGCAATAAAACTAGAAATCAATAACAGAAAAACTAGGGAAAAGAAATCAAATACTTGGAAACTGAGCAATACCCTCCTGAAAAAAGACTGGGTTATAGAAGACATCAAGGAGGGAATAAGGAAATTCATAGAATGCAACGAGAATGAAAATACTTCCTATCAAAACCTCTGGGACACAGCAAAAGCAGTGCTCAGAGGCTAATTTATATCGATAAATGCACACATACAAAAAGAAGAAAGAGCCAAAATCAGAGAACTGTCGTTACAACTTGAACAAATAGAAAGTGAGCAACAAAAGAATCCATCAGGCACCAGAAGAAAACAAAAAAGAAAAATTAGAGCTGAACTAAATGAATTAAAAAAAATTAGAGAACAGAAAAACAATTGAAAGAATTAACAAAGTCAAAAGCTGGTTCTTCGAAAAAATTAACAAAGTCGATAAACCGTTGGCTAGGCTGACTAAAGAAATACAGGAAAGGAAACAAATAACCTGAATAAGAAACGAGATGGGCCATATCACAACAGACCCAACTGAAATTAAAAGAATCATATCAGATTATTATGAAAAATTGTACTCTAACAAATTTGAAAACCTAGAAGAAATGCATGAATTCCTGGAAAAACACTACCTACCTAAACGAACACGAACACAATCAGAAGTAGAACAACTAAATAGACCCATAACAAAAAAAGAGATTGAAACGGTAATCCAAAAACTCCCAACAAAAAAAAGCCCCGGCCCGGATGGCTATACTGCAGAGTTCTACCAAACTTTCAGAGAAGAGATAACATCACTACTATTAAAGGTATTTCAAAGCATAGAAAATGACGGAATACTACCTAACTCATTCTATGAAGCCTCCATCTCCCTGATACCAAAACCAGGTAAAGACATTACAAAAAAAGAAAATTACAGACCTATAACCCTTGTGAACATAGATGCAAAAATCCTCAACAAAATTCTAGCCAATAGAATTCAACAACATATCAAAAAAATAATTCACCACAACCAAGTGGGATTTATACCAGGTATGCAAGTCTGGTTTAATATTAGAAAAACCATTAATGTAATCCACCATATAAATAAAACAAAAGACAAAAACCACATGATCTTATCAATTGATGCAGAAAAGGCATTTGACAAAGTCCAACACCCATTTATGATAAAAACTGTCAGCAAAATAGGAATTGAAGGATAATTCCTCAACATAATAAACTGCATCTATTTTTTTTTTATGCAAAGCCAACAGCCAACATCACTCTAAATGGAGAGAACCTGAAAGCATTTCCCTTGAGAACGGGAACCAGACAAGGATGCCCTTTATCACCCCTCTTATTCAACATTGTGCTAGAGATCCTAGCCAGAGCTATTAGGCTAGACAAAGAAATAAAGGGCATCCGGATTGGCAAGGAGGAAGTAAAATTATCTCTATTTGCAGATGACATGATCTTATATGCAGAAAACCCTATGGAATCCTCCAGAAAACTACTGAAACTAATAGAAGAGTTTCGAAGAGTCTCAAGTTATAAGATAAACATACAAAAATCACTTGGATTCCTCTACATCAACAAAAAGAACATCGAAGAGGAAATCACCAAATCAATACCATTCACAGTAGCCCCCAAAAAGATAAAATACTTAGGAATAAATCCTACCAAGGATGTAAAAAATCTATACAAAGAAAACTACAAAGCTCTACTACAAGAAATTAAAAAGGACGTACTTAAGTGGAAAAACATACCTTCCTCATGGATAGGAAGACTTAACATAGTAAAAATGTCTATTCTACCAAAAGCCATCCATACATACAATGCACTTCTGATCCAAATTCCAATGACATTTTTTAATGTGATAGAGAAATAAATCACCAACTTCATATGGAAGGGAAAGAAGCCTCGGATAAGCAAAGCATTACTGAAAAAGAAGAAGAAAGTGGGAGGCCTCACTCTACCTGATTTCAGAACCTATTATACAGCCACAGTAGTCAAAACAGCCTGGTACTGGTACAACAACAGACACATAGACCAGTGGAACAGAATTGAGAACCCAGATATAAATCCATCCACATATGAGCAGCTGATATTTGACAAAGGCCCAGTGTCACTTAATTGGGGAAAAGATAGTCTTTTTAACAAATGGTGCTGGCATAACTGGATATCCATTTTCAAAAAAATGAAACAGGATCCATACCTCACACCATGCACAGAAACTAACTCCAAGTGGATCAAAGACCTAAACATAAAGACTAAAATGATAAAGATCATGGAAGAAAAAATAGGGACAACGTTAGGAGCCCTAATACAATGCATAATCAGAATACAAAACATTACCAAAAATGACAAAGAGAAACCAGATAACTGAGAGCTCCTAAAAATCAAACACCTGTGCTCATCTAAAGACCACCGAAAGAGTAAAAAGACCAACTACAGACTGGGAAAGAATTTTCAGCTATGACATCTCCGACCAGCACCTGATCTCTAAAATCTGTATGATTCTGTCAAAACTCAACCACAAAAAGACAAACAACCCAATCAAGAAGTGGGCAAAGGATATGAACACACACTTCACTAAAAAAGATATTCAGGCAGCTAACAGATACACGAGAAAATGCTCTCGATCATTAGCCATTAGAGAAATGCAAATTAAAACTACGATGAGATTCCATCTCACTCCAACGAGGCTGGCATTCATCCAAAAAACACAAAATAATAAATGTTGGAGAGGCTGCGGAGAAATTGGAACTCTTATACACTGCTGGTGGGAATGTAAAATGGTACCACCACTTTGGAAATCTATCTGGCACTTTCTTAAAAAGTTAGAAATAGAACTACCATACAACCCAGAAATCCCACTCCTCGGAATATACCTAGAGAAATAAGAGCCTTCACACAAACAGATATATGCACACCCATGTTTATTGCAGTTCTGTTTACAATAGCAAAAAGCTGGAAGCAACCAAGGTGTCCGTCAACAGATGAATGGGTAAATAAATTGTGGTATATTCACACAATGGAATACTACGCATCAATGAAGAACAGTGACGAATCTGTGAAACATTTCATAACATGGAGGAACCTGGAAGGCATTATGCTCAGCGAAATTAGTCAGAGGCAAAAGGACAAATATTGTATAAGACCACTATTATAAGATCTTGAGATATAGTATAAACTGAGAAGAACACATACTTTTGTGGTTACGAGGTGGGGAGGGAGGGAGGGTGAGAGAGGGTTTTTTACTGATTAAGTAGTAGCTAAGAACTGCTTTAGGTGAACTGCTTTAGGTGAAGGGAAGGACAATACTCAATACATGGAAGGTCAGCTCAACTGGACTGGACCAAAAGCAAAGAAGTTTCTGGGATAAACTGAATGCTTCAAAGGTCAGCGGAGCAAGGGCGGGGGTTTGGGGACCAAGGTGCCCACAGAGAAAGTTAACAGACCTACCCATCAAAATAAAGGAGAAAAACTTAAAGTCTCAATAAAAACAAAATCTACAAAAACAAAAGAAATGAAAAAGAAAACCACAAACAAAAGTAATTCAATACAGGAGAGTAAGAGGAACAAAGAAAACGTAAGCACCACAAAAAAGCACTAAAAAGTGATAACAATAAACTTGCACCTATCCATATTACACTGAATGTTAATGGCCTAAATGCACCCATAAAGAGACCTGAGGTGACAGAATGGATTTTAAAAAAGAAAAACAAAACAAAACAAAAACAGGAACAATCAACATGCTGTCTACAAGAGACACACCTTAGAAACAAAGGAGTAAATTTATTAAAAAGCAAAGGATGGAAAAAAAATATATCAAGTAAATAACTGCCAAAAAAGACCAAGAGTGGCAATGCTAATCTCAGATAAAATAGCGTTTAAAACAAAATCCACCACAGGAGACAAAGGTTAATGATTAAAGGGACAATCCATCATGAAGACTTAACCATAATAAACATCTACTCACCCAATGAAGGGCCCCAAAATACATAATACAAACTTTAACAACACTGAAAAGAGAAATTGGCCGTTCCACAATAGTAGTTGGAGACTTCAACACACCACTCTCAGTAAAGTACAGGACATCTAGAAAGAACCTCAACAGAGATACAGAAATGCTAAAGGGCACAATCAGCCAACCTGACCTCACAGACATATATATAGAACACTCCACCCAATAGCTGCAAAGTACACATTCTTTTCCAATGCACATGGGACATTTTCCAGAATAGACCACATCTTAGGCCACAAAGCAACCCACAAGAAAATCCAAAACATTGAAATAATACAAAGTATCTTCTCTGACCACAATGCCATCAAAGTAGAAAATACGAACAGGAAGAGCAAGGAAAAAAAAATCTATTACGTGGAAACTGAGTAACAGCCTGCTTAAAAACCACTGGGTAATAGAAGAAATCAAAGTTGGAATCAAAAGTTCCTAGAATCAAATGAGAAAGAAAACACATCATACCAATACTGCTGGGACATAGCAAAGGCAGTCCTCAGAGGTCAATTATAGCAATAGATGCACACATTAAAAAAAAAGAAAGGGACAAAATCAAAATATTAGCTACACAGCTTAAACAAATAGAAAGAGAACACCAAAAGAAGCTCAAACCTACCAGAAGAAAGAAAATAATAAAAATCAGAGTAGAAAGAAATGAAATAGAGAAGAGAAAAGCAATAGAAAGAATCAACAAAACCAAACGTTTGTTCTTTGAAAGGATCAACAAAATCAACAAACTCTGGCCCAGCTGAGGGAAGAAAAACAGGAAAGGGCACAAATAACCCAAATAATAAGTGAAATGGGGGATATTACAAGAGATCCAGCTGAAATAAGAGGGATCATAACAGAGTACTATGAAAAACTATACTCCAATGAATTTGAAAACCAAGAGGAAATGGACAAATTCCTAGAAACACTACCTATTCAAACTATCACAAAATGATGTTGAAAATCTGAACAGACCCATAAAAAGAGCAGAGATTGAAAAGGTAACTAAAACAAAACAAAAAAAACTCTGAAAAAAAAAAAAAAAACCCTGGCCCAAATGGCTTCGCTAGAGAATTCTACTAAACATTCTGAAAAGAATTTACTCCAGTACTAGTCAAGCTATTTCAGAACATAGAAAAGGCAGTGATACTTCAAATTCATTCTATGAAGCCAGCATAACTCTGATACAAAAACCAGGCAAAGACACCACAAAAAAAAAAAAAAAAAGGAAAATTACAGACCAATATATCTCATGAATACAGATGCAAAAATTCTCAACAAAATTCTAGCCAATAGAATTCAGCATCATATCAAAAACATAATACACCACAACCAAGTAGGATTCATACCAGGTATACAAGGATGTTTCAACATAAGAAAATCAATGTAATCCATTATACAAATGAAAAGAATCACATGACCAGCTCAATCTATGCAAGAAAGGCATTTGACAAAGTCCAACACCCATTCCTGATAAAAACTCTCAATAGAATAGGTATAAAAAAAAAAAAAAGAAATTTCTCAACATAAGAAAGGGCATCTGTGCAAAACCAATGGCCAACATCATTCCTAACAGAGAGAGGCTGGAAACATTTCCATTGAGAACAGGAAGAGGACAAGGATGCCCATTATTACCACTACTATTTAACACTGTACTGGAAGCCGTAGCTAGAGCAATCAGGCAAGAAAAAGAAATAAAGGGCATCCAAATTAGTAATGAAGAAGTTAAACTCTCCCTATTTGTGAATGATATGATTCTACACATAGAAAACCCAAAAGACTCCATGAGAAAACTCCTGAAACTAATGGAAAGATTCAGCAGAATAGCAGGATGTAAGATAAGCGTACAAATATCAGTTGGATTTCTACAAACCAATAAAGAGAATAATGAAAATGAAATCAGGAAAACAATACCATTTATAACAGCCCCCCCCAAAAAGATAAAATACTTAGGAATAAATTTAACCAGGGATGTAAAAGGCCTGCACAAAGAAAACTACGGAACACTACTTCAAGAAACCAAAAAAGATGTACATAAATGGAAAAGTATACCATGCTCATGGATAGGTAGACTCAACATTGTGAAAATGATAATTCTACCCAAAGCGATTTACAAGTTCAATGGAATCCCAATCCAAATGCCAACAACATTTTGTCAAGCGATGGAAAAAAAAAATATCATTAACTTTATGTGGGAAGGGAAGAAGCCCCAGATAAGTAAAGCACTATTGAAGAAGAATAAAGTAGGAGGACTTGCACTACCTGACCTCAGAACCTACTACACAGCTACAGTAATCAATACAGCAATTGAGAGCCCACCTATGGTCACCTGATCTTCGACAAGGGCCCAAAGTCCATCAAATGGGGAAAAGACAGTCGTTTTAACAAATGGTGCTGGCAAAACTGGATGTCCTTCTGCAAAAAAATGAAACAGAACCCATACCTCACACCATATACAAGTCTAATTAAAAATGGATCAAAGACCTGAATATAAAGTCAAAAATTATGAAGTTCATAGAAGAAAAATAGGACCAACACTGGAGGCCCACTGCATGGCATTAACAGGATACAAATCACAACCAACAACATACAAACTTTAGAAGATAAGCTAGATAACTTGGATCTTCCAAAAATTAAACACTTATGCTCATCAAAAGAATAAAAAGAGAACCTACAGACTGGTAAATAATTTTTGGCTATTACAAATCAAAGATCTAATCTCTAAACTCTACAAGAAAATCTAATACCTCTACAACAAGGACAAGTAATCCAATTAAAAAATGGGCAAAGAAAATGAACAGACCCTTCACCAAAGAAGACATTCAAGCGGCCAACAGACACATGAGGAAATGTGACTAGCCATTACAAAAAAAAAAAAAACAAAAAAAAACCAGTCCCCTCGAGTCAATCCGACTCATAGCAGCCCTATAGGACAGAGTAGAACTGCCCGTAGAGTTTCCGAGGAGCACCTGGTGGATTCAAACTGCTGGCCCTTTGGTTAGCAGCCATAGCACTTAACCACTATGCTACCAGGGTTTCCCACTAGCCATTAAAAAAAAAAAAGAGAACTGCAAATCAAAACCAAAACGAGATACCATCTTGCCCCGGCATTACTGGCACAAATCAATAAAACAGGACGTAACAAAAGTTGGAGAGGCTGCAGGGAGACTGGAACTGTTCCGCATTGCTGGCGGGAATGCAAAATGATACAATCACTTTGCAAAACAATATGGTGCTGCCTTAGAAAGCTAGAAGTAGAAATACCACATGATCCAGCAATCCCACTTCTAGGAATATATCCCAGAAAGAAATAATAGTTGTCACATGAATAGACATATGCACACCCATGTTCATTACAGCATTGTTCACAATAGCAAAAAATGGAAACAACCTAGATGCCCAAAAATAGACGAATGGATAAACTCTGGTACATACAC
This sequence comes from Loxodonta africana, assembly GCF_030014295.1. NCBI lineage: Eukaryota > Metazoa > Chordata > Mammalia > Proboscidea > Elephantidae > Loxodonta > Loxodonta africana. The sequence continues at coordinate 31,762,423 of NC_087367.1, forward strand.
ACAATGGAGTATTATGCAACAATAAAGAACAACAATGAATCTGTGAAGCATTTCATTACATGGATGCATCTGGAGGGCATTATGCTGAGTGAAAAAACTCAATCACGAAAGGACAAATATTTTATGAGACCACTACTGTAAAAACTCATGAAAAGTTTTACACACAAAAAGGATGATCTTTGATGGTTATGAGGGTGGGGATGGAAAAACACAAAATAGACAATAGATAAGTGGTAACTTTGGTTAAGGGTAAGACACTATGCAATACTGGGGAAGCCAGCACAACTTGTACAAGGCAAGGTCATAGAATCTCCATAGATACATCCAAACTCCCTAAGGGACTGAATTTCTGGGCTGAGGGCTGTGGGACTATGGTCTTGGGGAACATCTAGCTCAACTTGCATAACATAGTTTATAAAGAAAATGTTCTGCGTTCTACTTTGGTGAGTAGCATCTGGGGTCTTAAAAGCCTTCAAGCAGCCATCTAGCATACTCTACTGGTCTCACCCCTTCGAGAGCAAGGAAGAATCAAGAAAAATAAAGACACAAGGGAAAGATTACTCCAAAGGACTGATGGACCACATCTACCATGGCTTCCACCAGATTGAATCCAGTACAACTAGATGGTGCCCAGCTACCACCAGTAACTGCTCTGACAGGGATCACAATAGAGGGTCCTGGACAGAGCTGGAGAAAAATGCAGAACAAAATTCTAACTCATAAGGAAAGACCAGACTTGCTGTCCTGACTGAGACTGGAGAAATTCCGAGAGTATGTCCTCTGGATACCCTTTCAGCTCAGTAATGAAGTCACTCCTGAGGTTCACCCTTCAGCCAAAGATTAGACAAGCCCAAAAAACAAAATGAGACTAAAGGGGCACACTAGCCCTGGGGCCAGAACTAGAAGGCAGGAGCAGACAGGTATCCTGGTAACAGGGAACCTAAGGTTGAGAAGGGAGAGTGTTGACATGTTGTGGGTGGATAACCAACCTCACAAAACAATGTGTATTAACTGTTTAGTGAGAAATTCGTTTGTTATGTAAATCTTCATCTAAAGTACAATAAAAACAATAATTTAAAAAAAGCTAGAAAAAAAATAAAATTACAAGGAAAAAATCACAAAAGAGTAATTTAAGGAGAAAGAGCAATCTTTGAAAAATGCCTGTAATGTATATGACAAATGGTTATGCATTTAACTTACAGAGTGTTTTTACATTCAGTATAAATTCAAATCCATGGTTTTCCTTAAAAACGGAAATAACAAATAATTCTTACACTTTTGAAAGGAGGCTTGAAATCTTTTAATTCGTGTCCAGAAATTTTCAAAATTAACTTAACAAGAACAATAATTCTCAGAATTAACAAGTGTTTGGGGAAATACCAATTCCTATTGAGTCAGTTCTGACTCATGAACACCCCATGTGTGTCAGAGCAGAACTGCGCTCCACAGAGTTTTCAATGGCTGATTTTTCAGAAGTGGATAGCCAGACCTTTCTTCTGAGGTGTCTCTAGGTGGACTCAAACCTCCAAACTCTCAGTTAACAATGGAGTACATTAATCATTTGTACCACCCGGGACTCCTTGGGGAAATTACCAGAAAAAAAAAAAAAAAGTCATCGAGTAGGACTGCTTCATAGGGTTTTCTTGGCAGCAATCTTTACAGAAGCAGGCCTCCAAGTCTTTCTTCCACAGTGCTGCGGGGTGGTTTTGAACCACCAAATTTTAGAACGATAGCCAAATGCAATCTATTTGCACAAACCAAATACTCCTTGGGGTAAAAAAAAAAAAAAATTCTTTTTTTTGTAATAGCCACCCCTCAAATACACTATTGGTAGGAGTGACTTCCTCTCTCAATATGTATCAGAATTTAAATTATTCTTTCAGCCCAATAATTCCACCCCTAGAATTTATCCAAAGCAAAGAATCGGACATATGCAAGACAATATCTCCATATGCATTACAGCTTTTTTTTTTTTTTAATGAGAAAAATCCATTAACAATTATGTATGGGAGGATTTGAAGCACAGTTAAAAAAAAATGCTTTGGAATCAGGACAACCCAGCTGCACTGAATTCTGAGATTCTAGGTGATAACTTCTTTAAGTCTTGGTCATTCGGTAACAAATCCTAATATTAGATTAGATATTATATTAGATATTAGGGTGTTACAAAAGTTAAATTAGTATGTAACATACTTTAGCCATTACTGGAATATAGCCAATGCACAGTTATATATGTGTGCATATGTGTGTTTGTATATGTGTGTGTATATATTTTATATATATATATGCATTGAGTCAATGGAATATTATGGGTCTTCAAACAAATGACATAAATCTATGTACTGGCATGGAAAATGTTCATGATACATTGTTAAGTGAAAACAACCAAGTCCAGTATAGATACATTATATCTTATGCCAAACCATATATTAAATATCACTTCATAAAAAATACATATCTGACAATCAGCAATGGTTATCTCAGGGAGCAGAGAGGTGGTAGGCCAGGGAAAAGCACTGGAAGTAGGAGGAGATTTGCATTTTCTACTTTATGTATTTCTATATTGTTAAAATATCTAACAACAAATGTGCATTGTTTTTATAAATCAGCAACAACAACAAAAACACTTGCCTTGGAAAAAATATCAAATCCAAACATGCCTGTTGGTTGTAGTTTCATATAATTTTCATTGAAGATTGCCCTATGAAAGCATGGATGCATTATTGATGATATTCAATGTGTTCTCCATTAATAATGTAAGTCCACACATGTACTCAAAGTTAGGTACACCTGGGATTCATAGATTACCTATTAACCCTTTTATTGAAAACATTAATAGTACAAGTCCACACATGTACTCAAAACATTAATAATATAAGTCCACGCATGTACTCAAATAGATTACCTATTAATCCTTTTATTGAAAACAATATCTGATAATGTGTTTTTCAGTTTTAAGAACTGAATTCCCCATGACTTAATTAATACTATTATAGGATTAGAATGAGATTTAATAATGAACTCAGAGGATTGAGTTTAAAAATCATTTTTTAAGCTCTAAAGGATTTGAAAGTGAAATGAGAAACTAAGTTGAGACACAAAGAGCAAACTAATATCAAAGTTAGAGGTTAATCCTAGGATTATGTATTTTAAGAGTTATGTATGTAATTTCATCATTTGAAGGGAAAGATTAAATGCTGTTTTTATGTTTGTTTAAATAATCTCTCACTGCAGCAATTTACTGAAATTTAATTATAGCCTGGTTTGTGATTCTCCTGTCAGGCCTGGGATGCTACTGTAGACCCATCCAAAGTTTACTTTAAAATTTAAGATTCAAAAATTAAAGAAATTCCAAGAGTGTCTACACCAATGCTGTGGTGAGAAAGAATCGTACAAAGACAGTTTGTGATTATATTACTCTAAAAAGAGTAGCTCTATACAGACATTGGAAACCCTGGTGGTGTAGTGGTTAAGTGCTACGGCTGCTAACCAAAGGTTGGCAGTTCGAACCCACCAGGTGCTCCTTGGAAACTACGGGATGGTTCTACTCTGTCCTATGGGGTCGCTATGAGTCAGAATTGACTCGACAGCAATGGGTTTTTTAATTTTTTTTAAAAGACGTCTTCTGGTAATAATTTTCTAACTGAAACGAAAGAGCACACTATCCACTTAGTAACCTGAATTTATTCTAGAGCAAGGCCAATATTTTTGGAGTTCATAGAATCAGAAGCCTGATGTCTTCAGAACACTTCTCTTTTTTTTCCTCTTTGGGAAAAATATTTCTTATGCAGTGAAACCTCTAATACTGGCTTGTTTAGAATAGAGCATAATTCAAAGCAAATACTATATTGGAAATATATCATTAACATATGTGTTGAATGAGGCAATTCCTATTTCATACCTGAAGAAGTGACCTGTTGTTCCTTGCTAAACAAAATAAATAATCTGAAGCCACTAAATTAAGATAACAGTTTTAGAACTCCTATGGCTCACCTAAATACGATTTTATTAAAGTTTCCCCTAAGCTTTCTCACTTCAATTCAATCTCTACTTTAAGCTTTCTCACTTCAATTCAATCTCTACTTTGTAAATAAATCCTCCAGGTGAGATGAAAACATTTGACCAAAATACTGTCTAAATTAATCTTCTGCAGAGAGTCAAAATATACATTTTGACTTTCACCATATACAGCCCTCCCTCTCCAGCCCAATCCGCCAGCATCTCACACAAAAATTTCGAAAATCCTCTTCTTCTATACATCCCTCCCTTCTTCAGCACCTGCCTCGTCTCCAAACAACAACCAAAGCGATCTCTTTAAAATGGAAGTATTGAGCTACTGCTGCTAACCAAAAGGTTGGCAGTTTGAATCCACCAGGCGCTATTTGGAAACCCTATGGGGCAGTTCTACTCTGCCCTATAGGATCACTATGAGTCGGAATCCACTCAGTGGCAAAGGGTTTTTTTTTTTTTTTTTAATTGGCATGGCACTCTCCTGCACAAAATCTTCCAATGACCCCTCCCCCACAATGACATTTAAAATAAATCCAAAGACCCAGATGGCCTGTATGATCTGGCCCCTCTTCTAATACTTTTCTTCTCTTGCAATGCTTTGGATGGACTGCCTCCATCACGGTCCTCAAATACACTCTTACACTCTAATACCTATAATAAACCAAAAAACCAAACCCATTGCTGTGAGTCCATTCCGACTTATAGCGACCCCATTGGACAGAGTAGAACTGCCCCATAGAGTTTCCAAGGAGCACCTAATACCTATAAAAGATACCGCTATTGCTTACTTTCTCTCTTCATTTAGGTTTCTGTTTAAACGTCGTCTGAACAGATAGGCTTCTTATGTCCGTCCTGTAAAAAACGAGACCTCCTATCATTTTTATTTTATTACCTTATGTTTAATTTTACATATTTGTGGAATTTGTTGTTGCTGTTATTACTGTTGCTGTCTCTCACCACAAGTATATAAGCTCCACAAGACTGTGGATTTTGACTATTTTCTATGCAAAACACATAGCACTAGTTACCAGTATCAGTTGCCACAGAGTAAATTCCAACTCATTACCACCCTGTACCTAAGTAGAACTGATCTCCATAGAGTTTTCACTGGCTAATTTTTATGGAAATATATCTCCAGGCCTTTCTTCCAAGGTGCCTCTGGGTGGACTCAAACCACCAACCTTTCTGTTAGCAGTCAAGTGCGTTAACTGCTTGTACCAACCTGGGACTCCAGACACATAATAGGTACCCAGTAAATATTTGTTGAATAAGTGAATGAAGATTTGAAGAAACAACATTGTTTTACTTTCTATAGCCTTGATTTTCTATATTCCCCTTAAGTCCTCCTATGGAAATTGACTGATATATTATTTTTTTATTTTTACCTTTCCATATTATTACAATAAGAAATGCAAAACAAAACACGAAGCCAAACTCATTGCCCTTGAGTCAATTCTGTAGCTCTCAACCACTACGCCACCAGAGTTTTCACAAAATGCCAATCTAGGCATAGTATCATCATATGTAAATTTAAAAATGCTTATTTAATTAATTAGTTATCTGATAGATTTTGCTTTCTACATAATTCCCATTATCCAATAAACATTCTACGAATTTAGGAAGCAGCAGCATGATCCAGACGTATAGCTCAGGGAAAGGATAATGTAGTAAAAGGATAGAAGATAATTTCAACTTTTGAGTTTAAAATAGTGTAATTGAAATGCATAGCAGAGGCAATCAATTAGAAAAAAAAAAAGTTTTTCAGTGTTGGGCTACTGATTCTCACTGAAATGCTGTGGTCCTAAGGAATTTCAGCCATGGTGTAATAATTATGTCTTTTCTAGCTGATTTGGGAACGTGAAGGATGATGTAAAAGTTTCCAACCTCACAGATGATGAAATCTATAAAGAGAGACAAGAAAGGATAGCTAGAAGGAGAGGTCAGAATGGATCCAAGATACACACTGGTGAGTGGCACCAAAAAGGGCTTTACAGCATACCCTAACCATGGGTGAATATCAAGGTAGGGGTGAAAAGGAAAAACTAAACACTCCAGAAACAAGGTTGGGAATCCTGGACTGTAAGGTACTTATGACTTTTATTTTCCAGGAGAAGTATGGGTAGGTGGCATGTACTTTTTGAGAAACCCTGCCGCAAAACATGAAGCAGGCAGAAAGCGGCCCCATATGACCCAGTATGGTGTAGAATGCAGTAAAATTCTTGCTATGTGACCAAGTGGTGCAAATATGGTACATGGACCATTTTTATTTTGATAAATAATAGGCATAAATTTTAATGCACTCAAAGTTATCAATATCTCATATTACAGTTAGTTCTCTTAGTACCCTATTTAAGAAATTATTTCCTAATCCAAGGTTATGAGGTATTTTCCTCTATTATCTTCCAGAAGCATTGTTAATTTTCTTTGCAAATTAAGATCTACAATGCACCTTGAATTGTTTTTATTGTATTTTTATAATGTAAGGGTTAACTTCAAATTTTTTTTTTCTATATACAGGCAGCCTCTGAGTTACAAACGAGATCTGTTCCTAACTGTGCCTTTAAGTCAAATTTGTAAGTTGGTAACAGGTGCATATGGCTCTTATTTAGCCTTACTTTAGTGCAAGAAAAGGCTCAGTGCCTTTTCAATGATTTAAAAGCTGCACGTGCAGCAAGTGAATGTGATTGAGATGAAGAATTTGTTGTGGGTAGAGGTCGATCCAATCTTTCAAGGTGAGGGCAAATTTATATAACATTAAAGAGTAAGTACCAATCCTCCATAAGTCGGACATTTGTAACCCAGGGACTGCCTGTAGATTTCTAACTTCACAACATCATTTATTATATTAATTCAAGAGAATTGAACTCCTTTGAGTCTTCCCAACTGAAGCCCCAGATATAATGGAACAGTGATGTCATAGATTGAATTATGTCCCCCAAAATGTGTATATCAACTTGGTTAGGCCATGATTCCCAGTATTGTACGGTTGTCCTCCATTTTGTGATTGTAATTTTATGTTGAGGGGATTAGGGTGGGATTGTAGCACCACCCTCACTCAGGCCACCTCCCTGATCCAAGGTAAAGGGAGTTGGTGTGGCCTGCACCACCTTTTTTCCCTCAAGAGATAAAAGGAAACGGGAGCAAGCAGAGAGTTGGGGACCTCATACAACCAAACAAAGCAGCACCAGGAGCATAGCTTGTCCTTTGGACATGGGTCCCTGCACCTGAGAAGCTCCTGGACCAGGGGAAGATTGAGGACAAGGACCTTCCTCCAGAGCCAACAGAGAGAGAAAGCCTTCCCCTGGAGCTGACACCCAGAATTTGGACTTGTAACCTTCTAGACTGTGTGAAAATAAATTTCTCTTTGTTAGAGTCACCCACTTGTGGTATTTCTGTTATGGCAGCACTAGATGATTAAGACAAGTGACAATTCTGGCTCTACAAAATCTGTGAATAAAATAAAATTGTTCCTTCATTCCACTGAAGTTTGGGGGTGGTACATTACATAGCAATAGTGAAAGAAATAGTGCTTGAATACTATGTTGCCTTTAATCTTATGAAATCTTTATTTGAGGTCTATCTCTTCTATGTAAAATAGATCTATATTTTTTTTCCTCAAGTTGGACAAGACTTTTTTTTAAAATAATTTTTATTGTGCTTTAAGTGTAAGTTTACAAATCAAGTCAGTCTCTCACACAAAAACCCATAGAGACCTTGCTACACACTCCCAATTATTCTCCCCGTAATGAGGCAGCCTGCTCTCTCCCTCCACTCTCTCTTCTCGTGTCCATTTCACCAGCTTCTAACACCCTCCACCCTCTCATCTCCCCTCCAGGCAGGAGATGCCAACATAGTCTTTTAACTTGAGATATAGTTCATTTAATGTAAATAATGAAAGATTATAGGTTTATATCTACCATCTCAATATGGCTTTCTATTTGCCCTTCTCATTCTAAGTTTTTTTTCCCCCCTCCATTCTTCCTTGGCTTATGTTCTTATGTTTGGATTGATTTAGAAATTTTATTATTCTCTATTTTTTCTTTGTTAGATTGGATAATATGGATTCATTCTAGTCCATATGCACTTTTTTTTTTATGGATGTTCTGAAGATTAGAAAATGCTTTTTTGAATTATCAAGTTTAATGTTATAGCAAAGAATTTAGAACATTTTAACTATTTACCTTCCTCCTTGACATAGTGATTTGTATCTATGTCTTAATTCTACATGTATATTCTAGATCGCATTACATGTTATCGTTATTGTCTAATACAATCGATATTCAGTTCGATTTCTCTCGTATTTATCATTTTCATGTATCTTTATTACTCCTGAAGCTTTGACTTCCCTTGTGTGATCAGAATCTTATCTATAGTGAATTTACTGGTGAGGAATTCTTTCTCTCTTTTTTTTTTTCCTGAAAGATGGTACAAATGCTTAAGCTCTGTACTACTAACCAAAAGGTTGGTGGTTGAAACCCACCCAGAGGCACCTTGAAAAATGGATCTGGTGATCTACTTCTGACAGGTTACAGCCTTGAACACCCTATGGAGAAGTTCTACTCTGCACACATGGAGTCACCATGAGTTGGAATTGACTTGATGACAACTAAACAATAACTAACAACATCTTCGTTGTTGAAAGACTTTTTTCTCACTATAAATTCTAGGTTGGATTTTTCTTTCTTTTTTTTAGAACTTTAAAGATAACATTCTGATGTTTTTTTGGCTTCTATTGCTTGTTTCTATTAAAAAATAAGGAGTCAGTCTAATTTGCCCTTATTTGAATGTAATCTGTTTATTCTCTCACTGTGCTTAATATATGTTTTTTGTCATTAATTTTCTGGAATTTTGAAATCCAGTTTAAAAATGGATTTCTTTTTACTTTTTTTTTTAGGTTCATAGGGTTTATTACATCTCTGGCTTGATGTATTTTATCATTTTGATGAAAACTAGCCATTATCAATTTAAGTATCCTTTCTGTTCCATTATATCACTTCTTTCCTTCTGGGACCTTATTTATACTAAATTCAAGTTTCTCACTGTATCCTCTTTGTCACTTGCTTTCACTTACGTGTTTTTCATTTTGTGTCTCTCTGTTTTTCATTCTAGATGTGTTTTTTTTCATTTATATATCACTTAACTAATTCTATTTTCAGTTGGGCTTAATCTACTTTTAAGTAAACACGTCCATCCAGATCTTAATTTTAATGTATTTAAGTTCTAAGATATCTTTAACTTATTTCAACTCTACCATGTTCCTTTTTAAAATAACATTTAGATGTCTACTGAAATTCACTATCTTGTATCTTCACTTTCCTCTTTGAACACGTTAACATACTTATTTTAAAATCTCTTTCTGATACTTACAATATCTCTATCCCCTAAGAGTCTCTTCTTATTTTCTGTTGTTTCAGCTAATTCTTATTCACATTATCTCATAGTGTATGTTATTTTGTGTCAGACATTGTATATGAAAAGCTGCTTCTAGAAATGATTTGAGTCTAGAACAGTGGTGTATTCCTCCAGAGATAATTTTTATTTGCTTCTGCCAGGTTCCTGAAAACACTAACAATATGGGATAACCATAATACAATTTCTCCTGTCAGATGAGTCAGTGCTAAGTTTCAGTCCCCATGAAGGTAATTCTATTTCCAGTTCATCCTTATTCTTAGGAAGCAGATCTTTGGGACACGAAGTGAATACAGGCATGCCTTGGAGATATTGCGGGTTTGGTTCCAGATCACCGCAATAAAGCACATATTGCAAAAAAGTGAGTCACACAATTTTTTTTGGTTTGCCAGTGCATATAAAAGTTATATTTACAATATACTGTAGTTTATTAAGTGTGTGTCTTAGGCTGGGTTCTATAGAGAAGCAAAACCAGTAAAGTGTATAAATATATATACAGAGAGATTTATATCAAAGAAAGGGCTCACGTGATTGTAGAGGCTGGAACATCCCAAGTCCGTGGATTAGGGTAGAGGCTTCTCCCAATTTATGTAGCTGCAGGGGCTGGTGAACCCAAGATTGGCAGGTTGGATTGCAGGGCTCTTGCTTACAGGCTGTGAATATTGATGAATCCCAAGATTGGCAGACAAGACCACAAGGCTTCTCCCGATTCACGTAGCTGCAGGGGCTGGCAAACCCAAGATCGGTAGGTTGGAGAGCAGGGCTCTGCTCACAGGCTGTGAAGATCTATGAATGCCAAGATTGGCAGATAAGCTTATAGCTCAAGTCCCAAGAACTAGAGGTCAGATGAACAGAAGGCAGCTGCAGGATCCAGAGCAAGCAAAACGCCAGAATGTCAGCTTATATGTGGATGCAGGCCACACCCCCAAAGAAACTCCCTTCCAACTGATTTTCCTACTCCCAGCAGATGCCATCACGGGAGTGATCACATATAAACACTGAGAATCACGGCCCAGTCAAGTGGACACACAATCTTAACCATCACAATGTGCAATGGCATTATGTCTAAAAAACCAAGGTACGTGCCTTAAGAACTCGGCTGCTAACTAAAAGGTCAATAATTCAAGTCCACCAAGTTGCTCCTTAGAAACCCTATGGGGCAGTTCTACTGTGTAATATAGGGTCGCTACGAGGCGAAATCAACTTGATGACAGCGGGCTTGGCTTTTGTTTTTTGGTTATTGCTAAAAAATGCTAACCCTCATCTGAGCCTGCAGCAAGTCATAATCTTTTTGCTGGTGGAGGATCTTGTCTCCACATTTATGGCTTCTGACTGATCAGGGTGGTGGTTACTGAAGGTTGGATGGCTGTGGAATTTCTTAAAATACAACAACAATGACGTTTGCTGCATCAATTGACTCTTCCTCTCGCGAACGATTTCTCTGTAACGTGCAATGCTGTTTGATAGTATTTAACCCACAGTAGAACTTCTTTCTAAGTTGGAGTCAATCCTCTCAGACCCTAAATCTTTTGTTGTCATTTCAACAATGTTCACAGCATCTTCACCAGCAATAGACTCCATCTGAAGAAACCACTCTCTTTGCTCATCCTTAAGAAGCAACTCCTCATCCGTTAAAATTTTATCATGAGATTGCAGAAATTCAGTCACATCTTCAGGCTCCACTTTAATTCTAATTTTCATGCTATTTCCACCATATCTACAGTTACTTCCTCCACTGAAATTTTGAACCCCTCAAAGTCATTGGTGTGGGTTTAAATTGACTTCTTCTGAACTCCTGCTAATATGGATATTTTGACCTCCTCCCATGAATCACAAAAGTTCTTAATGGCATCTAGAATGGTGAACACTTTCCAGAAGGTTTTCAATTACTTTGCCCAGGTCCATTAGAGAAATCACTATCTATGGCAGCTGTAGCCTTACAAATAATATGATTTGAAAATCAAAATTACTGTTTTATTCATGGGCTGCAGAAAGGATGTTATGTTAGCAGGCATGAAAACAGCATTAATCTCCTTGTACATCTCCATTAGAGCTCTTGGGCACCAGGTAGATTGTCAACGACCACTGATATTTTAAAAGGAATCTTTTTTCTGAGCAGCAGGTCTCAACAGTGGGCTTAGAATGTTCAGTAAGCCATGTTGTAAACAGAGGTGCTGTCATCCAGTCTTAGTTGTTTCATTTATGGAGCACAGGAAAAGTAGATTTAGCATATTTCTTAAGAGCTCTAGGATTTTTGGAATGGTAAATGAGCACTGGCTTCAACTTAAAGTTGCGAGTTGCATTAGCCCCTAATAAGAGAATCAGCCTATCTTTTGAAGTTTTGAAGCCAGGCATTAACTTTACCTCTCTATCTGTGGAAGTCCTAGATGGTATTTTCTTCCAACATAAGGTTGTTTCATCTACATTGAAAATCTGTTGTTTAGTGTAGCCACCTTCATCAATTATCTAAGCTACATCTTCTGTATAACTTGCTGTAGCTTCTATATCAGCACTTGCTGTTTCACCTTGCGCTTTTATGTTATGGAGATAGCTTCTTCCTTAAACCTCATGAACCAACCTCTGCTAGCTTCATACTTCTCTTCTGCAGCTTCCTCATCTATCTCAGCCTTTACAGAATTGAAGAAAGTTAGAGCCTTGCTCCATATTAGGCTTTGGCTTAAGAAAATGTTGTGGCTGGTTTGATCTTCTATCCAGACCACTAAAACTTTCTCCTTATCAGCAATAAATCTGCTTTACTTTCTTATCATTTGTGTGCTCACTGGAGTAGCACTTTTAATTTCCTTCAAGAACTTTTCCTTTGCATTCAAAACTTGGCTAACTGTTTGACACAAGAGCTTAGCTTTTGGCCTTTTTTGGCTTTCAACATGCCTTCCTCACTAAGCTTTTTTTTTTTTTCCTCACTAAGCTTAATCATTTCTAGCTTTTGATTTAAAGTGAGAGATGTGCAATTCTTCCTTTCACTTGAACACTTAGAGGCCATTATAGGCTTATTAATTGGCCTAATTTCAATGTTGTCATGTCTCAGGGAATAGGGATGCCAAGGAGAGGTAGAGAGATGGGGGAAAGGCCAGTCAGTGGCAGTCAGAACACACACAACATTTATTAAGTTTGCCATCTCATATGGGTGGGATTCATGGTGCCCCAAAACAATTACAATAGTTAACATCAAAGATCATTGATCACCATAACAGATAAAATAATAATGAAAAGTTTTGAAATATTATGAGAATAACCAAAATGTGGCACAGAGACAAGAAGTGAGCACACACTGTTGGAACAATGTCAGGGATAGACTCGCTCAACGTAGGGTTGCCACAAACCTTCAATTTGTAAAAAACACAGTATCTGCAAAGCACAATAAAATGAGTTATACTTAGAGTTTATCAGGTAATTTCCTACATTTTAGAGGCTCAAAACTTCAACTCTTATTCCCGTAGTGCTACGGATTGAATTGTGTCCCTCAAAAATGTGTATCAACTTAGCTATGCCATGATTCCCAGTATTGTGTGATTATCCACCATTTTGACATCTGATGTGATTTTCGTATGATGTTAACGAGGCAGGATTAGAGGTAGTTATGTTAATGACATGGGACTTAATTTTCAAGATTGGGTATCTTGAGTCAATCCCTTTTGAGATATAAAGGAGAGAAGCCAGAAGAGAGACAGGGAGACCTCCTACAACTAAGAAAGTAGAGTCAGGAGCATGCATCCTTTGAAATTAGGGTCCCTGCACTGTGATGTTCCTGGAGCAGGGGAAGATTGATGACAACAACCTTCCTCCAGAGCCAACAGAGACAGAAAGCCTTCCCCTGGAGCTGGCACCCTGATTTTGGACTTCTAGCATTCTAGACTGTGAGAAAATAAATTTTTCTTTGTTAAAGCCATCCAGTTGAGCTATTTCTGTTATAGCAGCACTAGAAAGCTAAGACACTTAGCCATACAAGACTACCAAAGATTTGTTTAGCTTCTCAGTCACTTCTTTTAGAATTGGAAAATGCTCCCGTGAGAAAGGCATCTCTAGAGTCCAGGCTTACCACCAGCTTGGATTTACATATTGTCTATAAATTTGAACCTAGGACTTCGTTACAATCAGCTTTCTAAATATTCAATCCATGTTTGTTTGCTTTTAACAGATTTTTCCAGCTTGATTTCTTGTACTATTTATGACTGCCTAGTGCAAGTAAGTAAGCTGGAAAAATCTGTTAAAAATCTGTTAGATTTTTGCACATTGACATTTGAGGGAATAGTGGGTATACCTGGGCACTATTGTCTATTACGTATATGTGTAATGTCTGTTATATATATATATGTTGTTACTCAGAATTCACCCATGTTGTTCAGAAATCTTTGAATTCCTTTCTGGATGATTTTCTATCAGGTTTAATTTGGTATAAATATTAGAAAGGAGTCCCGATGATGCAGTGATTAAGCACTCAGCAGTTAACTGAAAAGTCAGTGGTTTGAAACCACCAACCAATATTGGAGACATTTTTTTCACAAATCATTAATCTAATAAGTTTAGCAATAAGTACTAGTCATTAAAACTTATATATGACAAGACTTGTGCTAAATGAACTCTTTTAAATGTATTAGTGAGGCAAAATAATCTCCCTAAAAAATCACTTGCTGTTTAATTAATTCCAACTCATGGTGACCCCATGTGTGTCAGAATACAACTGTGCTTCACAAGATTTTCAAAGTCTGATTTTTCAGAAGTAGATCACCAGGCCTTTCTTCAAAGGCACCTCTGGATGGACTCAGCCATCAAGCATGTTAACATTTTGTACCACCCAGAGACTCCTGGGTTCAAAACCTAGCTCTGCTTCTTGTGAAATTTGCTTAATCATTGTATACCTCAGTTTCCTTCCCTGTAAAATGGGAATAACAATAGCATCTACTTCAAAAAGTAGATTTAACAACTAAATGATTTCATTTACATAAAAAATTTAAATCAGGGCCTGGTAGGTATAAAGCGCTTAAGAAATGTAAGCTATTGTTATCTCTCAACTTAAAACAACCCTGCAAGATTCTTGTTATTATCTATTATCTTCATTTTTCAGTGGAATAGACCTTGTGATACTATGCAACCTGCCCAAAGTCACAAAGTAGGTGGCAGAGCCTAGAAATCAACCTGAATTTATCAAATTCCAAATTTATAGTATATTCACTTCATGACAGTGGCCCTGTTTTATCTCACCATATGTCCTCATATTCTATTTTACTGAGGTCAAGACAAATATCAAATTATATATCAAATTCCTTTCCCTTTCATCCAAATATCTCTGCATAATTTTTTTCCTTTACCCTTGTCTCATTATTTCCTCAACTAAATTATATGTCTTGGTTTTTATTTCTTCTTCTCCTTTGGATTCCCCTTCTCATAAATACACTCATTTTCTCTTTTCCAAAACAATCAAACAACAAAATACACATAAAAATAAACTCACTCCAGCATTAATTAAAAAAAAAAAAAAAACACAAAATAATAAATTTTGGAGAGGTTGTTGAAAGACTGGAACACTTATACACTGTTGGGCATGTAAGATGGTACAACCACTTTGAAAATCGATTTGGTGCTCCATTAAAAAGCTAGATATAGAACTACCATAGGATCTAGCACTCCCACTTTTTGGAATATATCCTAGAGAAATAACAGCCTTTACACGAACAGATATATGCACACCCACGTTCATTGCAGCATTGTTTACAATAGCAAAAAGATGGAAGCAACCAAGGTGGCCATCAATGGATGAATGGATAAATTATGGTATATTCACACAATGGAATACTATGCATCAATAAAAAACAATGATGAATCCGGGAAACATTTCATAACATGAAGGAATCTGGAAGGCATTACACTGGGTGAAACTAGTCAGTTGCAGAAGGACAAATGTTGTATGATACCACTACTATAAGAACTCAAAAAATAGTTTAAACAGAGGAGAAAATATTCTTTGATGGTTAGGAGAGGGGGGAGGGAGGGAGAGGGGTTTTCACCAATTAGATAGTAGTTAAAAATTTTTCTTTGTTTTTTAAGAACTATTTTAGGTGAAAGGAAAGACAACACACAATACAGGAGAGGTCAGCACAACTGGACTAAACCAAAAGCAGTTTCCTGAATAACTGAACACTTTGAAGACCAGGGTAACAGGGGAGGGGTTTGGCGACCATGGTTTCAGGGGTCATCTGGGTCAATTGGCATAATAAAATCTATTAAGAAAACATCCTGCATTCTACTTTGGAGAGTGGCGCCTGGGGTCTTAAATGCTAGCAAGCGGCCATCTAAGATGCATCAGTTGGTCTCAACCCTCCTGGAGCAAAAGAGAATGAAGAACACCAAAGACACTAGGTAATTATGAGCCCAAGAGACAGAAAGGGCTACATGAACCAGAGACTACATCATCCTGAGACCAGAAGAGCTAGATGGTGCCGGGCTACAACTGATGACTGCCCTGACAGAGAACTCAACGCAGAACCCTTGAGGGAGCAGGAGAGTAGTGGGATGCAGACCCCAAATTCTCTTAAAAAGACCAGACCTAATGGTCTGACTGAGACTAGCAGGGCCCCAGAGGTCATGGTCCTCAGACCTTCTGTTAGCCCAAGACAGGAATCATTCCCAAAGCCAACTCTTCAGACAGGGATTAGACTAGACTTTGGGATAGAAAATGATATCGGTGAAGAGTGAGCTTCTTGGATCAAGTGGACACATAAGACTACATGGGCAGCTCCTGTCTGGAGAAGAGATGAGAGGTCAGAAGGGGTCAGAAGCTGGCTGAATGGGCTTGAAAATAGAGAGTGGAGGGAAGGAGTGTGCTGTCTCATTAGAGGGAGAGCAATTAGGAGTATATAGCAAGGTATATATAAGTTTTTGTACGGGAGACTGACTTGGTTTGTAAACTCACTTAAAGCACAATAAAAATTAAAAAATAAATAATAAATTCACTCCTTCATGAAACTCTTCTATTTCGCTCCTTTTTATATCTAGATTTAAAAAAAAAAAATTCTCAATTACTGCCCCAAAGCGCTCATCCACTGGTAAACCGTTTAGATTTTACATTCTATTCTTAGGATTCAGTGGAAACTGGTCTCTCAAGACTGAATTTCCAAATCAGCTGTACTTGCATAATCATCTACCTTTGACCTTTTCTTCAAGATTTCACTACTAATATTCCCCTCTTCACCATTAGTTTTCGTGGCTCTGAACTCTCCAAGATCCCCACCAATTTCAATTCTTTTGCCTTAGTTAACTTTTTTGAAATTTTCTATTCTCCCCAATCCTCAAAATGATGGCATTTCTCCCAACTCTATGAATTGGATGGTCTTTCTCTCTAAATTTGTGATCACACCTACTCCTAAAGCTTGACCATAAATTATATAGATTTTTCTAAATCTTTACTTTTGGACTTTGCAATTCTACCCAAATCCAGGCACATTTAAAACTGTTGAGAGAATTCTTCAATTATGTGGTTCAAAACTTAATCTCAATCAAACTAAGCCATTTTAGTCTGCAAACTATCATTACTAAGTGGAAGTAGAACCTAGATTTTCTTTTTCTAACATCATTCATTTTCAATGGTTCAAACTTTTCTTTTCACTCTGTTACCCTGCTGGAATTGAGGCACATATTGTCAGGAACTGAGGTAAAATATATTACCTGTGGGACAGTGCTTTAAAGACCATAAGAATATTTCATGACTATTTAGGTTTCTAAGTTTTCTAATTTTTAAGATATGTTTCCTCTTCCTTTTCTTATATCAATGTAGAAGAAGCTGCCATCAGCACTGTCGTTTGCCACAGAGTCTGTTCCTATTGATGGTGATCCTGTGAGTGTCAAAGGAGACCTGTGCTTTCAATGGCTGGTATTTCATCAGTAAATGCCAGGCCTTTCTTCTAAGGAGCCCCTGCATGGATTCAAACTTCCAACTGTTCACTTAACTGCTGAATACATTAACCGTTTGCACCACCCAGGGACTCATAGAAAGAACATAGCTATTCTATGTCATGATATCTCATAACTTGACATCTGTTATCAAGTTAGTCTTCTTTCCTTCTCTACTCCAACAGTGGTATGCTGGTAAATATTTAATAACAAATTCTCTGTGAGTGGGAGTTTGGAGAAGTGTCCTGATACATAGCATATGCCTATTTTCAAGGTGTACATATGCCACCATGGCCAATTTAAAGCCACCAAAGGGACATCATTGAACACAGACTTGAGAAGAGTTGCACACAATCTACTCTCATAAGCTGGTATGAACTAGGTCCAGTATAGCACTGAGGCCAACTAAGCATGTTCTATAATTTTATCTTTTCCTTTTGGGTATTTGTTTTCAGGGCATTAAGAATTTAATAGCAGCAATTAAATTGTTATGATTTCTTATAACAGTAAAAAATGCCCCCAGATAATAATTGTTTTGTTTTGGTTGGGAAAAATGGTGGGATTCTTATTCATTTAATTATTTATTCAAAAATATTTATTATTTATTAGGTAGTTAAGTAGCCTTGGTGGTGCAGTGACTAAGTGCTCAGCTGCTAACGGAAAGGTTGGCAATTCAAATCCACCAGCTGCTCCATGAGAGAAAGATGTAGCAGTCTGCTTTTGTAAAGATTTACAGCCTTGGAAACCCTATTGGGGCAGTTCTTCTCTGTCACATAAGGTCACTATGAGTCAAAATCTAATTGACATCACACAAGAACTACATTATGTAGTAAGTAAACTTACAGTGCTCAGAATATACCTATGGAAGACAGACAAAATTTTGCTTCAAAGAATTTGTATTCTTGTTGGGTGAGGCAGACAACAAACAAAAAAAAACAACAAAATAAGCAAAGTAGTTTCTCATAGTAAAATAGGCTATGTAGGAAATAAATAGAATTGTATGATTAGAGAGTGATAGGCATTCATATCCAACAGAATAGTTCTTTCGTCCTTTTTCTTAGTACCCAAGGTCTTATTTATTAAAGAACTAATGATCAAAAAAAAATCTTTTTTTTTTTTTAATGA
Source organism: Loxodonta africana (assembly GCF_030014295.1). Lineage (NCBI taxonomy): Eukaryota > Metazoa > Chordata > Mammalia > Proboscidea > Elephantidae > Loxodonta > Loxodonta africana. The sequence goes on from NC_087367.1 coordinate 31,780,873, forward strand.
TCTAACTTACTTCATATATTTCTGGAAACAACTAATTTTTACTTGTTCGGTTCAATGCCATTTTTAAAACTTTCAGAATTCAACTGACCTTGAACACAATGATGGAATTCAATGGCATACATAAAGTAAACATATATATTCTTCCTCCCCATTCCCTCACTCTAATGGCAAAGGAAAGGGAAGTTGTCAGAAGCATGTGATCATTGACCTTTAAGATAGAAAGGAAATGAAAGGTGGTCAAATGAGAGAAGAGTCCTTTCTTTTATGATTTAAGGCCACTTTAGGCTTTTTTTTTCTTTTTAAAGAATGATTTCTAAAAATATTTCACAGAAATATTCATTAAACACTTGACAAGACTTGAATCAGTGATGGAATCACAATTTACTATGAGGCAACCTTAAGCAATTATGTTAAAACAACTGCCAATTAGTTTCCATATAATATCATCCCAGGAATATGATTACAGTCTTTAGTTCTTCATCTAATAACTATATACAAATAGTGAAATGGTTAGGAATGGTTACTTATCCAAAAGTAAGCATTCATAAATGTATTCATAGTCATGGGTTATATTTATATCCTGTATTTTGTAGATATTTTCTATTCAATTTAAAGGTGGGGGAAGCATGACAATATTTTCTTATTTAGATAGGTAGATTTTGTACTGCCCTCCTTAGATACCCAGACTTAATTCAGGCAACTGGCCTGGGAATGTAAGTGCACGTATTATTATTTTCATTACTATATTATTCATTTATATAGCATGTCTCTCCCTCAAGGATCTCAAGGTGATTTACAAACATTAATTGCCAAGTACCCACAGTGTTCCTTTGACACATGTAAACCTGAAATTGTACTAATTAAAAATTATAACCAAATCCCCATCCTTCTCTCTCTCTTTCACTCTCTCTCACGTGTGCTTGCAAACACACACACGTATACATACACACTATAAGGAAAACTTATTTACAAAATAATCCCTCCCAGGCTCTGAAAATGCAGCTTTTCTGCAGTGGCTGATGGAGAAAAAATGGCAGCCAGCTGCTGAAGCCAGCATGGCGGTAGGACATGTGAGAATCTGGGCTTTCTCTTTGAAGTGATTCACCTATATGGTAAAACAAAAATGAGTGTCCATGAAAATGTCACTCTATTTGATTATACCAATACAATTCTAACTTCAAGCTTGCACCCTTCTGGAATGGAAGAAAAATTCCATCTCAGTCTTCATGGAGGTTTCTATTCTGTTTTAGTATTGCATTAGAATCCCAAAGGCTACATGCTATTTGGAAAAATGATCGCTAATGCTTAGTGTCTCAGAGTTACCCCTACCATCCTCACTGATGAGGGACTCTCTTCTTTTGTGTCCTGTGCCAGTATGCTGCCTCCCTGACCACATTAGGAAGCCAGTGCCTCTAAGGTCTGGTCACTTCACGAGGGTAATTCTGTAGAAGGGACTTGGGTCCCCACAGAGGCAATCACAGGTCTTTGTCCTTTACCAGGCTTGGAAAATTCCCAACTAATCCTGGGTAACAAATATGATCACCTATATGGTCTCTTGATTGGGTCTTAGATTTTGAAAAAAGAAAACTCTGGAAAAGAAATATATTTCAGAAAATTATTGCTTCCGTCTGCCAGAAATGTAACCTGGGCTAAGAAAGGGTGGTGCATATGTACCTGCTTGAAGGGAGTAAGGAAAAATGCAGGGAAAATATAAAATAATATCACAAAATATTGATGATGAAGAAGAGAAAAACTGGACCGTGGGTTTTTTGAAGGCAAAGACAGCATCTTGTTTGATTTTTTTTTTTTTTTCCTAGTGAATAACACATTGTTCAATAGTAAGGGTTGGCAAAAGAGGAGAACTACGGTGAAGTAAGTGAGGCACTCAAGGAGCAAACTTAAAGAAGTCCTTGTTCTGAAATGCCTGCATATGCAGAACTGGCATTTGTATGAACCTAAGAGTAAGTGCCTCCATACATTTGGCACACTACTCACCTGGCTTACCGTACCCTAGAGTTGGTACTGGTTGACAATTTTTTTTCTGTAAAGGTTCAGACAGTAAATATTTTAGGCTCTGCAAGGCATGTGGGCTCTTTCTCAACTACTCAACTGTGCAGTTATACAAGGAAAGCAGTCATAGACAATATGTAAACAAATGAAGGTGGCCATGCTCCAATGTGACTGTATTTACAAAACCAGACAGCAGGCCAGATTTGGTCCAGGGGTTATAGTTTTCCAACCCATACACAAGAGTGTTAAGTAAATATTCAATTTTTTTTTTTTTTTTTTTTTAGAATGAATCTATAAATGGCTTGGTAAAGAGAAAATGCCAGAAATAAAATCTGAGTGATTTTTATCTACATTTTATAGGTGAGTATACTAAAAAAAAAAAAAAAAAATTTTTTTTTTTTATGCTCAGACTCAGAAGATCAAGTAAGACGCAAAATATGCTGCAAATGCAAAGCCGAGATTTAACCCAGGTCTATCAGACCTTAAAACCTGTATAGTTGTTATTGTTTTAATTGTATCATTACAGAAATGAAATAAACCTAGTCCGAGAATATTTACAAAAGTTAACCATATACTGGGCATTAAACCAGACTCAAAAAATTCCAAATTACTGGAATGATCTCTGACCCATAGTGTAATTAAGCTATACATTAATAACAAAAATGAATAACATATATTCTTTTAAAAAATGACGGGCTAGACAAGAAATTACAATTAAAATTAGAAAATAGTTTAAATGACAACATAGTAAAATATAACCAAATATGTGGATACAGCTAAAGCAAGTCGTAAAAGGGAATTTAGGACTTTAAATGCATATTCAAAAACAAACAAACAAACAAAAAAAGGCTGAAAATCACTGAACTAAGCATCCATCTCAAGAAGTTAAGATATAATAGCAAAGTAAACTGAAAGGCTGTAGACGGAAATAACAAAGAGTGAAATGAGCAAAATGGAAAACAAACATGTACTAGAATATCAACAAAGCCAAAAACTGAATCTGAAAAAATAATAAATGTCAAAAACTTTTTGTGTGTGTGTGTGTGAGAGAGAGACTGATCAAAATAAAGGAGAAATCCCAAATAACCAATATCAGGAATTAAATGTAAATAATACCATAGATCAGGCATTAAAAAGATAATAGAATAATGTAAACAACTCTATTGAAAAGCTTGCAAATTTGGATGAACTCAAATCACTCCTAGAAAACACAACTTATTTTAACTATTAATGACAGTGAAGTGATAATTTTAGGAAAATGGGGTAAGCAAAGTATGAATGGCTGCCAGGTATTAAATTTCTCACTCTTTTCCTTGGCCTTTTTATCCCTTTGTAAATGAGAAAGTTGAGCAATATTATCATTCCAAAAAGACAACTTCAGATAGATATGGCTTCAACAAGAAATTCTGTCAAATATTTAAGGAATAAATAATGTCAGTCTTCCGATCACTCTTACAGAGAAAAGACAAAGCAGTTACTTTCAACTCTTTTTGAAGCCATCGTGACCACCAGCAAATCCTGAAAACACAGTAAAGGAAAGGAAAATATACAGGCCAAGCCCATTTATGAGCATCAGTGGAAAATTCTAATAAAATATTAGCAAAACAATTTCAATACTAATACGATATATCATGACCAAGTAGTATTTATTTCAGAAATGCAATTTTGATTTAACATTAGAAAATCTATCTGGACAAAAAAAAAAAAAAAAACCCATTGCTGTCGAGTTGATTCCGACTCAAGTCTTAATTTTATCTTTGGGCTCATATGGTTTCCACTCCCACCAACAGAGTGATCTCTGTGCTCCCTTTCAGCTTCAGGCACTTGGTGTCACAAAGAAGTGTCTTGCTGAGGTGATGGGGCTCAAGTCAAAAATTTCCCAGTGCAATTAGGAACAAACTGAGAGAGGAAGTCTTTCTCTCAGGGTCCTCCCAGGGTTAGCAGGAGAAGAGGACACAGAAGTCTTTGTTGGAGTTATAGTAGGCCTAGACATCTTTCAGAAAGGGGATTGGAGATTCCAAGGTATTTTCCCCAGCTCCACCCCAGTCTCTCTTCACCCTGTTACTTTCTGACCACACTTACAATCTTATGTTTTTGTTTGTTTCTGTCGAGTCGATTCTGACTCGTGGGAACCTCATGTGGCAGAGTAGAACCGTTCCATAGGTTTTTGTTTTTTTAATAATTTATGTTATTCTTTGATGTTGTTGATAATATACACAGCAGAACATAGATCAATTCAACAATTTGTACATGAGCAATTCAGTGACACTGATTACACTCTTAAGGTTGTGCAGTCTCACACTCATTTTCTGAATAATCACTCCCCCATTAACATAAATCCACTGACCCCTAAGTTTCCTATCTAATCTTCCAAGTTACTGTTGTCAAGTTGATCCCGTATAGATAGATCTTAAAATAGCAGAATTCTTAAGGCAGACATTATTTACTAGTTAAGCTAAACTATTGTTTTTTATTATTATTATTATTGTTTGGTTTTAAGAAGACTACAGGGGATAATTTTGGTTTAAGGTTTAATGATTATCACAAGGAAATAGTTTTGGGGATTCAGCCAGCCTTCATGGCTCCAGAAAGTGTAGATTCCATGAGAATTTTAAGTTCTGTTCTACATTTTCTCCCTTTTGATCAGGATTCTTCCACAGACTCTTTGATCACAGTGTTTATTCAGTAATAGTGGCCAGGCACCATTCAGTTCTTCTAGTCTCATGGCAAAGGAGGCAGCTTTTCATGGAGGTAATAAACCACACTTTCCATTTCTTCTTCCTATTCCTGACTTTCTTTTTTCCTCTGTTGCCCCAGGCAAACAGAGACCAATTGTTGTACCTTGGATGGGACTTGCAAGCTTTTAAGACCCTAGGCACTATGCAACAAACTGGGCAATATAACAGAAGCACTAAACACATTATTAGGCCAGTTAACCGGGATGTCCCATGAAACCATGACCTTAAACCTACAAACCAAAAAACCAAATCCCGTCAGGTGTTTAGCTACACATAAGAAGCTTCAGCGGCTACTCCTTTTTTTTTTTTTTTAATTAACTTTTATTGAGCTTCAAGTGAACGTTTACAAATCAAGTCAGACTGTCACATATAAGTTTATATACACCTTACTCCGTACTCCCACTTGCTCTCCCCCTAATGAGTCAGCCCTTCCAGTCTCTCCTTTTGTGATGATTTTGCCAGCTTCCAACTCTCTCTATCCTCCCATCCCCCCTCCAGACAGGAGATGTCAACACAGTCTCAAGTGTCTACCTGATATAAATAGCTCACTCTTCATCAGCATCTCTCTCCCACCCGCTGACCAGTCCCTTTCATGTCTGATGAGTTCTCTTCGGGAATGGTTCCTGTCCTGGGCCAACAGAAGGTTTGGGGACCATGACCGCCAGGATTCCTCTAGTCACAGTCAGACCATTAAGTATGGTCTTTTTATGAGAATTTGGGGTCTGCATCCCACTGATCTCCTGCTCCCTCAGGGGTTCTCTGTTGTGCTCCTTGCCAGGGCAGTCATTGGTTGTGGCCGGGCACCAACTAGTTCTTCTGGTCTCAGGATGATGTAGGTCTCTGGTTCATGTGGCTCTTTCTGTCTCTTGGGCTCTTAGTTATCATGTGACGTTGGTATTCTTCATTCTCCTCTGATCCAGGTAGGTTGAGACCAATTGATGCATCTTAGATGGCCGCTTGTTAGCATTTAAGACCCCAGACACCACATTTCAAAGTGGGATGCAGAATGATTTCATAATAGAATTATTTTGCCAGTTAACTTAGAAGTCCCCTTAAACCAGGGTCCCCAAACCCCTGCCCTTGCTCCGCTGACCTTTGAAGCATTCAGTTTATCCCGGAAACTTCTTTCCTTTTGGTCCAGTCCAGTTGAGCTGACCTTTCCTGTATTGAGTATTGTCCTTCCCTTCACCTAAAGTAGTTCTTATCTACTAACTAATACAGCAAATAACCCTCTCCCACCCTCCCTCCCTCCCCCCCCTTGTAACCACAAAAGTATGTGTTCTTATCAGTTTGTACTATTTCTCAAGATCTTATAATAGTGGTCTTATACAATATTTGTCCTCTTGCCTCTGACTAATTTCGCTCAGCATAATGCCTTCCAGGTTCCTCCATGTTATGAAATGTTTCACAGATTCGTCACTGTTCTTCATCGATGCGTAGTATTCCATTGTGTGAATATACCACAATTTATTTATCCATTTATCTGTTGATGGACACCTTGGTTGCTTCCAACTTTTTGCTATTGTAAACAGAACTGCAATAAACATGGGTGTGCACATATCTGTTTGTGTGAAGGCTCTTATTTCTCTAGGGTATATTCCGAGGAGTGGGATTTCTGGGTTATATGGTAGTTCTAACTGTTTAAGAGAACGCCAGATAGATTTCCAAAGTGGTTGTACCATTTTACATTCCCACCAGCAGTGTATAAAAGTTCCAATCTCTCCGCAGCCTCTCCAACATTTATTATTTTGTGTTTTTTGGATTAATGCCAGCCTTGTAGTGAGATGGTATCTCTTCATAGTTTTAATTTCCATTCCATTAAAAAAAAAAAATTTTTTTAATGGTTAATGCTCGAGAGCATTTTCTCATGTATCTGTTAGCTGCCTGAATATCTTCTTTAGTGAAGTGCGTGTTCATATCCTTTGCCCACTTCTTGATTGGGTTGTTTGTCTTCTAAAGTTCAGTTTTGACAGAATCATATAGATTTTAGAGATCAGGCGCTGGTCGGAGATGTCATAGCTGAAAATTCTTTCCCAATCTGTAGGTGGTCTTTTTACTCTTTTGGTGGTCTTTAGATGAGCATAGGTGTTTGATTTTTAGGAGCTCCCAGTTATCTGGTTTTTCTTTGTCATTTTTCGTAATGTTTTGTATTCTGTTTCTGCCTTGTGTTAGGGCTCCTAAGGTTGTCCCTATTTTTTCTTCCATGATCTTTATCGTTTTAGTCTTTATGTTTAAGTCTTTGATCCACTTGGAGTTAGTTTTTGTGCATGGTGTGAGGTATGGGTCCTGTTTCATTTTTTTGAAAATGGATATCCAGTTATGCCAGCACCATTTGTTAAAAAGACTTTCTTTTCCCCAATTAAGTGACACTGGGCCTTTGTCAAATATCAGCTGCTCATATATGGATGGATTTATATCTGGGTTCTCAATTCTGTTCCATTGGTCTATGTCCCTGTTGTTGTACCAGTACCAGGCTGTTTTGACTACTGTGGCTGTATAATAGGTTCTGAAATCAGGTAGAGTGAGGCCTCCCACTTTCTTTTTCTTCTTTTTCAGTAATGCTTTGCTTATCCGAGGCTTCTTTCCCTTCCATATGAAGTTGGTGATTTGTTTCTCTACAACATTAAAAAATGTCATTGGAATTTGCGTCGGAAGTGCATTGTATGTATAGATGGCTTTTGGTACAATACACATTTTTACTATGTTAAGTCTTCCTGTCCATGAGCAAGGTATGTTTTTCCACTTAAGTATGTCCTTTTTAATTTCTTGTAGTAGTGCTTTATAGTTTTCTTTGTATAGGTCTTTTACATCTTTGGTAAGATTTATTCCTAAGTGTTTTATCTTCTTGGGGGCTACTGTGAATGGTATTGATTTGGTTATTTCCTCTTCGATATTCTTTTTGTTGATGTAGAGGAATCCAAGTGATTTTTGTATGTTTATCTTATAACCTGAGACTCTGCCAAACTCTTCTATTAGTTTCAGTAGTTTTCTGGAGGATTCCTTAGGGTTTTCTGTGTACAAGATCATGTCATCTGCAAATAGAGATAAATTGACTTCCTCCTTGCCAATCCGGATGCCCTTTATTTCTTTGTCTAGCCTAATTGCTCTGGCTAGGACCTCTAGACCAATGTTGAATAAGAACGGTGATAAAGGGCATCCTTGTCTGGTTCCCGTTCTCAAGGGAAATGCTTTCAGGCTCTCTCCATTTAGAGTGATGTTGGCTGTTGGCTTTGTATAGATGCCCTTTATTATGTTGAGGAATTTTCCTTCAATTCCTATTTTGCTGAGAGTTTTTATCATGAATGGGTGTTGGACTTTGTCAAATGCCTTTTCTGCATCAATTGATAAGATCATGTGGTTTTTGTCTTTTGTTTTATTTATATGGTGGATTACATTAATGGTTTTTCTAATATTAAACCAGCCCTGCATACCTGGTAGAAATCCCACTTGGTCATGATGGATTAATTTTTTGATATGTTGTTGAATTCTATTGGCTAGAATTTTGTTGAGGATTTTTGCATCTATGTTCATGAGGGATATAGGTCTATAATTTTCTTTTTTTGTGATGTCTTTACCTGGTTTTGGTATCAGGGATATGGTGGCTTCATAGAATGAGTTAGGTAGTATTCCGTCATTTTCTATGCTTTGAAATACCTTTAGTAGTGGTGTTAACTCTTCTCTAAAAGTTTGGTAGAACTCTGCAGTAAAGCCATCCGGTCCAGGGCTTTTTTTCTGTTGGGAGTTTTTTGATTACTGTTTCAACCTCTTTTTTTGTTATGGGTCTATTTAGTTGTTCTACTTCTGATTGTGTTAGTTTGGGTAGGTAGAGTTTTTCCAGGAATTCATCCATTTCTTCTACGTTTGCAAATTTGTTAGAGTACAATTTTTCGTAATAATCTGATATGATTCTTTTAATTTCAGTTGGGTCTGTTGTGATGTGGCCCATCTTGTTTCTTATTCAGGTTATTTGTTTCCTTTCCTGTATTTCTTTAGTCAGACTGGCCAATGGTTTATCAATTTTGTTAATTTTTTCAAAGAACCAGCTTTTGGCTTTGTTAATTCTTTCAATTGTTTTTCTGTTCTCTAATTCATTTAGTTCAGCTCTCATTTTTATTATTTGTTTTCTTCTGGTGCCTGATGGATTCTTTTGTTGCTTACTTTCTATTTGTTGAAGTTGTAGGGACCATTCTCTGATTTTGGCTTTTTCTTCTTTTTGTATGTGTGCATTTATCGAAATAAATCGGCCTCTGAGTACTGTTTTTGCTGTGTCCCAGAGGTTTTGATAGGAAGTATTTTCATTCTATGAATTTCCTTATTCCTTCCTTAATGTCTTCTATAACCCAGTCTTTTTTCAGGAGGGTATTGTTCAGTTTCCAAGTATTTTTCTTTTCCCTAATCTTTCTGTTATTGATTTCCACTTTTATGGCCTTGTGGTCTGAGAAGATGCTTTGTAATATTTCAATGTTTTGGATTCTGCAAAGGTTTGTTTTATGACCTAATATGTGGTCTATTCTAGAGAATGTTCCATGTGCACTAGACAAAAAAAAAGTATACTTTGCAGCAGTTGGGTGGAGAGTTCTGTATAAGTCAATGAGGTCAAGTTGGTTGATTGTTGTAATTAGGTCTTCCGTGTCTCTATTGAGCTTCTTACTGGATGTCCTGTCCTTCTCCGAAAGTGGTGTGTTGAAGTCTCCTACTACAATTGTGGAGGTGTCTATCTCACTTTTCCGTTCTGTTAAAATTTGATTTATGTATCTTGCACCCCTGTCATGGGGTGCATAAGTATTTAATATGGAAAAAAAAAAAAGAAACAAATTTTTTTTTTTTTTATCTTCCTGGTCAATTGTCCCTTTTGTCATTATGTAGTGTCCTTCTTTATCCTTTGTGGTGGATTTAAGTCTAAAGTCTATTTTGTCAGAAATTAATATTGCTACTCCTCTTTTCTGCTTATTGTTTGCCTGATATATTTTTTTCCATCCTTTGAGTTTTAGTTTGTTTGTGTCTCTAAGTCTAAGGTGTGTCTCTTGTAGGCAGCATATAGACGGATCGTGTTTCTTTATCCAGTCTGAAACTCTCTGTCTCTTTATTGGTGCATTTAGTCCATTTACATTCAGGGTAATTATAGATAATTAAGTGTTTAGTGTTGTCATTTTGATGCCTTTTTATGTGTGTTGTTGACAATTTCATTTTTCCACTTACTTTTTTGTGCTGAGACGTTTTTCTTTGTAAATTGTGTGATCCTCATTTTCATAGTCTTTGACTATATGTTTGCTGAGTCGTTACGTTTTTCTTGGTTTTTTGTTTTGAGTTTTGGAGTTGTTATACCTCTTTGTGGTTACCTTAATATTTACCCCTATTTTTCTAAGTAAAAACCTAAGTTGTGTTGTCCTATATCGCCTTGTATCCCTCTGCATATGGCAGTTCTATGCCACCTGTGTTTCGTCCCTCTTTTTGATAATTGTGATCTTTTACATATTGACTTCAATGATTCCCTGTTTTGAGCTTTTTTTTTTAATTATCTTAATTTGTTTTTGTGATTTCCCTATTTGAGTTGATATCAGGATGTTCTGTTCTGTGACCTTGTGTTGTGCTGGTATCTGATATTATTGGTTTTCTGACCAATTTCCTTTAGTATTTCTTGTAGCTTTGGTTTGGTTTTTGCAAATTCTCTAAGCTTGTGTTTATCTGTAAATATCTTAATTTCGCCTTCATATTTCAGAGAGAGTTTTGCTGAATATATGATCCTTGGTTGGCAGTTTTTCCCCTTCAGTGCTCTGTATATGTCATCCCATTGCCTTCTTGCCTGCATGGTTTCTGCTGAGTAGTCTGAACTTATTGATTCTTACTTGTAGGAGATCTTTTTTTTTTTTTTTATCCCTGGTTGCTTTTAAAATGTTCTGTTTATCTTTGGTTTTGGCAAGTTTGATGATAATATGTCTTGGTGTTTTCCTTTTTGGATCAATATTAAATGGGGTTCAAAGAGCATCTTGGATAGATATCTTTTCATCTTTCATGATGACAGGGAAGTTTTGTGTCAAGAGTTCTTCAACTATTTTCTCTGTGTTTTCTGTCCCCCCTTCCTGTTCTGGGACTCCAATCACACGCAAGTTATTCTTCTTGATAGAGTCCCACATGACTCTTAGGTTTCTTCATTTTTTTAAATTCTTTTATCTGATTTTTTTCAGCTATGTTGTTGTTAATTCCCTGGTCCTCCAGATTTCCCACTCTGCATTGTAATTGCTCGAGTCTGCTCCTCTGACTTCCTATTGTGTTGTCTAATTCTGTAATTTTATTGTTAATCTTTTGGATTTCTGAATGCTGTCTATGGATTCTTGCAACTTATTAATTTTTCCACTATGTTCTTGAATAATCTTTTTGAGTTCTTCAACAGTTTTATCAGTGTGTTCCTTGGCTTTTTCTGCAGTTTGCCTTATTTCCTTTCTGAGGTCATCCCTGATGTCTTGAAGCATTCTGTAAATTAGTTTTTTATATTCTGTATCTGATAATTCCAGGATTGTATCTTCATTTGGGAAAGATTTAGATTCTTTTGTTTGGGGGGTTGTATAAGCTGTCATGGTCTGCTTCTTTATGTGGTTTGATATCGACTGCTGTCTCCGAGCTATCACTAAGATATTGTAGTGATTTATTCTATATTTGCTCACTGAGTCTTATCTTGTTTTGTTTTCTTTCAATATACGTGGATGGGCTACTAGATTGTGCTGTCTTGATTATTGTAGCCCTTGACTTACTTATGACCTATTGCCAGCTGGTTTGGGCTGTTACCAGGTATATATGCCTGAGTCCATTCACTATTCTTGAGTAGAATTTGATTTTGGATCATCAAGTGTGTGGTGCACCCTAACACCTATCCACCTTGAGAAGTAGTGGTGGTAGTTGTGTGCACCAGATTCTAGTAGCAGCTGGTCTTCTTACTGCAGGCAGGGCAGGATGCTCACAGGCTTCCCCCAAGTGTCAGTGAGGTAGGTGTGTCTCTATTCCTAAAGCACTTTGGTGCGAGGGCTCTGCACATGTACCTTAGGCCCCCAATGCAAGTACCTCTACAGATTGGTAGGTGTCACCCTCCTTAGACCCCTAAGGCAGGAGTCTACGTGGTCTGGGGGGACCTTCAGCCCTCAGTTCCCTGTTTGGATCAGTGAGGGCTCTGTTGAATATGCAGAGATATCAGACCTGGGAAACTTGTTTTTCCAGTAAATCTGCTAAAAAAAATGCAGTCAGATCTCTATCAGAAATGCCTTTGCATTATAATAGCTACCTTGTTCCCTGTAAGGATGAAAGCCCGAGATTTGGATCACATATGCTTGGCTGGAGCTGGTTCTGTGTTTTTAGTCCAATTAGGGAAGGATTTTTGGTCCCTGGGTTTTTTGTGGTTGCTTTTCTCAGGCCAGAAGAATGGGATAGGAAAAGACCAAAAAAAAAAAAAGGGAGAAGAAAAGCCGCGGAGCAGTTCTCCCTCTGGCTCAGGAAGTTCCAATGTTAATGAAGCTGCCTGGGAAGGGGAGGGGAGGGTTCAGAAAAACGGGAGAGAGTAGCACCCCGGAATATAGACAAAGTTACTTATCTTGCTTGGGATGACTATTTATCTGAGATTCCCGAGGGGCGTGTCGCCTATGTGTGCTGGCTGGGTAGAGATTGCCCCCGAGGATCGGGCCCACAGAAGCCGTGGTCAGTTCTTCCGTTGCCAGTCCCAAGCCCCGAGCCAAGGTTGCCCGGTTGCGACGCTGCACTCCCGGCTCCAAAACCAGTCGCTGCCTCCCAGGGACTTCTCCTCCCACCAGCCGCGTCACTGTGCTGCCCGCACGAACAGGCTGGGTACCCTCCCGGGGTCAGTTCACGGGGGTAGGGCTGGGCCCCATGTTTTTGCCTTCACAGGATGTTGTGTTCAGCTCCCCTGCGCCCAGTCTTAAGCCCGGTGCCGAAGTTACCTGACTGGGACACTGGCTCCAGGCTCCAAAAACAGTCTCTGCTTCCCCGTAGTTGTTCGTTCTCTGTCTCTGTCACTCAGGTCATCTCTTTAAAACTGTGTTTGTTGTTCTGGGTTCATAGATTTACATGTATGTGATCGATTCACTTGTTTTTCCGAGTTTTTGTTGCAAGAGGGATCCGAGGTAGTGTCTACCTAGTCAGCCAACTTTGCCGCTTCTCTGAGAGAGGCTTTTTCAAGTCCATTCATAAATGGTTACCTTTCTTGGTATCTCGGAGAGGACACAAACAGAAAACTCTGCTCTGCCAGCCCTAAGAACTGCAGCTCCCTCCCAGCCTGCAGCCTTCTCTCTCTGGAACCGTGAAAAAGTTACTTTCTCTTCCTGCTCTTCAGTTTCCTTGTCTGTAAAATGAGAATATTAAAAGTTCCTAACTCAGAAGGTTGTTGTGAGGATAATAATTAACACATATAAAGAATTTAGAATATTGATTGGTACTAAGTTAACTATTTTGATCATTAATATCCACCACAATGTGGGCTTGTTACCAATAGCCAGTCTGACAGAAAAGGTCCTTGTCTTTTCCTCAGTAAGAATACCCACAAAAGACAAACTTTATCTTCAGCAAGCTTTATTTTCCTTGAGTCAAGCAAAAGGAGTCAGCTGGGGGACCAAGCCTCTCCAAAAGACCGACTCCCTTGAGTCAGGGAGGTTACTGCTTTTATGTACCAGGTTATGTTAAGTGGCCTTTCTTTCTTCATGCAGCTTCTGAGAAAAGGTGGAAGTTTTCAGGAATTGGTGTAGCTATGGAGATGAGGTGCATGCGCAGCCCTCGGCCAAGATGGAGTCTGCGGCAAAGGGCTCTGGTTCTGTTAGCATAACTCATTAAGGGATGTGGTACCTGCACAGTTTCCTAACTCTGCCGGTTCGAATCCCACCAGTGGGTTGGATATCACTGCGGCTTCTGAGAGAAGGTCATCTGGCAGATGTGGCTACCTTTTTTTTGCATGCTTAAATTAGGCTAAGCAAGTGAAGCAATTTCTAGATTGCTTCTGCAGATTATGGGCTCTGTGGTGAGACTGTCTCTAAAACAAAACCCAGTGCAATCGAGTTGATTTCGACTTATAGCGACCCTATACGACAGAATAGAACTGCCCCATAGAGTTTCCAAGGAACGCCTGGTGGATTCGAACTGCTGACCCTTTGGTTAGCAGCCACACCACTTAACCACTACGCCACCAGGGTTTCCTCTACATGCTTAAAATTTCTTCCAGGATGTGGCCTTTACATACAGATACATTTTTGTCAAGGCTATTTCCACAGACCTTTCCTGTTGTCCTAGTCTATCTCAGACTTACTTTTTGGTACCAAAGAACAATTATGTCAGAATATTTTAGTATGTTTATTTCTTCTTCCATGGCAGGATGAGTAGATCATCAGGTGGTCATCCTGGTTGAGCTAAGCCAAGTCCAGGTTGGTCTTTTCATATAGTCTTGTTATGTCCCATCTCTTGCCTTCCCATCACAGACAATCAAGGTTCTCTCTCTCACACTCACATATTCTCACTTGTATGGACATGTGTATCTCAAAGAGTTTTACAAAGCATGATATTCAGGTGTATCAAGAAAGGGAAAGCTCCCCACACAGTACCAAAAGAGCCTTAGAAGGATGGGGTCAAGATGGCTGACTAGGTAGAAGCTAACTCGGATCCCTCTTGCAACAAAGACCAGAAAAACAAGTGAATCGATCACATACATGACAATCTATGAACCCTGACCATCAAACACAGATCTAAAGAGTTGACCTGAGTGGCAGAGACTGAGGACGAACAACCACGGGAAAGCAGGGACTGTTTTTGGAGCCTGGAGCCAGTGTCCCAGTCAGAATGTTATTAAGAAAACATTCTGCATCCCACTTTGAAGTGTGGTGTCTGGGGTCTTAAATGCCAACAAGCGGCCATCTAAGATGCATCAACTGGTCTCAACCCACCTGGATCAAAGGAGAATGAAGAACACTAAGGTCACACGATAACTATGAGCCCAAGAGACAGAAAGGGCCACATGAACTAGAGACTTACGTCATCCTGAGACCAGAAGAACTAGATGGTGCCTGACCACAAACCATGACTGCCCTGACAGGGAGCATGATAGAGAACCCCTGAGGGAGCAAGAGAACAGTGGAATGCAGACTCTAAATTCTCATAAAAAGACCAGACATAATGGTCTGACTGAGACTAGAGGAATCCTGGCGGTCATGGTCCCCAAACCTTCTGTTGGCCCAGGACAGGAACCATTCCTGAAGACAACTCATCAGACATGGAAGGGACTGGACAATGGGTTGGAGAGAGATGCTGATGAGAAGTGAGCTACTTGTATCAGGTGGACACTTGAGACTGTGTTGGCATCTCCTGTCTGGAGGGGAGATGGGAGGGTAAAGAGGGTCAGAAACTGGCGAAAGAATCACGAAAGGAGAGACTGGAAGGAGGGAGTGGGCTGACTCATTAGGGGGAGAGTAAATGGGAGTATGTAGTAAGGTGTATATAAGTTTATATGTGACAGACTGACTTGATTTGTAAACTTTCACTTAAAGCACAATAAAAATTATTTTTTAAAAAATGGATTAACATAAACATAAAATAAAGACGTATAACATAAAAAAACAAACAAAAAAAACAGCCTTAGAGCCACAGCTCTGCCTATACCACACATAGAACTTACCTTACCAATTTTCATTTAGAATCTTAGGGTATAAGCTTTCCATTTTTAAAAACATTTTTTTCTTAAGGAAAATTTAGGAGTACCCCCACATCTGCATTATAAGATGAGCCTTAATGGATACATTCACCTTTTAGTTTTGTTTTCCAAAAAAAGAAAAGGAACAGTCTGTTCCAAATGTAAAGTCAACTATCAATCTCTTGCAAATCAGAAACTGCTTTCAGCACGTAAAGAACAATAATTAAAACAAAACAAAATCTTAGGGCCAAATTTCAGCCAGGATTGAAAAATTAGAAAGCTCAATAAGATACTCTTTAGGACCCTCCTTGGACAGTGGTCTGATTCTATCTTTCAATATTTACCCAAAAGTATTAAAACATGCAAAATAAAGGATAGAGTCTAGGTGTTTGTGTAAATTTGAGTTTCTGGTCTTAGGGAGTCTTACTATACATGAATTCTTGCGGATATGGGCAAGAGTGATATCTGAAGAGTCTAGTGTGGTAGCTGCTTTATACAGCAAGATCTGGAAACTGGTCACTTCTGTAACACTGTGATGGAGTTGGTGCTAATAGGCACAATCCTAGAGGCTTTGGGGAAGAAGGGATAGTTGAAGATGAATTGTTACATAAACTCAGCACCCCAAGGTAAATGCCCAGTTTGGGTGCAAATATAGAAAATTGTTAGATTTACATTAGTAGCTTTATCTAGGTGAACTAAGTAAGTTACTTTCTAAATCAGCGGTTGTTACTGGTATGCTTGCTAACTACGTCAGTAAGACTCAGAGTAATTAAATGAGGTGGAGCAGTCATATCGACTCCTTGGCCCTAACATACACTGCAGGAAACATAAGTCAAGTTGGATGTGATTTTGTAGGAGAATGGATCCTAATTAAAATACAGAGGTAGTTTGTATATGCCTTTCCCACTGTTATCCCCTGCAATTTATTCAAGGTGAATTTGCCAACCCCAGGAAAAATAGAAAATAAAGCTCATTAACTCAAAAATGGGAAAAAGAGTTTGGAAAAACAAGAAAACTCTGTTTAACTTTCTTGTTTATACATTCTAGACTGAGTCTCAGGGTATATTTACTTCCAAAATGCTTTCTCCTCTTTTTTTTTTTTTTCCTTTTTGTATCCCATTGTCACAGCATTCTATATAGATTAATTCATGGAACTATAAATACTTCCTCAGGTGCAACGCTTTTAAAAATTGATATTTAGTCCAACATCACTGAAACTTTACAATGAAATTGCTGATGAGATATACATGTACATGTAAGTCATATAAATGATGTAAAATATATAAACGTATAGTATGCATATCTATATAGATGAAATCTGTCTTATTTGGAATATAGTCTCTGATATACCTTGAACAATGTATTCGGCTCAGGTTGGAGACCAAATTCAGTCAGCAGAAAACTGTCCTGGTGGTACCTTCAAGCCTCCTTTGGCAACAATAGTGATGGGTGACTGCATTTAATGAAATGTCATATCTCTTCAACTAAAATTTTATATACTGAAGGCTTACTTAAATTACACTTCAAATAATTTTCAAATCATAAGCTTAGTGAAACATCAGAGAATGAACCATACGCTATTTCGAAGTATTCATGTAAGCACTTCACTATTTCTCATCATTAAAAAAATCGCTTTCTCCTGAAATAATAAATATTGAGATAAGTGAGTATTCTATAATACATTTATTTTATTTTATTTTATTTTAAATGATTTGTCCATTTCTGAAGATCCAAAAGAAAATTAAGCTTCATCGAAACTCCTATTCATGCTTTCCAAACCAGAATTAATAGGCTGTCATTTTACGTATGCAGTTCTTTCAATTTTGCAATTATGGAGCAGCGGTTTTCTGATTTGTTTCTTCCAATGTGAGCAACTGATTATATACTGTGGTTAGCTGATATTTGTTTGGAAGAAAAGTTATTACCAGCATTGTGGGGCATTGTGGTCCAGAATCCTTGTCAGTGGCTCTGAGAGTCAGATAAGGGGCAAAACATATTGAGCAACTCCATGTTTTAGCCTCAATTATAAAAGTAGCAGATGTGAACATTTTTTTAAAAAGATAGATTAAGTGCCTCAGGCAATCCTCTTAGATGGAATTGGTAGCTGCCAGATTGTCAAATGGAGGCTATCCAGAGGAGGAAAAAGCATTTTTAGATGAAATGAGTGCTATGTGTTTGTTTTTATTATGTGTGTGTATGTGTATGTATGACAAACTAATGGCCGTAGGAATCACCAAATTAGTAGATTTTGCATCTGCTGATTTCTCTGTTTCTCAGTCTCATAGTTAATTTATTTAGCTGCCTCCTCATTAGGAGTTCTTAGCAAATAATAAAAAAAAAATAGCACCCTTTAAATGAGAAGGTCTTTTAAGAATGGCAAAATCCTTCAAAATTTACTCACTATTATTTAATCTTCACAATACTGTTGGCTACATTGGGCTGATATTATTTCCTAATAAAGAACCTAGAGCTCAGGAAAGGTATGTGACTTGCCTTGAGTATACTCTTTCTCAAAGCTAGAGCAAAATAGTATTTCCTCATTCCTATTGATACGATTTTCATATTCTACCACATTGAAAAAAAGAGTTGCCATCAAGCCAATCCCGACTTACAGTGACCCAAAGTATGTCAGAGTAGAGCTGTGCCTAATGTGGTATTCAAAAGCTGATTTTTCTAAAGTAGATACCAAGGTCTTTCTTCCATGTGCCTCTTGAATAACCAAACTTTCAGTGAGCAAACAGTTAACTGTTTGCACCACCCAGGAGCTCCACCTTCATGAATTGAATAATTTGTCCTGAAGGCAAGCAAAAACACAAGAGCACTTACATAACTAACACAAATTGAGATCGAAAATCTGAACAGACCCATAACAAACGAAGAGATTTAGAAGGTAATTAAAAAAAAAAAAAAAAAGAAACTTCCAACAACAAAAAGCCCTGGTCCAGATGGCTTCACTGGGGAATTACACCACACATTCAAAGAACAGCTTGGACCAGTACTATTCAAATTATTTCACAACATAGAAAAGAAAGGGTTACTTTCAAATTTATTGTATGAAGCCAGCATAACATACCAAAATCATGCAAAGACACCACAAAAAAAGGAAATTACAGATATCTCTCATGAATATAGATAACAAAAATTCTGGTCAATAGAATTCAACGTCATATAAAAAAATAATAATACACCTGGATGAAGTGGGATTCATACCAGTTATGCAAGGATGGTTCAACATTAGAAAATCAATCAACAAATTCCACCACATAATTGAAACAAAAGAATTACATGACCATCTCAATTGATGCAGAAAAGGCATTCCATAAAGTCCAATACACATTCCTGATAAAAACTCTCAGTAAAATAGGTAAGAAGGGAAATTCCTCAACATAATAAAGGGAATCTATACAAATAAAGGGAATCTATACAAAATCAACAGCCAATATTATTCATGACAGAGAGAAGCTGAAAACATTCCCCCTCAGAACAGGAAAAAGACAAAAAAAAAAAAGAACAGGAAAAAGACAAGGATGCCTTTTATCACCACTCTTACTTAACATTGTGCTGGAAGTCCTAATTAGAGCAATAAGGCAAGAAAAAGAAATAAAGGGCATCCAAATTGTTAATGAAGAAGTAAAGCTATCCCTATTTGTGTGTGGTATGATACTATATACAGAAAACCCAAAAGACTCCATGTGAAAAATACTAGAGCTAATAGAAACATTCAACAGAGTTGCAGGATACAAGATAAACATACAAAACTCAGTTGGATTCCTATACGTCAATAAAGAGAACTACAAAAAGGAAATCAGGAAAGTAATATCATTTATAATAGCCCCTAAAAAATAAAATACTTAGGAAAAAATCTAAGCAGGGACATAAAAGGCCTATGCAAAGAAAACTATAAAACGCTATTGCAAGAAAGCAAATGATAACCTACATAAATGGAAAAACATACCATGCTCATAGATATGTACACTCAACATTGTGAAAATGTCAATTCTCCCCAAAGCAATCTACAAATACCAACAGCAACCTTGATCCAAATACCAAGAGCATTCTATAATGAGATGGAAAAACTAATCATTAACTTTATATAGAAATGAAAGAGACCCTGTATAAGTAAGGCACTATTGAAGTAAAATAAAGTAGGAAGACTTGTACTACCTGACCTCAGAACCTACTTCAGCTATGGTAGTCAAAACAGCCTGGTACTGGTACAACAGCAGACACGTTGAACAATGGAACAGAATCGAGATCCCAGATGTAAATCCATCCACCTATGGTCACCTGATCTTTGACAAAGGCCCAAAGTCCATTAAGTGGGGAAAAGACAGTCTTTTTAACAAATGGTACTGGCAAAACTGGATGTCCGTCTATAAAAAAAATGAAAGAGGACTCATACCCCACACCATACACAAAAACTAATTCAAAATGGATCAAAGACATACAAAGAATACAAAGACTATAAAGGTCATAAAAGAAAAAATAGGGTCATTTATAAAGGTCATAAAAGAAAAAATAGGGTCAATGCTAAAGGCCCTAATACAAGGAATAAATAAGATAGAAACCATAACTAACAATGCACAAACACCAAAAGACAAGTTTTGGTGAAGGGTAAGACAGTACACAATACTGAGGAAGTCAGCACAACTTGACCAAGGCAAGGTCATGGAAGCTTCACAGACACATCCAAACTCCCTGAGGGACTGAGTTACTGGGCTGAGGGCTCTGGGGACTATGGCCTCGGGGGACATCTGGCTCAATTGGCATAACAAAGTTAATAAAGAAAATGTCTAACATCTGGAGTCTAAAAGGTTGTGAACTGCCATCTAAGACACTCCACTGGTCTCACCCAGTCTGGAGCAAGGGGGAATGAAGAAAACCAAAGACACAATGGAAAGATTCATTCAGTGGACTAATGGACCACAACTACCACAACCTCCACCAGACTGAGTCCAGCACAACTAGATGGTGCCTGGCTACCACCACCGACTGCTCTGATAGGGATCACAAGACAGGGTCCTGGAGAGAGCTGATCTATGTACAGGTTCTTCATGAGCACAAATCAGTGTTCTGGAATTCCTATTCTTCACAATGTTATCCATAATTTGTTATGAACCACACAGTTGAATGCCTTTGCATAGTTCATAAAACACAGGTAAACATCTTTCTGGTATTCTGTGCTTCAGCCCAGATCTACCTAATATCAACAATGATATCCCTCTTTCCATCGTCTTCAGAATCTGGTTTGAATTTCTGGCAGCACCCTGTTGATGCATTGCTGCAACAAATTTTTAATTATCTTCAGCAAAATTTTACTTTCATGTGATATTAATGATATTTGATAATTGCTGCATTCTGTCAGATCTCTTTTTTTTGCAATAGGCACGTATAGTGTCTCTTCCAATCAGTTGGTCAGGTAGCCAGCTGTCTTCCAAATTTCTTCGCATAGATGAGTGAGCATCTCCAGCTCTGCATCCATTTCTTGAAACATCTCAACTGGCATCTGTCAATTCCCTGAGCCTTGTTTTTCACCAATGCCTTCAGTGCAGCTTGGTCTTCTTCTTTCAATACCATCAGTTTTTGATTACATGCTACTTCCAAAAATCGTTGAACATCAACCAATTCTTTTTGCTATAGTGACTCTGTGTATTTCTCCCATCTTTTCTTTTTCTTAATAATTTTTATTGAGCTTTAAGTGAAAGTTTACAAATCAAGTCAGTCTCTCACATATAAGCTTATATACACCTTACTCCATATTCCCATATACTCTCGCCCTAATGAGTCAGCCCTTCCAGTCTCTCCTTTCATGACAATTTGGTCAGTTTCTAACCCCCTCTACCCTCCTATCTCCCCTCCACACAGGAGATGCCAACACAGTCTCAAGTGTCCACCTGATACAAGTAGCTCACTCTTCATCAACATCTCTCTCCAACACATTGTCCAGTCCCTTCCATGTCTGATGAGTTGTCTTCGGGAATGGTTCCTGTCCTGGGCCAACTGAAGGTTTGGGGACCATGACCACCGGCATTCCTCTAGTCTCAGTCAGTCCATTAAGTATGGTCTTTTTATGAGAATTTGGGGTCTCCATTCCACTGTTCTCCTTCTCCCTCAGGGGTTCTCTATCATGCTCCCTGTCAGGGCAGTCATCAGTTGTGGCTGGGCACCATCTAGTTCTTCTGGTCTCAGGATGATGTAAGTCTCTGGTAATGTGGCCCTTTCTGATTCTTGGGCTCATAGTTGTTGTGTGATCTTGGTGTTCTTCATTCTCCTTTGATCCAAGTGAGTTGAGACCAATTGATGCATCTTAGATGGCCGCTTGTTAGCATTTAAGACCCCAGATGTCACATTTCAAAGTGGGATGCAGAATGTTCTCATAACAGTATTATTTTGCCAATTGATTTAGAAGTCCCCTTAAGCCATAGTCCCCAAACCCCCGCCTTTCTTCCACTGACCTTTGAGCACTCAGTTTATCCTGGAAACTTCTCTGCTTTTGGTCCAGTCCATTTGAGCTGACCTTATCTGTATTGAGTATTGTCCTTCCCTTCACCTAAAGTAGTTCTTAACTACTAACTAATCAGTAAATACTCCTCTTCCACCCTCCCTCCCTCCCCACCTCGTAACCACAAAAGTATGTGTTCTTCTCAGTTTATACTATTTCTCAAGATCTTATAATAGTGGTCTTATACAATATCTGTCCTTTTGCCTCTGACTAATTGCACTGAGCGTAATGCCTTCCAGGTTCCTCCATGTTATGAAATGTTTCACAGATTGGTCACTGTTCTTTATAGATGCATAGTATTCCATTGTGTGAATATACCACAATTTATTTAAATATTCTTCTGTTGATGGACACCTTGGTTGCTTCCAGCTTTTTGCTATTGTAAACAGAGCTGCAATAAACATGGGTGTGCATATATCCGTTCATGTGAAGGCTCTTATTTCTCTAGGGTATATTCTGAGGAGTGGGATTTCTGGGTTGTATGGTAGTTCTATTTCTAACTTTTTAAGGAAATGCCAGATAGATTTCCAAAGTGGTTGTACCATTTTACTTTCCCACCAGCAGTGTATAAGAGTTCCAATCTCTCCACAGCCTCTCCAACATTTATTATTTTGTGTTTTTTGGATTAATGCCAGCATTGTTGGAGTGAGATGGAAACTCACCGTAGTTTTAATTTGCATTTCTCTAATGGCTAATGATGGAGAGCATTTTCTCATGTATCTGTTAGCTGCCTGAATATCTTCTTTAGTGAAGTGCGTGTTCATATTCTTTGCCCACTTCTTGATTGGGTTGTTTGTCTTTTAAAGTTGAGTTTTAACAGAATCATATAGATTTTAGAGATCAGGCACTGGTCGGAGATGTCATAGCTGAAAATTCTTTCCCAATCTGTAGGTGGTCTTTTCAATCTTTTGGTGAAGTCTTTAGATGAGCATAGGTGTTTGATTTTTAGGAGCTCCCAGTTATCTGGATTCTCTTTGTCATTTTTGGTAATATTTTGTATTCTGTTTATGCCTTGAATTAGGGCTCCTAACCTTGTCCCTATTTTTTCTTCCATGATCTTTATCGTTTTAGTCTTCATGTTTAGGACTTTGATCCACTTGGAGTTAGTTTTTGTGCATGGTGTGAGGTATGGGTCCTATTTCATTGTTTTGAAAATGGATATCCAGTTATGCCAGCACCATTTGTTAAAAAGACTATCTTTTCCCCAATTAACTGACACTGGGCCTTTGTCAAATATCAGCTGCTCATATGTGGATGGATTTATATCTGGGTTCTCAATTCTGTTCCACTGGTCTATGTGTCTGTTGTTGTACCAGTACCAGGCTGTTTTGACTACTGTGGCTGTATAATAGGTTCTAAAATCAGGTAGAGTGAGGCCTCCCACTTTCTTCTTCTTTTTCAGTAATGCTTTACTTATCTGAGGCTTCTTCCCCTTCCATATGAAGTTGGTGATTTGTTTCTCTATCACATTAAAAAAATGTCATTGGAATTTGGATCGGAAGCGCATTGTATGTATAGATGGCTTTTGGTAAAATAGACATTTTTACTATATTAATTTAGTCTTCCTATCCATGAGGAAGGTATGTTTTTCCACTTAAGTAGGTCCTTTTTAGTATCTTGCAGTAGTACTTTGTAGCTTTCGTTGTATATATCTTTTACATCTTTGGTAAGATTTATTCCTAAGTATTTTATCTTCTCGGGGGCTACTGTGAATGGTATTGATTTGGTTATTTCCTCTTCGATGTTCTTTTTGTTGATGTAGAGGAATCCAAGTGATTTTTGTACGTTTATCTTACAACCTGAGACTGTGCCAAACTCTTCTATTAGTTTCAGTAGTTTTCTGGAGGATTTCTTAGGGTTTTCTGTATATAAGATCATGTCATCTGCAAACAGAGATAATTTGACTTCCTCCTTGCCAATCCGGATGCCCTTTATTTCTTTGTCTAGCCTAATTGCTCTGGCTAGGACCTCTAGACCAATGTTGAATAAGAACGGTGATAAAGGGCATCCTTGTCTGGTTCCCGTTCTCAAGGAAATGCTTTCAGGTTCTCTCCATTTAGAGTGATGTTGGCTGTTGGCTTTGTATAGATGCCCTTTATTATGTTGAGGAATTTTCCTTCAATTTCTATTTTGCTGACAGTTTTTATCATGAATGGGTGTTGGACTTTGTCAAATGCCTTTTCTGCATCAATTGATAAGATCATGTGGTTTTTGTCTTTTTTTTTATTTATATGGTGGATTACAATAATGGTTTTTCTAATATTAAACCAACCTTGCATACCTGGTATAAGTCCCACATGGTCGTCGTGGATTATTTTTTGATGTGTTGTTGGATTCTATTGGCTAGAATTTTGTCGAGGATTTTTGCATCTATGTTCATGAGGGATATAAGTCTGTAATTTTCTTTTTTTGTGGTGTCTTTACCTGGTTTTGGTATCAGGGAGATGGTGGCTTCATAGAATGAGTTAGGTAGTATTCCGTCATTTTCTATGCTTTGAAATACCTTTAGTAGTAGTGGTGTTAACTATTCTCTGAAAGTTTGGCAGAACTCTGCAGTAAAGCCATCCGGGCCAGGGCTTTTTTTTATTGGGAGTTTTTTGATTACCGTTTCAACCTCTTTTTTTGTTATGGGTCTATTTAGTTGTTCTACTTCTGATTGTGTTAGTTTAGGTAGGTAGAGTTTTTCCAGGAATTCATCCATTTCTTCTAGGTTTTCAAATTTGTTAGAGTACAATTTTTCGTAATAATCTGATATGATTCTTTTAATTTCAGTTGGGTCTGTTGTGATGTGGCCCATCTCGTTTCTTATTCGGGTTATTTGTTTCCTTTCCTGTATTTCTTAATCAGTCTGGCCAATGGTTTATCAATTTTGTTAATTTTTTCAAAGAACCAGCTTTTGGCTTTATTAATTTTTTCCATTGTTTTTCTGTTCTCTAATTCATTTAGTTCAGCTCTAATTTTTATTATTTGTTTTCTTCTGGTGCCTGATGGATTCTTTTGTTGCTCACTTTCTGTTTGTTCAAGTTGTAGGGACAGTTCTCTGATTTTGGCTCTTTCTTCTTTTTGTATGAGTGCATTTATCGAAATAAATCGGCCTTTTTAGTCTGAGCACTGCTTTTGCTGTGTCCCAGAGGTTTTGATGGGAAGTGTTTTCATTCTCGTTGCATTCTATGAATTTCTTTATTCCCTCCTTAATGTCTTCTATAACCCAATCTTTTTTCAGGAGGCTATTGTTCAGTTTCGAAGTATTTGATTTCTTTTCCCTAATTTTTCTGTTATTGATTTCCGCTTTTATGGCCTTGTGGGCTGAGAAGATGCTTTGTAATATTTCGATATTTTGGATTCTGCAAACGTTTGTTTTATGACCTAGTATGTGATCTATTCTGGAGAATGTTCCCTGTACGCTAGAAAAAAAGTATACTTTGCAGCTGTTGGGTGGAGTGTTCTGTGTAAGTCTATGAGGTCAAGTTGGTTGATTGTAGCCATTAGGTCTTCGGTGTCTCTATTGAGCTTCTTACTGGATGTCCTGGCCTTCTCCGAAAGTGGTGTGTTGAAGTCTCCTACTATTATTGTGGTGGTGCCTATCTCACTTTTCAGTTCTGTTAAAGTTTGTTTTATGTGTCTTGCAGCCCTGTCATGGGGTGCATAAATATTTAATATGGTTATATCTTCGTGGTCGATTGTCCCTTTAATCATTATATAGTGTCCTTTATCCTTTGTGGTGGATTTAACTTTGAAGTCTATTGTCAGAAATTAATATCGCTACTCCTGCTCTTTTTTGCTTATTGTTTACTTGATATATTTTTTTCCATCCTTTGAGTTTTAGTTTGTTTGTGTCTCTAAGTCTAAGGTGTGTCTCTTGGAGGCAGCATATAGACGGATCGTGTTTCTTTATCCAGTCTGAAACTCTCTGTCTCTTTATTGGTGCGTTTAGTCCATTTACATTCAGCGTAATTATAGATAAGTATGTGTTTAGTGCTGTCATTTTGATGCCTTTTTATGTGTGTTGTTGACAATTTCATTTTTCCACTTACTTTTTTGTGCTGAGACGTTTTTCTTTGCAAATTCTGTTCCTCATTTTCGTAGTATTTGACTTTATGTTTGCTGAGTCGTTATGTTTTTCTTGGTTTTTATTTTGAGTTATGGAATTGTTACACCTCTTTTTGGTTACCTAATTATTTATTTACCCCTATTTTTCTAAGTAAAAACCTAACTTGTATTGTCCTATATCACCTTGTATCCCTCTCCATATGGCAGTTCTATGCCACTGTATTTAGTCCCTCTTTTTGATTATTGTGATCTCTTACATATTGACTTCAATGATTCCCTGTTTTGAGCATTTTCTTTTCTTTTAAAATTAATCTTAATTTGTTTTTGTGTTTTCCCTATCTGAGTTGGTATCAGGATGTTCTGTTCTTTGACCTTGTGTTGTGCTGGTATCTGATATTATTTTTCTTCTGACCAAAGAATTTCCTTTAGTATTTCTTGTAGCTTTGGTTTGGTTTTTGCAAGTTCTCGAAGCTTGTGTTTATCTGTAAATGTTTTAATTTCACTTTCATATTTGAGAGAGAGTTTTGCTGGATATATGATCCTTGCCTGGCAGTTTTTCTCCTTCAGTGCTCTGTATATGTCATCCCATTGCCTTCTTGACTGCATGTTTCTGCTGAGTAGTCTGAACTTATTCTTATTGATTCTCCTTTGTAGGAGACCTTTGTTTTATCCCTGGCTGCTTTTAAAATTTTCTCTTTATCTTTGGTTTTGGCAAGTTTGATCATAATATGTCTTGGTGATTTTCTTTTGGGATCAATGTTAAATGGGGTTCGATGAGCATCTTGGATAGATATCTTTTCGTCCTTCATGATGTCAGGGAAGTTTTCTGCCAACAGATCTTCAACTATTCTCTCTGTGTTTTCTGTTATCCCTCCCTGTTCTGGGACTCCAATCACACGCAAGTTATTCTTCTTGATAGAGTCCCACCTGATTCTTAGGGTTTCTTCTTTTTTTTAATTCTTTTATGTGATATTTTTTCAGCTATATTGGTGTTAATTCCCTGGTCCTCCAGATTTCCCACTCTGCATTCCAATTGCTCGAGTCTGCTCCTCTGACTTCCTATTGTGTTGTCTAATTCTGTAATTTTATTGCTAATCTTTTGGATTTCTGAATGCTGTCTCTCTATGGATTCTCGCAACTTATTCATTTTTCCACTATGTTCTTGAACAATCTTTTTGATTTCTTCAACTGCTTTATCAGTGTGTTCCTTGGCTTTTTCTGTAGATTGCCTTATTTCCTTTCTGAGGTCATCCCTGATGTCTTGAAGCGTTCTGTAAATTAGTTTTTTATATTCTGTATCTGGCAATTCCAGGATTGTATCTTCATTTGGGAAAGATTTTGATTCTTTAGTTTGGGGATTTGTAGAAGCAATCATGGTCTGCTACTTTATGTGGTTTGATATCGACTGTTGCCTCCGAGCCATCACTAAGATATTGTTGTGATTTATTCTATATTTGCTCACTGAGACTTATCTTGTTTTCTTTTCTTTCAATATATGTAGATGGGCTACTAGATTGTGCTGTCTTGATTGTTGTAGCCCTTGAGTCACTTATGTCCTATTATCAGCTGGTTTGGGCTGTTACCAGATATATAAGCCTAAAAGTCCATTCACTATTCTTGAGTAGAATCTGATTTTGGGTCATCAAGTGTGTGGTGCAGACTGTCACCTATCCACCTAGAGAAGTAGTGGTGATAGTTGCGTGCACCAGATTCTAGTAGCAGCAGGGGTTCACACTGTGGGGGGGGGGCAGGATGCTGACAGGCTTCCCCCAAGTGCCAGTGAGGTAGGTGTGTCTCTATTCCTAAAGCACTTTGGTGGGTGGGCTCTGCAGTTGTACCTTAGGCCCCCAATGCAGGTACCTCTACAGATTGGTAGGTGTCACCCTCCTTAGACCCCTAAGGCAGGAGGCTAAGTGTTCTGGGGGGAGCTTCAGCCCTCAGTCCCCTGTTGTGGGTCAGTGAGGGCTCTGTTGAATATGCAGAGATATCAGACCTGGGAAACTTGTCTTTCCAGTAATCGGCTAAAACAATTACAGTCAGATCCCTATCAGAAATGCCTTTGCATTATAATAGCCACCTTGTTCCCTGTAGGGATGAAAGCCCAAGACTGTGGATCACATATGCTTGACTGGAGCTGGTTCTGTGTTTTTAGTCCAATTAGGGAAAGATTTTTGGTCCCTGGGTTTTTTGTAGCTGCTTCTCTCAGGCCAGGAGAATGGGTTAGGAAAAGACCAAAAAGCAAAAAAAAAAAAGGAAAGAAAAACCGCAAGGCAGTTCTCTCTCTGGCTCGGAAATTCCAATGTTAATGAAGCCGCCTGGGAAGGGGAGGGGAGGGTTCAGATAAATAGGAGAGAGTAGCACCCCAGAATATAAACAAAGTTACTTATCTTGCTTGGGATGACTGTTTTATCTGAGATTCCCGAGGGGGGGGGGCGCGTCGACTGTGTGAGCTGGCTGGGTAGAGATTGCCCCCAAGTGTCAGGCCCACATCCCATGCTTGCACTGTCTCAGAAGCCACGGTTAGTTCCTCCGCTCCCAGTCCAAAGCCCCGTGCCAAGGTTCCCCGGCTGGGACGCTGCACTCCTGGCTCCAAAACCTGTCACTTCCTCCCGGTGACTTGTCCTCCTGTCAGCCGTGTCGCTGTGCTGCCTGCGTGCACTGGCTAGGCTTCCCCCAAGGTCAGTTTAGGGGGCTAGGGCTGCACCCCGTGTTTGCACCATCTCAGGATGCCGTGCTCAGCTCCCCTGCGCCCAGTCCAAAGCCCGGCGCCAAGGTTTCCTGACGGGGATGCTGGCTCCAGGCTCTGAAAACAGTCACTGCTTCCCCGTGGTTGTTCGTTCTCAGTCTCTGTCACTCAGGTCAACTCTTTAGATCTGTGTTTGATGGTCAGGGTTTGTAGATTGTCATGTATGTGATCGATTCACTTGTTTTCCTGAGTCTGTTGCAAGAGGGATCTGAGGTAGCTTCTACCTAGTCAGCCATCTTGGCCCCCTCTCCCATCTTTTTTGATGATTCCTTCATAGTTCAATATTTTGCCCATAAAATCCTCTGATATTGTAATGAGGCTTGAGTTTTTTGTTCTGGTCTTTCAACTGGACAAATGCTGAGTATGTTCTTCCCTTTTTGTTTTTTTGCTCTAGGTATTTGTACATTTCATTCTAATGCTTTACTTTTTCTTTTTGAGCCACCATTTGAAATCTTCTGTTCAGCTCTTTTACTTCATCATCTCTTCATTTTGTTAGCTACTCTATATTCGAGAGCAAGTTTCAGAGTCTCTTCTTACATCTATTTTGGTCTCTCTCTCTCTCTTTTTTTTTTTTTTTCCTTTTTTGCCATTTTAAAGACCTTTTGCTTTCCTCATGTATAATGTTCTTGATGTCATCCCACATCTTGTTATGTCTTAGGTCGTTATTGTTCAATGCATCAAATCTACTCTTGAGATGTTCTCTAAATTCAGGTGGGTTATACTCAAGGTCGCATTCTACTAAGAAGTAGTAAATATCAGTAACTTCTTAAACCAGTACACATTTACTCATATCAATGCATTTTGTTTTGTATTGTTTCATGTGATCCTGGAGGTCTTTTGTGAAATTTGCCAAAATAAACGGTACATTTGAGAGAGAGACCACTAAGGCTGGGTGAACTGATTTTCTCAAGTCCCTCAGCTCATAAAAGGAAGGTCAGGAATAATAATTCACAGATTTTGACTCCAAGTTCATCACTCTTTGAGCCACACCTGCAAGACCAGAGAGTCTGGAAATTTTCCCTTAAAATTTTCTTTGCTTCTTCTGTCCTCTCACTAGAGGCAATCATGAGCTCATTGCCCTAGAAGTACTGTATAAAGTAACTGTTACCTCTTTTAGATGGATACAAGTGGAATGTCAGTACATTTTTTTTTCATTTTCCTATCCAGTCACCTAAAATTGTGCTATGTGGGTTCTTTTCACTAGAGGAATGAAATATGAGGCCAAATGGGGCAGGAAACAGATTTTGTGTTGCCTGAAATCTACAGCTGCTAACCAAAAGGTTGGCAGTTCAAACCACTTGGCGCTCCTTGGAAACTCTATGGGGCAGTTCTACTCTGACCTATAGGGTCACTCTGAAAATGTATACAATTTGGGATTACCCTTTAAATAAAAACAATACAAAATTAGGAATGAAAGCAAATGCTTATTTAAAATGAGTAAAGAAATCCTAACCAATTACAAATTTAAAAACTGACAAATATCACAAAATCTAGACATCTAACATGTTATTTGTTAATTAGCACATCTCTAAAATACTATTTTCCTACATTTTTTAGCTGAATATTCTTTGACTGCTTGTTCATGTTACAAGGATATTTTCATATTTTCAGTAGAGAAAGTAAAAAGGTGATTCAGTCTTTCCTCTGACATGTTTTTCCTTCACCATTCATAAATTTTGGGATCCAAACTTAAGACATGCTCATTTTCCAATACTGCCTCTGGCCTCCACCTTTGTGTTAAGATGAGTAGGCATAATAGGTAGGAAGAGTATTACTACACTTAGGGGTCAAGGGAGCACACATTCCTAATCAGGTTTCCTGAGAGAAATTTCTGAGCCACTCCAGCTTAGGAGACTACTTTCCAGGTAACCAACTACCCATAACTACACACAGCTACACGTGAACACATTCATGCCACCCAACCATAAAAGAACCGTAGCCTACATTATTTCTCCCTAGCCTAAGAATGTGTAGCAGAAAGAAGCCTTTCCCTATAGGCACAGGGCAAAGAACTTGCTCTCAGGATCACTCCTAATCAGCAGAGACTGTGATCCACCTTTTCATTCATTCATTCAAAGCATACACACACACACACACACACACACACACACAACCTTCAGTGTTCCAGACACTGGTGCTAAGCACTACAGATACAACAGTGAACAAACCTGCATTTCATCTATACCACCCTAGAGCTTATGTTCCCTATTGACCAGACTGGGCACACATAGCAAATTTCTGTTCCCAAGTGGGTATGAGATGTTGGGGTGGGAAAATTGAGTTCCTTGGGAAACACTGAAGAATTATTTTCCCCACTGCTTTATAAAATTCTTGACTCTGGACTACAGGTTGAAGTCTCTGGATCATTGTTTAGCTCTGATTATTATAGGGATTAGTACCAGACAGGCACATTTCTTTTGCTAACATTTGGCCTCCTGGGTTCTTATAATCCAAATGAAGTTTCCATAGAAATAATGATAGTAGCCACATAAAATTACAGAAGCAATTTAAGTCAGAAAAGAAATATCTCCTCAGATGAAATCTCTATGACAGTGCTAGGCTGAGCTACCCTATTATTTTTTAAATCCACACCATAGCAGAAAAGTTTTAAAGATGTCAGGAATCCTTTCATCAGAATTTAGACAATCACCCATATGACATGTCAAGTTTTATGGCACGTTTTCATCACTACCCGTTGTTTATGTGACAAACACATGCTATTATAAACAAGAACC
This sequence comes from Loxodonta africana, assembly GCF_030014295.1. NCBI lineage: Eukaryota > Metazoa > Chordata > Mammalia > Proboscidea > Elephantidae > Loxodonta > Loxodonta africana. Next base: position 31,812,326 of record NC_087367.1, read on the forward strand.
TCATTTTAAGTACCTTATTTTCTGGCATCTAATTATCTTTTCAAAGCTATAATCCTTTGTGAATTTGTAATTTATTCCTGTGGAAACATGATTATGACCTCAGGTAAAGGAACAAAGGGGAGAAACAGATGAAACTTTTAAAAGTATCATTTTTCATGCAAATACCTCTAGAAATAAAGTGAGATAGCTGATGAATTTGTGGCTAAATATACTGTTTCTAAAACTTTCTCAGCGCCAGGTGCTGGAGAAGTGCACAGCTCATTTAAGGTGACTGCAAGTGCTACCTCTGCAAGTAACTTTTTTCCCACTTGATTTGGGGTACTTTCAACATTGTGCAAAATTTTTACCCTATTTAATTCTTAAATTTCACTCCTCCTGTAATTAAAAACAAAACAAAACAAAACTTTTCAAGCTCTAATTTTATCCAAATGGGTGAAATTTCTAAAAGATATATTTATGTCAGCAGCTTTCAGGATACATTCTACAAATTTCTCTGTAGGTCATTGAATTTCTAACACTGAATTAAATAACAGCAAAACGTTGTCAATGTACCCACTCCTCACCTAGCAACATGGTTAAGTTCAAAAGAACAGGTCATTATGGAAAAATTGGCATTATGGGAAAATGGAGGATGGCCACATCAGATTACAAAACATTATGTGGGACACATGTCTATCTGGACCCAAGAGGGAGTGTATGTCCCATTGGTCATGGAAATGTTACTACCAGACGTATATCATTAATGCAAAAAATAGTAGATTTTTTATTATTGTTGTAAATGTAAAATGTTGGATAATGAGATAGCTGATAAGCCATAAGTAGATGTAATATACCTGCCACCTGGTGGTGGTAGGCACACTGTGATTAATGCCTTTAATCTCAACTCTTTATCCCCCCAAAATGATGAAATTATTATTATTTTTAGTAACTTTTTTTCTAAATTCTTGTTTACCATACTTTAATAGACACTTACTTTCTCCTTCACTTGGAACTCTGAAATGCCTCTCTCCTGGTTTCCCTTCTCTGTCTCTAACCATTCTTCATTCTCTTTCCTATGCCTCCTCATTCAGCCCCAAAGTGATGCAATTCCGTAAACTTCAAATCTTGACCTTTTGCTTTTATTTCTCTCTTTCATGATTTTGTAGAGTCCCTGTCCAAATATGTAGCATCAAATGCCACTCCTTGTCTGTGTCTCCCAGATAAAACTCTTCGACCTCGATTTTTTTAGATCTGCTCATAGAATTTCTTCTTGTGCATATCAAAACATCGTGTCACATTGAACATGCTGAAAATGAACTTCTTCTTTTTCCAAAATTTAGTCCCTTCTCTTTACCATCTCTTACTCCTAGTGGCTGCAGCATTCTTTTAACCTCTTAGACTAGAAAACTTGAAGTTATCTTTAAATTTTTCCTTTTCATCATTATCTAAATCTAGTCTGTCACCGTACCAAAATATTTTCTCATTCAAAATGTCTCCTTTCTCCCCATTCCTACAACCAGTCACATAACTACAGCCTTAATTACCATCAATTATACAGCTTCCAAGGAGCCCTGGTGGTGCAGTGGTTAAAGTATTTGACTGCAAGCTGAAAGGTCAGTGGTTTGAAATCACCAGCTGCTCCATGGGAGAAAGATGTGGCAGTCTGCTTCTGTAAAGATTTACATCCTTGGAAATCCCATGGGGCAGTTCTACTCTGTCCTATAGGGTCACTATGAATCAGAATCAACTTGAAAGCAGTGGGTTTGGTTTTTGGTTTATACAGCTCCCAGCTGATACCCTGCCCTGAATATTGCCTCACCATTACACCTCCTGCCAAACAAAAATGGACTAATCATCCCAAAATATCCCATTAAGCATGCTAGACCCTATATCAAGAACATGATCTAGTTCCCTATTTTCCATCTCCTACTTCCAATTTGATATTTTCCCCACTTTATTAATCCAACCTGATGTCTGACTAATCCCCGTTTTATAGTTTGTAATCCAGTAGTCCCCTCTTCCCAAACATTTTCTTGTTGATCTTTCTTTTAATATCTTCTCATGCTGATCCTCTATCCAAGAAGAGTTAATTCTTTTTTCCATCTTTTCAAATTCTGCTCCTCCTTCAAAGTCCATCAAAGTTCCTTGCCTCTAAGTTCACACACACGCTGATCTCTCCCATCTCTAACATCCTAAAAAACTGAAGCGCTAAGCCATTTGGCACAATACTATTACATGGCTAAGGCTGCCTGGATGAAACTTTTAGGCCAGGTCTCATCAGATGTCTGCACTTAGCGAATTTACCATCTTTCCAGCTGTGATATCCATCTTTGCACTTTCAGGAACTCAGATTCTTCTGATCACCCAGGTATGATCAGGCTCTAAGTGGGAGAGAAGGGGGAAAAAAAAAAAAGTAGAAAACTGGATTATTCCAAGTCCAGGCCAGCGAACTTCAGCTATATGAAGTTAAGAAAACCACTTAAATTTCCCTGAGCATTAGATTCCTCAAGTTAAAATTGGAATATTAATGTCAACCTTCTGCAACACACTACATTGTTAGAGAAATCAAATAAGATAATTTATGTGGAAGAACATTGTAAAATATTATACAAATGTACAGAATTATTATTAATTCAAGCTAACAAAATTTATGAGATACTTAGTTCTAAGCCATAAAGTTAATTTAATAATTTATAAAGAAGAATAAATATTTCCACTGACTGGAGAGACGTGTGTGCTTTTGAGATGAAACCATACTGGGATTAAGGATCTGAGGAACTGAGTAAATAATTATAAGGTTTTGGGAGAAATAGATGCTAAGGGGATTGAATGATTTTGAGTGATAGCTTGCATCAATTCTTGGTCTTTTATGGGGTGATGAGTAGGTGATGGAGATAGGAGTTGTGGACTCCTTTTTGCAGATATTCAACCCCACTGTGGCATAGGAATTTATGTTAGCTTCAAGAACAGAAGATGGCTATATTTTCTGAATTTATGCATTCCTCAGTTACACCTTATTGCTGTCAATTAACCCATAAAGATAATCTGGTTTATAATGTTTTCAAGTATCTCAGCATTATACTATCTGTAAAAATAAATTGCTTCCTCCTCTACATTCCTTCTTAACTTCACATGCAAGATATAGAAACCAGACTGACTGAGATCGCACGTACATTTGCCACTTACTATTTGTGTTATCTTGAGCAAGATACTTCACACATCTTTATGCCTCTATATTTCACATGTATCTATCTCTTTTCCTATCTGTGAAATAGGGATAATAATGTACTTACATTAAAGGATGTGGTAAGAATTAAATGAGTTATTATATGGGAAGTAACAAGTGTCCAATAAATTTTATATTCTGCTTTAGCACCTATTTAATTCTGCTTTGTATTGTAACCATCTCTTTGCATATCGTTTACCCTTCCAGACTGCAAGCAACTTCAGGGCATGGGTTCTATCTTAACACTCTCTGTTAGCTTCTCAGAACTTCCCATAATGCTTAGCTCAATGAAATTGTTCAATATATTTGGGAAAGAAATTCAGGATTATTTCATGTGGGTTTCTTGCTTTCTTAATACTTGATATTAGAAGTTCAGTAAAGCCTCATTGAAGGTTAAAGTCATGTCTGATGCTCTTTTTATTTCTCCCAAACAACCTGCACTTAATAAACATTAATGATTAATTGATTATACATGAAATGGGTTCTAACATCCTCATAAAACCTGAGTTATGCAGCATGTTGGTCCAAGATTTTTATCCTGTATTCTCCTTTATCTTTCCTTTGGCCATAAGCCCTCAGCTCCTACAGCAGCAATCAGGGCTAGCAGTGATTGCAATAATGCCAAGTATGCAGTAAGCCAGTGACAGAAGCATTGTAAATCTGGTCACAGAAACAAGCACTTTGGAGATAATAAAATATTAATTGCTATGTTACTAAGACTTTGGAAGAAGCTGAGCAGCACAGAGAAGAATTAATAACTAAGCAGTCTTTTCAATATGACAGAAAACTATGAGAACGATGCCCCCTATAAACCACATGCAGAGATGAGGAATTTGAAAGGATGGTACTCAAAGATGCTCCATTTCCTTCAGGAATATGAAACTATCCCTTTCCTCCATCAACATCAAAATTTATCTTGATGTCACTTTATTCTCTAGGAGGTTTAAACAGGTAATGATTTATGGTTAATCATTAATGAATTTACCATCTTTCCAGCTGTGGCTGCTAGCCTAATGGTTGGAGATTCAAGTCCATCCAGAGGTATCTCAGAAGAAAAGCCTGGCAATCTACTTCTGAAAAATCAGCCTTGAAATCCTATACAGCACAGCTCTACTCTAACACACACAGGGTCTCCATGAATTAGGGTCAGCTAGCCAGCAACTTGCAAGTGGTACTTATTCTCTACTGATGGATCTGTATTCATATGTTATATAATTCAATTAAATCTGAATCTTTAATCTCCCACATTGCAGTGCCCTCTCTGACTCTCCAAGAGAAATGTCTTTTTTTTATTTTCCTTCTATTGTACTCTGTAGATACAGGCTACATCGTTTCTAAGTATTCCTTTACATGTCTATTCCACAAAGTACAACATATTCCCAAATAGGCTATAAGCTATTATAGGCAGAAGCCCAGCATTTATTATTTCTGTAAGTGTTGTACCTAGGAGAATGCCTAAGACATGGTAAGTATTCAATAAAAATGTGTGGAATAAGCAAAGAATGAACAAAGAATTCAAAAGGACAAACATATGTTTACCAAATGCCAAAGCTCTGGGAGTTTCAAATAAAATATAAGAAACACCAAGTGCTTACTTGCAAGAGGCTTACGATCTACTTGAAGACACAAAATACACACAATTGAAAGATAACATTAAGCTTCAACTTCCAATTATAACAGAATACCTGGTACTAGAGTAGCCCTACCATAAACAATTAGAAAACTAGATAAAAATGAGTGGGATAAGGGAATTCTACATTTTCCCCAGCTCTGTGCATGAGGACAATGTCCCCAAAAGAGCAAAGATAAGTGGAGTCCAAGCAAGGCACTATTGTCCCCCTGAGCTGAGGAGAAAGACATCAGAGTTTGAGTTTGGGGGGATCCAGAAATCTGAAGGGCAGAGTACCAGAAAAGATGGAGTTGGAGATGGGGTGGAGTCCAGAAGTCTGTGCAGAAGGTCTCCATGAATTTTTGGCCAAATTCTGGGATACGCACGCATAGTTCGAGACTCTGTGAGGTTTACCAGCAAACAGCTGTTATGAGGCTGACAGCAGAACAGAGTTAATAGAGGTTTAGGGATTCTGGGAGACACTGGAGTTTTGTACCAGCCAAAGTAGAAAGGCCTTATTCCCACCATGGGTATACAGATAAAACACATAAACTCTATGTTTTATAATTGAAAACTGCACTGTAGGGTAAAAGCTTCTCTAGACCCACATTAGCAATACCTAAAAACAAGCCTTGAAAAAATCTACAAAAAAGACAATGTTTGGAGTTTATGTTCTAACATGTTTAAAGGCTCTTAGTAAATACTTTGGACTTTCCAGTGACTCATCCAGTGACTGAATGGAAAAAATAAATAAATAAATTTAAAACTACACAAGTTCAGGTTGCTAGAACAAAAATCAATATTCTCAGAAAATAATAGAACACAGAGTCTCCTCAATGTATTACCCACAACATCCAGTAAACAATAAAAAATTACTATATATTCAAAGAAAGAGCAATGAGAACCATAGTCAAGAAAAATGCAGAGAGAGAAAAAAAAAAAAAAAACTGAACCAAGATAACCCAGATATTGGATTTAGCAAGATCTCAAACTCATTATATATTACATACAGGAGACAAAGTTATGAGTCATATTACATGTATATTTACATATAGGTATATGAATAATAACTGACCTCTCATTTAAAAAATGGAAGTCAGAGGCCAATGGAGGATTGTCTTTGATTTGCTTAATAAACAAGGAAAAACACCAAAGCAGAACTCTACAAATTCAACAAAAATATCTTCCAAAATTAAGGATGAAATGAAGACATTTTTAGTTAATAAAAAATGAAGGAAATTGTCAACAGCAGATATGTACTGTAATAAATACTTATAGATGATCTTTTAGAGAAGCAAAATGATACCAGTTAGAATATCGGATCTAGAGAAAGGAATTTAATTCCCAGGGCAAAAGCTTAAAAAAAAAAAAAGGTAATAAATATATCAACCCATACATTCATGGGGAACTGATTTTTTACGAGGGTGCTTAATCAATTCAATGGGAAAAGATGAGTCTTTTTAATAAATGGTGCTGGGATACCAGGTTTCTACATGCAGGAATGAAAGTGGATCCATACCTCACACTATATACAAAAATTAATTCAAATGGATCAAGAACCTAATGTGAGAGCTAAAGCCATAAAATTCTTAGAAGAAAACAGTGTTTTTGCTTTGGAACATAATTTTTAATAGTGAGTTCTTAGGATGCCAAAAGCATGAGCAGTAAAAGACCAGATAGATAAATTGGACTTCTTCAAAATTAAAAACTTTGTATACCAAAGGATTTTATCAATGAAGTGAAGATTCAATCTACGGATTGGGAGAAAGTTTTGTAGAGCCATATATCTGATAAGGGTTTAATATTCAGAATATATAAAAAATATCTATAACGTAACAACAAAATACAAACAACCCAATCAAAAAATGGACAAAGGACTTGAATACACATCTCACAAAAGAGGATATACACGAAAAGATACTCAATGTCATTAATTGTTAGAGAAACACAAATAAAAACCACAACGAGATACCACTTCCCCCCCCCCCCACTAAAGTGGCTATTTAAAAAAAGAAAAAAAACAGAACGTTGAAAAATTGCAACTTTCATCCATTGCTGGTGGGAATGCAAAATGGTTCAGCGACTATGGAAAGCAGTTTGGTGTTTTCTCAAAAAATAAAACATGGAACTACTATATGACCCACCAATTTAAATCCTAGGTATATACTCAGAAGTGAAGACAGGAATACAAGCAGAAAACTGTATGCCGATATTCATTGCAGCACTATTCACAATAGCCAAAAGGTGAAAACGACTTAAATGTCAATCAACAGATGAATGGCCAAGCAAAATATGGAATATTACTCAGTCATAAAAAAGGGAATCCTAATGAATGCTACAACATGGATGAACCTTGAAAAACAATATGCTGAGTAAAAGTAGTCAGGGACAAAAGACAAAATTGCATGATCCCACTTGTATGAAATAAGCTAACGTATAGAGACCAAAGCTTATTAACGGTTACCAGGAGTGAGAAGGAGGAAGAAGGTGGAGTCCTTGTTTAGGGGGTGCTAAGTTTCTGTTAATGGTGGTAGAATGATTTCAAAAAATTTAGTGGTAATTGTTGCACAACATGATGTACGTAATCAATGTCACTGAATTATACATACAAAAACTGTTGAATGGACAAAAGTTTATATATATATATTTATATATCAACATTAAAGTAATTAAAAAAATTAACAAATAAATTTAATAATAATGAAGAACTAAAGGAGGAAATGGAATACTAAGGAAATTCATTATCTCAAAAGAAGGCATAAATGTAAACGTACAGAGGATCAAAAAAAAATCAGAGAAAAAGAAATCAAACAGCAAAATGATAAACTTGAAATAAAAAAAAACAATTACACTAAATGAACTAAATACTCCAATATAAAGACAAAGACTCAATAGCAAAAGGAAACCTAACTATATTCTATTTAAATAAAGGTATTTTAAATATATAGACAAAAATAAGTTGAAAGTAAACAGAGGCAAAATATATGTATGTAAACACTAAGCCTGTTAGGGCTAACATGGCTGTCTTAATATCAGAAAAACTAGACTTGAAGACAACATAATTTGCCAAAGATAAAAAGAGACATTTTATGAAGGTAAGAAGGGAAACTAGGAAGTCATTACAATCATAAATGTGCATGTCCTCATAACAGAAATTCAAATTAATGAAATAAAAACCAACCAAATTAGAGGAAGAAATAGACATAGTTGGAGAGTTTAACACCTTTCTCTCAGTAACTGGAAACTCTGGTGGCATAGTGGCTAAGTGCTTCGGCTGCTAACCAAAAGTTTGTCAGTTTGAATCCACCAGGTGCTCTTTGGAAACTTTATGAGGCAGTTCTATTCTGTCCTATAGGGTCGTTATGAGTTGGAATCAACTTGACAGTGAGGAGTTCCGTTTTTAGTGTCTCCGTAATTAAATCGAAAGACAAACATACCAATTTGGAATATGGAAGATCTAAGCAGTGCTATCAACCAGGTTTATGTAATTGATTTTTATGGAATATCCTACTCAATAACTCCAGAAGACAAGTGAACATGGGAATATCAGCAAGATAGAACATATGCTGAGCAAGAAATTGAGTTTCAAAAAGTTAAAAAAAAAAAAAAATTCCACAGAGTTTGCTCTCCAACACAAACTGGAAAAAAAGTAGAAATCAATAATAGATATCTGAAAAAACTGCAAATATGTGGATACTTCTAAATAAGCCATGAGCCAAAGAAGAAAAAAAGACAAGAATTGTTTTTAGTGATAATGAAAATAGAGTATATTAAACCTTGTGGGTTGCAGCTAAGGGAGTACTTAAAGGGAAATTTATAGCTTTAAAAGCTCATGTTAGAAAAGAAAAATAGTTTTGCATAGGTTATCTAAATATATACCTTAAAATAAATTTACCTCAAACTGCGTTTAAGGACAGAAATAACAAAAATAAGAGCAGAAATATAATAGAGAAAATTAGCAAAAGCAAACCTACTTCTCTGAAAAGAGTAATAAAGTTAATAGACCCCTAGCTAGAATAATCACAGGACAAAAAAGACAAAAACCACAAATATTAATAACAGATATAAAAAAGTTGGTATTAGTAACTTGTGTCTTCTCTTTTTTTTTTTTTTTGGTTAGCCTGCCTAGAAGCTTACTGACTTTATTGATCTTTTTAAAGAACCAGCTAGAGGTAAGGCTAGAGGGGTCTATAATTGTCTATTTGCCCTACCCTCAGGTCAGATAACTTAAGTGAAGTAATTTCCCTTGGAGGGCCGGTCTTTGTTACAGAGAATGCTCAAGATATATTACAAAATAATTGCATTTCTCCTGGGATTTGTTTAAATATGGTCACTTTCTTTTTCTGCTGCTAGAAAGACAAAATATTTTTTCTCTGATCTCGACTGAGAGAACCTAGTGAGATCCCTGGATATAAAACTCACAAAAAATGTACTTCCTCCCCAAAACTCTGACCCCAGGAATTTTCAACTCTCAAGCTAGTCCACACTCAACTTCCACCAATTTGTCAAAATTAATATTTAAGTATTCATACTTGTTTCTGACGCCAGTGACTTCCGCTTCATGCAAGCAGATCGGCTGTGATTCACTGTACTTGCCTGTATCTCTAGATTTTTATGACCTCAATTGCCTGAGGAACCTAGGCAGTCATTGATTTTTAGTTTGTTCAACATTTTTTTCTTGTTGTAAGGAGAGGAGTGGTGATTTTCAAGCATTTTATATGTCAGAGCTGAAACCAGAAGAAATCAATTTTTTTTTTTTTTTAATACCAAGGTAATTCAATGGGTATGCTTGTTATTTGGAAAAATGGTGCTCAAACAACTACATATTTATATAAGAAACAAGCAAACATCAAAGTGTACCACATGACATACAAGAATATCAAAGAAATTCAAAATGGATTATGGACTGAAACATAAAAGCTAAAACTTCAAAATTTTTAGAAAAAAAATAAATCTTCACAATTTTGGATTGTCATTGTTGTTAGATGCCATTGAGTCAATTCCAACTCACAGAGACCCTATGTACAATAGAACGAAACACTGCCCGGTCCTGCGCCATGCCCACAATTGTTATTGAGCCCATTGTTGCAACCACTGTGTCAATCTGTCTCCTTGAGGGTCTTCCTCTTCTTCATTGACCCTGTACTTTACCAAGTATGATGTCCTTCTTCAGGGACTTATCTCTCCTGATGTTGATGTCCAAAGTACATAAGCCATCCTTGCTTCTAAGGAGCATTCTGGTTGTATTACTTCCAAGACAGATTTGTTTGTTCTCTTTGCAGTCCATGGTATATTCAATATTCTTCACCAATACCACAATTCAAAGGTGTGAATTCTTCTGTCTTCCTTATTTATTGTCCAGCTTTTGCATGCATACGATGCAATTGAAAATACCATAGCTTGGATCAGGCGTATCTTAGTCTTCAAGGTCACATCTTTGCTTTTCAACACTTTAAAGAGGTCTTTTGCAGCAGATTTGTCCAGTGCAATGCATCTTTTGATTTCTTAATTGCTACTTCCATGGGTGTTGATTTTGGAGCCAAGTAAAATGAAATCCTTGACAACTTCGATCTTTTCTCCATTTATCATGTTGTTGCTTATTGGTCCAGTTGTGAGGATTTTGGTAGGCAGATATTTATTATAAAAAAACACAAAACGCTCCTACCATTAAAAAAGGACTTTGTTAAAATTAAAACGTCTGCTTTATAGAAGATACATTTAATTTTTTCAAATGACAGTGAGATAATTGTGCATGCTGTGTACACATACACATACATACATATACATAATGAACTCTTATGGCTTAACATTAAGAAAATTCTAAGGTGGAAAAACCATGGTGATATAGACAGAAGAACCACACTGCCCATCTACAGCAAAGACCAGAAAAACATTTACATTCATCAGTCCTGGAATCATAAGCATCAAACAAAGGAGTAAAAAATTCAACCAAGCACCAAATGGAGTAAGAAACTGACAGAGAACAGAGAACAGAGAATGAGGAGAGCTATGGAGTGGAGGTCCCCTACCTTCTAATGTGTCATGGACATGCCATCTTGGATCCCTTAGCCACCAAGGACGGTGGACAGGGAGCATGGGAAGGCAATTTCCTGGAGCTCCCAGCAGGCGACAGGGCACCAGATAACCAGGTATACATGCTTTCCCACCACCAACTCTGCTTCCTTCTGCATGGCCTCTGCCACTTTCCAGTGGGCTGCAGGTTGCTCAGCCGAAGAGATGCTGACACCTTGCTGCTTGGATTCACCCTGACCTCACTGGCCAGTTCCTTCAGTGCCATTTTTTGTGGTGGTTGTTTTTTGGCTTCTATTTCATCTCTCTCTCTCTCACCTCCTTTTCTTCCTTTCTCATGTCTAACTGCTGCCATGTGCCATCTCTGCCAGATTTTGATGGGCTGTGCCATGCTGCTTGGCTGGGGAGCCACTTCCTCTGTCAGCACCACCACGCCGGTGGGCTCCCTAGAGGCATTTTTTCCTCAGGTTCTTTCTTTTTTTTTTTTATTGTGCTTTAAGTGAAAGTTTACAAACCAAGTCAGTCTCTCATACAAAACCTTATCTACACCTTGTTATATATTCCTAGTTGCTCTCCCTCTGAGACAGCACATTCCTTCTCTCCACCCTGTGTTTCCGTGTCCATTCAGCCAGCTTCTGTCCCTCTCAGCCTTCACACCTCCCTTCCAGACAGGGGCTGCCCAGATAGTCTCATGTGTCTGCTTGATCCAGGAAGCCCACTCCTCACCAGTATCATTTTCTGTCTTGTAGTCCAGTCCAATCCCTGTCTGAACAGTTGGCTTTGAGAATGGTTCCTGTCTTGGGCTAACAGAAAGTCTGGGGACCGTGACATCTGGGTTTCAGTAGACCATTAAGTCAGGCCTTTTTATGAGAATTTGGGGTCTGCATCCCACTGCTCTCCTGTTCCTACAGGGATTATCTGTTGTGCTCCCTGTTATGGTAGTTATCGGCTGCAGCCAGGCACCATCTATTTCTTCTGGTCTCAGGCTGCTGTAGTCTTTGATTTATGTGGCCCATTCTGAATCTTGAGCTCATACTTACCTTGTGTCTTTGGAGATCTTTCATTCTCCTTTGCTCCAGGTGGGTTGAGACCAATTGTTGCATCTTAGATGACCGCTTGCTAGTTCTTAAGACCCCAGATGCCACTCTCCAAGACGGGATGCAGAATGTTTTCTGAATAGTTTTTATTATGCCAGTTGACCTAGATGTTCCCTGCAACCATGGTCCCCAAACCCATGGCCCTGCCATTCTGGCCTTCGAAGCATTCGGTTTATTCAGGAGACTTCTTTGAAATTGGTATAGTCCAGTTGTGCTGACCTCTCCATCCCTTCACCTAAATTAGTTCTTGCCTACTATCTATCTAATTAGTGAATCCTCCTCTCTCTCCCTTTCTCCCTCCACCCTCTTTTAACCATCAAAGAATATTTCCTTCTCTGTTTAAACTATTTCTCGAGCTCATATAAATAGTGGTCTCATATAATATTTGTCCTTTTGCAATTGACTAATTTCACTCAGCATAATGTCTTCCAGGTTCCTCCATGTTATGAAATGTTTCACAGATTCGTCGTCCTTTTTCAATGCATAGTATTCCATTGTGTGAATATACCATAATTTGTTTATCCATTCATTTGTTGATGGGCACCTTGGTTGTTTCCAACTTTTTGCTATTGTAAACTGTGCTGCAATGAACATAGGTGTGCCTATACCTGTTTGTGTAAAGGCTCTTACTTCTCTAGAATATCTTCCAAGGAGTGGGATTGCTGGATCATATGGTAGTTCTATTTCTAGCTTTTTAAGGAAGCACCAAATCAATTTCCAAAGTGGCTGTACGTTTTACGCTCCCACCAGCAGTGTATAAGTGTTCAAGTCTCTCCACAACCTCTCCAACATTTATTATTCTGTGTTTTTTGGATTAATGCCAGCCTTGTTGAAGTGAGATGGAATCTCATTGTAGTTTTGATTTGCATTTCTCTAATGCCTAATGAACATGAGCAATTCCTCATGTATCTCTTAGCTACCTGAATGTCGTCTTTAGTGAAGTGTCTGTTCATATCCTTTGCCCATTTTTTAATTGGGTTATTTTTGTCTTTTTGTTTTTGAGTGTTTGCAGTAACGTAGATTTTAGAGATTAGCCACTGATGGGAGATGTAGCTAAAAACTTTTTCCCAGACTGTAGGTAATCTTTTTACTCTTTTGGTGAAGTCTTTGGATGAGCATAGGTGTTTGACTTTTAGGACCTCCCAGTTACCTAATTTCTTCTCTTTTACTGTTTTTGCAGTTCTAGTAATGTTTTGTATACTGTTTATGCCATGTATTAGGGCTCTTAACGTTGTCCCTATTTTTTCCTCCATGAACTGTATTGTTTTAGATTTTATATTTAGGTCTTTGATCCATTTTGATTTGGTTTTTGTGCTTGGTGTGAGGTATGGGCCTTGCTTCATTTCTTTTGCAGATGGATATCCAGTTATGTCAGCACCATTTGTTAAAGAGCCTGTCTTTTCCCCATTTAACAGACTTTGGGCCCTTACCAAGTATCAGTTGCTCATATGTGGATGGATTTATGTCTGGATTCTCAATTCTGTTCCAACGGTCTATGTATCTGTTGTTTTACCAGTACCAGGCTGTTTTGACTACCGTGGCGGTACAATGTGTTCTAAAGTCAGGTAGTGGGAGACCTCTCACTTTGTTCTTTTTTCAGTAATGCTTTTTTTTATCCGGGGCCTCTTTCCCTTCCATATGAAGTTCACAATTTATTTCTCCATCTCATTAAAAAATATATCTGGTATTTGGATCAGGATTGCATTGTATCTGTAGATGGCTTTGGGCAGAATAGACATTTTTACAATGCTGAGTCTTCCTATCCATGAGCAAGGCATATTTTTCCACTTATGAAGGTCTTTTTTGGTTTCTTGCAGTAGCGTCTTGTAGTTTTCTTTGTATAGGTCTTTTATGTCTCTGGTTACATTTATTCCTAAGTACTTTACCTTCTTAGGGGCTATTGTAAATGGTATTGATTTGGTGATTTCCTCTTCGTCGCTCTCTTTGTTGATGTAGAAGAATCCAACTGATTTATATATGTTTACTTGTACCCTGAAAATCTGCTGAACTCTTCTATTAGTTTCAGTAGTTTTCTTAAGGATTCTTTAGGTTTTTCTGGGTATAATATCATGTTATCTGCAAACAGAGATACTTCTTCTTCGCCAGTTTGGATGCCCTTTATTTCCTTATCTAGCCTTATAGCTAGCCAGAGGGCTAGGACCTGCAGCACGATGTTGAGTAAGAGTGGTGATAAAGGGCATCCTTGTGTGGTCCCTGTTCTCAATGGAAATGGTTTCAACCTCTCTCCATTTAGGATGCTGGCTGTTGGCTTTGCATAAATGCCCTTTACAATGTTTAGGAATTTTCCTTCTATGCCTATTTTGCTGAGAGTTTTTATCATGAACAGGTGTTGGACTTTGTCAAACATCTTTTATGCATCAACCGATAAGATCATATCATTTTTGTCTTTTGTTTTACTTAAGTGATGGATTACATTGATTGTTTTTCTAATAATGAACCATCCATGCATACCAGGTATTAATCCCACTTGGCTGTGGTGAAATTTTTTGATATGTTGTTGAATTCTATTGGCTAGAATTTTGTTAAGGACTTTTGCATCTAAGTTCATGAGGGATATTGGCCTGTAATTTTCTTTTTTCGTGTAGTCTTTACCTGGTTTTGGTATCAGGGTTATGCTGGCTTCATAGAATGAGTTTGGGAGTATTCCATCCTTTTCTATGCTCTGAAATACATTTAGTAGTAGTGGTGTTACCTCTTCTATGAAAGCTTGGTAGAATTCTCCAGAGAAGCCGTCAGGTCCAGGGCATTTTTTTGTTGGGAGTTTTTTTTTGTTTGTTTCTTTTTCAATCTCTGCTTTGTTATAGGTTTATTTAGTTGTTCTGTCTCTGTTTTTGTTAGTTTAGGTAGGTAGTGTGTTTCTAGAAATTTGTCCATTTCCTCTAGGTTTTCACATCTTTCAGAGTACAACTTTTCATAGTACTCTGTTATGTTTCTTTTAATTTCAGTTGGGTCTGTTGTGATATTGCCCATCTCATTTCTTATTTGGGTTATTTGCTTCGTCTCCTGTTTTGCTTTTGTCAGTCTTGCCAATGGTTTATCAATTTTTTTAACCTTTTCAAAGAACGAGCTTTTGGTTTTGTTAACTCTTTCAATTGTTTTTATGTTTGCTATTTCATTTAGTTCTGCTCTAAGTTTTATTATTTGTTTTCTTCTGGTGCCCAAGGGTTTCTTTTGTTGCGCTATTTATTCAAGTTGTAGGGATAATTCTTTGATTTTAGCCCTTTCTTCTTATTGGATGTGTGCATTTGTTGATATAAATTGACCTCTGAGCACTACTTTCGCTGTGTCCCAAAGGTACTAATAGGAAGCATTTTCATTCTCATTGGATTCTATGAATTTCTTTATTCCATCCTTGATGTCTTCTATAACCCAGTCTTTTCTTGAGCAGGGTATTGTTCAGTTTCCAAGTGTTTGATTTCTTTTCCCTGCTTTTTTCTGTTATTGACTTCTACTTTTATGCTTTGTAATATTTCAATGTTTTGGATTGTGTTAAGTCTTGCTTTATGGCCTAATATGTTGTCTATTCTACAGAATGTTCCATGTGTGTTGGAAAAGAAAGTATACTTGGCTGCTCTTGGGTGGAGTGTTCTGTATATATCTACGAGGTCAGGTTGGTTAATTGCAGCATTTAGCTCTTCCGTGTCTTTACTGAGCTTCTTTTTGGATGTTCTGGCCTTCATTGAAAGTGGTGTGTTGAAGTCTCCTACTGTAATTGTGGAGCAGTCTATCTCACTTTTCAATGCTGTTAGAGTTTGTTTTATGTATCTCAAAGCCCTTGGTTGGGTGCATAAATATTTAATATGGCAATATCCTCCTGGTTTATTGTCTCTTTTATCATTATATAGTGTCCTTCCTTATCTTTTGTGGTAGATTTAAGTTTGAAGTCTGTTTTGTCAGAAATTAGTATAGCTACTCCTGCTCTTTTTTGATTGTTGTTTGCTTGATATATTTTTCCATCCTTTGAATTTTAGTTTGTTTGTGTCTTTAAGTCTAAGGTGCGTCTCTTGTAGGCAGCATATAGCCGGATTGTGTTTTTTATCCATTCTGCTACTCTCTGTCTCTTTATTGGTGCACTTAGTCCATTTACATTCAGCGTGATTATAGATAGGTATGAGTTTGGTGCTGTCATTTTGATGTTTGTGTGTGTGTGTTGTCGACATTTCATTTTTCCAATTACTTTTTTGTGCTGAGAAGTTTTTCTTTATAAATTGTGTGTTCCTCTTTTTCTTGTGTTTGAATTTGTTTTTGCTTAGTCTTTATCTTTATCTTGTTATTTTATATTATAGTGTAGGATTGTTAGTCTTCTTTTTGGTTACCATAATATTTACCCCTATTTTTCTAAGTTTAAACCTAACTTGTACCTCCTTATATGACTTCGATTTCCTCTCCCTACTTTATTTAGTCCCACTTTATTGATTATTGTCATCTTTTACATAATGACATCACTGATTCCCTGCTTTGAGTTTTTTTTATCTTGATTTATTTTTATGTTTTCCCTATCTGAATTGATATCTGGTTTCCCTCCATGCTCTGATATTCCAATCACTCACAAGCTATTCTTGATAGAGTCCCACATGGTTCTTAGGGTTTCTTCATTTTTTTTTTAATTCTTTTATCTGATTTTTCTCCAAATATCTTGGTGCCTAGTGATTTATTGTCAATCTTACAAACTCTGCATTCTTGTTCCTTAATTCTGCTCCTCTGACTTTCTATCGAGTTGCCTAATTCTGTAATTTTATTGTTAATCTTCTGAATTTCCTAATGCTGTCTCTCTATGGATTCTTGCATTTTATTAAATTTTTCATTAAGTTCTTGAATAATCTTTTTAATTTCTTCAACTGCTCTATCTGTGTGTTCCTTGGCTTTTTATGTTTGTTGCCTGATCTTGTTCCTGAATTCGTATATTAATTTTTTGTATTCTACGTCTGGTTATTCCAGGAATACATCTTCATCCAGGAGAGTCCTTGATTCTCTGTTTTGGGAGTTTGTTTAAGCAATCATGGTCTGCTTCTTTATGTGATTTGATATTGACTGTTGTCTCCAAGCCATTTATAAGTTATTGCATTTATTTTATGTTTGCTCACTGTGTCCTAGTTTCTTGCTTTGTTTTGTTTCGATATAGTTTTATAGGCTACTAGAGTGAGCTAACTTGGCTATTAAAGCCTTTGAAGCACACAGATGGCTAGAGTATTTACCAGTTATATGAGCTTAGGAGTCCATTCACTATTTTTGTGTTGATTCAGCTGAGGTGTCCTGATAGTCGGTCACCTAGTGTGTGGTGTAGGCTCTCACCTACTATCTTAGAGGCACAGTGGTGATGGGTGTATGCTCTAGTTTCTGGTAGCGGCAGGGGGTCACACCCTAAGGAAGGCAGGGAGCTGACAGCCTTCCCAAGTGTCAGTGACGAAGGAGTCTCTCTGTTCTTTAGAGTGATCTAGTGGGTAGGCTCTGCAGCTGTACCTTAGGCACCCAGTGCTTATACCTGTAAGGACTCATAGGCACCACTATCGTTTCACGCTTGGCTATGTAGCATGGATGAAGCCTACAGTCCTCAGGTCCCTGCTGTTGTTAGGTGAAAGCCTGTTAATAGGCAGACTGTTATCAGGCCTCCAAAACCTGCATCTCCACTGCACAGCTGAAACAGTTAGTTGGACTTCAAACAGATTTGCACTTGCAATATAATAGCCACCTGGATATACGTAGGGGTGAGAGGCAAAGTCTGTGGATCACTTATGCCTGGACTGGAGCTGCTTCTGCTCTGAGCTTCCAGATTAGGGGAGACTGCAGAGTATTTTACCCCCCATTTGTTAATTTGTTCCTTCCCCCAGGTCAGGAGAATGGCTCATGGAGTGCAACAGGTTCTGTCTCAGGCCCAGGGAAATCAACTGTTAATGAAGCTGGCTGGGGCAGAGGTGGGAGGGATCAGATAGATAGCAGACAGTTCTTCCAAAAGAATGAGCTATTAGATCTGCACACAGTAAATTAGACAAAAGCACTTATCTTGTGTTGAAAGCACTGTTTTATCTCAGATTCCAGAGGCATTTGTAGCCTGTCTGTGCTGTCTAGGTCCCCGCTGAGATTGCCCCTGGGGGTTAGGGCTGCATCCCACACTTGCCTTCTTTCACTGAAGCAACTCTGTCTTAAACTCCATCACGAGTCCCACAGCTGTCACACCAAGTGCCGGCACTTTGGTTGCCTTCTTTCACCGAAGCAGCCGCTTCCTGAAGGCCACAGCCAGCCCTGTTGTAGACACCCCACTGGGTCAGGAGTGTACCACTCTGCTTACCTTCTTTCACTGAAGCTGCTGTGTCTCAGGGAACTATCATCAGCCCCTCTGCAGTTGCACCAAAGAACAGCACCAAGGAATCCAAGCTGAGGTGCTGTGTGGGCTCAGCAACTCATCGCTGCTTCTGCCCTTTCTCTCCCTCCCCATTGCTCAGAGTGATTCCTTAATTTTGCCTTTGGTGCTCAAGGTTTCTAGCTTGTCATATATATAATTGATTCACTTGTTTTTTCAGGCCTTTGTTGTAAGAGGGATCGGCTGAAGCTTCTGGCTAGTTTGCCATTTTGGCCCCGGCCTTTTGTCAGTTTCTTAACTTTCTCTACCTTCCTTCCTATCTCTTCTCCAGTTGCCATCTCCACTGCTTTCTAATGGGCTATGCCAGACCACTCAGCTGAGGGGCCATTTTCCCTGCCCCCATGGCCATGCTAGTGGGCACCCTTAGGGCATTTCTTTTACTTTTTTTTCTTTATCCCTTCATTTCTTGACTCTCTCTACTTTCCTTCCATTCCTTTCTCCAGGTGCTGTCTCTGCCACTTTTTGACAGTCTATGCTGTGCCACTTGGCTGGGGAGCCACTTCCTGGTCCACTTTGCCATGCTGGTGGGCTCCCTCAGGGCATTTTTTTCTTGGTATCTTGACTCTCTTGACTTTCCTTCCTTTACTTTTTCCAGGTGCTGTCTCTGCTGCTTTTTGACAGGCTATGCCTCAATGCTTGGTTGGGGAACCCCTGGCACACGCTTACTCAGCCCACACCGCCACACCAGTGGGCTCCCTGGGGGCACTTTTTTTTTCTTTTTTTGTTTCTTATCTCTATCTACCTTCCTTCCTTTCTTTCTCCCAACCACCTGACTGTGTGTGCTGTCTTTGCTGTTTTTTGAGGGGTGGTGACACATCACTTAGGGAGCTGCCAGAAAGAATCTTCGCTGGTTTCACTGCCACACTGGTGGGCCCCTTCAGGGAGTTTTTTTATTTAATTTATTTGGCTTTTGTTTCTCTCTCTTTATTCTCTTCTTTCCCATATCCACTTAGCTGCACACATTACATACTCTCCCTTCCCTTCTAACTGCACCATGTACTGAGCACTATGCCTCTCAGCAGCACAGGTGCAGACCATCAGACACCACCAGTCTGTACTACCCCCGGCCCCGCCCTGTTGGCTCCAGCACATGCTACAAAGAGCCCACCCCATCTGTCCTCCTCTGCTCGACCTGCCCTGCTGCACCATACCTGAATGACCAGATATGCCCACCTAGATGAGGTGGTGAGAAGTATAGTGCCCACAGATGAGCAAACAACAGAAAATGCCCAGCCTACCTACCCAGACATAACCAAATAAAACAAAAAAGCAGGACAAAACAAACAAACCTGCAATCAATAAATGAAAGAAATAATTCCTGAATGTCCTGAAAACAGTAGACAGTATCAAAACATACAAAGAGACAGAACAGCATGGCTCCAGAAAACATCCAAAATAAAACACCAGATGACCTTCTGGAGAAGAAAAGGCACTGGAACTATCTGATAGGGAATACAAAACCCCAATATTCAGGGCTATTCAAGAGATGAAGGAAAATGCTGACAAAAAATAAGGAAAAAATAGAGAAAAACATGGAAAAGGTAGATAAAATCATGGAAAAGAAAGACAAAACAATGTAAAGAGTCAAGAAAATAATACAGAAACAAAATGTCAAAATAAAAAAACAAGTAGAAATCCTCCAAAAACAGAAATTAGAAATCCAAAAGTTAAACAATCAGATTTCAGAAATAGTGCTATAGAAGGTTTTAGGAACAAATTTCAAATAATGGAAGACAAGATCAGTGAAATTGATAACAAATCCTTGGATATCACTTTGTTTGAGGAGAAATCACAGAAAATAACAAAGAAAAATGAAGAAACCATGAGAGCAATGTGGGAAAAGAATCAAAAGCAAATTTTGCATGTGATCAGAGTTCCAGAACGGGGAAAGAAAATGAAAAACACAGAGAGGATCACTGAAGATTTACTGACAGAAAACCCCTAGTATTATGAAAGATGAAAAGCTGGCCATCCAAGAAACTCAACAAACCCCATATAGGGTAGACACCAAGACATATCATAATCACGCTTTCTAAAACCAAAGACAAAGAAAGAATTCTGAAAGCAGCTCAAGAAAAATGAAAAGTCACATACAGAGAGGAAACAATAAGCCTAAGCTCTGATTACTTGGCAGAAACTCTGCAGGCAAGAAGACAATAGGATGACATATATAAAACATTGAGGAAAAAAAATGGCCAACCAAGAATAATATACCCTGCAAAACTCTAGCTCAAATATGATGGTGAAATTAGGACATTTCCAGATAAACAGGAATTAAAGGAATATGTAAAAACCAAACCAGACTTATAAGAATTATTAAATTATTAAAGGCAGTCCTTCTGTTAGAGAATAAACAACAGCCTGAATCTATGACACGAGACTACATCAGCCAGGTATTAACCTAGGTAATGAACAAGCAAAGGGTAAAACAAAACTAAAATATTTACAACAGGGAACTAGAGATGTCAATCTGTAAATGACAACAACACCAGAAAAATAAAAGAAGGAATAAATGGTGTAGGTATAAAACTTTCAAATGGAGAGGAAGTCAAGGCAATATCAAGCATTAAAAGGCTGGTTCAAACTTAGGAAGAAGCGGTAATTTCAAGGTAACCACATAGAAAGTTAACAAATCTATTTGTTGAAATAAAGAAGAAAAACATAAAGTCTCAGTAAACACAAGTCTACAAAATTCTAGCCAACAGAATTCATCATCATAAAAAAAAAATGCCATGTGACCAGGTAGGATTCATACCGGGTATGCAAGGATGATTCAACATTAGAAAATCAACCAACAAAATCCGCCACATAAGTAAAAGAAAATAGCCTCATGATCATCTCAATCGAAGCAGCAAAGGTACTTGACAAAGCCCAAACCCTATTCCCGATAAAAGCTCTCAATAAAATAGGTATAAAGGGAAATTCCTCTACAAAGAAATGAAAAAAAAAGTCCACAAACAAAAGGAATTCAGCACAGAAGAGTAAGAACAAAGAAAATAACAGCACCACAAAAAAAGCACACAAAACGACAACAATAAACTCAGCTCAAACCTATCAATAATCAAACTGAATGTAAGTTGCTTAAGTGCACCCATAAAGAGACAGAGAGAGAATGGATTTAAAAAAAAAGACCTACCAATATGCTGTCTATAAGGGCATCTATACAAAATCAATAGCCAGCATTATTCTTACTGGAGAGAGGCTGAAAACATTTCCCTCGAGAACAGGAACAAGTCAGGTTAGACCTTTATCACCACTTCTATTTAACATTTTGCTGGAAGTCCTAGGTAAAAGGCAAGGAAAAGAAATAAAGGGCATCCAAGTTGGTAAGGAAGAAATAAAACTATATTTATGGATGATATGAAATTGTGTATAGAAAACCCAGAAGACTGTAGGAGAAAATTACTGGAGCTAATAGAAAAATTCAGCAGAGTAGAAGGATACAAGATAAACATACAAAAATCAGTTGGATTCCTAAAAAAAAAACAAAACCAAACCCAGTGCCATCGAGTCAATTCCGACTCATAGCAACCCTATAGGACAGAGTAGAACTGCCCCGATAGAGTTTCCGAGGAGCGCCTGGCAGATTCGAACTGCCATCCCTTTGGTTAGCAGCCATAGCACTTAACCAGTACATCACCAGGGTTTCCTATACAACAATGAAGACAACTATGAAAAGCAAATCAGGAAAACAATACTGTTTAAATGATCATTTAAACAATACCATATACAATAAAATACTTCAGGAACAAATCTAACAAGAGGTGTAAAAGACCTGTCCAAAGAATACTGCAAAACACTATTCCAAGAAACCAACAGAGAGTTACAGAAATGGAAAAACATACCACACTCATGGATAGGTAGACTCAACATTGTGAAAATGTCAGTTCTACACAAAGCAATCTACAAATACTATGCAATACGAATTCAGTACCAACAGCATCCTTTAATGAGAAGGAAAACCTTATCATTAACTTTAGTGGAAAGGGAAGAGGCCCAGATAAATAAAACACTGTCGAAGAAAAATAAAGTAGGAGGCCTCACACTACCAGAGCTCAGAACCTACTGTATAGCTAAGGTAGTCAAAACAGCCTGTTATTGGTACAACAGACACATTGACCAATGGAACAGAATTGAGAACCCAGATGTAAATCCAGCCACTTATGGTAACCTGATCTTTGGCAAAGGCCCAAAATCCATCGAATGGGGAAAATATAGTCCTTTTAACAAATGGTCGCTGCAAAACAGGATGTCCATCTGCAAAATAATGAAACAGGATCCATACGTCATGCTATACACAAAAACTATTTCAAAATAGATCAAAGGCCAAAATATAAAATGAAAAAAAAAAATCAAGACCATAGAAGAAAAAATAGGGTCAACACCAGAGACTCTAATATGTGGCATAAGCAGGAATCAAACCATAACTAATAATACACAAACACTAGAAGATAAGCTAGATAACTGGGATCTTCTAAAAAATAAACACTTATCAAAAGACTTCACCAAAGAGTCAAAAGAAAACCTAGAGACTTGGAAAAAATTTTGGTTATGACAAATCCAACAAAAGCCTAATCTCTAAAATCCTCAGGAAAATCCAGCACCTCTACAACAAAAAGACAAATAATCCAATTGAATAATGGGCAAAGAAAATGAACAGACACTTCACCAAAGGAAACATTCAGGCAGCTAACAGACAATGTGAGGAAATGACTGAGATCACTAGCCTTTAGAGAAATGCAAATCAAAACTACAATGAGAAACCAACTCACCCCTATATTACTGGCACAAATCAATAAAACAGAAAATAACAAATGTTGGACAGGCTATGGGAAGATTCGAACTCTTATGCACTGCTGGTAGGTATGCAAAATGGTACACTCATTTTGGAAAATGATATGGCACTTCCTTAAAAAGCTAGAAATAAAAATGCCATATGATCCAGCAATCCCACTCCTAGGGATATATCCTAGAGAAATAAGATCCATCACGTGAATAGACATATGTACATCCATGTTCATAGCAGCATTATTCACAATAGAAAATAAATGGAAACAACCTTTTAACCTAAGTGTCCATCAACAGATGACTAGATAAACAGACTATGGTTCATACACACAATGGAGTATTATGCAATGATAAAGAACAATGACGAATCTGCCAAACATCTCACAATATGGATGATTCTGGAAGGCATTATGCTGAGTGAAATAAGTCAATCACGAAAGGACAAATATTGTATGAGACCACTATTATAAAAACTTATAAAAAGGTTTACACACAAAAAGAAATAATCTTTGATGGTTACGAGAGAGGAGAGGTGTGGGGAGGGAAAAACTCTAAGTAGACAATAGATAAGTGGTAGCTATGGTGAAGAGTAAGTAAGACAGTACACAATACTGGGGAAGCCAGCACAACTTTGCCAAGGCAAGGTCATGGAAGCTCCCTAACGGACCGAATTACTGGTCTGAGGTCTGGGGACCATGGTCTCAGGGAACATCTAGCTCAATTGACATAACATGATTTAAAAAGAAAATATTCTACGTCCTACTTCGATGAGTAGTGTCTGGGGTCTTAAAAGTTTGGGAGTGGCCATCTAAGATACTCCACTGGTCTCACTCCGACTGTAACAAGAAAGAATGAAGAATATCAAAGACACAAGGGAAAGATTAGTCCAAAGGACTAACGGACCACAAGTACCACAGGCTCCAGCAGACTGAATCCAGCACGACTAGATGTTGCCTGGCTACCACCACAAACTGCTCTGACAAGGATCACGATAGAGGGTCCTGGACAGAGCTGGAGAAAAATGTAGAACACAATTCTAACACACGCAGACACACACACACACACACAAGCAGACTTATTGGTCTGACAAAGACTGGAGAAACCCCGAGACTATGGCCCCCAAACTCCCTTTTAACCCAGAACTGAAGTCATTCCTGAAATTCACCCTTCAGCCCAAGATTAGACAGGCCTATAAACAAAACAAGACTAAATGGGCACACCAGCCCAGGGGCAAGTACCAGAAGGCAGGAAGGGACAGGAAAGCTGGTAATGAGGAACACATGGTTAAGAAGGGGAGAGTGCTGACATGTCATGGGGTTGGCAACCAATGTCACAAAACAATATGTGTATTGTTCATAAGAAACTAATTTGCTCTGTAAATCCTCATCTAAATTAAATTTTAAAAAATGTAAATGAAAACACACTCGAGATCATTTACTAGCAAGGAAATTACCAGTTAAAACCACAATGAGATACAACTTCACAGGCAAGGATTGTGATCCACTGGAAGTATCACATATTGCTTGTATGTATATAGTTTGGGAAACCATTTGAAAGTTTCTTATCAATTTAAATTTACACCTTTACATGATGCAGCAATTCTAGCGATTGATCGAATTAAATCCAAACGTATTACTACAGTCAAGAAGGAACTATGTGATCTATTTCTAACTTTCCAGACTCATCTCCTACCACTCTGCTTGAGCCCATTTTGCTCTGTCACCTCTCTGACCTTTTTGCATTTTTGGGACTATGTCACTTCTTTCCGTTCTTAGACTCTTTACCTAGAACGTTTTTCACCCAAAACATTCACGTTGATTGCTTCATCATTTCATTCGATGTGAAATTTAAATGTCAATGCCCCAAGGAACATTTTTTTCATCATTCTACGGGAAATAGCCTATCCTTGTTCCCCTTCCATGTTCTAACCTTTTACCTTGCTTTAGCTTTCATCATAGACTCATATCTCCATGAAAGCATACTATTTAGTTTTTTTTTTTTTTTAATGGCTTGCTTGTTATACGAATCTCTCCCTGTTTCTAGAATAAAAGCTCCATAGGATAGGGCTCTTATTTGCTATTGAGTCTCTAAAGCCATCAATGGATCAGAAAAACACAGTTCCAACACTTACTAGTTGTGTGAACTTGGAGTAGTTACCTAAATTTTCTAAGGGTCAGAATCATCATTCCTTTAATGGAGATAAAAATAAAACTACTACTACCCAGGACTTTATGCTGATTAAATTGGATAACACATTTAATGGACCTTACATACTTTTTTTTTTTCTTTTACATACTATCTCAGAGTAAGCAATGAATTGTTCCCTATGTTGGATGAAGCAAATGCCTTCCAGAACCTTAAAAGAGGACAAACTTTAAGGTTTTTCCCTTTCCAATTCAGGAGAAAAAAATATTTCCCATAATGTTGAAAGCTTCTCTTCTCAAGGTCTCCATTTGTGTAACTGCTTAAGGCTCTAGGAAATGCCGCACTTAAGATTAGCAAAGTTCCATGCCATAAGGATCCATGTTTTCATTTATTCAATTTTTAAAACAGACTCTCAGCTCATACACTCTAGCTGTATGACAACAACTTACAGAGCTTGCTGTTATTGAGTTTCCTTGAGGCAAACTCACTATTAACTTGTTTAAGAGAAAATGAGAGAAAAAAAAATGTCTCACCTTTCTTGTCAGTTCAAGGTATTGAAGTTTTGGTTCCAATGTGATTCCAAGTATATAAAAATTCAATCTGGAGTGAAGACGTTTATAATGCAGTTGGTAAATCACCATAAAGGGATAAAATATCACATGGCCAGATGCACAATAACTGCACACTGGGCCAGGCATTGGGGGTTGGGAGTAGCATGCATCAGACCTACCATGACAGACATGGAAGTTTCCAGAACATTTCTCTAGACACTGGCATACATTATCTTCATTCACTCTGTATTATAAAAATACTTTTCAGCCACCAGTCTACCTTCTGGAAGTAACTTGGAAGACTGTGAGAAGGGAAGCTCATTATAATGCTGCTTTATTATTTTTAAATCTTTACTCAACACTATGTTAAGTGGGTCCTGGATCTCTGAAAACAGATTCCATGTGACCAAAAGTTCATCAGAGGAATTTTATGTAGAAGTCCAGAAAAATCACAAACTAGTCTCATCACCTCTATTCTAATCTATACAGTACTAGTAGATGAATCTGTCCAAAATGCAATATTTTTCCTGCCAGTCCTCTCCACAAGCACTTACTGAGTTCATCATTAATGGCTTGGAGCACAAACTCCTGAAGCTCACATTCAAGGTCCTGAACCTGTGAGTCTTGCTTATCCTTCTAATCTTATCTGCTCTCCTACACTCTTCAACATACTCTTACTTCTTGCTAACATTATTTTCCAGCTGGTACTTTTCTGACCTCATTTTACTTCTGGATGAGCCATTGAATTCCTCTTTCTGTCCAAATCCTTACGAAATTCTTGCCTACATTGAGACTCTCTTGATATCATTTCTGTATTTTACACCCACTCTTTGTAAATCTATGTGCTTTTAGTTACAATTTTTTTTGCCTATGACATAAACCCATCTCATTCATATTACTCATTCCATAAATTTCTACTGCATGCTAGATAATGTGCTAGACACCAGAGCTTCAGTTTTGAACGAAAACATGAATGATTGTTGATCTCATGGCATCTATAGCTAGTGGGACTTCATTAAACTAAACAATTGCAGAAACAAACACAAAATTGTAACCATAACTATGAATGGAGATATTAATGCTACGAGATCATGTAATAGGATATTTGGGCAAGTCAAGAAGATTAGAGGAGTTTCACTAAAAAAGAAACAACTGAGATTATAAGATCTAGGAATGACTTTAAATTTATTAGATGAAGAGAATAGGAAAAAGAGTTTCTGGCAGAGGGACCATATTGGGAGGGAATGGGATATGAACGAGGAACTGAAAGAACTCAGTGTTTATGGAGTAAAAAGAGAGATGGGTGTGGAGTAATAGAAACTTAGTGGCCAGCACATGGATGGCCTTATAAGTCAATGGTTCTCAAATATTTTAGTATCAGAAATCCTTTACACTCTTAAAAGCTACTGAGAACCCCAAAGACCTTTGACTTATGGGCATTATATCTATTAATACCTACCATTTTATAAACTAAAATTCAGAAATCTGAAAAGTATTTATTAATTACTTTAAAATAACAAAGATATATCTGGATTTTCACATATGTTTCTGCATACGTGTTATTACATCACAGGTCACATTACCCTGGAACACTCTGTTCTGATGATAAAGAATGAGAGTGACAAGGGGAATGTCCTAGTATTATTCTGAAAATAATTTTGACCTTGTAGAACTCTTGAATAGGTCCCCAAATGGCACCTTGAGAGCAGTTATTCTAGGTAATGTTAGCAGATACATGTTCTGTACCACGTGGAGAATAGATTACAGGGAAATGAGAGGAGATGCAAGTAGAAAAGTAAGGTCTTTTTATAATACTTTAGTGAGATTGGTAGCTCGGAGTAAGGTTTTTCATTGCTATTGAAAAGGTAGAAGGATCCAACTACTGAGGAGATTGGATTGACAACACTTGTTGACAGATTTTATACGGAGAAAAGGAGAAAGACATGGAAAGAATGAGTCCTAGGTATCTTATTTGTGCTACTTTGTGGGTAATTGTATTGGTCATTGAAAGAGAAAACATAAATTGGAACAGCTTTAGGAAGAATGATCATGAGTTTACTTTTGTCAAGTTGAGATTGAGGTATCTTTGAGACATCCAAAAAATGGCAAGTAAGCAATTGGCTATCTGTGCCCAGAACACAGAACAGAACTCTTGTCTACAGATATAAATATGTGACCCAGGTGCCCATGGTAGTTAGTAAAACTATAGGTATGTAAAAGTTTACCAAGAGAGAACAAGGAGAGCATATAACCAATATGTGAGGAATTCCTGAATGTAATGGTTGAGGTGAGAAGACCACATCCATGATGCAAAATGGAGACATGGAGCCACAACAGTAGTAGGAAAACCAGGATAGTATTCTTTCTGGAAATAAGAAAGAGTAAAACTCCTGAGAATGATGGGGTCCAAGCTAACAATTTTCTTTTGTTCTTTGATATCAACCTGGAAAGAAAAGGGCCAGGGACCTAAACATCCATTTATATGAGGATAGGACTACCGTTAACTATAAAAAATTGTCCAGAAACTCACTTTTCAGGATTTAGAAAAGAAATTGATTTGAAAGCAATTTATCTTGCAGATGGCGCTAGGATTAAGAAGCCATAGGTAAAAATGTTACCTAATAACTACATAGAGGTTATATGTGGTTAAGTGATACAAGTAAGAGAGACTGTGGATGCTACTGCTCAGTTCCTCAGTCCTTCAAACAACCCTTATAGGGGAAAAATTGCATAAAGATGGTTCATGTTTGATTAAAAATAGAAGATTTCTCTGAGCTCTACAAAACCTTGGTTATCAGCTTGTCATGCTGCAGTGGCTCGAATGCTGCTGTGATATTAGAAGGTATGTCACTGGCACTCCATAAACCAGTAGGGTCACCCATGGTGGACAGGTTTCAGCAGAGCTTCCAGGCTAAAACAGACTAGGTAGAATGACCTGGTGATCTATTTCTAAAAAATTGGCCAGTAAAAACCTTCTGAACAGCAGTGGGACATTGATACCATGCCAGAAAATAAACCCCTCAGGTTGGAAGGCACTCAAAATATGACAGGGGAAGAGATGCACCCCAAAGTACAGTTGATCTTAATGATGTGGATGGTGTAAAGCTCTTGGGACCATCGTTTGCTTATGTGGCACAACTCACAATGAGAAGAAATCATTGGAAATATCCATTAATAATCAGAACACAGAATGTACAAAGTATGAATGTAGGATAATTAGAAGGCAACAAAAATGAAACAGAAGGTACAAAGATTGATATCCTAGGAATTAATGAGTTGATATGAACTGGTATTGGCCATTTTGATTTGGACAATCATATAGTCTACTATGCTGGGAATGAAAAATTGTAGAGGAATGGCATCACATTCATTGTCAGAAAGATCATTTCCAGGTCTATCCTGAAGTACAATATCGTCAGTGATAGGATAATATCCATATGCCTATAAGAAACACCAGTTAATACAACTATTATTCAAATTTTCCCACTAACAAATAATGCCAAAGATGAAGAAATTGAAGATTTTTTTACTAACTTCTGCAGTTTGATATTGATCAAACTTGTGATCGAAAGGCAGTGATAATTATGGGTGATTAGAATGTGAAAGATGAAAACAAAGAAAAACCTGTAGTCAAAAAATATGTCTTTGGTGATAAAAACAATGCCAGAAACTGCATGATAAACTTTTGCAAGACCAACCAAAACCAAACAGGCTTCCAAGGGCCTATTTATTAAAAATTATTATTATTTATTATATATTTGCCTTTCTTCAACAACATAAATGGCAACTATACACATGAACCTTGCCAGATGGAATACACAGGAATCAAACTGACTACATCTGTGGAAAGAGATGATGGAAAACCTCAATATCATCAGTCATAACAAGACCAGGGGCCGACTTCAGAAGAGACCATCAACTGCTCATAAGCAAGTTCAAGCTGAAGGTGAGAACATTAAACCAGTCCACCAGAGCCAAAGTATAACCTTGAGTATATGCCACCTGAATTTAGAGATCATCTCACGAGTATATTGAACATGGAGGAAGGGCCAAGATGGCAGAGTACTCAGATGCTTCTTGTGGTCCCTTTTACAACAAAGACCCAGAGAAACAATTGAATCAATTATATGACAGTCTAGGAGCCCTGAACATCAAAAGCAAAGTTAAGGAATTAGACTGAGTGTCAGGGGGAGGGAGACGTGGTTCAGAAACAGTGAGGAGTTGCCAGGCCTGACCCAGTGGGAACCAGCACCCTGCAGACTGGATCAGCTGACAAGTGCAGTGAGTTAAGCAGTGGCATTCAGGGCATGTTTCCCACATCAGGAGAGACCGAGCAACAGAGAGTCCCCTCAACCCTCCAGAACCAGTGAGAAGCAGCTCTCAATTGGCAAAAGATAAGTATATGCATCTAAACTACGGCACAGACTGAAAAATACCATTTGGGAAGAATCTATCTCTCTGCTCCTTACCTGCTCTGCGCTCCTGGGCCGGCTTCATCAATTGCAGACTGCTGCTTCCCCTGGGCTGAAAATGGCGCCCCTCATGCACCGTAAGGCATTCTCCTGGCCTGAGAGAAGGAACAAATTAAACAACAGGAAAAAATAATCTGCCAGCTCCCCTAAGCTGGGAACTCAGGGCAGGTATAACTCCTTTGCCCAGGCACAGGCATAAGGAGTCCATGGAATTTGAAGGCCTTTCACCCCTCCATAGACCTGTGTGGGCTCATTTCAATAGTATAGGCCCCATTAGCACAGTACAACAGGGTGTATACCTGAAGCCAAACTTCATTGTATCAGCTATATGTTGGAGTGGCAGGTTTGTGACATTTGACACAGCTCTGCCCATTTAGTAGGGTCCTCACCTACCCATATCAGGGGGCTGAGGACTGGTGGCTCCACCCATACCACCTAGCCACCTGCAACAGGGGTTCAGAATAAGTGGCGCCTCCCAGTCCTTACAACCAACACCACTGGGTGCCCATAGTACGGCTGCAAAACCCACCCACCTACGCACTGTAAGGAAGAGGGACACACTTTCCTCCCAGACACTTAGGGGAAGCTGTCAGAGCCCTGCCTTGCTCAGCATGTGATGCCCTACTGCGGCCACATAGCTGTGCCTACTCCAGTCATCCCTGCCCATCTAGTATTTCAGTAAGAGCCTACACCACACACTTGGTGACCTACTATCTTGATACCTGAGGTAAATCTGTACAAGAAAAGTAAACAGACTTCTGGGTTCACATACCTAGTAACATCTCTAACCACCTGGTGGCAGGACATGAGAGCTTTGAAGAAGCCAATGAGCAAACTAGCTCACAAGACCAGCCTATCTGAGCATATCAAAACAAAATAAAACAAGAAGGTAGGACACAGTAAGCAAACATAAAATAAATAAATATAATAACTTATTGATGGCTTGGAGACAACAGTCAATATCAAATAACATAAAAAGGTAGACCATGATGGCTTCCCCAAACTCCCAAAACAAAGAATCAAGAAATCTTCCAGAGGAAGATAATTTCCTGGAATTACTGGAGGTAGGATACAAAAGATAAATATACAGAACTCTTCAAGAGGTCAGGAAGGAGATCAGGCAAAATGCAAAACAAGCCAATGAACACACAGACAAAGCAACTTAAGTAGGTTATAGAAGAATACGAGGGCAAATTTAATAGGCTTCAAGAATCCATAGAGAGACAGCAAACAGAAATCTAGAAAATTAACAATAAAATTTCAGAATTAGACAACTCAATAGAAAGTCACAGGAGCAGAATAGAGGCAATGGAAGTCAGAATTTAGTGAGACTGAAGATAAAGCACTTGACATCAACATATTTTAGGAAAAATCAGATAAAAGAATTTTTTTTTAAATGAAGAAATCTAAAAATTACATAGGACTCTATCAAGAGGAATAACACACAAGTAATTGAAGCACCAGGATAGCAGGGGAAAACAGAAAATACAGAGAGAACTGGTGAAGATTTGTTGGCAGAAAACTTCCCTGATATCTTGAAAGATGAGAAGATAGCTATCCAAGATGCTCATCGAACCCCACACAAGGTAGATCCCAAAAGAAAGTCACCAAGACATATTATAATCAAACTTGCCAAAAAAGAAAGATAAAGAGATTTTCAAGAGCAGCCATGGACAAATGAAAAGTCACCTACAAAGGAGAGTCAATAAGACTAAGCTCAGACTAATCAGGAGAAACCATGCAGGCAAGATGGCAATGGGATGACATATATAAGTCCTTGAAGGAAAAAAAAAAATTTCCAGACAAAAATTGCATATCCAGCAAAACTGTTGCTCAAATATGATGGCAAATTAGGGCATTTCCAGATAAATAGAAGCTTAGGGAATTTGCAAAAACCAAACCAAAACTACAAGAAATACTAAAGGGAACCCTTCATTTAGAATGTCAATAACATCAGATAACAACCCAAGACTAGAACAGAGGACAAAGCAACCAGATAAAAATCCAGACCAGGAAGTCACAAAAATAAATCAAAGCTGAAAATAGGGAAACAGAGTGGTCAATATGTAAAAGATGACAACATTAAATAAAAAAAGAAGGACTAAAAAATGCAGCCATAGATCTTTCATATGGAGAGGAAGGCAAGGCAATATAAAGAAATAAACGATTGGTTTGAACTTAGAAAAATGGGGGTAAATATTAAGGTAACCAGAAAGGAAACTAACAATCCTACACATAAAAATAAAAAACAAGAGAAACATAAAGACTCAGCAAATACAAAATCAGCAACAATGAAAAAGATGAACAGAAAATACATGAAGAGAAATGACTCAGCACAGAAAATTAAGTGGAACAAAGAAACTGTAACAACACACACAAAAAGGCATCAAAATCTCAGTGCTAAACTCATACCTATCAATAATTATGCTGAACATAAATGGACTAAATGCATCAAAAAAGAGACAGAAAGTGGCAGAATGGATAAAAAACATGACTCTGCTATATGCTGCCTCCAAGAGACATATCTTAGACTTAAAGACACAAACAAATTAAAACTCGAAGATGGAAAAAATATATATCAAGCAAACAACAATTAAAAAAGGGCTGGAGTGGCAATATTAATCTCTGGAAAAACAGACTTTAAAGTAAAATCCACAACAAAAGATAAGGAAGGACACTAAGTAATGGTTAAAGGGTCAATATTGCAGGAGGATATAACCATAATACATACTTATACACCCAATGACAGAGCTCCAAAATACATAAAACAAACTCTAACAGCACTGTAAAGAGAGACAGCTCCACAATAACAGTAGGAGACTTGAACACACCATTTTCTGTGAAGGACAGAATATCCAGAAAGAAGCTCAGTAAAGACACAGAAGAGCTAAATGCCACAATCAACCAACTTGATCTCATAGACATATATAGAACACTTCACCTAACAGCAACAGCAACCAAGTATACTTTCTTTTCCAACACACATGGAACATTCTCCTTTATTAGACCATGAAGTAACCTTAACAGAATCCAAAGCATCAAAATATTATGAAGCATCTTTTCTGACCATAAAACCATAAAAAGTAGACATCAATAAAACAAAAAGCAAGAAAAAAAACAGCAAATACATGGAAACTGAACAACACCTTGCTCAAAAATGACTGAGTTATAAAAGGAATTAAGGACGGAATAAAGAAATTCATAGAATCAAATGAGAATGAAAACATCCTACCAGAACCCTTGTGACACAGCAAAGGCAGTGCTCAGAGGTCAATTTTTAGCAATAAATGCACACGTCCAAAAAGAATAAAGGTCCAGAATCAAAACATTAGCTCTACAACTTGAACAAATAGAGAGCAGCAAAAGGAGCCCTTGACACCAGAAAGAAAGCAAATAAAAAAATATTAGAGCAGAAATAAATGAAATAAAGAATAGAAAAACAATTCAAAGAGTTAACAACACCAAAAGCTGGTTTTTTGAAAAGATTAACAAAATTGATAAGCCACTGGTCAAACTGACAAAAGAAAAACAGGAGAGTAAGAAAGTCACTGGAATAAGAAATGAGATGGGCTATATCACAACAGGCTCAAGAGCAATTAAAAGAATCATAACAGAATACTATGAAAAATTGTATTCCAACAAATTTGAAAACCTAGAGGAAATGGACAAAATTCTAGAAATGCACTACCTACTTAAACTAAGACAAACAGAGGTAGAACAGCTAACTAAACCTATAAGAAAAGAAGAGATTGAAAAGGTAATTAAAAAACTCTCAACACAAAGAAGCCAGAGCCCAGACGGTATCACTGGAGAATTTTACCAAAATTTCAGAGAAGAGTTAACACCACTACCACGAAAGGTATTTCAGAGCATGAGAAAGACGGAATAGTCACAAACTTATTCATGAAGCCAGCATAACTCTGATACCAAAACCAGGTAAAGACAACAACAAAAAAAGAAAATTACAGACCAATATCCCTCATGAACTTAGATGCAAATATCAACAAAATTCTAGCCAATAGAATTCAACAACATATCAAAACAGTAATTCACCACGACCAAGTGGGATTCATATGAGGTATGCAGGGATGGTTCAACATGAGAAAAACAATCAGGGTAATCCATCACATAAATGAAACAAAAGACAAGAACCACATGATCTTATCAATTGATGCAGAAAAGGCATTTGACAAAGTTCAACACGCATTCCTGATAAAAACTCTCAGCAAAATAGGAATGGAAGGGAAAGTCCTCAACATAATAAAGGGCATTTATACAAAGCCAACAGCCAACATCATCATAAATGGAGAGTGTCTGAAAGCATTCCCCTTGAGAATGGGAAACAGACAAGGGTGCCCTTTATCAGCACTCTTTCTCAACATTGTGCTGGAGGTCCTAGCCAGAGCAATTAGGCTAGATAAAGAAATAAAGGGCATCCAAATTGGTAAGGAATAAGTAAAAGTATCTCTACTTGGAGATGATATGATCTTGTACACAGAAAATCCCAAAGAACCCACAGGAAAACTACTGGAACTAATAGATTCCATCAAAGTATCAGGATACAAGTTAAACATACAAAAATTAGTTGTATTCCCCTACACCAAAGAGAATTTTGAAGAGGAAATCACCAAATCAATACCATTTACAAAAGCCCCCAAGAAGATAAAATAAATATAATAATTTTTTTTTGAAGATAAAATACTTAGGAATAAATCTAACCAGAGATGTAAAAGTCTTGTACAAGGAAAACTGCAAAACATTACTGCAAGAAACCAAAACAGACCTACATAAGTGGAAAAATATACCCTGCTCATGGATAGGAAGATTCAACATTGTGAAAATGTCTATTCTACCCATAGCGATATACAGATACAATGCAATCCCAAACCAAATTCCAACAACATTTTTTTTAATGAGATGGAGAAAAAAATCACCAACTTCATATAGAAAGGGAAGAGACCCTGGATAAGTAAAGTATTACTGAAGAAGTAAAACGAAGAGGGAGGCCTCACACTATCTAATTTTAGAACCTATTATACTGCCATGCTGTGCAAAACAGCCTGGTGTTGGTACAACAACAGATATATAGACCAGTGGGGTAGAATTGAGAATCCAAATGTAAATTCATACACCTATGAGCAGCTGATATTTGACAAAGGCCCAAAATCTATTAATTGGGGAAGACAATCTCTAACAAATGGTGGTGGCATAACTGGATATCCAGCTGCAAAAAATGAAACAATGCCCATACCTCACACCATGACAAAAACTAACTCAAAATGGATCAAAACCTAAATATAACATCTAAAATGATAAAAATCATGGAAGAAAACATAGGGACAACATCAGGGGCTCTAATACATGGTATGAACAGAATACAAAACATTACTAACAATGCCCTAACACTGGAAGAGAAACTAGACAACTGGGAGTGCCTAAAAATCAAACACTTATGCTCATCAAAAGACCTCATCAAAAGAGTAAAAAGACAACCTACAGACTGGGAAAAAAAATTTTGGCTATGACAAATCCAATCAGCATCTAATGTCTAAAATCCACATGGTACTACAAAAACTCAACAACAAAAAGACAAATAACACAATTAAAAAATGGGCAAAGGATATGAACAGACACTTTACCAAAGAAGACATTCAGGAACTAACAGATATGAAAGGAAATGCCTGTGATTATTAGCCATTAAACCAAAAAACCAAAAATCCAAACTACAATGAGATACCATCACACCCCAACAAAGGTTAGCTTTAGTCCAAAAAACACAAAATAATAAATGTTGGAGACGTTGTGGAGAGAATGGAACACTTATACACTGATGGTGGGAATGGAAAATGGTACAATCTCTTTGGAAATTGATTTGGCGCTTCCTTAAAAAGCTAGAAATAGATCTAGTAACCCCACTCCTTAGAATATATCCTAGAGAAATAAGAGCCATCTCACGAATAGATAGATGCACACCCATGTTCATTGCAGCACTGTTTACAATAGCAAAAAGATTGAAACAACCTAGGTGCCCATTAACAGAAGAATGGATAAAAAAGTTATGATGTATTCATACAATGGAATACTACGCAATGATAAAGAACAAGGATGATTCCTCGAAACATCTCATAACACGGATGAATCTGGAAGGCATTATGCTGAGTGAAATTAGTCAGTTGCAAAAGGACAAATATTGTACAACACCACTATTATGAGAACCAACGAAAAGGTTTAAACACAGAAAAAAATACTCTTTGATGGTTACAAGGGTGGGGAGGGAGGAAGAGGGGTATTCATTATCTAGACAGTATTGTTGTTAGGCACCATCGAGTGAGTTGTGACTCAAAGCGACCCTATGCACAACAAAACGAAACATCTTCCGGTCCTGCACCATCCTCACAATCATTGTTATGCTTGAGCTCATTGTTGCAGCCACTGTGTCAATCCACCTCATTGAGGGTCTTCCTATTTTCCACTGACCCTGTACTTTCCCAAGCATGATGTGCTTCTCTGGGGATTGATCCCTCCGGACAACTTGTCCAAAGTATGTAAGATGCAGTCTCGCCATCCTTGCTTCTAAGGAGCTTTCTAGTTGTACTTCTTCTAAGACAGATTCGTTCATTCTTTTGGCAGTCCATGGTATTTCCAATATTCTTCGCCAATACCACAATTCAAAGGCATCAGTTCTTCTTTGGTCTTCCTTATTCATTGTCCAGTTTTCACATGCATATGATGTGATTGAAAATACCATGGCTTGGGTCAGGCGCACCTTAGTTCTCAAGGTGAAATATTTGCTATTCAACACTTTAGAGACGTCCTTTGCAGCAGATTTGCCCAATGCAATGCATCTCTTGATTACTTGACTGCTGCTTCCATGACCATTGATTGTGGATCCAAGTAAAATGAAATCCTCGGCAACTTCAATCTTTTCTCCGTTTATCATGATGTTGCTCATTGGTCCAGTTGTGAGGATGTTTGTTTTCTTTATGTTGAGATGCAATCCATACTGAAGCTGTGGTCTTTGATCTTCATTAGTAAGTGCTTCAAGTCCTCTTCACTTTCAGCAAGCAACGTTGTGTCATCTGCATAACGCAGGTTGTTAATGAGTCTTCCTCCAGTCCTGATCCCCCACTCTTCTTCATATAGCTCAGTTTCTCGGATTATTTGCTCAGCATACAGATTGAATAGGTATCATGAAAAAATACAACCCTGACGCACACCTTTCCTGACTTTAAACCAATCAGTATCCCCTTGTCCTGTCCAAACAACTGCCTCTTGATCTCTGTACAGGTTCGTCATGAGCACAATTAAGTGTCCTGAAATTCTCATTCTTCGCAATGTTATCCATAAAACACAGATAAACATCCTTCTGGTATTCTCTGCTTTCAGCCAGGATCCATCTGACATCAGCAATGATATCCCTGGTTCCACGTGGAACTAGATAGTAGACAAGATTTTAGGTGAAGGGAAGGAAAATAGTACAGGGGAAGTCTGCACAACTGGACTAAACCAAAAGCTAAGAACTTTTCTGAATACAACCAAACACTTCGAGAGACAGAGTAGTAGGGCTGGGGGTCTGGGGAGCATGATTGCAGGTGACATCTAGGTCAATTGGCATAACAAACTATATTAAGAAAATATTCTGCATCCCACTTAGGTGAGTGGTGCCTGAGGTCTTAAAAGCTAGAGAGCAGCCATCTAAGACGAATCAATTGGTCCCAACCCACCTGGAGCAAAGGAGAATGAGGAACACCAAAGACTCATGGAAAATATTAGCCCAAGAGACAGAAAGGGCCACATAAACCAGAGATTCCATCAGCCTGAGACTGGAAGAACTAGATGGTACCCAGCTACCACCAATGACTGCCATGTCAGGAAACACAAAAGAGAATCCCTGAGGGAGCAGGAGTAATGTGGGGTGCAGAACTCAAATTCTAGAAGAAACACCAGACTTAATGGTCTGACTAGAGGGGCTCCAGAAGACATGGCCCCCCGAATCTCTGTTAGCCCAGAACTGAAACCATTCCCAAAGCCAACTCTTCAGACAAAGTTTAGACTGAATTATAAGACATAAGATGAGACTCATGAACAGAGTGTTTCTTAACTCAAGTAGACACTGAGAATGAATGGGCAGCTCCTGTCTAGAGGTGAGATGAGAAGGCAAAAAGGGACAGGAGCTGGTTGAATGGACACAGGAAATCTGGGGTGGAAAGGCGGAGTGTGCTGCCATATTATAGGGAAAGCAAGTAGGGTCATATAACAATATGCATATAAATTTTTTAATAAGAAACTAACTTGAACTGTACACTTTCAGTTAAATCACAATAAAAAATAAAAACAGACAAAAAGCATATTTGATACATGGAACACTAATGACTGAAGGCCAGATGAGTTGTGGGATGACGTCAAGGACATCATACATGAAGAAAGCAAAAGGTCATTAAAAAGAGGGAAAAGAAAGAAAAGACCAAAATGAATGTCAAAAGAGACTATGAAACTTGCTTTTGAATGTGGAGTAGCTAAAGCCTACTGAAGAACTGATCACATATGAAAGAGCTGAACTGAAGATTTCAAAGGGAGGGTGGAGAAAACAAGTACAGTCTTATAATGAAATATGCAAAGACATTGAGTTAGAAAACCAAAAGGGAAGAACATGCTCAGCCTTTCTCAAGCTTAAAGAATTGAGGGAAAAATTCAAGCCTTGAGGTTTTGCGATTTTGAAGGATTTTATGGGCAAATATCAAATGAAGTAGGAAGCATCGAAAGAAGATGGAAGGAATACACAGAGTCACTGTACGAAAAAGAATCAATCAACATTCAACCATTTCACAAGGTAGCATATGATAAAGAACTGACACCACTCAAGGAAGAAGTCCAATCTGCACTGAAGGTACTGGCAAAAAACAAGATTCCAGGAATTGACAGAGATGTTTCAACAAACAAATGCAATGCTGTAAGTACTCATTTGTCTATGCCAAGAAGTTTTGAAGACAGCTACCTGGCCAACAGGCTGAAAGAGATCCATGTTTGTGCCCATTCCAAAGAAAGGTGTTCCAATAGAATGCAGAAATTATCGAACAATATCATTAATATCACACACAAGTAAAATTTCACTAAAGATCATTCAAAGGTGGTTGCAGCAGTACATTGACAGGGAACTGCCAGAAATCCAAGCTGGATTCAGAAGAGGATGTGAAACAAGGAATGTCATCATTGATGTCAGATGGATCTTGTCTAAAAGCTTAGAATAACAGAAAGATGTTTACCTGTGTTTTATTGACTGTGCAAAGGCATTTGACTATGTGGATCATAACAACTTATGGATAGCATTGCAAAGAATTGGAACTCCAGAACGCTTAATTGTGCTCAAGCAGGCCCTGTAGACCAAGAGGCAGTCATTCAAACAGAACAAGGGAATACTGTGTGGTTTAAATTCAGGAAAGGTGTGCATCAAGGTTGTATCCTTTCATCATACTTATTCAATGTATATGCTGAGTAAATAATCCAAGAAGCTGAACTACACAAAGAAGAACAGGGCATCAGGATTGGAGGAAGACTTATCATGACACGACCTTAATTGTTGAAAGTGAAGAGGATTTGAGGCACTTACTGGTGAAGATCAGACTAGCCTTCAGTACGGATTACACCCCAACATAGAGAAAACAAAATTTCTCACAACTGACCAATAAGCAACATCATGATAAAACAAGAAAAGATTGAAGTTATTAAGGATTTCATTTTACTTGGATTCACAATCAACACCCGAGAAATTAACAGATGGATTGTTTTGGGCAAATATGCTGCCCAAGTGTTAAAAAGCAATGATGTCACTTTGAGGGCTAAGGTTGGCCTAATCCAAGCTACAGTATTTTCAGTCACCTCATATGCATGCAAGAGCTAGACAATGAATAAGGAAAGCCTAAGAATTGATGTCTTTGAATTATGGTGTTGGCAAAGAATGTTGAATATACCATGCACTGCCAGAAGAACAAACAAATCTGTCTTGGAAAAGTACAGCCAAATGCTCCTCAGAAGCATGGATGGTGAGACTTCATCTCGAGTATTTTGGACACGTTATAGGGAGGGATCAGTCCCCATAGAAAGACACCATGCTTGGTAAAGTAGAGGGTCAGCAAAAAAAGAGGAAGACCCTCGATGAGTGGATTAACACAGTGGCTGCAACAATGGGTTCAAACATAGCAACTGTTGTGAGGATGGTAAAAGACCAGGCAGTGTTTTGTTCAGTTGTACATAGGGTTGCCATGAGTCAGAACTGACTAGATAAAAAAACCTAACAATAACAACATAGAACATGAACTATTTGACCATTCCATCTCTGACACCAAACATGAGGAATCCATCAAATCAATCTCAAATCAGTATATTTATTCCACTTCTCTGACACCAACTGAGTAAACAGTACTTCTTCCTCTGCTCTAACCACCTGGAGCTAGGTCAGGTCTCACAAGTTAAAGGACACCATCCTCCAGACTACCAAGTCTACATGAGACCTCAGATTCCAACCACAAGCTTGGTGGTCCTCGTCACATCCTCACTTCTGACATACTGGCTACAAATTTGGGGCTTTCATTTCTCTCACTGAGGATACCAGCTGTAAGCTCAGGGATCCTGGGCCCCTCTCTCTTTGGTTTGATAATTTGCTAGAATGACTCACAGAACTCATGGAAAGCTTTATAATTATGATTACTGTTTTATTACACCAAAAAGTGAACAAACGAAGGGCTGCATAGGGAGAGATCTGGGAGGGCTCGCAATGCAGAGCTTCCATATCCCCAAAAAAGGACATACTACTCTCCTATGTGCATTGGTGTCTTTTACCCACAAGGAAGCCCATGGAGCTTCTATGTCCAGAGCCTTTATTAGGGATTCATTATGTAGTCGTGATAGATTGAATCATGCCCTTTCTCCTGAGGTCAGCTAATATAAAAAGGTGGGTTTTTCTGGCATGGTCAACCTCTATCCAAGATTCAACTCATTAGCATAAACTGCAAGTGTCCCCTGGAGGCTTTGGCAAAGATACTTCAATCACTGGGGAAATTTCAAGGTTTTAGAGGCTAATTCAGGAACCAAGAACAAAGGCCAAATTCTTTGGGTAAAGTTAATCATAACCCCCCCGCCCCATGTATTAAAAAAAAAAAATAAGGTCTTCTTAAATGCATTTCAAAATTACGATCTAACATCAGCTAGAATGTTTCAACTGGGGATTCTTACAGTAATAAATCTGTCTCAGCAAGCAAAAATATCTGATCCTATGTAGCATAGTTACTATAATGGGAACTGATAAATCCAATGTAAATTTTCATCCACAGTATTGACCAGGAAGAACAGGAAGCAAAAGAGAGAGGAAAACAAAACTTGGGGAAACAAATAGAATTCGCTCACTGCATAGCAAAGGAAAACCAGACTTATACGCTAGCTAACTTGAAGCAGTAAATATTTTAGCAATCAACCAACTGCCAATTACCATGACTGCTACCACAGATAAAAATATGAAAAAGAGAACATTTATACTCTGGAGATGGGTATATGTGAATGTGTAATTTCAAAATGATGTGATTTGTGCCGTGTTTTCCTTCCTTTTCCTGTTGTTGAAGGAAAAGATAAAAGGATCTCAAGCTCTTTGAGAGATAATCAGGATATTAGGAAGGTAATGATTAAACTACTCCTGGAATTAGGAGAAATTAAGGCAGAGCCTAGAATTTAGACAAAAGGAAGTTACAGTATGACTTATTTTATTCCAGTAGAAATGTCATCTAAGCTTCAGATAAATCCAGGTATTGTGACAGCAGATTATGTGAGCAGAAACAGAAAAGCTAGAGGAAATCGTAGCTGTTGATTTGATTTGGGCTAACTGACAACCAAACAAGCATATTAGACCAGACTGTGGTAGCGGCTGTGACAGAAAAATGAAGACAGCTATTAAAAGATGCCGGCGGCATTTGTCACCAACTTGCCTAAGAATTTTTTTTCCAGACAGCTTCTTCAAATAATATGTGGGATGAGTCAGTGGTACTGAAAGAAAAACCAAGGTTAGCTTAAGTTCTAAATGATGAGATCAAATTTGTACAAAATGTATCATTTTAGCTCTATTATTTGCATTTTATCTTCCTTGAGTTATTTTGCTGAAATCTTCCAGCAAAAGATTTACATTTTGTTGAAAAATATAAATTTGTGGAAAGTTATGCATTCAATTAATATTTGTTGAGTCTATGTGTCATCAATATGTTAATTATGAAGTTGAAAGCAACTCAAACATGGTATAGATTTATGCATTTCTTTGAGTAACTTATGGGGATTTAATGAAGGCAACCTCTTCACAGGGCTGTAGAAGAGTCTAATAGTGAACATGCCACAGAGAAGACTTAATATGTTCAGTATAAGAATTTTAAAAATAAAAGAAATTTCAAGTGCATTATCTGGGATATACCTCTTACATGTATGTACCCTTGGACTACTAACTATGGATCAGGAAAAAATGTAATATTAACCATTACATTTACCTTGTTGGAAATTACCCAGATTTCCAGATTTAACCCACTCATGAGTTGGAATTGATGGCAATGGGTTTGTTGGTTTTTTTTTTTGGTTACCCCATTCATATGGTTTTGTAGCACAGCACATTTCACATTTCCAGGAATATGAGAGGAGTTTACTAAATGTGTGGACTCATTCAATCAAGAACAGAACAAGATGTATGAATATGAACCTTTACTAAAAATTTCAGCCCAAATTTGACCCATGACCTAATGACAATAATTGCATCAAGAGCTCAGCCTAGTGTGGGTAGGCAAGCATGCTTACATATGATTAGATAAAATAAAAGGGACAATGGTAGTGTGTGTAATTCTAACAGCTGAGGCAGATGTTAGAGCCAACGAACGGACCAGAAAGAGGGTAGTTCAAAAAGGAAATACTTGAACTGTGTTTTAACACCCAATAGATATTTAACAAGACAAGAATACTGAGCAAG
This sequence comes from Loxodonta africana, assembly GCF_030014295.1. Taxonomy (NCBI): domain Eukaryota; kingdom Metazoa; phylum Chordata; class Mammalia; order Proboscidea; family Elephantidae; genus Loxodonta; species Loxodonta africana. Next base: position 31,855,590 of record NC_087367.1, read on the forward strand.
TCATCGTTTGGGGGAATACTCTCTCCCCCAAAACTCATGTCCAACTCTAACCTTCTTGTAATCTTATTTGGAAATGGGGTCTTTGCAAATGTAATAAAGATGAGGTCATAGGAGATTAGAATGGACCTTAAATCCAATGACTTGTGTCGTTATAAGAAGAGGGAAAGACACAGAAACACAGTGAGAAGAAATGTGTGAAGATAGAGGCAGAGATTGGAATGGTTTGCATGTAAGCCAAGAATGGCAAAGATTGCTGGCAACACCAGAAGTTAAGAGAGAGGCAAAGGATGATTTCTCCCTCAGAATCTCCAGAAGAAGCCAGCCCTGCTGTTAACTTGGTTTCAGACTTCTGGTCTCCAGAACTGTGAAAGAATACATTTCTGTTGTTTTGAGCCACCTAGTTTGTGGTGTTTTGTCACAGAAGCCCTAGGAAACCAGTACAGAATGCTAGGTAGTAAGACAGAATGAAAGGCACAGTGGGATGAAAAGAATGGTATTTTTATGGATGGACAGTCATCTGTTGTGGCTAAAGGAAGACATTGAAATTAGACTTGGCAGAGCATAAGCCTAAAAAGGGCTGAATTTAAAGCCCCAGATGGTGAAATACAGAGCCCTATTTTTAAAAATAAAATCAGTTGCAAAAGTTTAATCCATAAAAATAATTAAGAGTGAACAAGCAGTGGGATACTCACATCATATTTAGAGACCTCCTCCCTGTTTGAAAATCACAGCAGAGGGGATGGGGAGGAGAAGACAGGTGGAGGATCAAGCAGCACTGAGGAGGTAGAATTGAGTTGTCCCTCCCCTTTAGTCATAATTCCTAGCGAAACCACAGCCACAAAACTTACAAGCCACTCTTCCATGGGCTGGGAGGCGGGTCATCTATGATTACACTCTTTCCTGGTCCTCCTTCAACCCATCAGTGGCCACCATGGCTTCTCTTCATCCATTTGTCCTTTGCAATTTGTTTTATGAGTCACACCTTAATCCTTACTTTACACACTCTTTCTGTGCAATTGCATTCACTCTTATGGTTCAACTAAGACCCATGTATGACAATGACTCCCAAATGCATATCTCCAATCCTGATATCTCACTTGACACAGTGGCTGGGCCTTTCTACTTTGCTGGCTCACAGACTAAAACCTAGAATGCTTAAATTGTGGTGTTACAAAATATATGAAAGGTTTTCCCTTTCTATATCCACATTTTACAAAGCCAAAAAATGTTTATTGTTAACCCCATGTTTGCCTTTGTCCTCAGTGTCCAAAATGGGAATAGAATCCAGATCCCCTGACTCATGTTCCTTCTTTCTGCTTTATTATTTACTTGAACATACGCACTGACCTTCATGAGACTCTGTGGGAAAGGCACTGAGCTGTCACCTTAGGAGACAGAAGGATGAGTAAGACACTCCAAGCAGCTTATACTCAAATAAAGGGAAGAAATACGCAAATATAATTGATTCTTTAGAGCTATTAACAAAGAATTATAGGTGTTTAAATAAAAGAGTTTGTGTTATTTAATTTTTTCTTCTAAGATCTGACGTGTATCTTAGAAATTTAAGATCCCTGGGTGGTTCAAGGAGTTTACCATTAGCTGCTAGCCAAAAGGTTGGTAGTTTCAATCCACCTAGCAGTGCTGCAGAAGATTTAAAAAAAAAAAAAAAAAACTTGTTGCCATCAAGTCGGTTCCAACTCACAGCAAACCAATAGAACAGAGTATCACTGCCGCATAGGGTTTTCAAGGCTATAAATCTTTCCAGAAGCAGCCATATCTTTCTCCCATGAATCAGTTGGTGGGTTTAAACCACTGGCCTTTCCGTTAACAGCTGAGCACCTTAACCACTGTGCCACCAGGGCTCCTTTCTTTAAGATTATAGCCAAGAAAATCCTATGGAGCACAGTTCTACTCTGAAGAACCCGGGGTGGCTATGAATCACTATCGACTTGGAGGCAGCGAATTTGTTTTGTTTTGTTTTTTCCTAACTGGGCTTCCTTTTACACATCAAATGCAATTGCCATTCATTTATTTCCTCCTCAAAAGAAAGCAACATATTTACTTTAGGATCATAGCTGGAGTTTTGTGTACAAACTCCCCCAAGAGAAGCCCGCATCTACTGACTTCTCTGAGTGTTGGGAGATATTGGGGTCGAGGGGTATACAGAGGAGCAGTTAAGTAATTGAAACCCAGAGTGGTCAGGTGTTGCAGAATTTGCACAGTGGATCATAAGAGAAGCTGTCAGGGTTGCTTCCCACGCTGCTGTGACATTTCAACATAGCACTAGATCCAGAAAACAACCTGTTTGTTTATTCCAACGCAGTAGCAGGGGCAAGTTCTGATCTTTGAATTGTGGCACCCACAGTAGATCTTTCTGTCTTCTCTTAGGTCTCCCCAGCTCAGAACTCATTAGGGAAGCAGAGAGAAGTGCAGAACTCGCTAAAGTGAAATGCATATCACTAGGAACATTTTCAGTTTAACTTGGTACAGAGAATACCTATTAGGACAGATGTTACTGCATGAGATCCCTGAAGTCCTCTTATGGATTGTGAGCGATGATAATAAGGAACAAGAGTTCAGCAAGACCCATGGAGAATCTAAATTTTAATAGAAGTCTGACTGGCATTTTCCCAGGTTATACCCTCTGGCTCAGAAAAAGGAGGAAAATTATGACAGTGAAAAGGTAACATCAACCCTCCCAGGGTCCTCCATAGCTCTTGTAGCTGCAAAATTCAAAGCAGCAGAAAATGATTATAAATTCCTTTTCAGAGCAGTAGGATAGCTAGGGAAAGTGGCCCTGAGTCACAGTGCGAAGACTGGAAAGTAAACTTCAGAGGGGAAATGATAGGAAAGAACTCTGGAAAATTATCCCTTGCAACATCAATATATGCAGCATATTTATACTAAGGCACCATAAAATATAGGACTAAAAGTTCCAAAAGGCAATAAACTGAGTTTTTAAACCTTAATGTGTATCTGAATTCCCTGGGGATCTTGATAAAATGCAGATTCTGATTCAGTAGGTTTGGGGTGGGTCCTGGGAGTCTGCATTTTTAACAAGCTCCCAGGTGATGCTACAGGTGTTGTGGACCCATGGCCCACTATGAATAAAAAGGGGAAGGAAAATTCATCAGGTTAGAGATCAGAAAACCTGAATTGTATACCACCACCACCTATCCCCCACCATACACACACACAGAGTTAAAACAAACCAAAAACCAAGCCCGCTGCCATCCAGTTGATTCCAACCAATAGCAACCGTATAGGAAGGACAGAGTAGAACTGGCCCCACTGGGTTTCCAAGGCTGTGGATCTTTACGGAAGCAGGTTGCCACATCTTTCTCCTGTGGGGCAGCTGGTAGGTTTGAACCTCCAACCTTTTGGGTTACCAGTTAAGCTTTAACCACTATGCCACCAGGGCTCCTTCCACACAGCCTTATACTTAAACATTATCTAATCCGTAGCCAGGAACCTGACCTCTCTGGGCCTCTGTTCCTATAAAATGAAACCAGAAACCAGTTGCCGTTAAGTCAACTCTGACTCATGGAGATCCCATGTGTGTCAGAGTAAAACCATGCTCCATAGGATTTTCAGTGGCTGATTTTTCAGAAGAAGATAACCGGGCCTTTCTTTCTAGGAGCCTCTGGGTGGGCTTGAGCTCTCAACCTTTCAGTTAGCAGCCAAGTGCCTTAATTGTTTGCACCACACAGGGTCTCCTATAAAATGAGTATCCTCAAAGAATAATGCATATGAATATACTTTAATTATAAAGCAATGTATAAACAGAATACATTGTCATTGTTATTTGCATAAATAGGCATATGGAATTATTTATCTTAAAGAAAGAAAAGCCACTAAGAGTTATAATGATCAGTATTTATAAGTTTTCTCTATACAAACCTGAAATTAAATTGCTTTCCATTTCTGGAGGCAACAGTTCTAGTCATTTATAGCACTAGTTCTCAAACCTTGCTGCCCAGGAACATCACTTTAGTGGCTTTCAAAACTACTGTTGCCTGGCCACCCCCTATCTCACTCTGCTGTTCTAGTGCAATTCATCGAAAAGGGGGTCCAAGCACAAAAGAACTCTTCAGGTAGTTCTAATATGTAGTCTATGTTGAGAACCAGTAAACCCTTGGAAGGGGTGATCATTGAGCAGAGCTGACTGGGAAAGGCAGGGGAAGTCGACTGGGTTGCTGCAGAAGCTGAAAAGAAGCTCTAGAGGAAGTCCCTGTCTAGTGTCTATCTGCCCACAGAGAAAAACCTCGTTTCTTCATTGAGGAGAAAAAGATATTAAAAAAAAAGAAGAGTTAGTGAAGGTGATAATAAAGTTTGTCTCACTGCTAATTGTGAGAATCAAATGAGATAATTTCTGTGAATGTCTGTTAAGTGCTATAGAATATGGAGTATTATTATTACCAAAGTCATCAAACAACTCTTTCACCTAGGACAGAGTGAAATGCAACTGTTAAAGAGGGTTCCTCTAAAGCTGCCTCCTTCAGAATTCACCTCCTAAAACAGTGTCTTGTAAGAGCATAAAAAAATCAACTGAGGAATCTGTGTGGTGTGGACAAAGTAGAATCTCTGGCTTTTGTCTGCATTTTTCTTTTTTGTTCTTAACCTTAATGATTACTTGGTGCTTTATTGATGAAGCACTCTTGAAATTTTGGCTTTGAAGCAAAGACAAGTTTTTGGCAGCCTCTTACAAAAAGAACTACCTTTAAGTGGCTGCAAACAAAAATAAAAGAAAAAATTTGAGGCAAGCAGGTGTATCACATGGAAAAATTTACATAACAGGTTGAAAATAAAAAAGCTAGTAGAAGAGACAGCATCCCTCCAAAGGAAGAATGGAAGGAGGAGGTGAAACAGCATTCCGTGGCTTCCAGCTTGACACATAAAAGATCACAGCCCTTTGACTGTGGCTATTTAGGAAAAGATACAATGGTCTTGGACTTTGGACATTCTCTTAGTTATCTAGTGCTGCTATAACAGGAATACACAAGAGGAGGGCATTAACAAAGAGAAATTTATTCTCTCACAGTCTAGGAGGCTAGAAGTCCGAATTAGGGTGTTAGCTCCAGGAGAGGGCTTTCTCTCTCTGTCAGCTCTGGCGGAAGGTCTTTGTCATCAATTTTACCCTGTTCTAGGAGTTTCTCAGTGCAGGGACCCCTGATCCAAAAGACATGCTGTTCTCCTGGCTCTTGTTTCTTGGTGGTATGAGGTCCCCCATCTCTCTGCTCGCTTCTCTCTTTATGTCTCAAAAGAGATTGACTCAAGATACAACCTAATCTTGTAGATTGAGTCCTGCCTCATTAACATCATGAGATAGGATTTACAAGACACAGGAAAATCATGTCAGATCACAAAATAGTGGACAATCACACGATACTAGGAACCATGGCCTAGCAAAATTGATACACATTTTTGAGGGACACAATCCAATCCATAACAAACATAAAGGTTCTCAGAATGTCAGGGACTCTGAAGCATGGATAATTTAACGGTGTTGAGATGAAAGCCAGCTAGTAGGGTAAATCTCACTTCTGGGAAGAAGGAAAAACTCAAAAATGGAAACATATGAAAATATAAATTTATAAAATTCAACATGCACTGTGTTCATGTGTGTGGAATTTATGGGTATATGTTTGGTTGTGAGGAATAAATTATGAACAACTAATACTATGAGTGCTCACCATATGCTACCCACAGTATTCAGCCTTTACATATATTAGCTCTTGGAATACTCACAATAATTAATTGAGGTAGGTATTATTGAGGTAGGTATTATTAGTCCCATTTTACAGATGAGGAAACTGAGAAGACCAAGCAACTTGTACCATAGATGGCAAATACCAGGATTTGAACCTAGGTAGTTTGACTCAACAACAGCAACAAAAACCACTGCTGTTGAGTTGATGCTGACTCATAGTGGCCCTATAAGGCAGAGTAGAACTATCCCATAAGGTTCCCAAGGCTATAAATCTTTACAGAAGCAGACCACCACATCTCTCTCCAGCAGAGAGGCTGATGGGTTTGAACTATTGACTCCTGGTTAGCAGCTGAGCGCTTAACCACTGAACCACCAGAGCTCCCCTAGTTTGACCCAAGAGACTATAGTTGTAACTATTGCACTGTTGAACTTAGTGGAATATTTCTAGTGGGACCTGTATTAATTAATTAAATGAAAGTGTTTCCACCTTAGATCTGGTTGGGAAGGACTTCTTACTAATGAAGTTAAATATGGTATGTTATCAGCTGATATCTCTGTATTAATAATAGCAGAGTCTTTTGTTTCCTGCTCCTAGTTCAGGCTGTACAACTCACAAGTCTAGCACTTTTTCCAGTTGAATTCAATTTTGTATATCTATTTCCTCCTCATTAGACTATGAACTATAAGACTATGAATGCCATTCTTCTAAGAACTGTGTCTTATTCATCTTCATTGAGCCCGTGTCTAGCAATTTGATATGTTTCCAGCATAATTAGTGCTGAATGGACCATTTAGGAGTAGCTATCTAACAAAAAGAGGTTAAAGAAATTATAAACAGAGAAAGGTCAAGGCCAGAGGTTTGCCCCAAACATGATAACATCCCTTAAGGAAGCAAGTGTAAAGAAAAATTAGAAGAAAACTAAGGTCAGGGTGAACACTTAAATGGTTCAACTATCTCTTTTTCACTGAGTCCTTTATTTTTTAGAATGAAATATTTTGCATAAAAATAAGAAAACAAAGATACCTAGAGTTAAATAAGCTATCTATGAGGTGTTTGAAAAACAGAAAATGCACAGATGAAGCTACATTGAACAGCTATTTGGATGGCCAAATGAAAATCTTGAGACAGAGTGTTCAAGGCAAAAGAAGTAGCAACGACAAAGGCAGGAATAAGCATGATGACTTTGAAGGACAAAAAAGCCAGAGCAGCTGAACATAGAACACTAACTGTTCAGGACAGTCCCAACAAAGGTGAAGACTTGGGTGGAGTTAAGCTTCCTTAGTTTGGTAATTAGAAAATCACTTGTGTCTTTAAGAGCACAATTTCAGTAGAGCTGTTGAGATAGGGGGCTCAGGATTATAGAGATATAAGAAATGAATTAGCTCACAAGAAAAGGAAGACATCCAAGGATTTGAGAGGTAAGGAATGAATTGAACATGCAAGGAAGAAAAGAAAAATCATTGATTATGAAAAAATATTTAGATGATAGGATTCAGGACATAAAGTGTTTGAATTAGATTTGGAAGAAGAAAGGCCTACTGACCAGAGATTGAGTAGAGACCGAGTGAAAAAGAAAATTGCTCCATAGTTTTCCCAAGGCTGTATATCTTTAGGGGAGCAGACCGCCACATCTTTCTCCCACAGAGGGCTGGTGGGTTTGAACCACCGACCTTTCAGTTAGCAGCTGAGTGCTTTACAGGTATGCCACCAGGGCTCCCTGATAAAAACATAATACTTGGAAAATCTAAGACAGGAAGGAGGAAATCAGAGGTAGTTCATGACACTTAATTTTTTTTTTTTACTAAAGCAGGTGGTATGGTAAGTTATGGAGAACGGAAGCAAATAGGAATAGGCTTGGGCATTTGCAGAGAATGGTTAACACCACCAGTAACCCAGAAGGAGAAGAGTAGAATAACGCCTGATGTTTAAAGCACTATAAGTTAAGGGCAAACAGAAACCGTATCTTATTCACTGCTGGGTCCCTGACTCTACACCAAATGATATCCTTCAAAGTGCAGCTGCTCAATTCCCATTTCCCTAAACAATGAATGATTTGGATGTAGAGAAAAAAAATGTGGAAGTTTTAATTTTGGGCATCTGATTATGTCCTTTAAGATCAAGTCTAAATCCCTCTTTGTTCTTGTGTGCCCTCCAGTTGATTCCTACTCATAGCGACCCTACAGGACAGAGTAGAACTGCCCCATGGCTTTTCCAAGGAGCAGCTGGTGGAATCAAACCGCCAACCTTTTGGTTAGCAGCTGAGCTCTTAACCACTGTGCCACCTAAATCCCTTGGCACAACATAAAGTACCTCTCATTATCTAGCCCCAGCCCAGCTTTCCAGCCTTACCTCTTGTGTCTTCTTTCACAGGTCCATTCTTCTTGCCAAACTAAACCATTCTCTATTCCTGCAATAGACTGTTTTAAATTTTTAAGTCTTTGCACATGCTGTTCATACCATCTAGAATACCCTATCCTATTGTAAATGCATGTTAAACCCCAACTCACCTTTTAAGCCTCTGATTAAATGACTTCTCTTTTTTGAAACCTTGCCGTGCTATCCACGTAATTACTCTGACTTCTCTAGGTTCCTTTAGCACTTCATACATACCTTCCATACAACATTTATAGCATTGTATTTTCTTTACTACTTTGCATGTTAAAGCAGCTCAGGATCAGGAACCATGCTGTATTTAGCTTTGTATATCCAGGGTGTATCATTATAGTGCTTGGCATATGTTAGGCACTCGATATACTTTTACAATATGGATAAATTATCAGCATATCTAATAAACTTCCTTTTTCCTATGCTACTTGAAGAAGCTTTTAAAAACTGATGAATGTATCGAGTAAGATCATAATTTTAAACATATCACAAATACACTATGACAAGTTTTCTATACTGTGCACTAAAATGAGTAATATTAGCCTTAGCAATCATACATAGGAGGAGGATCAAGATATTATATTGTAGTGAAAAATATTAAAAAACAGACATAATTTTGTCCAGATGTTGAGCCAACCCACTACCAAAAAGACAAGTCCAGTAGGGATGCTTGTACTAAGGTCAATATTTTTGCATTATTTCTAGACAAGGGTTTGAATCTTCCTGAGCCAGTGGTGGGCTGAGATTTCCAAGTTATGTATCATCTAACATAGGAGTGTCAACTGAGTCATGAAAAAAACAAACAAGCAAACAATCACAAAAGAAAGAACACTTACATAGCAATATTTACTCTATTCCATAGTTTGTGCTAACTCTGCAGATGTTGTCATATTTAATTTCATTTTATAGTGCAAAACAATGTATTCCATAACTCCAGAGATGAAGGAGGCAGGCAAGCACCAAGGAAGGAAGGAAGAAGGAAAAAACTTCCTCTGTCACCTACCAAGGTCATTCTGCAAATATTAATTTTTCTATTCCTTTTAAAAAAAAAAAAATTCCTTTTACATGATTCTAAATTTGATTTCAGACAGGAAACTTTAATTTCCCAAAATTAGTCAATTTCTGTTTATTATCCCACATCTTGGTGAGACAGGGAAGAAACTGGGCTGGCTGAATTAAATAAAGGCTACATTTCAAGGCCCTGTTTGCTTGACCAGTTATAATTAAATAGCCTTTGATTCAGTATTTTTGGAATCTAAACCTAAGTGTAGGCTTATATATAACTTTTACTTCTGGCACCCGAGAACTACTTGTGATTAACAAACTAGGTGCTTAGACAAGATAAGGGGCTATGTTTCAAGATCCCGTGTGCTTGACCAGCTATAAATTACTGATAATCCTCCTGAGTTGTTTTTCAAGGCCTCACCAGGTAGAGAGCATGCGCAGTAAAGATCAACGTGGCCTCTGAATGACCTTCCACATAAGACAAACATGAGCAGGGACCCCTTGCCGGGACTCAAAACAAGATCCAGAGGCATCACACATGCAAAACTTCCCAGAATAAGTCCTGTTCAACATCTTAGCAGCCTTTGTGACAGACTCCATCTTAGTTCCAACAATTTTGATTTTCACGATCCCTCCCCTTCTCCTGAAAATCTCCACCCATCTAATGAATAAAGATAATGCCTTTTTCCCACCTAAAAACTTTTTCTTTAATTTCTATTGTGCTTTAAGTGAAAGTTTACAAATCAAGTTAGTCTCTTCATACAAAAATTTATACATACCTTGCTAAAAAAATACTCCTAATTGCTCTCCCCGTAATGAGACAGCCTGCTCCTTCCCTCCACTCTCTCTTATTGTGTCCATTATGCCAGCTTCTAACCCCCTCTGCCCTCTCATCTCCTCTCCAGTTAGGAGATGCCAACATAGTCTCAAGTGTCTACTTGATCCAAGAAGTTCATTCTTCACCAGCATCTTTTTCTATCCCATTGTCCAGTCCAATCCCTGTCTGAAGAGTTGGCTTTGGGAATTGTTCCTGTCCTGGGCTAACAGAAGGTCTGGGGGCCATGACCACTAGTCTCCTTCTAATATCAGTCAGGCCCTTAAGTCTGGTCTTTTTATGAGAATGTGCTGTCTTCATCCCACTGCTCTCCTGCTCCCTCAAGGCTTCTCGGTTGTGTTCACTGTCAGGGCAGTCATCGGTTGTAGCCGGGCACCATCTGGTTCTTCTGACCTCAGGCTGATGTTGTTTCTGGTTTATGTGGCCCTTTCTGTCTCTTGGGCTTGTAATTACCTTGTGTCCTCAGTGCTCTTCATTCTCCCAGGTGGATTGAGAGCAACTGATGCATCTTAGATGGCCACTTGCTAGCTTTTAAAGCCCCAGACGCTGCTCTCCAAAGTGGGATACAGGATGTTTTCTTAAGAGATTTTATTATGCAATTTGACTTAGATGTCCCCTGAACCCATGGTCCCCAAACCCTTGCCCACGCTACGCTGGCTTTCGAAGTACTCAGTTTATTCGGGAAACTGTTTTGCTTTTGGTTTACTCAGTTGTGCTAACCTCACCTGTATTGTGTGTTGTCTTTCCCTTCACCTAAAGTAGTTCTTATCTACTACCTAATCACTGAATGCCCCTCTCCCTTCTTCTCTCCCTCCCTCTTCTCGTAATCATCAAAGAATATTTTTTCTCTGTTTAAACTATTTCTCCAGTTCTTAAAATAGTGGTCTTATACAATATTTGTCCTTTTGCAACTGACTAATTTCACTTAGAAGAGTTCTGGCTGTACTTCTTTCAAGACAGATTTATTAATTCTGGCAGTTCATAGTATATTCAATATTCTTTGCCAACAACATAAATCAACAGCATTAATTCTTCTTTGTCTTCCTTATTCATTGCCCAGCTTTTGCACACATATGAGGCAATCAAAAGTACCATGGCTTGGGTCAGATGCACCTTAGCCTTCAAAATGACAGCTTTGATTTTTCAACACTTTAAAGATATCTTTTGCAGCATATTTGCCTAATGCAATACGTCATTTGATCTATTGATTGCTGCTTCCATGACAACTGATTGTGAATCCAAGTAAAATGAAATCCTCTACAACTTTAATATTTTCTACCTCTATCATGATGTTGTTTATTGGTCTAGTTGAGAGTGTTTTAGTTTTCTTTATGTTGAGGTGTAATCCATACAGAAGGCTATAGTCTTTGATCTTCACCAATGAGTTTTTTAAGTCCTCTTTACTTCCAGCAAGCAAGCTTGTGTCATCTGCATATGAAGTTTGTTAATCAGTCTTCCACCAATCCTGATGCCACATTCTTCTTCGTTAATCCAGCTTCTTGGATAATTTGCTCAGCATACATATTGGTGAAAAGACACAACCCTGAGACAAAACTTTCCTGATTTTAAACTAGGCAGTATTCCCTTGTTCTGTTTGAATGACTTGCCTCTTGGTCTATGTGTGAGCACAATTAAGTTCTGCATGAGCACAATTAAGTATTCTGGAATTCCCATTTCTTCAAAATGTTATTCATAATTTGTTATGATCCACACAGTTGAATTCCTTTACGTAGTCAATAAAATACAGGTAAACATCTTTCTGGTATCCTCTACTTTCTGCCAGGATTTGTCTGACAACAGCAATAATATCCCTCATTCCACATCCTTTTCTGAATCTGGCTTGAATTTGTGGCAGTTCCCTATACTGTTGCCATCGTTTTCAAATTATCTTGAGCATAATTTTACTTCCACGTGTTATTAATGATATTGTTTGATAATTTCTGCATTCTGTTGGAACACCTTTCAAATATAAGATACACTGACTCACACACTTGCAATTTATAGTGTGACCAGTGTTCCAACCCATGAAGAATCTTGTCCACCATCATCTGTCAGGGTGTCAAAGATGGTGCATAGATAATTTTTTCCAGACTAAAGTGGGGAATTATTACAAGTATAAACCAAGACCAACTTACAAACTCAGTAAAGTATGTCTCTGCCTTCAGTCCTACCTCTTTTCTTTGTCTCCGTTCCTTACTGCCTGTTATAGAGTGAATTCTGTCTTCCCAAAATGCATATTGGAATCCTAAGCCCTATATCTGAGAATGTTATCCTGTTTAGAAATGTGATTTTCTTTTGTTATGTTAATTAGATCATACCTGAATGAGGCAGGTTCTAAATCTAATCACTTCTGAGTAATCAAAAGAGTAAATAAACAGATGAACAAACTGGGGAAGACATCCACCACATAAGGATCGTCTACAAGCCAAGGAATGCCTAGGACTAACTACAAGGAAGGAATTCACTTGACCATCACTCTAATTTGAACTTCTAACCTCCAAAAATATGAGAAAATAAATTTCTATTTTTTAAAGCTACCTACTTATGTTATTTCTGTTACAGCAGCACTAGCTAACTAAGACTTGCCTGACCGCAACTCTGGTTCCCCAGGCCCCTGAGTATCTGTTCCCATACACTTGTGAATCACTTGCACACTAGGCTATATGTTCTCTAGGTTTGGTGGCTGTCCACGTTTGGCACAGAGGTTGGCATATTAAAGGTACTCGATATTGGTCAAATGAATGACCAGTTTTAATTTCTCCTTCATATGAACATGCTTTTCAGGGAAACATTCCCTTTACAACTCAAGATTCAAGATTCTAATCAACTAACAACATATCCTCTTGTCCAGTTTTGACCTTTCAAAGCAGGATAAAGAAAGAAATTGTGTTCTTTCTACAGAGTCCATTTTTTTGTATCTTAAGCATCAAACTAGACTAATCATGTAATTTTCAAGTCATGAATGTAAAAATAGGACTCTTGTCACAGTTAAGGGTAGGATGTAATTTTGTGAATTTAGGTGCTAGAGACAGCTGAGATAGTTTGCACTTAAGAGAATAAAACCTATTTTTTCTTTTACTGCAATAATTTTGTTGGTGTTTTAAATAAATTCTACCAGGCGGTGGGCTAAGATGGCAGAATAGTCAGACACCTCATGTCATTCCTCTTACAACAAAGACCTGAAAAAAACAAATGAATCAGATATATATGAAAATCTAGGAACCCTAAGGATCAAAGACAGAGCTGATGAATTGAACTGAGTGACAGATGGAAGGGGAGACAATTAAAAAACAGCAGAAATGGAGAATTACGGATTGCAAGCATTCCACTGGCCATACCTGCACAGCATGGACATATTGAGGCAAGCAGCAGCATCCCTAGCTGAAACACAGCTCACCTGGTATAGCTAAGCAAGAGAGACTGCACACACCTCCAGAGTCAACCAGGAGTGATAACCTGCTAAAGTTAAGTGCACGCACCCAACCCACCACACATACCCCAGCCTTCCCCCACCAAAGTTCCATGGGCCAAGAGCACTCCATCCACCTCCCCACTCCAACACTACTCCAGCAGCATTCAATACCACTACACTCCCAAATCAGGGAACTCACAGCCCTGGTCCACATATACTTGCCCCTTAGCCCAGCCACTGGCACAGGGGTCTATGTGTTTGCAGTGCCCTCCACCCCCTCTGATCACCTGCACCAGTGCCTGGCTGACTGAGCCAGCACAGCACACCTATACTGGGACAAGGTGGGCAATGTTCCCAGCTGAAGCCCACTTCACCTGCAGCAGCCAAGTGGAGCTGCAGACCTGTGGCATTTGATAGTGATTCACCCCCTACACCTGTAGCACTTGGCCCAGTCTAAGGCACCAGCCCCTTCAGTCAGTCACTGGTAAAGAGTGTCCATGGACTTGCAATGCTCCCTATCCCCTCCAATCACCTGCTCTAACGTCATGCTGGCTGAGCTGGCATAGCCTGTCCACATTTGAGACAAGGCAGCCGGTGTTCCCAGGTGAAGCCCACTTTACCTACAGTAGCTAAGCAGGAACTGCAGACCTGAGGCATTCAACACCACCCTGCCCCCTAAGCCGGTAGCTCTCGGCCCGGTCTGAGGTGTCCACTCCTTCAGAAAGCCACTGGCACAGTGGCACTTGAAGCATCATCCACACCCTCTGGTCACCCACACCAGCACCTTGCTGGCTGAGCTGGCACAGCATGGCCTTCTTGGGACAAGGTAGGCAAGGTTCCCAGCTGAAGCCCAGTTCACCTGCAGCAGCCAAGCAGAAGCTGCAAACCTGTGGCATTTACCACCAGCCCACCCTTAAGAAGAGCGCTCAACCACCTCCATCAGGGGCCTGAGGGCCAGTGGTACTACCCAACCATCCAGCATTCCCACAATAGGGGCCTGTGGATGAGTGGCACCCCGCAACCCCTCCAGCCAATTGTATTGGGCATGCGAAGGAATGGCTGCACAATCCCCCACACAATGTGCTTTAGCAGACAGGTGCACACAGTCCAACTGGGCACCCATGGTCTGCTAATGACCCCTTGTCTTGCCCCCCATATTGTCCACCACTGCAACTAGATACTTGTGCCTGCTCTGAACACCCCCGCACAGCCGTGCCTACCCAGGATTATAGGTGAAAGTGTCCACATCACACACCTGGTGACCGCAACCCAAGAGCCTTTGCCCCAACCATCCAGAAAGTGGTGGAACTCATACCCAACACCCAACACAATGATCAAGGAGGACACCCTTGTTACTCATGGCCAGGTGGCTAGCAGGACAGATACATCACCTCACCAAAAATATCACCATCCTCAGCAGCCCCTCAAGAACAGCAAACAGAGACCCATGCTTGCACACTCAGTACCTGCTCCACCAACTCGGAGATAGGAGGTGAGAGCTTCAACATGGCTGGATAAGCAAGCAGAGTATAGCACGCACACCTAACCTACTCAGATATATCAAAACAAAACAAAACAAAAATTTAAGATGCAGTAGACAAACATACAATAAATAAATACATATAATAACTTATGCCTAGGAGACAACAGTCAATATCAAATCACATAAAGAAGCAAGACGAGGTGGCCCCAGCAAGTGACCAAGATAAAGAGCCAAAACACCTTCCAGAGGAAGGTAAGGCAATGGATCTACCTGATAAAGTATTTAAAAGAGTAATATACAGAGCTCTCCAAGAGATCAAGAAAGAGATCAGGGAAAACACAGTCAAAACCAAGGAAAACACTGTCAAAGCAATAGAAGAATTCAGGAAAACAATACAAGAACCAAACAATGGAATAAATAAGCTACAGTAAACCATACAAAAACAGCAACTAGAAATCCAAAAGATTAACAGTAAATTTCAGAATTAGACAATTCATTAGAAGGACAAAGGACTAAAATTGAGACCATGGAAGGCAGGCTTAGTGCTTTTGAAGACAAATCCCTCAATATCAATTTATTTGAGGAAAAATCAGAAAAAAAAAAAAAGGAAGAACACCTAAGAATTACGTGGGACACTATCAAAAGGAAAAACTTATGTGTGATTAGAGGTCCAGAACAGTGGGGGATAATGGAAAACGCAGTGTGAATTGTTGAGGATTTGCTGGCAGAAAACTTCCCTAATATCATGAAAGATAAGAAGATATTCATCCCAGAAATTCAACAAACTCCATACAGGATACACCCCAAAAGAAATTCACCAAGACATATCATAATCAAACTTGCCAACACCAAAGACAACAACAAAAAAGAAATTCTGAGCAGCTAGGAAAAAACAAAAAGTCATCTACAAAGGAGAACCAGTAAGACTGAACTTTGATTACTCAGTAGAAACCATTCAGGCAAGAAGGAAATGGTATGACATATATAAAGCCTTGAAGGAAAAAAACTGCCAGCCAAGAATTACATATCCAGCAAAACTGTCTCTCAAATACAATGGTGAAATTAGGACAGATACAGACGAATATAAACCACGGGAATATGTAAAAATCAGATCAAACTTACAAGAAATATTAAAGGGAGTCCTCTGGTTAGAGAATCAACAACAACAGAGAACACTCCAAGACTGGGACACAGATCAACCAGATACCAACCCAGAAAAGGAATTCTTAAAAATAAAACAAAGCTAAAAGAAGGAAACCCTGGTGGTATAGTAGTTAAGAGTTACGGCTGTTAACCAAAAGGTTGGCAGTTCAGATCTGCCAGGTGCTCCTTGGAAACCCTATGGGGACGTTCTACTCTGTCCTTGAGTCAGAATTGACTAGAAGACAATGGGTTTGGTTTTTTGGGGGGGGTAAAAGACTTCTTTTTAAAGACTGAAAAGAGGGAACAAGAGACATCAATATGTAAATGATGACAATGTAAAAACAACAACAAGAAGGGAATAAACAGTGTAGTTACAGAACTTCTGTATGGAGGAAGTCAAGGCAATATCAAGAAATAAAACACAGGTTTAAACTCACACACACAAAAAAAGGTTAATTTCAAGGTAACCACAAAGGAAGCTAACAAACCTACCCATCAAAATAAAAAAGAAGAAAAACATAAAGACTCAGTAAACACAAAATCGACAATAATGAAAGAAATGAAACGAAACCCATACACACAAATTACTCAGCAAAGAAAATTAAGTGGAATAAAGGAACCATAAAAAAAAACAACTACAGAGTAAACTCACACCTATCAATAATTACACTGAATATAAATGGCTAAATGCACCAGTAAAGAGATAGACAGTGGCAGAATGGATTAAAAAAACATGATCCATTTATATGCTGTCTACAAGAGATGCACCTTAGACACAAACACATAAACAAACTAAAATTCAAAGAGTGGGGAAAAAAATCAAGCAATGACCAAAAAAAGAGCAGACATAGCAATATTAATCTCTGAAAAAATAGACTTTAAAGCATTATCCACCATAAAGGATAAAGAAGGACACTATACAACAATACACCAAGACAACATAACATAATAAATATAAACGCACCCAATGAGAGAGCTCCAAACAAACATTAACAGCATTGAAAAGAGAAATAGACAGCTCCACAATAATAGTAGGAGACTTCAACACACTACATCTAGACAGAACATCTAGAAAGAAATTCAGTAAAGATACAGGATATCTAAATGCCACAATCAACTGATTTGACTTCATAGGCATAAAAGGAATGCCCCACACATACCAGTAAAGTATACACTCTTGTCCAACACACATGGGACAGTCTCCAGAATAGGCCACATCTTAGGCCACAAAGCCAGCCTCAAGAAAATCCAAAATATCAAAATAATACAAAACATCTTTTCTGATCATAACCCCATTAAAGTAGAAATCAATAACAGAAGTAGCAAGGAAAAGAAAATCAAATACATGGGAACTGAACAATACCTTGCTTAAAAACTATGAGTCAATAGAAGAAATCAAGATTGGAATAAAAAAAAATCATAGGATAAAGAAAAATGAAAACACATCTTACCAAAACCTTTGGGACACAGCAAAAGCAGTGATTAGAGGTTAATTTATAGCAATAAATGCACACATCACAAAAGAAGGAAGGGCCAAAATCAAAACATTAACCCTACCACTCAAACAAATAGAAAGAGAAGAGCAAAAGCCTACAGGCACCCAAAGAGAGGAAATAATAAGGTTTAAGAAGAAATAAATGACATAGAGAATAGAAAAACAAGAGAAGGAATCAACTAGAGCAAATGGTGTTTCTTCAAAAAGTTCAACAAAATTGACAAACTATTGGCCAAACTGACAAAAAAGAAACAGGAGAAGAAGCAAATAACATTAGTAAGAAATGAGATGGGTGATCTCACAACTGAATCATCTGAAATAAAAAGGATCATACGGGTAACAGAATACTATGAAAAACTGTACTCCAACAAATTTGAAAACCTAAAAGAAATGGACAAATTTCTAGGAATACATTACCTACCTAAACTAACACAAACTAAGGTAGAAAAACTAAACAGACCCATAACAAAGGAAGAGATTGAAGAGGTAATTAAAAAATAAAAACGAAAAAAAATCAAAAATAGCAACAAAAAAAGCCCTGGCCTGGATGGCTTCATTGGAAAATTCTACCAAGTTTTTAGAGAAGGGCTTACACCAATGCTACTCAAAGTATTTCAGAGCATAGAAAAGGAAGGAATACTCTCGAATTTATTCTATGAAGGCAGCATAACCCTAATTCCAAAGCCAGACAAAGACACTAGAAAAAAGGAAACTACAGGCCAATTTCCCTCATAAATATAGACGCAAAAATTCTCAACAAAATTCTAGCCATTAGAACTCAACCACACATCATGAACAAGTGGGATTCACACCAGGTATGCAAGGATGGTTCAACATTAGAAAATCAATCAACATAATCTACCACATAAATAGAACAAAAGAATCACGTAATTATCCCAATTTACACAGAAAAGTCCTACACCCATTCCTGATAAAAATTCTCAGCACGATAGGAAGAGAAGGGAAATTCCTCAACATAATTAAGGGCACTTATGTAAAACCAACATCCAACATCAATCTCAACAGAGAGAGACTGAAAGTATTTCCCATGAGAAAGAGAACCAGAAAAGGATGTCATTTATCACCACTCTTATTCAACATCGTGCTAGAAGTCCTAGCTAGAGTAATAAGGCAAGAAAAAGAAATAAAGTGGATCCAAGTTGGTAAGGAAGGAATAAAACTATCCCTCTTTACAGATAATATTAAAAAAAAAAAAAATGTTGTGGAGTCAATTCTGACTCATAGCAACCCTATAAGGGCAGAGTAGAACTGCCCCACAGGGTGTCCAAGGAGTTGCTGGTGGATTCAAACTGCTGACTTTTTGGTTAGCAGCTGTAGGTCTTAGCCACCAAGACTTGAAGATGATATGCTCCTATAAATAAATAAATAAATAGAAAGCCCCAAAGAATCCACAAGAAAGCTACTGGAAGTAATAGGAGATTTAAGCAAAGTAGCAGCATACAAGGTTAACATACAGAAATCAGTTGGATTTCTGTACACCAACAAAGACAACTTTGAAAAGGAAATCAGCAAATCAATGCCATTTAAAATAGCCCCGCCCCCCGCCCCGAAAATAAATAAAAAGGAATAAATCTAACCAGGGATGTAAAAGACCTGTAAAAAGAAAACTACAAAACACTTGCAAGAAAACAAAGAGACCCACATAAATGGAATAGCATACCATACTCATGGGTAGGAAGGCCCAACATTGTGAAAATGTCAATAATATCCAAAGGGATCTACAGATACAATGCAATTCCAATCCAAATTCCAACAGTATCCTTTAATGAGATGGAGAAACAAGTCACCAGCTTTATATGGAAAGTGAAGAGGCCCCGGATAAATAAAGTATTACTGAAGAAGGACAAAGTGGGAGGCCTCACACTACCTGATTTTAGAACCTATTATACACCCATGGTAGTCAAAACAACCTGGTACTGGTAGAACAGAAGACAAATAGACCAGGGACAGAATTGAGAATCCAAAGGTAAATCCATCCGTTGGTAAGCAGCTGGTATTTGACAAAGGGCCTAAGTCCATTAAATGGGGAAAAGACAGTCTCGTTAACACATGAAGCTGGCACAACTGGATATCCAACTTTAAAAACAAAACAGGATCCATACCTTATACCAATAGAAAAACTAACTCAAAATGGACCAAAGACCTAAATATAAAACCTAAAAAGATAAAGACCATGGGACAATGCTAGGGGCATAAAGACAATATAAATCACATCTAACAATGCACAAACACTGAAGATAAACTAGATAACTGGGAGCTCCTAAAAATTAAACACTTATGCTCATCAAAAGACTTCACCAAAAGAGTAAAAAGAGAACCTACAGACTGGGGGAAAAAAAATTGGCTATGGCAAGGGTCTAACCACTAAAATCTACAAAATACATCAAGACCACAACAACAAAAAGACAAATAATACAATTAAAAAATGGGCAAAGGATATGAACAGACACTTCACCAAAGAAAACATTCAGACAGCTAATAGACACAGGAGGAAATGCTCAGGATCATTAGCCATTAGAGAAATGCAAATCAGAACTACAATGAGATACCATCTCACTCTGACAAAACTGGCACTAATAAAAAAAAAAAAGAAAAGAATAAATGTTGGAGACGTTACAGGGAGAATGGAACTCTTATGCACTGCTGGTGGAAATGTAAAATGGTGCAGCCCCTTTGGAAAATAATATGGCACCTCCTCAAAAAGCTAAAAATAGAAATACCATACAATCCAGAAATCCCACTCCTAGGAACATATTTTAGAGAAAAAACTGCCATCACATGAATAGGCATATGCATATCTGTGTTCATTGCAGCATTATTCACAATAGCAAAAAGATGGAAACAACCTAAGTGCCCATCAAAGGATGAATAGATAAACAAATTATGGTACATACACACAATGGAATACTATGAAACTATAAAGAACAATGATGAATCTACAAAACATCTCACAACATGGATGAATCCGGAAGGCATCATGCTGTGGGAAATAAGTCAATCACAAAAGGACAAATATTATGAGATCACTATTATAAAAACTCAGTAAAAGGTTTACCCATAGAAAAAAAATTCTTTGATGGCTATGAGGGTGGGGAGGGCTGGCGAAAGCGAATAACTATATAGTAGACAAGTGTCAAGTTTGGTGAAGGGAAAGACAACACAATATAGAAGAAGTCAGCACAACTTGAACAAGGTAAAGTTACAGAAGTTTCCTAAAAAAAAAAAAGTTTCCTAGACACATTTAAATACCTTGAGGGACCAAGTTGCTGGGCCTGAAGGCTGGGGATCACAGTCTCGGGGGACACCTAAGTCATCTGGCATAATATAGTTCATAGAGAAAATGTTCTACATTCTATTTTAGTAAGTAGCTACTGGGTCTTAAAAGCTTATGAGTGGCCATCTAAGATTCATCCATTGGTCCCATGCCATCTGGAGCAAAGAGAATGAAGAAAACCAAAGACACAAGGAAAATATTAGCCCAAAGCACTAGAGGACCACATGAACCACAGCCTCCACCAGCCCAGAAGAACTAGATGGTGAGCAGCTACCACCACCAACTGCTGTGAAAGGAATCACAATACAGGGTCCTTGACAGAGCAGGAGAAAAATGTAGAACAAAATTCAAATTCACACACACACACACACAAAGACAGAATTACTTATCTGACAGAGACTGGAGGAACTCCTGAGGCTGTGGCCCCTGGACACCCTGCTAACTCAGAACTGACACCACTCCCGAAGCCCACTTTTCAGACAAAGATTAGACAGGCCTACAAAACAAACAATAATACACATGAGGATCATGCATCTTAGTTTGATCAAATATAGGAGACTAAATGGGCAAATCCTGCCCAAAGTAAGAAGAGAAGCTAGGATGGAACAGGAAACTGGATGAATGGACACAGGGAACCTGGTGTGGAAAGGGAGAAAGTAAACATAGTGGGGATTGCAACCAATGTCACAAAACAATATGTGCAAAAATTTTTGAGCAAGAAACTAACTTGAGCTGTAAAATTTTACCTAAATCACAATAATATTTAAAATAAGTAAATAAATAAGTCCTTCAGAGGAATACTCTTTCCTGTGATATTTCTTTTATTTTTTTTACCTTTGTGACACCACATTCCATCCTATATTAAAATTATTCATGTTAGTTTATGTCCTCTAATAGATCATAAATTCCTTGAGAGTAATAGCCTCATTTCTATATGATCATAGAACAGTTATAACAGTGCTTAGAAGATGGTACTTATCCAATAAATATTGGTTAAACACATAAATGAATGATTGGCTTCTGAAGGAACAATCCCTCAAGTCCTCTAGCCAGCTTTTGCTCTGTGTGTATGTGTACGTATGTGTGTGTTTTTCCCCCATATGTGAAAGCTCAGGTTGAGTATAAAAGAACCAAAGCCAAGCCACAGGATATGAATGAATTTCACCTCATGGTTCTTTAGAAACAAATCAAACCCTTGTCACACACTGCTACGCAAAGTGAGAGAGCTCATAACCAGCAGGTACCACCAAAGATTGTCTTCTGCAAATGTCTGCTGCCACCTCTTAGTCACCTTGTAACCACCTTGCATTCTTGACTGATGCCCAAATTTTTGGATCATAGCCCACCATCTGGATTTCTGTCCTCTTTCAAGTGCATTCTCCATGCTGGGCCGCTGCTCAGTTGTTAATTAGTGACACTGACTGAAGCAAAAATATCCTACTCATGATCATTTAAATTATGAATGGCTTTTTTTTTTTTTCTCTTTTTCCTTAACAGCAATAATTGCCAAACATCCTTCATTCCAAGCTCCTACCTAATGCTACTATATTTAACAGTATGTTATTTTTCTTTATCTGCACATTAAGAATAACTGTGGTTTTATGTTTGGCCAGAGAAATAGACCTTCTGTAAGGTTTTTAGGGATTGCAGTTAAAAAAAAGACACTGAAAAAGTAAACAAAATCATGACTGGTTAAAATTGGGGCTGAAATGTTCCAGGTTTGCCAGCTGGGCCCCACCAGCTGCCTGTGACTTTGCACACATCAGCAAGTTCCCCTCATAAAAGGTTTATAGCTCAAGCCATGCTAGCTGCAGACACAGTTAAACCAACACATTACAAAAAAGTGAGGGTAAAACAGTGAGAGACCAATTAAAACAAATTGGTAATGTAACCAACAGTTGAATGTCAACATGTTCTGCTCTGTTAATGGTACATCAACGAGGTGATTTTTAAAGGAACTGGTGTTGTCTAATGGGAAGGAGAGACCAGCACCTTAACAGAACAGAGCAGGTCTGTAACTCACCAGGGGCTTTACTGCCTGCTCCAAAAGGCCACCTGCACAGTTGAAAACGCTCGCAAGAAACTGTTCTCTCTTGTAAAGCCTCCAACCAGACTCTTGTTGCCACAGGGGCTAACATCTCTTTCACCTTAATGCTGAGCTCAGAGCTCATTTGGAAAACGACTTTATAATGGTGGTGGTGGGGGAGTGGGGGAAGCTCAGGAAAGTCCCAAAAGCACTGGGAAGGCACAAATCCTGGGTCTGGGCCCAGTGCTCTTAGTTACTACAACCTCTGTCCCTGCTACGTCATAGACACCTCATCTGTAAAGTGGAGAATGTAATACACGTTTTGCCTGCTTTACAGAAGTGTCAGGAAGATGACATGATAAATCGTATATGAAGGCAGTTTGAAAATTGTAAATATTATCCATTAAGTAAGGAACTTTTTTTTAAAACGACTGGCTAGAGTATTTTGAAACTGGTTTCATAATTGTTTCAGAGCATGTAATGGTGAATCTGGTATCGAACCATCCCGTTCTTCCCATTTGGAAAAAAACACTTACCATCGAGTTAATCCCAACACATGGCAACACTATGTGCATCAGAGTAGAACTCTGCCCCATATGGTTTTCAATGGCTGATTTTTAGGGATTGCAGGCCTTTCTTCTGAGGTGCCTCTGGGTAGACCTGACCTCCAGCCTTTTAGTTTGCAACCAAACTTGTTAACTGTTTTCACAATCCAGGGGCTCCATAGCACAGGCCAAAGCTAGGTCCATATCATTGCTTAGAAATTACAGGTCAAATGTACTACAACACATCGGTTGAGTGTGAATGTGCTAGATCTTTTAGTCATTTTATCCTCATAATAAGTCTCTGAATTAGGTATCATATTAACACTTCGCAGTTTACAGATAAGGGAACTGAGGGTCAGAGAAGTTAAGTGAATTCCTGAACCAGGACTAAAGGACAAAGCCTTTGCTTTTAACCACTATGCTATATCCTGCCTTAGTTTTTCCTATTTTAATGCAACAGGATGTAATAATGGATTGAACCTCAAAGGTCATCAGTAAAATCACGTTAAATAATACTGCCCAGGGACTAAATATGAACCATTCACAGGGGTTGGGCTTAGAGTAATTGGGGTTTCCACCCAAGATGACAAATTAGGTGGATTAATTGCATTTGGGTACACCAGATTATTACATATTGAGCAAGGAATCTCAGGTGATCAGCTGTTATATAAATGAGCCAAAGATGACCTCTCTTTATTGGCCCCAGATTGTTTATTTCTTCATAACAAGCTGAGACCCTTTAGCCCAATATGCCTGCAGCCACAAAACTCAAATTTTCACATATCCAATTGTTAAAAAAAAAAAAAACCCAAGTAAGCAGAGTTTTAGCCACTTAAAGCCTGCCTGCTCTACATATCTTGCAAAACTGCACCCAACATCTGCTAGCCATAAGTAAGATAAAACCCCATAGTTGCAAGGACCCCATGCCGCTGCTGCCCTTCAGAGTTCTCTGACCCAGAGACTCCACACCTTCCTGCCCAGCCACATCTCCTAGATATATTAAATCCTTCCCCTTTCTCCCTTCTCCCAGGAGTGCACTTGGCCTTTTTTTCTTCTGGTCGCTCTCTGTACCATTTGCCCCTGCTGGCCTTCCGTTGTTAGGTGCCTTCCAATTGATTGCAACTCATAGCAACCCCACGTGACGGAGTAGAACTGGCCATAGGGTTTTCTTGGTTGTAATCTTTATGGAAGCAAATCACCACCAAGTCTTTCTCTCTCAGAGTTGCTGAGTGGTTTGAAGAGCTTACTTTAACCTGCCAGTCTCCTGCTGCAGGGAACTGCCCCATACATGTGGTCTGCCCTGGTGCTGGCCCCAACAAATAGGTTGTTGTGCAACACTGCTATCTCATGGTCATATCTTTTTCCTTGATCAGCCTCAAACTTCCCTGAACTCACTACATCAGCCCAAGGAGATACCTCCCCCTCCTAAGGAGTGGGTCCTTGTTGGGGGAGGGAGGCTTTCAATAAACCTATGAACCCATTGCCTTCGAGTTGATTCCAACTCATAGAGTCCGTATAGGACAGGGTAGAACTGCCCCATAGGGTTTCCAAGGAGTGGCTGGTGGATTCAAACTGAGGCTGAGCTCTTAACCACTGCGCCACCAGGGAAGCTTTGGGCAACTGTAGAGTTCAGAAAGGTAGTCATACCAGTTCAAAACAGTATCAGCCAAGAAAGATGTTTTTTACCATGTACCCCTCCTCCATCCTCCCATTCTAACTTGGTAGTCAGAGGTTGCCTAGTGAAAGAAACAGGAAAAAAAAAAAAAAAGAAAAATAGATGATGGGGATGGGAAAAAGAAAAAAACACCACCACCTCTTCAGGCCCCAGCTGAAGGAAAGGAGATATATGAAATCTGAATTAAGCAAGGAATTTTTACGACTGGGGGACACTTTTTAATTACTGTTCTTGTGACCAGCTGTGACCCAGGTCTTGTTTTCTTTTTTTTTTTTTCTTTAACCTATTATGTTAGAGAGGCTGGAGAAACTGTGGAAACCTCTCACATTTTCATTCAATGTCAGGAAAGAACTAGGCCCGTCAGGGAGTTTGGAGTTACAGGGGAGAAAAAAGTTGAGTTGCCTCATGAATTACTCCATTTTTTAAAATACACAGTTCCACTCTCCCGGACCTAGAAGTAGAAAAATGGGTAAAGTTTAAGAAGTATTACCGGCAATGCGGAAATTAAGCATAGTTCAAAACCAGCTTGGTGCTTTAGAGGGAGAATACTTGGGAAGGAAAAGGAAGCATCAGGACAAATCTCCTATTTCCAGCCCAGGGCAAAGTCATCTGAAGCTCTCTGTGTGTGGAACTCCTTTATTGATCTCAGCCCCCAGCCTGAGGCTCTGATACACTGCCAGACTCTCCAGAGCTTCAGAAATGGCCAAGTGCCCTCCAGGTCTCTGTTTCTTATTCTTCGCTCCTTTCCGTTGTCCATGCTGTCCTTTGGAGAGTTGTACTTACTTCTGTAAGATGCCAAGTGTAATATGGACCATGGAATCATTCCCCCAGTCAAAAATGTGTTCCTACAGGCCCACAGCGTCATTTATCAACAGCTGCAGGTTTACAGAATAAAAAGAAAAGTGCAGTTCAAAACCAGCCAAGATTGGTGAAGAGCGATGGGGGATCTAAGTGGCAGACTGATCAATATTTGCTGGTTTCTTTAGTCTGCCAGGAAATGCCATGAACAAAATGGTGAACATTGAATAAAATTCATTTGCAGCAGGTGAAAGAACAGGTGTGTATGTATATGCATACCCTAGGCAATGTAATGGAAAACTCCAGCCGTAGGTTATAACAGAAGTGAAGGGAATTAATCCAAAGGTGTAATTTGTGTGAAAAACTGTTTATTTTGCTCCAAACAATTTAATAATTGATGAATACCAACAACAGGATCAATTTTAATAATTAATTAAGCAGTAGACTCTAAAGCTTAACGAATATCAAAAGACATAAACATCCCTAACAGTCAGCCTGCTACTACCCTTGGGACAGAGCCCCTGGATGCAAGAGAAGGAAACCTACAACCCTCCTTCAGATTTTCTTCAGAGCGGGGCTTTCTATTGAATCAGTATTCTTGTATCACAAAAATCAATAAATTTCCATAGTGGGAATAGAAAGCTAAATTTATTGAGTAGCTACTATGTACTTTTCTCATGCATCATTTAATACTCACAGTAGCCCTGTAAGGTTGTTGCAGTTAGTTGCTGTCTAGTTGGCTATGACTCACAGTGAC
Source organism: Loxodonta africana (assembly GCF_030014295.1). NCBI lineage: Eukaryota > Metazoa > Chordata > Mammalia > Proboscidea > Elephantidae > Loxodonta > Loxodonta africana. The sequence goes on from NC_087367.1 coordinate 31,882,155, forward strand.
CTTATGTATAACACAGCATTGTCTGATCCTGCACCATCTTAATGGTTGTTCTCTAAGGTAGGCAATATTATCCCTATATTACAGATGAGAACATTTGCACTCAGAGATGGTGTGGCATGCTGTGGCATGGCAAAGCTGGACCCAGAGCACAGGTCTCCTGAATGCCATTAGCACCTTACAATGCCTCTGCTCTCACCAGATAATTAAAATGTAGGATCAGCATACACCTCAGTGGAGGAGTTAATAACATTGTTCATTGGTGGCTTTATCCTCTTCATCCCTGAGCTCTCTATCACCTTAGAGTTTCTCCTTTCTCTTCATGGGGCAATGTCATTATCACTGGGTGACATTGAAAGTGGAAATACCTGTGGTTGGCCTAGACAGGACCAGCTTCATGCTCTTGTGGCCTGTGCAGTTGCACAGGGCCTAAAACATAGGAGGGCTCCATGTTTGGTTTAATGCTCTACTGTCACTGTCTTGAAATTATCAATAATGTTATCTTTGAACTTGTGTCTTGTAAGTGAAGTCCCATGGGACAATGGAGCATGGGTGTGAGCAGAGGAGGTAAATAAAATATGCTTGTCTGCCCTGTTCTTTGCCAGTCCTTTTGCATATAGCCTTCACATGCCCCACTAGCCAGAATTCTTTTGGACTCACGAAGGTGTGAGTTCAGGAAGACTTAAAGCATGTTAAAGATAAGCATGTTACATCTACAACTAAGGAAGTGGGGCACTGATAGCCCCAAGAAGCCATGCTTTCAGTTCAAACCAGAATTTATTTCAACACAGAAGGAAGACAATATTGTTCTAAGAAACACAAATAACCAAGGAACCCTATCATTTCTTTCTTATTCATGTTACTTACCTTTAGTTGTTTTACCTTTTAATCCTTCTTACTCATCAGTAAACCAAAAATAGAGGGTGCTGGTAGAATCTCTATGTCTCAGGAAGTGAAATAAAACAGTTATTTTTGTACAGCCTTCCCTCTGTTCTGGTAAGACCAAAATATATATGAAGGTACAGGAAAATATGAACGATTTCGGAGATTACTGTGTGACTACAGCCTTTAGTATGGATTACACCTTAACAAAAAAAAAAAAACAAAAATCCTCACAACTGGATCAATAAACAACATAATGATAAATGAAGGAAAGATTAAAGTTGTCTAGAACTTCATTTTACTTGGATCCATAATCAACATCCATAGGAGCAGCAGTGAAGAAATCACACAATGTATTGCATTGGACAAATGTGCTACAAAAGACCTCTTTACAGTGTTAAAAAGCAAAGATGTCATTTCAAGGACTAAGATGTGCCTGACCCAAGCTATTATTATTTTTGATCGTCTCATATGCATGTGGAAGCTGGACAATGAATAAGGAAGACTGAAGAAGAATTGGTGCCTTTGAATTACAGTATTGGCGAAGAATATTGAATATACCATGAACTACTAGAAGAACGAACAAGTTTTTCTTGGAAGAGTAGAGATAGAATGCTCCTTAGAAGTGAGGATGGTGAGACTTCATCTCACGTACCTTGGATATGTTATCAGGAGCGTCCAGTCTCTGAAGAAGGACATCATGCTTGTAAAGTAGAGGGTCAGTGAAAAAGAGAAAGACCTTCAATGAGATGACTGACACAGTGGCTGCAACAAAGGACTCAAGCATAAAAAAGATTGTGAGGATGGCCCAGGACTAGATAGTGTTTCGTACTGTTGTACATAGGGTCTCTATGAGTCAAAGGAGCCCTGGTGGTGTAGTGGTTAAGAGCTTGGCTGCTAACCAAAAGGCCAGCAGTTCAAATCCACCAGCTGCTCTTTGAAAACCCTATGGGGCAGTTCTACTCTGTCCTATAGTGTTGCTGTGAGTCACAATCGACTGGACGGCACCTAACAACAACATGAGTCAAAACTGGCTTTATGACACCCAACATCAACAACAACATATAAGTCAAATGCTATTATATTTGCATTGTACAATTTAAATGGTAAAATTCACATTAATAATTTAAGAATTTAATATTTCTTTACTTTGAATGATATTAGATAGTAAATAAATAAAAGACACCATGATAAGTCAAGAGAGAGAGAGAGGCAACTGAAAAAATGAAAAAAGCTTTCCATTTTTTAAACCCGTTAGCATCATAGCAACACACAAGCCTCCACTGAAAGACAAGCTGTGACTGAGCATGAGGTACACTGGTCAGGAATCAAACCTGGGCTTCTATATGTAAGCTGAGAATTCTGTCACTGAGCCACCAGTGCCTCTCATCACTCCTGTTGCTGTTGTTGTTGATAGGTGCAGTTGATTCGATTTTGACTCCTGGTGACCCCATAGAACAGAACAGAACTGCCCCATATGGGTTTTCTAGGCTGTAATCTTTATAGGAGCAAATCACCAGGTGTGTCTTATAAATATCATTTGCTTGGATAAAAAGTAAATAGAATTTTTTGATATCCAGTGCCTCTAATACTACTACCTTTTATCTAACACAATGGCATTGGAGGAGCCGTGCAAATAATTAACAATATCATGCTTTCTGACCCAACTAAGTCTGGAAAATTGTATTTTATCAGCCACGATTAAAGCATTTCATGCTAGCAATAATATGGTTTTAAAATCAAGTATCTCCATATGTCTTATTTTTTTTTTTTAAGTGGAGGATCTGAAAGAAATAGTTATGTAAAAAAGTAGTCAAACATTCACTGTATTTCAAATACTGTCAGGTAAATTGATAAAGAAATGTTTAGAGCTGGGGAGTCCATCTGCCATTGTGTTGGAATGACCATTGTAGCCTTCATCCCCAAGGCAAAGGGGTATAAACCTGACCTTTGATAACTCGATGGCTAGGTAAGGAGGAAAAAAAAATCTCAAAAGAAAAAGCTGAATACTTCTTTCATTGTCATGGCTGCTTTGATGAGGTAAAATAATGATCATATTATTATAAGTTCCCCTTCAGCCACTTACTAGCTGAGTGGCAAGGCCAATTTACTTCATCTCTCTCCATAATACAGAGTCCTTGGGTTGTGCAAATGGCTAACTCGCTTGATTACTAAACAAAAGTTTGGAGGTTTGAGTTCACCCAGAGGCAACTTGGAAGAAAGGCCTGATGATCTAATTCCAAAAGTCAGCTCTATGGAGCACAGTTCTACTCTGATACATATGGAGTCACTATACTATGAGTTTGGGTTGACTCCATGGCAACTTTTTTTTTGTGTATGTATGAGACCATGAGAAAAGTGACATTATGTAATGAGCCTAGGTCATACTAGGCCATTTAGCTGGTACTGATAATCCATAATCTAGAAACATAGGGTAGTGCCTAATTTTTAAGTCTATTGTGGGGATTGATATGTGATATAATTTTAAAATATGTAAGACACTATGCCTTAGTTACCTAGTGCTACTATAACAGAAATGCCACAAGTGGGTGGCTTTAACAAACAGAAATTTATTTTCTCATAGTTTAGAAGGCTAGAAGTTTGAATTCAGGATGCTGGCTCTAGGGAAAGGTTTTCTCTCTCTGTCTGCTCTGGATGAAGGTCCTTGTCTCTTTGAACTTCTGCTCCTGGGCAATCCTCACGTGGCTTGGCATCTCTCTTCCCCCATCTTTGCTTCTGCGTGCTTGTTTAATCTCTTTTATATCTCAAAAGAGAGGCAGGATGAGAAGGCAGGAAAGGACAGGAGTTGGTTGGAGGGACACGGGAAACCCAGGTGGAAAGTGGAGTGTCACATTATAGTGATTGCAACTAGTGTCACATAACAATGTGTGTTAAAATTTTTGTGTGAGAAATTAACTTGAGCTATAAACTTTCACCTAAAGCACAAAAAAAAGAAAAAAAGATTAACTTAATATACACCCTACACTAATCCTGTCTCATCAACATAACAACCCATTCCCAAATCGGATTATAACCACAAGCATAGAGGTTAGGATTTACAACACATGTTTTAAAAAAAATTGGGGGGATATAATTCAATCCATTACAAACTATGTATTTGTTTATTATATCTGTAATGTTTAATCCATGTTTATACTGTGCTGTGTCTGGGAAAACAGCAATGAGTCAGGCACTTTCTATAATAGAGACCTCTGTTAGGTTGTTAGGTGTCATCAAGTCAGTTCTGGCTCAGTACAACAGAAAGAAACACTGCCCAGTCCTGAGCCATCCTCACAATCGTTGCTATACTTGAGCCCATTGTTGCAGCCACTGTAATAATATATCTTGCTGACGGCCTTCCTCTCTGTCACTGACCCTCTACTTTACCAAACATGATGTCCTGCCTGCTACGGGGACTGGTCCCTCCTGATAACATGTCTCAAGCACCTGAGATGAAGTCTCACCATGGCTTCTCGTGGCTCGTCACGGCTTCTAAGGAAAATTGTGGCTATACTTCTTCCAAGACAGCTTTGTTCATTCTTCTGGCAGTCCGTGGTACAGTCAATATTTTTCACCAACACCATAATTCAAAAGTATCAATTCTTCAGTCTTCCTTATTCATAGTCCAGCTTTCAAATGCATAGAAGGTGATTGAAAATACTATGGCTTGGGCCAGGCGCACTTTAGTCCTCAAGGTGACATCTTTGTTTTTAACACTTTAAAGAGGTCTTTTGCAGCAATGTTGTTGTTGTTAGGTGCCATCGAGTCAGTTTCAACTCATAGCACCGTAGGTACTACAGAAGGAAATACTGCCTGGTCCTGTGCCAGTCTCACAATCATTGCTATATTTGAGCTCATTGTTGGAGCCACTGTGTCAATTCATCTTGTTGAGGGTCTCCCTCTCTTTCATTGACCCTCTACTTTACCAAGCATGATGGCCTTCTCCAGGGACTGATGCCTCCTAATAACATGTCCAAACTAAGGAGCATTCTGGCTATACCTCTTCCAAGACACATTGGTTCATTCTTCTGGCAGTCCATGGTATATTCAATATACTTTACCAACACCATGATTCAAATGCATCAATTCATCTGTCTTTCTTTTCATTGTCCATCTTTCCCGTAAATATGAGGTGACTGAAAATACTGTGGCATGGGTTAGGTGCACCTTAGTCATCAAACAGACATTTTTGTTTTTTGGCATTAAAAAAAAATCTTTTGAAGCAAATTTGCCCAATGCAATATGCCATTTAATTTCTTGATTGCTCCTTCCATGTGTGTTGACTGTTGATCCAAGAAGAAGGAGATTCTTGGCAACTTCAATTTCCTCGCCGTTTATCATGACGTTATTTATTGGTCTAGTTGCGAGGATTTTTGTTTTACTTATGTTGTGTTGTAATCCATACTGAAGGCTGTGGTCTTTGATCTTCATCAGTAAGTGTTTCAATTCGTCATTACTTTCAACAAGCAAGAATGTGTCACCTGCATATTTCAGGTTGTTAATGACTCTTTCTCCAATCCTGATGCTACATTCTTCTTCATATAGTCCAGCTTCTCAGATTATTAGCTCAGCATACAGTTTGGATACATTATACCCTTGATTTTTCTCCTAACTCAATTGTCACTCTTTCTTGATGTTCCTTAACTGCATCCTCCACAACTTTTCTTACTTCTAAATGTTAATATCCCAGCATTTTCTTCTCTATTTTCTTCTCTAATTACACTGGGTCTTTAAATGATGACACGTAGATAGAGATTATGAACCCAAAGAATGAGGCAAAGTTTAGGGTGGTATTTAAAACTATAGCCTAGGGAGAGTGCTTAAGTAGAATATGTTTTACTCTGTCTTATAGGGTCACTGGAAACACTGGTGGCATAGTGGTTAAGTGCTACAGCTGCTAACCAAAGGGTCAGCAGTTTGAATCTACCAGGCTCTCCTTGGAAACTCTATGAGGCAGTTCTACTCTGTCCTATAGGGTCGCTATGAGTCGGAATCAACTCAGTGACACTGGCTTTGGTTTATAGGGTCACTATAAGTGAGAACTGATTCAATATCAACGGGTTTTATATATTTACTGAGCATCTATGTTTGTTGATCTCTGGCTTGGAGCAGAAGGAGCCCTGGTGGTGCAGTGGTTGAGAGCTATGGTGAGCTACAGCTGCTAACCAGAGGTGGACAGTTCGAGTCCATTAGCTGCTCCTTGGAAACCCTGTGGGGAAGTTCTACTCTGTCCTGTAGGGTCCCTATGAGTAGGAATCAGCCCAATGGCAATGGGTTTGGCTTGGAGCAAGAGATATCAAGTTGAACTAGACAGACACAGTTCCTGCCCCCAGAGAGCTTACTTTCTAGGATGTTACAATGGCAGAGTAGAGGGAGGGTGCTATGGAATATATAATAAATATGTAATGAGTGCCTTTTATCACCATACTCAAAGAAATAAATCAAACTCATTCCTCAAAACCCAGTTCAAATGCTATCTTCTAGAATCCTCCCCTGATTTCTGACCCAATAGGAAGTGATTTTTCCCTCCTCTTAACTCTCATAACACTTCATTATTCATTTATTCATCTTTTCATTCAATATATATTTAATGATGAAGAAGTTGCTCAATGAATGAACCAATGAATGCATGAATACAGACACCAAAGTAATATTTACTGCTAATTTTGTTGTTTTTATGTGCTGTTGAGTCAATTCTGACTCACAGCAACCCTACAGTACAGAGCAGAGCTTCCTTGTAGGGTTTCCTAGGCTGTGCTCTTTATGGGAGCAGATTGCCAGGCCTTTTATAGTATGGAACAGTTAGGAGTTCGAACAACTGACCTTTTGGTTAGGAGCTGAGTGCTTAACCACTGTGCCACCAGGGCTCCTAAAACATGCACAAGTTATATGAAATCTCTTATATGAAAAGCACCTTAGGGAAGGAAAAAATATTTCCTATGCCAGAAGCAGGAAAGGAAAGAATCTGGCTTCAACTATGTCGATAAAAATCACATATCTCAAGAAGGAATGATTCTATCAGAAAATGAATCAGTGAACAAGGAGTATAAGAGGAAGGAAAGCATGAATTATCAGTATGCCTCCAGCGCTGACCAGGAACCAGAGCTCCTTATTGTCAAGATAGATCTATCAGACCATTAGAGTCTGATGCTGTTAAATATATGTTATCCAACCAACTCTCCCTGACCTGATTCCATACTCACAAGCTACCTTCTGATAATCTGGCTTCCCAAAACGTTTTTCTACAGAAAGAGAATGCTCTGATATGCCAGAAAGTTACATTTCTCACTACAAATTACAGCACTGGCATTCTCAATTTTATACTCCATTCTCCTGTGGATTTAGTTGATGTGAATCAGCATGCCCAAGTTCAGTACAGCTCTGGGAAACTGACACTGTCTAAATTCTGGATCTGTGAGACTGAGGAGTCAGACCCTGGGTTGTGATGAAGTCAGCAGAAGATGCCCCTGTAGAGACTGTCAGTAACTAACCAGCCACACACATTATATTTTAGCTTCTACACTACCCAGTTCAAGAGTTGTGAGGTTTAGATGAGATAATGTCCATGAACATGTTTAGAAAACTGACACTTTTTTAAGAGGATCGCTGACAAGTGCCTTGGAGATGATGAGAGGAACAAACTGAGATGTGCTATGAACCTTGCTATTTGGAACCATTTGGTGACTCTTTTGGGTGTATAGAAGAAAAACATTCCCAACTAGGAGTAATGGGTGTGTATCAGCCCTATAGAGAAGACAAAACTCATAGGATCAGATTTGGATCAGTGAGTAAGTTATCCTTCCTTTTTTGAATATTTTTCTTCAAGGAATAGAAATTCTGGATTTTGTATAAGGAAAGAATATAACATTCTAGTATTAAAACTTGGGACCAGGACTGATCCTTTGACATATAGACATATAAGTATATGCATATACAGGTATAGTACTTATAATGTGCTAGACACCAGAGCTGGCTATAAAATTTCCAGGGCCCAAACAAAATGAAAATGCAAAGGCTTTTGCTCAAAAAGCAGAAAAAAAGCCATTAACTGAACTAACAGTCCTTTCTCCCTTCTTCCACAGTCACTCTCTTCACTTGTCATGGTGGTTTTGCTTTGCTATTTAATGTCGTTATAAGGAAAGAAAAATTGATTTAAAAAATTTTAGCACAAAATTTATCATCCCTGTTTACATTGTACATTGCCAGCTTTAGATGAACATATATACACATTTAGCTCGTGTACATAATCACTGAAATTATATAATTCATGTTTCTCACAGTTTTTCATACTAGAACAGAAAAAACACTGCACCAAAATAACTCAACAGTTTTTATTTCACTTCTTGATACACATACATTCTACTAACACATTCCGTTCACTGATGAAATAAAGGAGAGCTAATGGAAAAAGAACAATGAATACCCTGCCTTTCCCTTTCATTTTATGTCCTCGATTTCAGTGTAAGTGGTTGGCTAATATAGGGAAGCAGCATCATGAGTAAGAAAGACTATGACAGGGCCCCTTAGTCATTCCTGTTTCTTAGAATGCTATCGCCTTCTTTTGGTCTTTGAAAAAGTTCTGGTTTGAACAGAAAGTGTGGTCTCTTGGGGATATCAATGCTCCCACTTCCTCAGTCACATATGTAATACATCTCATACTTGCTTTGTGTCTTGCTGAGTTCCCACACATTTGGGTTCACTGGAATTCTATTTCATGAGACATATAGTGAATGCTGTATGGGAATGCAGCACAAGGAATGGAGTGAACATGCATACTGCATATTAGGAGTATCCCCTCTACTTGCACACATGCTCCGTTTTCCATCATAGTTTACTTACACAGCACAAGTTTAAAGATAAATTATTAATAGTCTTAAGACAACAACAGCACGGAGCCTTTCAGATTATGAGACCCTGTACACCTCCCAACTGAGCTAGCCCTGCAAGACACTCTTTAAGAACAATGAAACTTTCCTTACAACTGTCTGAGGTCAGTTCTATAATACTTCATATTCCCGAATGAGAAAACAGGCATAGAGAAGTTAAGTAGCTCACTTAAATGCTAAAAAGAACTAATAAGTGGAAGAGCTGGAATTTGAATCCAGGCTTTTAGGCTCAAAAACCCACAATCTTAACCAATACATGGTGTTGCCTCTTCTAAAAATATTGTTTTTTAATTCAATCTCAAATTTCCTTGGGTCTTCCTTACTTGCTTACTTTTTAAAAATCTTTAAAAGGCATTTCATATTCATCACAAATATTGTGGGACTTCATGGTAATTGACTAGAGTTTATCTTAGCAGTTATAATGAACAGTGAATAGTTAACATTGAGTGTTTCCTATGGGCCTAACAATTTCATAAGGTGTTTGTACTTATTATCTCCATTTACAAATGAGGACAGTGAAGTTTACAGAAATGAAGTAACCTGTGTCAGACTCAGGTACTTGGTGGAAAAGTCAGGATTTGACCTCAGTGACACCAGCAACCAAGGGCTTACATATTTTGTTAAATAAAAAATAAATTTGTTACTGCGTTATAATTTTCCCAATGTCCATTTTAATGGTGCCAAGGGTGACACACTGGGACCAAACCTATAAAGATATAGTTCAGCCAAGTCTCTGCTCAATTTCACAGGCTCAAAATTTGAAGTATAATTCAGCTGCAAAAATAAAGAGCTTGACACTCAAAATTGTACCTCAGTGCAAATATACTGTTTTCCTTTAAAAACTTCATCCTTTCTTTGAAGGAAGTTCAAATAAATTCAGTCTAGAATGAAATGTCAGAAATAAGAGTAACCACAAAAGTTTTTTTTTTTTTTTTTACAAAAGTTTGGGATGCTGTCCCTGGAGAAACAGCTGTGGTTAGCTGATAACCTCTAAGCAAATAGAGGTAGTAATTGGATGAGCTTTCTTAATTGAATTTAATACAGAAAGGAAGCTCAAGTCCTGGTCTTGCTTCTGATGTCCATTAATGCTACATAATTCTTTGAACAACCTTGAGATCAAAAGAGATGGACAGAAAACTGGAAAGCTGCCAGATCAATCTCAAAAAGATTTTTCTATTCAGAAGCTACTTACAGAATAGCATAATTGTTGCAGCAGATTACATAATTAAATAACAAAAGCATAATCAGAATAACCATCTCCAAAAATCTTATTAAATTAGTGGAAGTTAAGAAAGAAAACAAAGCCTGAAGAATTAATTTTGGTCCAGGATATAAAATTAACTAATGAACTAAGGAACAGTTAAAGTCCAGAAGCCATGTGTAATGATGGAAGACTTTCAAGTTCTTGGCAAATTCTAAACGCACATAAAGGAAAATTAGAACTGTTCTTCCTAACAGATTTTTAATTAGAAGAGCATTTTATTTAAAATTGCTGAATTCCTTTACCCTCCATTACATAATCTGCAATTAGTTGAATATCCATTATAGATATTCTAATGGTTCTTCTATCGTTGTTCACTTCAGGATCTCAACATATTTGAGACATTTTTTTTAAATAATTTTTATTGTGCTTTAAGTGAAAGTTTATAAATCAAGTCAGTCTGTCACATATAAGCTTATATACACCTTACTCCATAATCCCACTTACTCTCCCCCTGAGTCAGTCCGCTCCATCCTTCCAGTCTCTCCTTCCGTGACTCTTTTGCCAGTTTCTAACCCTCTCTACCCTCCTGTTTCCCCTCCAGACAGGAGATGCCAACACAGTCTCAAGTGTCCACCTGATACAAGTAGCTCACTCTTTATCAGCACCTCTCTCCAACCCATTGTCCAGTCCCTTCCATGTCTGATCAGTTGTCTTCAGGAATGGTTCCTGTCCTGGGCCAACAGAAGGTTTGGGGACCATGACCGCCAGGATTCTTCTAGTCTCAGTCAGACCACTAAGTCTGGTCTTTTTATGAGAATTTGGAGTCTGCATCCCCCTGTTCTCCTGCTCCCTCAAGGGTTCTCTGTTGTGCTCCCTGTCAGGGCAGTCATCGGTTGTGGCCAGGCACCATCTAGTTCTTCTGGTCTCAGGATGATGTAAGTCTCTGGTTCGTGTAGCCTTTTCTGTCTCTTGGGCTCATAGTTATCGTGTGACCTTGGTATTCCTCATTCTCCTTTGATCCAGGTGGGTTGAGACCAATTGATGCATCTTAGATGGCTGCTTGTTAGCATTTAAGACCTCAGACTCCACACTTCAAAGTGGGATGCAGAATGTTTTCATAATAGAATTATTTTGCCAATTGACTTAGAAGTCCCCTTAAGTCATAGTCCCCAAACCCCCACCCTTGCCCCGCTGACCTTTGAAAAAAAAAGAAGCATTCAGTTTATCCCGGAAACTTCTTTGCTTTTGGTCCAGTCCAGTTGAGCTGACCTTCCCTGTATTGAGTATTGTTCTTCCCTTCACCTAAAGTAGTTCTTATCTATTAACTAATCAGTAAATAAATCTCTCCCACCCTCCCTCCCTCCCCGCCTCGTAACCACAGAAGTATGTGTTCTTCTCAGTTTACACTATTTCTCAAGATCTTATAATAGTCGTCTTATACAATATTTGTCCTTTTGCCTCTGACTAATTTCACTCAGCATAATGCCTTCCAGGTTCCTCCATGTTATGAAATGTTTCACAGATTCGTCACTGTTCTTTATCAATGCACAGTATTCCATTGGGTGAATATACCATAATTTATTTAGCCATTCATCTATCGAGACACACCTTGATTGCTTCCAGCTTTTTGCTATTGTAAACAGAGCTGCAATAAACATGGGTGTGCATGTATCTGTTCGTGTAAATGCTCTTAATTCTCTAGGCTATATTCCTAGGAGTGGGATTTCTGGGTTGTACGGTAGTTCTATTTCTAACTTTTTAAGAAAACGCCAGATAGATTTCCAAAGTGGTTGTACCATTTTACATTCCCACCGGCAGTGTATAAGAGTTCCAATCTCTCCGCAGCCCTTCCAACATTTATTATTTTGTGTTTTTTTGGATTAATGCCAGCCTTGTTTTTTTTGTTGTTGTTGTTGGAGTGAGATGGAATCTCATCGTAGTTTTAATTTGCATTTCTCTAATGGCTAATGATCGAGAGCATTTTCCCATGTATCTGTTAGCTGCCTGAGTACCTTCTTTAGTGAAGTGTGTGTTCATATCCTTTGCCCTCTTTTTGATTGGGTTGTTTGTCTTTTTGTGGTTGAGTTTTAACAGAATCATACAGATTTCAGAGATCAGGCACTGGCTGGAGATGTCATAGCTGAAAATTCTTTCCCAATCTGTAGGTGGTCTTTTTACTCTTTTGGTGAAGTCTTCAGATGAGCATAGGTGTTTGATTTTTAGGAGCTCCCAGTTATCTGGTCTCTCTTTGTCATTTTTGGTAATGTTTTGTATTCTGTTTATGCCTTGTGTTAGGGCTCCTAACGTTGTCCCTATTTTTTCTTCCATGATCTTTATCATTTTAGTCTTTAGGTTTAGGTCTTTGATACACTTGAAGTTAGTTTTTGTGCATGGTGTGAGGTATGGGTCCTGTTTCACTTTTTTGCAAATGGATATCCAATTATGCCAGCACCATTTGTTAAAAAGACTATGTTTTGCCCAATTAACTGACACTGGGCCTTTGTCAAATATCAGCTGCTCATATGTGGATGGATTTATATCTGGGTTCTCAATTCTGTTCCATTGGTCTATGTGCCTGTTGTTGTACCAGTACCAGGCTGTTTTGACTACTGTGGCTGTATAATAGGTTCTAAAAGCAGGTAGAGTGAGGCCTCCCACTTTCTTCTTCTTTTTCAGTAATGCTTTACTTATCTGAGGATTCTTTCCCTTCCATATGAAGTTGGTGATTTGTTTCTCCATCACATTAAAAAATGTCATTGGAATTTGGATTCGAAGTGCATTGTATGTATAGATGGCTTTTTGTAGAATGGACATTTTTACTATGTTAAGTCTTCCTATCCATGAGCAAGGTATGTTTTTCCACTTATGTAGTCCCTTTTAGTTTCTTGCACTAGTACTTTGCAGTTTTCTTTGTATAGGTCTTTTACATCTTTGGTAAGGTTTCTTCCTAAGTATTTTATCTTCTTGGGGGCTACTGTGAATGGTATTGATTTGGTGATTTCCTCTTCAATGTTCTTTTTGTTGCTGTAGAGGAATCCAAGTGATTTTTGTATGTTTATCTTCTAACTTGAGACTCTGCTGAACTCTTCTATTAGTTGCAGTAGTTTTCCGGAGGATTCCTTAGGGTTTTCTGTGTACAAGATCATGTCATCTGCAAATAGAGATAATTTGACTTCCTCCTTGCCAATCCGGATGCCCCTTATTTCTTTGTCTAGCCTAATTGCTCTGGCTAGGACCTCTAGCACAATGTTGAATAAGAGCAGTGATAAAGGGCCTCCTCGTCTGGTTCCCGTTCTCAAGGGAAACGCTTTCAGGCTCTCTCCATTTAGAGTGATGTTGGCTGTTGGCTTTGTATAGATGCCCTTTATTATGTTGAGGAATTTTCCTTCAATTCCTATTTTGCTGAGTTTTTATCATGAATGTGTGTTGGACTTTGTCAAATGCCTTTTCTGCATCAATTGATAAGATCATGTGTTTTTTGTCTTTTGTTTTATTTATATGGTAGATTACATTACTGGTTTTTCTAATATCAAACCAACCTTGCATACCTGGTAAAAATCCCACTTGGTCGTGGTGGATTATTTTTTTGATATGTTGTTGAATTCTATTGGCTAGAATTTTGTTGAGGATTTTTGCATCTATGTTCATGAGGGATATAGGTCTGTAATTTTCTTTTTTTGTGGTGTCTTTCCCTGGTTTTTGTATCAGGGATATGGTGGCTTCATAGAATGAGTTAGGCAGTATTCCATCATTCTCTATGCTTTGAAATACCTTTAATAGTAGTGGTGTGAACTCTTCTCTGAACGCTTGGCAGAACTCTGCAGTGAAGCCGTCTGGGCCAGGGCTTTTTTTTGTTGAGAGTTTTTTGATTACCGTTTCAATCTCTTTTTTTGTTATGGGTCTATTTAGTTGTTCTACTTCTGATTGTGTTAGTTTAGGTAGGTAGTGTTTTTCTAGGAATTCATCCATTTCTTCTAGGTTTGCAAATTTGTTAGAGTACAATTTTTCCTAATAATCTGACATTATTCTTTTAATTTCAGTTGGGTCTGTTGTGATATGGCCCCTCTCGTTTCTTATTCAGGTTATTTGTTTCCTTTCCTGTATTTCTTTAGTCAGTGTGGCCAATGGTTTGCCAATTTTGTTAATTTTTTTCAAAGAACCAGCTTTTGGCTTTGTTGATTCTTTCAATTGTTTTTCTGTTCTCTAATTCATTTAGTTCAGCTCTAATTTTTATTATTTGTTTTCTTCTGGTGCCTGATGGGTTCTTTTGTTGCTCACTTTCTATTTGTTCAAGTTGTAGGGACCGTTCTCTGATTTTGGCTCTTTCTTCTTTATGTATGGGTGCATTTATCGATATAAATTGACCTCTGAGCACTGCTTTGTTCTGTCCCAGAGGTTTTGATAGAAAGTGTTTTCATTCTCATTGCAGTCTATGAATTTCTTTATTCCCTCCTTAATGTCTTCTATAACCCAGTCTTTTTTAGCAGGGTTTTGTTCAGTTTCCAAGTATTTGATTTCTTTTCCCTAATTTTTCCGTTATTGATTTCTACTTTTATGGTCTTGTGGTCTGAGAAGATGCTTTGTAATATTTTGATGTTTTGGATTCTGCAAAGATTTGTTTTATGACCTAATATGTGATCTAGAGAATGTTCCATGTGCACTAGAAAAAAAAAGTATACTTTGCAGCTTTTGGGTGCAGTGTTCTTTATAAGTCTATGAGGTCAAGTTGGTTGATCGTAGCAATTAGTTCTTCCGTGTCTCTATTGAGCTTCTTACTGGAAGTCCTATCCTTCTCCGAAAGTGGTGTGTTGAAGTCTCCTACCATAATTGTGGAGCTGTCTATCTCACTTTTCAGTTGTGTTAATGTTTGTTTTATGTATCTTGCAGCCCTGTCATTGGGTGCATAACTATTTAGTATGGTTATATCTTCCTGGTCAATTGTCCCTTTAATCATTATGTACTGTTCTTTTTATCCTTTGTGGTGGATTTAACTTTAAAGACTATTTGTCAGAAATTAATATTGCTACTCCTGCTCTTTTTTGATTGTTGTTTGCTTGATATATTTTTTTTCCATCCTTTGAGTTTTAGTTTGTTTGTGTCTCTAAGTCTAAGGTTTGTCTCTTGTAGGCAGCATATAGACGGATCTTGTTTCTTTATCCAGTCTGAGACTCTCTGTCTCTTTATTGGTGCATTTAGTCCATTTACATTCAGTGTAATTATAGATAAGAATGTGTTTAGTGCTGTCATTTTGATGCCTTTTTGTGTGTGTTGTTGACAATTTCATTTTTCCACTTACTTTTTTGTGCTGAGATGTTTTCCTTTGTAAATTGTGTGTTCCTCATTTTCATAGTAGTTGACTTTATGTTTGTTGAGTCGTTATGTTTTTCTTGGTTTTTATTTTGAATTATGGAGTTGTTATACCTTTTTGTGGTTACCTTAATATTTATCCCTATTTTTCTAAGTAAAAACCTAACTTGTATTGTCCTATATCACCTTGTTTTTCTGTCCCTATGGCAGTTCTATGCCTCCTGTATTTAGTCCCTCTTCTTGATTATTGTGATCTTTCACTTATTGACCTCAATAATTCCCTGTTTTGAGCATGTTTTTTTAATTAATCTTAATTTGTTTTTGTGATTTCTCTATTTGAGTTGACATCAGGATGTTCTGTTCTGTGACCTTGTGTTGTGCTGGTATCTGATATTATTGATTTTCTGACCAATTTCCTTTAGTATTTCTTGTAGCTTTGGTTTGGTTTTTGCATAATCTCTAAGCTTGTGTTTATCTGTAAATGTTTTAATTTCACCTTCATATTTGAGAGAGAGTTTTGCTGTATAAACGATCCTTCACTGGCAGTTTTTCTCCTTCAGTGCTCTGTATATGTCATCCCATTGCCTTCTTGACTGCATGGTTTCTGCTGAGTAGTCTGAACTTATTCTTATTGATTCTCCTTTGTAGGAGACCTTTCTTTTATCCCTGTCTGCCTTTAAAATTTTCTCTTTATCTTTGGTTTTGGCACGTTTGATGATAATGTGTCTTGGTGATTTTCTTTTTGGATCAATCTTATATGGGTTCGATGAGCATCTTGGATAGATATCCTTTCGTCTTTCATGATGTCAGGGAAGCTTTCTGCCAACAGATCTTCAACTATTCTTTCTGTATTTTCTGTTATCCCTCCCTGTTCTGGGACTCCAATCACACGCAAGTTATTCTTCTTGGTAGAGCCCCACATGATTCTTAGGGTTTCTTCCTTTTTTTTCAATTCTTTTATCTGATTTTTTTCAGCTGTATTCATGTTAATTCCCTTGTCCTCCAGGTCCCCCACTCTGCATTTCAATTGCTCGAGTCTGCTCCTCTGACTTCTTATTGAGTTGCCTATTTCTGTAATTTTACTGTTAATCTTTTGGATTTCTGAGTGCTGTCTGTCTATGGATTCTTGCAGCTTGTTAATTTTTCCACTATGTTCTTGAATAATCTTTTTGATTTCTTCAACTGCTTTATCAGTGTGTTCCTTGGCTTTTTCTGTAGCTTGCCTTATTTCATTTCTGAGATCATCCCTGATGTCTTGAAGCATTCTGTATGTTAATTTTTTATATTCTGCATCTGGCAATTCCAGGATTGTATCTTCATTTGGGAAAGATTTTGATTCTTTAATTTGGGGATTTGTAGAAGCAATCATGGTCTGCTTCTTTATGTGGTTTGATATCGACTGCTGTTGAGACACTTTAAAAATAACGGAAGACCTAAACTTATTAAAAAGAAGAAAAAAAAGCAGAAAGTAACAGAATACAGAAGTGATGTGCACTTGCTAGCAAACAAAATTGTTCATTTCCCTCTATTCCTTCTATCAGACCACACATCTCCAGAATTCTCTGTTCTCTTAAGAGCAGCTGTCTTCACTTGGGTTTCCTAGAATGCAGGGCCAGAGGCAAAGGGTTAAGTGCAAAAATGTGATTGAGAGTGCTGCGGAGGTATCAAGAATAAGGAACAGAGGAATTGAAACAGGGAAGGAGAGAGAGGAATACAAGAATGTGTTATGGAGTTGGCCGTTGCTATCACGACAAAAATGCTTCTCTAACCAATGGGATCATACAAGAAGTGGTTTAAAGTACACCTCACACATTACAGTTGAGTTGATTCCAACTCATGGCAACCCTATTGAACAGAGTAGAACTGCTCCGTTGTGTTTCCCAGGCTATAATCTTACAGAAGCAAACTGCCAAATTTTTCTTCCAAAGATCATCTGGTGGGTTCAAACCTTCAACTTTTCAGATAGCCACCCAGCACTTAATCACTGTGCCACAAGGGCTCCTTAAAGTATATGGAAGTGTGTTTGAGAAAAGAAAGAGGGATTTATCCATTGGAACTTATTTTTCATTGGTTAACCCCTACCCCAACACACACACAGAGAAACACACACCCAGAGACATACACATACACCCTTGCAACTACACACACGCATGTACTTCAGGATTTCACACTTGTGAGTACCAAGTGTGTTCCTGTGGGTGCTCCATGCCCCTGTGAGATGGAAGCTGCAGGTCAGGCAGCTAGAGGATTGCACTGGGATCAGGTGTTGTCAGGATGGTCCTGCATGAAACTGGTTGAAACCTGCATGCAAAGGTCCCTGGAATTGCACCTAAAGTAAGAGGAGAGAGGGAGAAGATTTGAGTCATGCACAAGAAGAGCCTGGTAGTATGACCATGTTCATTTCAGACCATTTTCTATTCAAAGTTCTGAGCAACTGTTTTATAAGCATTTTGATACCTGGTGGCACAGTGGTTAATAGCTTGGCTGCTAACTAAAAGGTCGGCAGTTCAAATCTACCAGTCACTCCTTGTAAACTCTATGGGGCACTTCTACTCTGTCCTATAGGGTCATTGACTTAGAATCAACTTGTTGGCAGTAGGTTTTAGACTCTTTTCTTAAAGAAATAATAATGGTTTTATAACGGATCCATTTGTCCCTTAAAGTGGACTTAAATTTTCTCCACTTCCAAATTTCGTGTCATCTTGAATTCTCCTTTGTCTCTAATAAGTGAATCCTCACAGCGCCAAAGCTAACCGCCACATGTTTGCTGCTAACAATTCACTCACACCCACTCAGGGTTGGTGATACTTTGCTAAGTTGCCAAGCTTGCCTTCTCTTTGCCTGGAGCCTTCCCTCTGTTCTACAGCCTTGGGACAGTTAGATACCCTCTTCTGGAAGATGAATGTTTTGTTTCCACCGACATTTTCCCTCAGCTTTTCCTACTTCTCTGCATTGACCTTCATCAACCTCTAGCCTCGCTTTCTGTTTCTTCTATCTAAAGATGTGATTTTCCCAAGGTTCTGACTGTCAGCCTTAAAATTCACGTAGTGGTGTCATCAATATCTGCCTTCCCACCACACAAACCCCTTTCCCCACCCCATCCTTCTTATGACTCCCTTAGGTATTTCTTTTTTGAAGCCCAATTGTAACTGCTGAAACCAGCATCTCAAATGCAGTCTGTCATAAACTAAATGTGTGACATTCTCTCTAAAACTGTGTCTCCTTGTGTGTTTTCTATTTCTGTTACTGACATTCATTCTCATAGTCTCCCAGGTCCTAATTGTTTATTAGAGCTTCTTCCCCCCCATACATTTATTCTAGCCTCTCTATTTCTAAAGAAAAAAAATAGGGTATGATCCACTTCCTTTCAAATAAGGCAATGGCAAATGCACCCTAACTCTAAATCCCCTGGAGGTCATTTCCGTCTTCACTTTAAGAGCCGCCAGCATGATGGCCTCTTGGCCATTGAAATATTTGCCAAAAAAAAGTTAACCACTTAAAGGGATCTAGGCACTCAGAACCAGTCATGGTTTTGCCTGAAACTGTGTTTTAAAACTTATTTTTATCTACATACTCTTTATAATTCTAATTTTACATACATGTTTTTTATAGATATGATCATAGCATACATTCTTTTAAATATATTTTTAGGAGGCAGGGCCAAGATGGCAGAGTAATCAGATGCTTTCCGTGGTCCCTCTTACAACAAAGACCTGAAAAAATGAGTCGATTACGTATGACAACCTAGGAGCCCTAAACATCAAAGGAAAAGTTGAGGAATTGGATTGAACAGCAGGAAGAGGGAGAGATGGTTCAGAAGCAACGAGGAATTGCCAGACCTGACCTGGCTGGCACTGGCAAGCTGCAGGCTGGATGGGCTGGTGTGCCCTGTGAGACAAGCAGTGGCACTAGGGACACATTTTCCACATTGGGAGAGGCTGAGTGGTGTAGAGTCTGCTCAACCCTCCAGAATCAGCAAGAAGTGGTGCTTGATCTGCAAAAGATGTCTCTAACCTACTATGTGGATCAAAAAAAAAAAAAAAAAACCTTTGGGAAGAATCTGTCTCCCATTTACCTTCCTTCTCCCCAGTCCTCATAGGTCCCCATCTGGGTTCAGTGATTGCCATGCCCCCTGGGCCAGAAGTAAGCCTGTCTCATGCCTGAAGCCATTCTCTCAGCTTTGGAAAGGGAACAAATTAACAAATAGAAAAAAATAATCTGCCAGCTCCCCTAAACCGGGAACTCAGGTAAGCCACAGCCCCTTTGCCTAGGTGTCCATGGACTTTGAAAGCCTTTCACTCCTGCATAGACTTGTGTGAGCCCATTTCAATAGCATAGGCCCTTATAAGTACAGTACAACAAGGTATATACCTGAAGCCTATTTTCAACTACATCAGCTATAGAGTGGATTTGTGACGTTTGGTATCGCCCTGTCCATTAAGCAGGGTCTTCACCATTAGGGGCCAGAGAACTGGTGGCTCCATTCATGCCATCTAACTACCTGCAAGAGTGGTCCAAGAATAAATGGTGCCTCCCAATCCTTACAGACAACAGCATTGGGTGCCCACAGTCCAGCTGTAAAATCCATCCACCTATATGCTCTAGGGAACACAAATGTTCTTTCCTCCTGGACACTCAGGGGCAGCTGTCAGTTCCTGGCCTTGCTCGGTGCATGACCCCCTACTGAAGCCAGATACCTTTGAATACTCCAATCATCCCTGCCCACCTAGGACTGTATGTAAGACCCTGCACCACATATTTGGTTACCAACTAGGTGGACACCTAACCTGAATCCATACAAGAAAAGTAAATGGACCCCTGGACTCACATACCTAGTAACATCTCTAACCACCTGGTAACAGGATGTGAGAGCTTCAAAGATGCCAATAATCAAACTTGCTCATATGACCTGCCTGTTTGGGCATATCAAAACAAAACAAAAATCACATAAAGAGGCAGATCGCAGTGGCTTCAGCAAGTGCCCAAAACAAAGAATCAAGAAATCTTCCGGAGTAAGATAATTTTTTGGAATTACTGGAAGTATACTTCAAAAGATTAATATACAGAGCTCTTCAAGAGATCAGGGAAAACACAGAACAAACCAAAGAATGCACAGACAAAGCAAGAGAGGAAATTAAGAAAGTTATACAAGACTGTAATGACAAGTTTAACAGGCTACAAGAATCCATTGAGAGACAGCAAACAGAAATCCAAAAGATTAACAACAAAATTTCAGAAGTAGACAACTCAATAGAAACTCATAGGAGTGGAATTGAGCCAATGGAAGTCAGAATTAGTAAGATTAAAGATAAAGCACTTGATATCAACTTACTGGAGGAAAAATCAGATAAAGAATTTAAAAAAATAAAGAAACCCTAAGAACTATGTGAGACTCTATCAAGAGGAATAACCTATGAGTAATTGGAGTACCAGAATGCGGGGGGAGGGGATAACAGAAAACACAGAGATAATTGTTGAAGATTTGTTGGCAGAAAGCTTCCCTGATATCTTGGAGGATGAGAAAATACCTATCCAAGAAGCTCATCAAACTCCACCCAAGTTCTCAAAAGAAAGTCACCAAGACATATTATAATCAAACTTACCAAAACCAAAGAGAAAGAGAGAATTTTAAGAGTGGCTAGAATAAACAAAAAGTCACCTACGAAGGAAAGTCAATAAGACTAAACTCTGACTACTCAGCAGAAACCATGTAGGAAAAAAGTCAGTGGTATGACATATACAAAATCTTGAAAGAAAAAATGGCCAGCCAAAAATCGTATATCCAGCAAAACTGTCTCTCAAATATGATGATGAAATTAGGGCATTTCCAGATAAACAGAAGTTGAGGGAGTTTGTAAAAACCAAACCAAAATTAAAAAGGAATACTAAAGGAAGTCCTCTGATTAGAAAAACAGTAACATCAGAAAACAACCCAAGACTAGAACACAGGACAGAACAACCAGCTATCAACCCAGATAGGGAAGTTAAAAAAAAAAAAAAGCTAATATATACTGAATATGGGGAAAGAGAGATGTCAATATGTAAAAGATGACAACATTAAAACAAAAAAGGATTAAATATGTAGTCACAGATCTTTTATATGGAAAGGAAGTCAAGGTGATATAAATAAATAAAAGATTGGTTTAAACATAGAAAAATAGAGGTAAATATTAAGGTAACCACAAAGGAAACTAACAATCTTGCACATCAAAATAAAAAACAAGAAAACATAGAGACTTACCAGATACAAAACGAAAAACAATGAAAAGGACAAAAAGAAAATACATAAAGAAAAATGACTCAGCACAGAAAATAAATTAGAACAAAGAAACTGCTGACAACACTTAAAAAAAAATGACAGAACTAAACTCGTATCCATTAATAATTACACTGAATGTAAATGGACTAAATGCACCAATAAAGAGAGAGTAGCAGAACAGGTTAAAAAAAAAAAAATGATCCGGATAACAAAACAAGAGACACTCCTTAGACTTAAAGACACACACAAAAAAACTAAAACTCAAATTACAGAGAAAAAAAATCAAACAAACAGCAATCAAAAAAGAGCAGGAGTAGCAATGTTAATCTGTGATAAAATAGGCTTTAAAGCAAAATCCATCACAAAGGATGAGGAAGGACACCATGTAATGAATGGTCAATATATCAGGAGTACATAACCACAATAAATATTTATGCTCCCAACAAGTGTCCAAAATACATAAAATAAACACTAACAGCATTGAAAAGAGAGAGAGACAGCTCCACAATAGTAGGAGACTTCAACCACCACTTTCATTGAAGGACAGAAAATCCAGAAAGAAGCTCAAAAAAGACACGAAAGACTAAACGCCACTATCAATCAACTTGATCTCATAGACATATATAGAACATTCCAACCAACAGTAGCCAAGTATACTTCATTTTCCAATGCCCATGGAACATTCTCCAGCATAGACCACGTATCGGGGGGGGGGAGCCTTAACAGAATCCAAACCATCGAAATGTTACAAAGCATCTTTTCTGACCATAAAAGTAGAAATCAATAACAGAAAAAGCAAGGAAAAACAAACATACAGAAACTGAAAAACACCTTGCTCAAAAACTATTGGGTTATAGAAGAAATTAAGGACGAAATAAAGAAATTCACAGAATCAAATGAGAATGAAAACACATCCTACCATAACCTTTGGGACACAGCAAAAGCAGTGAACATAGGCCAATGTATAGCAATAAATGCACACATCCGAAAAGAAGAGCCAAAATCAAATTATTAAACATACACCTCGAACAAATAGAAAGAGAGCAGCAAAAGAAACACTTGGGCACCAGAAGAAAGGAAATAATAAAAATTAGAGCAAAATTAAAGGAAATAAAGAACAGAAAAACAATTGAAAGAGTTAACAAGAATAAAAACTGGTTCTTTGAAAAGATCAACAAAATCAATAAACCATTGGCCAAACTGACAAAAGAAAAAGGAGGAAGCAAATAACCTGAATAAGAAATGAGATGGGTTAGATCACAACAGACCCAACTGAAAATAAATGAATCATAACAGAATATTATGAAAAATTTTACTCCAACAAATTTGAAAACCTACAGGAAATGCACAAATTTCTAGAAACACTATTGAAAAGGTAACTAAAAAACTCCCAACAAAAAAAAAAGCCCTGGCCCCGATGGCTTCACTGGAGAATTCTACCAAACTTTCGGAGAAGAGTTAGTACTACTACTACTAAAGGTATTTCAGAGCATAGAAAAGAATGGAACACTGTGAAACTCATTCTATGAAGCCAGCATAACTCTGATACCTGACACAACAACAACAAAAAAGACCAATATCCCTCATGAACGTAGATGCAAACATCCTCAACAAAATTCTAGCCAATAGAATTTCACAACATATTAAAAAAAACTCATCATGACCAAGCGGGATTTCCTTCCAGATATGCAGGGATGGCTCAACATTAGAAAAACAATCACTGTAATCCAACACATAAATAAAAGATAAGAACAGTGTGATCATATCTATTGATGCAGAAAAGGCCCTGACAAACACTCCTGATAAAAACTCTCAGCAAAATAGGAACAGGAGGAAAATTCCTCAGCATAATAAAAAACGTTTATACAAAACCAGCAGTGAACATCGTCCTAAATGGAGAGCCTGAAAGCATTTCCTTTGAGAATGGGAACCAGACAAGAATGCCCTTTATCATCACTCCTATTCAACATTGTGCTAGAGATCCTAGTCAGAGCAATTTGGCTAGAAAAAGAAATAAAGGGCACCCAAATTGGTAAGGAAGAAGTAAAAGTATCCCTATTTGTGTATGCTATGGTCTTATACATAGAAAATCCCAAAGAAACCACAAGAAAACTACTGGAAGTAATAGAAGACTTCAGCAAACTATCAGGATACAAAATAAACATACAAAAATTAGTTGGATTCCTCTACACCAACAAAGAGAACTTCAAAGAAGAAATCACCAAAACAATACCATTTACAATATCCCACAAGAAGATAAAATATTTAGGAATAAATCTAAATAGAGGTTTAAAAGACCTAAATAAAGAAAACTACAAGACACTACTGCAATAAACCAAGAGAGACACACATAAGTGGAAAAACATACCTTGCTCATGGATATGAAGACTTAACATTGTGTGAAAATGTCAGTTCTACTCAAAGAGATTTACAGATACAATGCAATCCCAATCCATATCCCAACGACATTTTTTAATAAGATGGAGAAACAAATCACTAATTTTGTATGGAAAGGGAAGAGGTCCTGGATAAGTAAAACATTACAGAAGAACAGGGTGGGAGGCCTCACACTACTTTATTTTAGACACTATTATATACCACCATGGTAGTCTAAATAGCCTGGTACTGGTACAACAACACATACATACAGCAATGGAACAGAATTGAGAATCCAGACTTAAATTCATCCACCTATGAGCAGCTGATATGTGACAAAGGCCCGAAGTCCATTGAATGGAGAAAAGACAGTCTCTTTAACAAATGGTGCTGGCATAACTGGATATGCATTTGCAAAGAAATGAAACAAGGCCCATACCTCACACCATGCACAAAAACTAACTCAAAATGGATCAAAAACCTAAATATAAAATCTAAAATGATAAAGATCATGGAAGAACAAATGAGGACAACACTAGGAGCCCTAATTCATGGTATAAGCAGAATACAAAACATTACTAACAATGCACAAACACCAGAAGAGGAACTAGATAACTGGAAGCTCCTAAAAATCAAACACCCTCATCAAAAGACGTTGCCAAAAGAGTAAAAAGCCAACTGACATCCTGGGAAAAAATTTGTGGCTATACATACCCAATCAGGATGTGACCTCTAAAATCTACAAGATACTGCAAAACCTCAACAACAAAAAGACAACCCAATTGAAAAACGAGCAAAAGATATGAACAGATAGTTCACAAAAGAAGACATTCAGGCGGCTAACGGATGAGGAAATGTTCATGATCATTAGCCGTTAGAGAAATGCAAATCCAACTACAATGAGATACCATCACATCCCAACAAGGCTAGCATTAATCCAAAAAACACAAAACAATAAATGTTGGAGAGGTTGTGGAGACTGGAACACTTATACACTGCTAGTGGGAATGTAAATTGTACAACCACTTAGGTAATCAATTTGGAGCTTCCTTAAAAAGCCAAACTTAGAAGTACCATACAATCTAGCAATCCCACTCCTTGGAATATATCCTAGGGAAATAAGAGCATCACTCAAATAGATACATGCACACACATGTTCATTGCAGCACTGTTTAAGGTAGCAAAAAGATGGAAACAACCTAAGTGCCCATCAATGGATGAATGGATAAACAAATTATACTGTATTCACATAATTAAGTACTACACAAGGATAAAGAACAAAGATGAATCCACAAAACATCTCATAACATGAATGAATCTGGAAGGCATTAAAAAAAAAAAAAGTCAGTTGCAAAAGGACAAATATTACATAAGACCACTATTATAAGAACTCAACAAGAGGTTTAAACAGAGAAGAAAACACTCTTTGATGGTTATGAGGGTGGGACGGAAAGGAGACCGGTATCCTCTAACTAGATAGTAGACAAGAATTATCTTAGGTGAAGGGAAGGACAATACACAATGCAGAGGAAGTCAGCACAACTGGACTAAACCAAAAGCTAAGAAGTCCTGAATGCAGCCAAACAGATCAAGGGACAGAGTAGCAGGGGTGATGCTCTGGAGACCATGGTTTCAGGGAACATCTAGGTCAATTGACATAACAAAGTTTATTAAGAAAATGTGCTGCATCTCACTTTGGTGAGTGGTGTCTGGGATCTTAAAAGGTGTGGAGCAACCATCTAATATGCATCAATTGGCCTCAACCCACCTGGAGCAAAGGTAAATGAAGAATACCAAAGACACAAGGAAAATATTAGCCCAAGAAGCAAAAAGGGCCACTTAAACCACAGACTCTATCAGCCTGAGACTAGAAGAACTAGATGATGTCCAGGTACCACCAACGATTGCCCTGCAGAGAACACAACAGAGAATCCCTGATGGGGTGGGAGAAAAGTGGGGTGCAGAGCTCAAATTCTAGTAAAAAGACTGACTAAGACTGGAGGAACCCCAGAAGACATGGTCCCTGAACTCTCTGTTAACCCAGAACAAAAACCATTCCTGAAGCTAACACTTCAGACAAAGATTAGACTGGACTATAAGACATAAAATGATACTTGAGAAGATTGTCCTTTTTAGTTCAAGTAGATGCATGAGACTAAATGTGTAGCTACTGTCAGGTGACAAGTTGAGAAGGCAGGAAGGGAGGGGATCTGGCTGAATGGACACAGGAAATCTGGGGCGGAAAGGAGGAGTGTGCTGACGTATTACAGGGATAGCAACTAGGGTCACATAACAATATGTATATAAATTTTTGTATGAGAAACTAACTTGAGCTGTAAACTTTTACTTAAAGCACAATAAAAAAGAAAAAAATCCATTTTTTGTTTATATTTTACTTTTTGCTTCTCTCCTTTTCTCTCCACCCATATAATATCTTCTAATGTCCACCCCAACAAGGTAATACACATTAACAACCTAAAATGTATCCTTTCATGTATTTTTCTCCATGTTTATTTAGGCATGCACATATTCATATATACATATACATATCCAAATATAGGACTTTACAAATACCTTACAAAAATGGGATCATTTCACTTAGTATTTTGGTTACTGTTTCTACATACAGTCTTATAGAAATATTTCCAACTATCTAGTACAGCTTTCATGTGTTCTTTTTTTTTTTAGAGGTTTGGAGTCACAGTAATTTATTCATCTTTTTAAGTATTGATGGATTTTGCTCGTCCCTCCCCAGTAAGAGCAATGCTGATGTAAACAACCTGATAGACACTGGAACTTTTCTTCATGTAAAATAGATTATCAGGAAAGGGATTACTTGGTCATAAGACTATATACATTTTTTTTTTTATTTTAATAGGTGTTGAGAGATTGCTTTTAAGTTTCTGTTAGCAGCTTTCCCACTCTCAGGTAGCAATAAAAATATATATATATATATACATTGTTTATTTCAATATTTGTCAGCCTGAAGGGTATAAAGTAAAATCTATTACACTGATTTGATTTTCTTGACTACTAATGCATTTGTGCATCTTTTCAGGTAGTTTTTTCCATGTAGATTTTCACAACTATAAATATCCTCTTCATGTTTTTTGCCACTTCTCTGTTTATATCTTTTTTTTTTTTGGTCAATTTATGAATCTTTTGTATAGTACCTTGCTTTGCAAGATTTTTTTCTCCCCAAATCTATTGTGGATTTATTTGCTTTATGCTATCTTTGCCACAGCAAAACCTTTTAAATTTTATGCAGTCAATTAGTTCTCTTTTCTTTTATAGCTTCAGAGTGTTTAGAACTAGAAGCCTTTGCTAGCTTCTAGAATGTTCACAGTCTTTCTAAATTTTTTAAAAGACTTTTATTGATTTATTTATTTTTCACTGAAATATCCAAATCAACTGGATCTTATTTTTACATAAGAAATGGGGCCCATTTTTAATTTTTTCTTGGTTGTTAGCTAGTTGTGTTGTATTAGTAATTCACTGATTTTTATTTATTAAATAATCCATAACTTAAATAACCTATTATTTTCCTTCTATATTGAAACACTGCCTTTGTCATATGTTAAATGCTCACATATATCAGGATCTACTTTTGGATTCTCTCAACTTTTCCATGTTCCTATGGTAATATCATAATGATTTTTAAAAATAAGTTTCTGTATAGTTACATATTCTGAATTTCAAAGGCAAATGTCCCCTCACTATTCCTCTTGGGTGTTCTTGAATATTTATTATAATAAATGAATGAATGAATAAATAAAAACTTAAAGACCATTTTATCAAATTAAAAAATATTGAGATCCTAACTGTAAAAGTATTGAATATGAACATTATGTTTGAAAGGATTGATATTTTTATGGTATTAAGTCTCCTATGAGCCAGAATTGATTCGATGGCAGTGGGTTTTTTTAGTGGTAAGTCTCCTAAGGCAGGACCAAATCTTGCTTAACATCTTTTGATTTTAGAATTTTTTTCATTCCGGTCTTAAGCCTTTGTTATGGATTGAATTGTGTCCCCCCAAAATATGTGTTAAAACCCTGACCACTTTACCTGTGGATGTGATCCTATTTGGAAATAAAGTTTTCCTTTTTTTATCTTAATGAGGTCATACCAGAGTAAGATGAGTTCTAAACCTAATCACTTCTGAATTATAAGAAGAGCAGAATAGACACAGACTCACACACAGAGGGAAGAGGGAGCAGACAACAAAGACAGATGCATCTACAAGCCCAGGAACACTAAGAATGACTGCAGCTTCTAGAAGCTGAAATAAATAATTCGTGCTCTGAATTCAGACTTCTATCCTCCTGAGCTCAGAGAAAATAAATTTCTGTTTTTTAAAGCCACCTACTTGTAGTATTTCTGCTATGGCAGCACTACGAAACTTCGATACTTAAAAATATATATATTATTAAGTACTTTCTTGATTCCTTTTCTCTTTTTAATACTAAACTGGATTTTTCTATTTTAGACTTTGTTTTACTGGGCACTATGTTTTCCAGAATTCATTTCTTTACATCACAGATCACAGCTGGCCAAAAGTAAAGTTGCATAATATATTGGAGGCATAAATAATGCAGCAGCCATTAACTTCTGAAGGTCACCATTGATTGGAGGCAAAGGCAGTTTCCAGTTTGTGCTTGCTTTGCCCTAGCTCTCCTTCCCAATTATTGGTCCTACTGACCAACAGTGACCTGCCTCTAACACTTTACTGTTAATTCGCAGAGACAGTGACAATGCAGGGCCAACAATCATCCATAGTCATCTGCACAATCCTCTATGAACTTCCACACCAGCCTCCTTCATGGGTCCAACTACAGTGACCAGATGCACCTACCTTACAGATGTGTGAAACATGAATACCTGCACCGGGATTGGTTAGTAATTTTTCTCTGATCTTTTCACTCCCCTTTATTTTTCAAGATTTTCCCATGTTTAGTCAGATTTAATTCCTGTAGCAAATTTCCTATTTCACAATACTCAGAGTAATTGGGCTTCCAAATTATTTTATTACTTCTCTTAGATTTTTATAAAATATTCTATACTTTCTAGTATGCAATCTTTTATCAAGAAAATAAGATATCTTTCCAATGTTTATATCAGTTATTTTCTTCAATGACAAAGAAAAGTTTTGCTGGATCCTCTACATCAATGTTGAATAACATGAGGAAATCAATTACTACGGGCTGGTGACACAGTAGCAGTTAGAATGCCAGTCCCCTGATGAGACCCTTGGAGGAATCCTCACTGCTCCCAAATCTCTCCACGCTCCTTGAGCCTCATGGATTTGAGAACTCAGCCCATTAGCTTAGCTTCTTGATTTCTTAGGGGTTAGGAAGTCCAACACAATCACACAAAGATAATGCTTACATCTACCTTTCTTTAACACCCCTACTCCCACCAGGACCAGTTTCATGGGTTTGTAATCTGTACAGTCACACAGAGCCCCATGCTTAGAAGGACCCCATTCCTGGTTTAATGGTCTACTGTTTCCACATTTCCTTTTGCACTTCGCCCCCAAATTAGGTAGCTGGTCCTGCACCCACCACATAGCCACATATATCACTGAGGTGAGCTCTCTCAAAGGTAGTCTCAGTCCCAATCTTTGTACCTGAGTTATCAAATATTGATATATCCATTATCTTCTCTGGTCACTACTTGGATTTTCACAGCATCTAGTGTATTTCTTGCACCTAGCGGTATGTTACCCATTCAGCCATTTGACCTAGAAGTTGTTCTTGTTGTTATTAGGTGCTGTCAAGTCGGTTCTGACTCATAGTGACCCTATGCACAACAGAACGAAACACTGCCCGGTCCTGCGCCATCCTTACAATTGTTGTTATGCTTGAGCTCATTGTTGTAGCCACTGTGTCAATCCACCTTGTTGAGGGTCTTCCTCTTTTCCGCTGACCCTGTACTCTGCCAAGCATGATGTTCTTCTTCAGGGACTGATCCCTCCTGACAACATGTCCAAAGCATGTAAGACGCAGTTTCGCCATCCTTGCCTCTAAGGAGCGTTCTGGCCGCACTTCTTCCAAGACAGATTTGTTCGTTCTTTTGGCAGTCCATGGTATATTCAATATTCTTCGCCAACACCACAATTCAAAGGCATCAACTCAACTCTTCTTCAGTCTTCCTTATTCATTGTCCAGCTTTCACATGTATACGATGTGATTGAAAATACCATGGCTTGGGTCAGGTGCACCTTAGTCTTCAGGGTGACATCTTTGCTCTTCAACACTTTGAAGAGGTTCTTTGCAGAAGATTTGCCCAATGCAGTGTGTCTTTTGATTTTTTGACTGCTGCTTCCATGGCTGTTGATTGTGGATCCAAGTAAAATGAAATCCTTGACAACTTCAATCTTTTCTCCATTTATCATGATGTTGCTCACTGGTCCAGTTGTGAGGATTTTTGTTTTCTTTATGTTGATGTGCAATCCATACTGAAGGCTGTGGTCTTTGATCTTCATTAGTAAGTGCTTCAAGTCCTCTTCACTTTCAGCAAGTCAGGTTGTGTCATCTGCATAACACAGGTTGTTAATGAATCTTCCTCCAATCCTGATGCCCCCTTCTTCTTCATATAGTCCACCTTCTCGGATTATTTGTTCAGCGTACAGATTAAATAAGGTATAGTGAAAGAATACAGCCCTGATGCACACCTTTCCTGACTATAAACCAATCAGCATCCCCTTGTTCTGTCCGAACAACTGCCTCTTGATCTATGTAAAGGTTCCTCATGAGCACAGTTAAGTGTTCTGGAATTCCCATTCTTCACAGTGTTATCCATAGTTTGTTATGATCCACACAGTAGAATGCCTTTGCATAGTGTATAAACACAGGTAAACATCTTTCTGGTATTCTCTGCTTCCAGCCAGGATCCATCCGACATCAGCAATGGTATCCCTGGTTCCACATCCTCTTTTAAAACCAGCATGAATTTCTGGCAGTTCCCTATCGATATACTGCTGCAGCCGTTTTTGAGTGATCTTCAGCAAAATTGACCTAAAAGAGGCAGATAAAAATCATTGAATGTGGAGGGGTAAAAAGCCATGGTCACCTTACCATTTCCTAGAATCCCTTGCTGAACCCTTCATGAGTCCAACTATAGTGACCAAACATGCCTTTCTGCCAGATGTCGGACACATGAATACCTGCACCAGGGTTCAAAATGAGTAGAATTATACATACAAATCCCAAAAGTAATTGAATGTTTACAAGAAAAGAGAAGGCTAGAATAATAAATTGTCATGATGAGGGAAAAGAATAGGTTCACTGAAGGTGATTGGGTACAGGAAATATCAAGGCAGGACCAGAGAACTACAAGCTTAGTGGTAGATAAAATAGATAAAACCAACTGTGGTACCAAAGTTCAATAATAAAACTCACACAGTTATTGCAAATCTTTTAATTACTTATTTGCTACTTGTCTGTCTTTAGTTAGGCAAGTACGCTAAAGATATATTCTACCTCTTTCAAAGATAAAGTATTTTTAGTTTCTTAGGCTCCAAATTCTAAAACTTCAAGAATCTTTCTAGAAAGCGGATGAACTTTGAAAACATACTGAGTGAAATAAGTCAGTCACAAAAGAACAAATATTGCATGATTCCACTTTTATGAAATATCTAGAACAGGCAGTTGTATACAAACCTGTTATTAGTGGTTACCAGGAGTGGGTGGCAGGAAGGGGGATAAGGGGACTCATTGCTTAGGACACAACTGAACACCTATTAAAAGTGATGGAAAAAGTTGGAAATGGATAACAGTGATTTTTGTACAACATGGTGAATGCAATTAGTATCACTAAGTTGCACATGTGAAGAATGTTGAAATGACAAGTGCTTTGTTACAAACATATTTACCACAATTTTTAAAAATCTTTGTGAAGGAATGTATGTGTAGAAGATACAAGATGTTGGATTAAAGTTTCTTGGATACCAGGACATATTCTAGGAATTGTATACATAAGATGGAAACTATAACATCAACAAATATTTTCAGAGTTTACGGTTTGTTGAGCAACATATGCTTTCCAGTAAATTTACATCTTTTATTCCTAAAAAAGAATTCTCTGTATTGAGTATTATTATTATTTTCATTACAAAGATAACGAAACAAACCTTAAAGAGATTTAATGACAAGTTTAAGGTCACATAAAAACCCAAACCAAACCCATTGCTGTTGAGTTTATTCTGACTCTTAGCAACCCTTTAGGATGGAGTAGGACTGCCCCATAGGGTTTCCAAGGAGTGCCTGGTGGATTTGAACTGCCGACCTTTTGGTTAGCAGCCATAG
Organism: Loxodonta africana; assembly: GCF_030014295.1. Classification (NCBI taxonomy): domain Eukaryota; kingdom Metazoa; phylum Chordata; class Mammalia; order Proboscidea; family Elephantidae; genus Loxodonta; species Loxodonta africana. The sequence goes on from NC_087367.1 coordinate 31,914,372, forward strand.
CTCTTAATCACTATGTCACCAGGGTTTCCAAGGCCACATAGGAATCAGGATTAAAATCTAGAAAATGCCTAATAGTAAGACTTCTTTTTAAAGATGTATTATACAGTGCCTTTTTTCTTTTTTTTTTTATCAAGATAGAATTTTTTGTTTATTATGGTAAATATATATAAAACAAAGCATTTGTCATTTCAACATTATTCACATGTACAATTCAGTGGCATTAATTATGTTCATCATGTTGTTTAACCATAACCATTATCCATTACCAACTTCTTCCATCATCCTTAACAGAAGATCAGCGTTCCCTAAGCAATGACTCCCTCTTCACCCCCCCTCCTGCCTGTCCCTGGTAACTACTAATAACCTTTGGTCTCTATACACTTGCCTATTCTAAGTATGTTATATAATTGGAATCATACAACATTTAACTCTTTGTGGCTGACTTATTTTATTCAACATAATGTTTTCAAGGTTCATCCATGTTGTGGCATGCATCAGAATTGCATTTCTCTTTATGGCTGAGTAGCATTCCATTGTATGTATATATCACATTTTGTTTATCCAATCATTTGCTGATGGACATTAAGTTGTTTCCACCTTTCGGCAATTGTAAATAGCCCTGCAAAGAACTTTGGTGTGCATGTGTCTATTTGTGTTCCTTCTTTCAATTATTTTGGGTTATTCAACACCATTCTGAGCTATCTGTCTGGTAACAATCTCTGTCCCCTTTTACTCAGTTACCCAGAGTGTCAAGAACACTTAGAAAATCAGCTATGGAGATCCTTTGTCACTGTTTCCTGATCCAGAGAAAAGGACTATTTTGTAAATTTAATGAATGGAAGATGAATGAGTGAAACATGCTAATGTATGTCTTTCCCTATGTATGTATGTAAATGTGGTAGTGGGAAGAAAGTGATTTGGAGTTGAAGACAAGGGCATATGGCCTTCAACTACATTTTATTTCTCCCAGAATGAAGATACTTCTGTAAATGGACAAAGACTAGGGTTTTCCAAGGGGCTCTATCTACTAATAGGCACAGCCTCAATCTATCCCGAGTAAATCACAGCTTGGAGATCAGGAGTCTGTGCTGCAGCACACGTATTTTAAGAATTTCTCCAGGAACACCTCAAAGAGACAGGTGATTTAATCTAGATAAAGAAATTCTTATTTACTCAGAAACCATATCTCTGTTCTCAGCAACTCTTCTCATCTAATCCTTAACAGCACTTTTCTTGTGTGTCTAAACGACACATAAGTTTCTCCTGGAAAAAGTTGCATATGGACTTCCTCACCTTTCCTGTTCCATCTACATAATCATTATATGATTCTGATTTGCTGCTTTGTAAATAAGTCTTTTGCATCTTATTTTTACTGATTACAGACTATAATTATAAACATCAACGCACCATTTCAATTGAATAACAAATTTCTTCTGACTAATAGGGCATTGAAAATTTAATCTCCAGAAATTGCAATAGCATAGAAGGAGTCTTCACACTTGCAGTGCACTGGAAAATTCAAAACAGATTTGGAGTCTTGTTCCTTAAGTTGAAAAATTTCATGATTACAAATGAGAGAAGAAGAAGGAAGAGAAGAAAAAGAATGAGAAGGAGAAGGAGGGGGACAAAATAAAAAGAAGAGAGGAGTAGGAGGAAGGGAAGGAAAATGAGAAGGAGGAAGAAGAAGAAGTAGTGAGGTATAACGGTGAAATTTTGGACAGAAAAGCAGAAACTACTTCAAGTATTTATATCAGAAGAAATTTAATTGAGAAAATTGGTTACACAGGTGATAAAGGAGCTGAGAAGCCAAGGGTTGGAGACAAAGGAACAAAGAAACAGTGTTACTTCAGCCCAGGGACCAGGAATACCTGAAAAAATGGACCCACAAGAGACCTATCAGGTGGGAACTGGAACCATGGAGGGTCCCAGCCCAGAGATACCACTGAAGGGAAAACGACAGGAGGAGAAATACTTCTCACATCTTTCAGATTTCACACAGCACTTGATTTTCCACCACTCATCTGTCAGTTTGTCCTACTGTGGTAGCTCGTATGTTGCTGTAATGCTGGAAGCTATGCCATCGGTATTTCAAATGACAACAGGGTCATCCATGATAGGTTTTGACAGAGACTCCAGACTGAAACAGACTATGAAGAAGGAGCCAGCAATCTATTTCTAAAAACAATTGGTCAATGAAAACCTTATGGATAGCATGGAATATTGTCCAATATAGTGATATAAGATGAACTCCTCAGGATGGAAGGCACTCATATTACTACTGAGGAAGAGCTGCTTCCTCAATGTAGGAGAAAAAACAAGCAAAAAAACAAACCCACTGCCATCAAGTTGATTCGGGCTCATAGTAACCTAATAGGGTTTCCAAGGCTGTAAATATCTATGGAAGCAGACTGCTACATCCTTTTCCTCCTGAGCCACTGGTGGTTTCTAACTGCCAATCTTTCAGTTAGCAGTCAATTGCTTTAACCATTGTGCCATTAGGGCTCTTTCCTCAAAGTAGAGTTGGCCTTGGTATGGGCTACAGCTTTTAGGACCTTCATTTGCTGATGTGGTACAACTCAAAATGAGAAGAAACAGCTGCAAACATCCATTAACAATTGGAACATGGAATGTATGAAGTATGAATCTAGGAAAATTGGAAGTTGTCAAAAATGAAACGGGATGCTTGAGGATAGATATCCTAGGTATTAGTGAGCCAAAATGGACTAGTATTGGCCATTTTGAATCGGAAAATCCTATGGCCTGCTATGGTGGGAATGAAGCATGGAAGAGGAACGGTGTCACATGCATTGTTAAAATTAACATTTCAAGTTCTGTCCTTAACTACAATGCTGTCATGATAGGATAATATCCACATCCTACAAGGAAGACCAGTTAATATGACTATTATTCAAATTTAAGCAACAACCACTAATGCCAAAGATAAAGAAATTGAAGATTTTTACCAACTTCTGCAGTCTGAAATTGATCAAACATGCATTCAAGACACATTGACAATTACTGGTGATTGAAATGCAAAAGATGGAAAATAAGAAGGATCAGTGACTTCTGAGATAGAAACAACACAGGAGATTGTGTGATAAAATTTTGTAAGACCAAGGACCTATTCATTGTAACTGCCTTTTCTTCAACAACATAAATGGCTACTGTACACATGGACCTCACTGGATGAAAACCGCAAGAATGAAATCGACTACATCTGTAGAAAGAGATGATGGAAAAACTCAACACCACTAGTTAGAACAAGGCCAAGGGCCAACTGTGTAACACATCATTAACTGCTTATATGCAAGTTCAAGTTGAACTTGAAGAAAATTAAAACAAGTCCACCAGAGCTAAAGTACGAACTTGAATATATCCCACCTGAATTTAGAGACCATCTCAAAAACAGACTTGACACACTGAACATTAATGATCGAAGGCAAGATGAGCTCTGGAATGACATCAAGGGCATCATACAGGAAGAAAGCAAAAGGTCATTTAAAAGACAGGAAAGAAATAAAAGACCAAAATGGGTGTCAGAAGAGACTCTGAAACTTGCTCTTCAAAGCAGAGTAAAGAAAATGAAATAAATGAAGAAGTAAAACAACTGAACAGAAGATTTCAAAGGGTGGCTCAAGACAACAAAGTAAAGTACTACAATGAAATGTGAAAAGACCTGGAATTAGAAAATGAATAGGGAAAAACACACTCTGCATTCTTCAACCTGAAAGAACTGAAGAAAATATTCAAGTCTTGAGTTGCAGTATTGAGGGATTATACTGAATGACACAGGAAGCATCAAAAGAAGATGGAAGGAATATACAGAGACACTGAACCATTTTAGGAGGTAGCATATGATCAAGAACTGATGGTATTGAAGGAAGAAGCCCAAGTTGCACTGAAGGCGTGGGTGAAAAACAAGCCTCCAGTAACTGATAGATAACAATTGAGATGTTTCAACAAATGGATGCAATGCTGGAAACACTCACCCATCTATGCCAAGAAATTTGGAAAACAAGCTTCCTGATGAACTGACTGGAAGAGATCCATATTTGTGCCCATTCCAAAGAAAGGTGATCCAATGCAATTCAGAAATTATCAAAAAAAAAAAAAAAGATATCATTAATATCACATGCAAGTAAAATTTTGCTGAAGATAAGTGAAAAACTGTTGCAGCAGTACTTTGACAGGGAATTGCCAAAAATTCCAAGCCAGATTCAGAAGAGGACATGGAAGGAGGAATATTATCGTTGATGTCAAACAAATCTTTGTTGAAAGCAGAGAATATCAGAAAGATGCTTGTTTACCTGTGTTTTATTGACTACACAAAGGCATTCTACTGTATGGATCATAACAAATTATGAATAACATTGTGAAGAATGGGAATTCCAGAACACTTAACTGTGCTCATGCAGGCCACGAGGCAGTTGTTCAAACAGAACAAGGGAACACTGCCCATTTTAAAATCAGGAAAGGTGTGCATCAGGGTGGTATCCTTTCACCATAATTATTCAATATGTATGCTGAGTAAGTAATCTGAGAAGCTGGACTATATGAAGAAGAACTCAACATCAGGAATGGAGGAACACTTATTTACAACCTGTAATATGCAGATGACACCACCTTGCTTGCTGAAATCAAAGAGGATCGAGGCACTTACTGATGAAAATCAAAAACTACAGCCTTCAGTATACCTCAACATAAAACAAAAATCTTCACAACTGGACCAATAAACAACATTATGATAAACGGACAAAATATTGAACTTGTCAAGGATTCTATTTTACTTGAATCCACAATCAACACCCATGGAAGCAGCAGTCAAGAAATCAAATGACGCATTACACTGGGCAAATATTCTACAAAAGACCTCTTTAAAGTGTTGAAAAGCAAAGATATCACCTTGAGAACTAAGATGCACCTGACCAAAGTCATGGTGTTTTCAATCACCTGATACACGTGCAAAATCCAGACAAAGAAGACCAAAGAAGAATTGATGCATTTGAATTATGGTGTTGGTGAGGAATATTGAATATACCATGGGTTTCCAAAAGAACAAACAAATTTGTCCCGGAAGAAGTGCAGCCAGTGTGCGCCTTACAAGGGAGGACTTCATCTTACTTATTTTGGACATGTTAAAGTACGTCCAAAGTAGAATAAAGCAGAGAGTCAGTGAAAAAAAGGAAGACTCTCAAAGAGATGGATTGACACAGTGGCTACAACAACGGGCTCAGACGTAGCAAGGACTGTGAGGTTGGCACAGGACAAGGCAATGTTTCATTCTGTTGTACACAAGGTCGCTATGAGCTGGAAATGACTGGATGGCACCTGACAACAACAAGCTTCATTTAGGTGAACACTGTTAGAAGTCAGTTTACATAGAGCCTGAGAAACACACCTATGTAGCTTCCCTGTGATACAGAGCAAAGCATAAGAAGAGGAAGAATGGATCTGAGGACTAGATCTAACTGGTTGAGATGCAGTGTGTAAAATTAGAACCCAAAGTGTATTAGAGCAAAACCCATTGCACTTATCTTTTGAGTGGATAATCCGCAGCCATCCTAGATAAGGAACTCGGAGAAAGGTGACAAAATATCCTCTGATAAGAAAATTGTGCTTTTAAGTGTACATATACACAATAAGGTATATGTACACTTAAAATTTTCTCATCAGTAGCTACTTTGTAGATACACAATAGGTACAAAATAGTATAAAAAGAAGAAAAATATGTACTGTTAAAAGCACAATTTTCTCATAAGTGGCTACTTTGTCACCTTTCTTCAGCAGTTCCAATCTACATGCCACTCCTTGGAAATCCAGTGGGGCAGTTCTACTCCATCCTATAGTGTCGCTATGAGTTAGAATCAACTCAATGGCAGTGGGTTGGGTTTGGTTTTTGGTTATACGCAATAGGAGGAGCCCTGGTGTTACAGTGGTTAAGTACTAGGCTGCTAACCAAAAGGATGACGGTTTGAATCCACCAGCCACTCCTCAGGAGAAAGATGTTACAGCCTCCTTGCCTAAAGATTACAGCCTTAGAACCCCTGTGGGGCAGTTCTACTATGTCCTACAGGGTCACTAGGGTCACAGTCAAGACCCCTGGAAAGGGAAGGAAACAAGGTAAAATACACATTGTATTAAAAGAATTAGCTTCCCTTTGAGGAACAAGCAAAAGTCTGGACTCCGTAGAGAAGATAAGATATAAAGGTGTTTTTTGTTTTGTTTTGTTTTACATGGCCTCAAATTTTCAATTGCTCCATGAACATGGGAAGCCAAATCTAATTGAGCAATAAGAAAAAAAAAAAAAAAAGATTTCAACCAGTCATGACCACTAATGGCACCACTAAAAACCTCCCTCTATTTTAACCTATAACTGGATTACACTTAGTATCTTTCATAATTCCATCTACCCCAGGTTCTTAACCTTCCTGGCACACTGTGAGCACAAAAGGCAGTTTATCTTTATTTTATATAACTAGTTTCAAATTGTGCTTTTTGAAGCCCTGGCAACATTGACACCAATATCACCTAAGATGCTAGCTTTTGTTTTGTTTTTTCATTGTAAATGAGAACCTCTGGTGATGAGGTATAAGATTCTGCTTTTTTTTTTTTTCTTACCAATTAACATTCTTCATTTTTAACACAACCCAGTTGATTTCCATGCATACTTCAATTTTCGAACCACTGTATTTGGGCTCTCTGGAGGTCTGTCAAGGAGCCATGGTGATGCAGCAGGTAAGCACTCAGCTGTTAACTGAAAGCTTGGCAGTTCAAACCTACCAGCCTCTCCACAGGCAAAAGATGTGGCAGTGAGCTTCCACAAAGATTACAGCCTTGGAAACCCTATGGGGCAATTTACTTTGTCAGAATTGACTTGATAGCAATGGATTTGGTTTTGGTTTGGATGTCTGGCTGTGCCTACCACAGAAGGAAGGAGAGGGAAAGTGGACAAGAATATAATGCTTCAAATTTCCACCCTTTTCCCCCAAGCAGTTAAACATATTGGCCTTCCACTAAGATTTCACTGGAAGAATTTATTTTGTGGTGAAAAATAAACAATGTATAAAAATTAAAAAAAAATAAAGAAGACGAGAAATCATGAATCTACAAAATATTTCATTCATCTGGGCCCATTTCAATGAATCCTACACTCCTCTCTTGCCACTTGTCTGAGTTTTCTTTCTCTGTCTCTTTATGTCACACTCAGTGCTTCGTGCTCTGAGGACTCTCAATCCATCCTAGCAGACTGCTGGCTATTTTTGACAAACTCACTGACTTACAGTTTCCATATTTTACCTGCTCCAGTATTCTGGCCACTGTTACTTTACCTGATTCCTCAGTGATGTTGACAGTGAATACACCCATCCATTCATTTTGTCAACATAGTAAGCCCCAGCCAGGCACCAGCCAGGTACTGACTAAAAACCACTGCCGTCAAGTTGACTTTGACTTATAGCGACCCTATAGGAGAGCAAAGAACTGCCCCTTAGAGTTTCCAAGGACTGCCTGGCAGATTTGAACTGCCGACCTTTTGGTTAGCAGCAGTAGCACTTAACCACTAGGCCACCAGGGTTTCCAGCCACTTTTAATAAAACATGAATGCAGTTAGGTTTTGCCGGTTAGGTTCAGAGGAGTTGTAATCTGTCTGATTCAAGTTAGGCACTAAGAATTCAAAATTAGATTAGTCAGGTGAATTTATCTTCTAGAATTACCATAACAAGGTACTTCAAAGTGTGTGACTTTAAATAACAGAAATTTATTTCACAGTTCTGGAGGCTAGTTGCCCAAATTCAGGGTGTCAGCATGGGCATGTTCTCTCTGAAGGCTTTTGGGAAAGGTCCATTCTCGCATTTCCAAGCTTCCCAATTGTAGATGTATCTTCACCTGCTGTCCTTGCTTTGTTTCTCTGTGTCTTCTTTTCTATAAAAGACACCGCTGGATTGTGTTAAGGAACCCTGGTGGTGCAGTGACTAAGAGCTCCACTGCTAACCAAAAGGTCAGTGGTTTAAACTTACCAGCCGCTCTGTGGAAGAAAGATGCAACAGTCAGCTTTTGTAAATATTACAGTTTTGGAAACCCTCTAGGCCAGTTCTACTCTGTCCTATAGGGTCACTATAAGTCAGAACTGACTAGACGGCAACGGGTTTTTAGATTGGGTTAGGACCCAGTCTACTCCAGTATGACTTCAGGTTAGCCAATAACATTTTCAAAGACCCTATTTCCAAAAACAAGTTCATATTCACAGGCACCAGAAGTTAGGACTTCCACTTAAATTTTTGAGAACACAACTAAATCCTTAACATCAGAACTAAGCTATTTTGTTTAAAACGTTTCATGGAAACCATACACACCTGAAAAGTTGAACACATCTCTTTCTTTACTTTGAGTTTACTTACGTTCCTTTAAGGTTATTATGGCAAGTCTTGATGAGAAAAAAAATGCAGAAGCAGAATAAAAGTTGAATAATTAAACTTTCCCTTGTTGTTAGCTGCCCATGAGTTAGCCCCAATGTGTTACACAGTAGAAATGCTCCATGGGGTTTTCTTGGCTGTGATCTTAATGGAAGAAGTTCTTGATGCCTTTCTTTTGCAGAGCTGTTGGGTGGGTTCAAACTGCCAACTGTTAGGTTAGTGCCAATCTCAGACAAATTGCACCAACCAGGCTTCTCAAAATTTTTCTTAAGTCATCTGAAAACATTGTGTCATTACTCTACACAAAAGCACTAGCCCTCCTTATTCATATTCTTATTGCAAATACACCCTTAATTTTTTATATACTGCCTTTGATTTTATTTTTTATTTTAAGTTTTCCTTTCTTACACTCATTGATGTTCCAGCTTTCTTATGTCACACATTTTGTCTTTTGTATATGACCTACGATTAATTGTGTATATTTATTAATAAATGTTTATTTGTGCCAGATTATTATGTTGTTGTGGATTTAGTAATAAATAAAATACAACCATTTTTCAAACTTTCCATAAAAAAAAAAAACCTACTGCTGTCATTGATTTTGACTCATAGCAACCCTCTAGGACAGAGTACAACTGCTCCATAGGGTTTCCAAGGCTGTAAACGACACTAGTTTTTTTTTTTTTTTTTTTTTTTAATCTTTACAGAAGCAGACTGCCACATCTTTTTCCAGCAGAGTGGCTAGCAGGTTCGAATCATTGAACTTTTGGTTAGCGGCTGAGCACTTAACCACTGTGCCACAGTGGCTCCTAAACTTTCCACGAGAAATATAATAATGTTACCAGAAAAGTATAACTGACATATTTCAAGCTGAAAAAGATATCAGAAATTTTAAAAATATATGTGTAATTTTTAGTCCTTTTGAGGAGAGAGTAAAGTCATGGGCTTCAAAAAAAAAAAAAACAAAGTAGAGACTTTCGCAGAAGTGATCCATGTGAGAACACAAATAGAAAGGAACAAACACAAGGGAATTTAGATAGAATTAGGGAAGCTCAGAGAACAAGTGAAAGAAATCCATATTGATTAGATTAAATAAAAAAAGAGGACGTCAGTCATGGAATTAAGAGAAGGAATGTTAAAGAAGGAAAAACAACTTAAATGATACACATTTTAAGGGGTGTTTCAGGACCAAATAAAGTTGTAGAGAAGGGATAAAGATGTAAGCTAAAGCCAGGTTCACAATCCAAGAATAAAGAGAGAATTTTGACATGGAATTAGAAGGCCTGGGTTTGATCCTAATTTTACCATAATTAGCTGTGTGGTTTAGGGCCAGTTATTTAAACTTTCTTAGGAAAAACCTCCACTTTCACATCTACATAGTAGAAACTATACTTGCCTAATGGTATTGGAATAAGGATTAAAGATTAATGTATGTAAATTTCCTTTGTAAACTTTAAATACCTTTCCAGATATGAGGGCCTACAACTTAACAAACATAATTATTTTAAAAGCAGACATTGCAAAACAGAAAGTTAACAGAATTTTCAATGTTTTTTAAGCACTATTCATGCAGCATTGATTCTATAGACATTAACTGAGCACACACTTTATATCTGGGACTGTAATTTATTGTACCATACATGTAGATGAACCAGAAACTGTTCAGCTCTTGAGAAACTCTCAATTCACTAGGGAAAGCAAACGTAAGGAAGCTATACTTAGCTATACATTACGATAAATGCAATGTTAAAGGGAGGAACAAGGTTGCACAAAGTTTCAGGTAGAAGGTAGCAGTTACAACTGAAGTATTAAGGTCTCTTGTCTTAGTTTCCTAGAGTTATCATAAATAATAAATTTAAAAAGAAGAACGGCAAAGTGAATGACTTTGAAGAACATAAATTTATATCTCACAGTTCTGAATGTAGAAGTCCAGATTCAGGTCACTAGCAGGATCATGGTTTTTCTGTCCACTTTAGGGAAAGATCCGTACTTGTCTCTTCCAGTTTCTGGTAGCCCTGGTCATCTCTTGACATTTGTTGTCTTTTAGATTCATTTTCATGTGGTATCTGCCTTCTCCTCATTTGACTGTCTCTTTGTCTTGTCTGTTCTTCTCTTTCATAAGACACCACTCAGAAGGGATTAGGACCCACCCTACTTCTTTATGACCTTGTTAATTTAATAGATCACATATTGAAAGAAAAGTCCTGTATCCAAACAAGGGTACATTCAATAAAGGAGTTAGAACTTCAACATATCTTTTGGAGAGGGTACAATTTAATCCATAACACTTCTCTAAATGGATTTTGATTACTAATATCAATGTTGTTGTTGTTAGATGCCCTCAAGTACGTTTTGACTCATAGCAACTCTATGTACAACAGAATGAAATGCTGACAACTCTGCTTCATCCTTACAATCATTAGTATGTTTGAGCCCATTGTTGTAGCCACTGTGTTGATTCATCTTGTTGAAGGTCTTTCTCTTTTTCATTGACCCTCTACTTTACCAAACATGATGTCCTACTCCAAAAACTGGTCCTTCCTGATAACATGTCCTAAGTACATGAGACAAAATCTCACCATCCTGGCTTCTAAGGAGAATTCTGACTCTACCTCTTCCAAGACATATCTGCTTATTCTTTTGGCAGTCCATGATATATTCAATATTCTTCACCAACACCATAATTCAAATGCATAAATTCCTATCCAGTCTTCTTTATTCATTGTCCAGCATTCTCATGCATATGAGGAGATGGAAAATAGCATGGCTTGGGTCAGGCTCACTTTAGTCCTCAAAGTGATATCTTTGCTTTTAAATACTTTAAAGAGGTCGTTTGCAGCAGATTTGCCCAAAACAATATGTCATTTGATTTCTTGACTCCTGCTTCCATTGGTGTTGATTGTGGATCCAAATAAAATGAAATCCTTGACAACTTCAATCTTTTCTCCATTTATGATGGTGTTACTTATTGGTTCAGTTGTAAGGATTTTTTTTTCTTTATATTGAGGTGTAATCCATACTGAAGGCTGTAGTCTTTGATCTTATCAGCAAGTATTTCAAGTCCTCTTCACTTTCAGCAAGCAAGGTTGTGTCATCTGCATCTGTTGTTGTTGTTGTTAGGTGCCGTCGAGTCAGTTCAGACTCATAGTGACCCTATGCACAACAGAACAAAACACTGCCCGGTCCTGCGCCATCCTTACAATTGTTGTTATGCTTGAGCTCATTGTTGTAGCCACTGTGTCAATCCACCTTGTTGAGGGTCTTCCTCTTTTCCGCTGACCCTGTACTCTGCCAAGCATGATGTCCTTCTCCAGGGACTAATCCCTCCTGACGACATGTCCAAAGTATGTAAGACGCAGTTTCGCCATCCTTGCCTCTAAGGAGCGTTCTGGCCGCACTTCTTCCAAGACAGATTTGTTTGTTCTTCTGGCAGTCCATGGTATATTCAATATTCTTTGCCAACACCACAATTCAAAGGCATCAACTCTTCTTCAGTCTTCCTTATTCATTGTCTAGCTTTCACATGCATATGATGGGATTGAAAGTATCATGGCTTGGGTCAGGCGCACCGAAATCTTCAGGGTGACATCTTTGCTCTTCAACACTTTGAAGAGGTCCTTTGCAGAAGATTTGCCCAACGCAATGTGTCTTTTGACTTCTTGACTGCTGCTTCCATGGTTGTTCATTGTGGATCCAAGTAAAATGAAATCCTTGACAACTTCAATCTTTTCTCCATTTATCATGATGTTGCTCATTGGTCCAGTTGTGAGGATTTTTGTTTTCTTTATGTTGAGATGCAATCCATACTGAAGGCTGTGGTCTTTGATCTTCATTAGTAAGTGCTTCAAGTCCTCTTCACCTTCAGCAAGCAAGGTTGTGTCATCTGCATAACACAGGTTGTTAATGAATCTTCCTCCAGTCCTGATGCCCCGTTCTTCTTCATATAGTCCAGCTTCTCGGATTATTTGTTCAGCATACAGATTAAATAAGTATGGTGAAAGAATGCAACATTGTTGCACACTTTTCCTGACTTTAAACCAATTGATATCCCCTTTTCTGTCCGAACAACTGCCTCTTGATCTATGTAAAGGTTCCTCATGAGCACAATTAACTGTTCTGGAATTCCCATTCTTCGCAGTGTTATCCATAGTTTGTTATGATCCACACAGTCGAATGCCTTTGCATAGTCAGTAAAACACAGGTAAACATTCTTCTGGTACTCTCTGCTTTCAGCCAGGACCCATCTGACATCAGGAATGATATCCCTGATGCCACGTCCTCTTCTGAAACCAGCCTGAATTTCTGGAAGTTCCCTGTTGATATACTCCTGCAGCCACTTTTGAATGATCTTCAGCAAAAGTTTGCTTGCGTGTGATATTAATTTCCACATTCGGTTGGATCACCTTTCTTGGGAATAGGCATAAATATGGATCTGTACCAGTCAGTTGGCCAGGAAGCTGTCTTCCATATTTCTTGGCATAGACGAGTGAACACCTCCAGTGCTGCATCTGTTCGTTGAAACATCTCAATTGATATTCCATCAATTCCTGGAGCCTTGCTTTTCGCCAATGCCTTCAGAGCAGCTTGGACTTCTTCCTTCACTACCATCAGTTCCTGTTCATATGCCACCTCTTGAAATGGTTGAATATCGACTAATTCTTTTTGGTATAATAACTCTGTGTATTCCTTCCATCTTCTTTAGATGCTTCCTGCGTCATTTAATATTTTCCCCATGGAATCCTTCACTATTGCAACTCGAGGCTTGAATTTTTTCTTCAATTCCTTCAGCTTGAGAAATGCCGAGCATGGTCTTCCCTTTTGGTTTTCCAACTCCAGCTCTTTGCACATGTCATTATAATACTTTAGTTTGTCTTCTCGAGACACCCTTTGAAATCTTCAGTTCTTTTACTTCATCAGTTCTTCCTTTTGCTTTAGCTGTTCAATGCTCAAGAGCAAGTTTCAGAGTCTCCTCTGACATCCATATTGGTCTTTTGTTTCTTTCCTGTCTTTTCAGTGACCTCTTGTTTTCTTCATGTATGATATCCTTGATGTCATTCCACAGCTCGTCTGGTCTTCGGTCACTAGTGTTCAGTGCATCAAATCTATTCTTGAGATGGTCTCCAAATTCAGGTGGGATATGCTCAACATCATATTTTGGCTCTCGTGGACTTGATCGAATGATAGATCTGCATGTAGCAGGTTGTTATTGAGCCTTCCTCCAATCCTGATGACATGTTCTTCTTTATATAGTCCTGCTTCTTTGATTATTTGTTCAGCATACAAATTGAATAAGTATGGTGAAAGGATACAACCCTGACACACAATTTTTTCTGATTTTAAACATGCAGTATCCCCTTGTTCTGTTCAAATGACTGCCTCTTGGTCTTAGCATAGGTTATGGATGAGCAGTATCAATAGAGTTTATAAAAAGCTGAAATACCTCAGGAATACAAATAGGAAGTTTTAACAGTATGAATAATAATATTTTTAAATGTATGAGGTTAAGGCCATTGACATTTTTAAACATGGATTTGAAATTAGGATTTATTTTTCCATTTTGCCCCAAAGCCTACTAAGAATTGCATGGAATATAATATACTTAAAAAATAAAAAAACAAACCCATTACCATTGAGTTGATTCTGACTCATAGTGACTGTATAGGATGGAGTAGAACTAACTGCCCCATAGGGTTTCCAAGGAGCATCTTGTGGATTTGAACTGTCAACTTTTTGGTTAGCAGCCATAACTCTTAACCACCAGGGTTCCCATAGAACATAATGCACATACAGAAATGATTAGTCATACAGACTCCAAATTGAATTTAAGAAAACCACACTTGACTCAGGGAAGAAAGGTACACATCATGAAATTCAAAAATTATTTTTTATGGACCACACTATGATATACATATATTTTAAGATCAAATAGAAACTGTAAGATAGATAAATGTCATTTAAATATGTGAAATGCAACATTTTATTAATGAGGAAGTTGGGAATGAAGCTACATTGACAAAAGGAATGGATCAAAATTATTCATCTATCCCTTTAAAGCATGTGATCTATGGAAAATACATTCAGTTCAGACATACCTTGTGTTAAGATTGAAAAAGATTAGGGGTAGGCAAGCTGAGCTCAGTCATAGCTTATGCAGACTGTAAAACATAGATCTCAACAGAAGACATCCTAAGTACCTCAAGAGTACCTCTGAATCAACTAACCAAAGTGAAAACATCAAAACAGAAAGGAGGACCTAACTATATTAACAATATAAAGATAGAACATCAACAGTGAGAATTGTTACTATACGCTTTGCAGAGGAAATAGTGCCTCTGAGAATGGAGAATTAAAAGAAGCAAGAAAACAAGTAAACGTATATTCCTTTTTGAAGACACCTCTACTAAAATTCTATTATTTTTATCTACTAGCCTCAAATTCCTATCTAGTAATAGCATTTCGATTCTCTTGGGTATCCTCCTTGTCCAACTCTAATTCCACATCAGTTTGGACTCCTCTATTCAGGGATAATTTCTTAGGTTGATTTCTCCTAGGTGAGGATCTGAGCCAAGGATTTGAGTGCAAATGATTTGTTAAGAAAGTACTTCCCAGAGAAACCAGCAAGAAAGTTGTAAAAGCAAAATAAGGAAGGGAAGGAAGTCAAATAAATGTGTGATTTCAGCTGAAGTTCCAGCCTTAGTCTGATGTCAGAGCTCTGGAGCATAAATTGCAACTCAGTGGTTTTTGTACATTCCCCCAAGCCTTCATGGCAGGGAAGCTGCACTTTTGTATTCTGCACTATTCTAGCCATTGGCTATGGGCTGCCTGGGACTGACACAAACTCCCAGACATTTTGGCTTCCTCATCATTGACTCTCCCTGTGGGTCAAGACAGCTCAGTTTCCCGGGGCAATCCACTGGAAATTGCAGGTGCAATGAACTTTTAACAGAGCATGTACAACAGAAGGATGGGCTCACGAGACCTGTTAAAAAGATTGGAAGATCTCATCAGGACCCTAGCAGCATCCACTCTAGGTGGGCCCATCACATAAGCCTGGCAAATAACGTATCCTTCGTACCTGGACATAATGAATTCTTTTGAGATAACATTTTTGATGGCATGGAGCCCAAGGATGCACATTAGAGATAATAGAGAAACTCTTAAGAACGCAGAAAGGGATTTATAGTAAACTTTCTGGTCTGGTAGTCATAGTTCCGTGATAAAGAGAACACCTGCCTGAGAATGGAATAAATAGAGACGGAAGCAGAATGAAGAGAAGAAGAGCACAAAGCTGAGTTCTGATGACATTATCTGGACCACTCAATCACATTTCAGAAATTCAAGTGAGACTCAGAAGTGGACATGGAATGAGAGGTATCATTGCCGATGTCAGATAGATCCTGACTTAAAGCAGAGAATACCAGAAAGATGTTTACCTATGTTTTTTATTGACTATGCGAAGGTACTTGACTGTGTGGATCATAACAAACTATGTATAACATTGAGAAGAATGAGAATTCAAGAACATTAATTGTGCCCATGCAGAACCTTTACATAGACCAAGAGCCCGCCGTTTGAACAGAACAAAGGAAGACTGCCTGGTTTAAAATCAGGAAAGGTGTGCATCAGGGTTGTATTGTTTCTCCATACTTACTTATTCAATCTGTATTCTGAGTAAATTATCTGAGAAGCTGGACTACATAAAGAAGAACATGGCATCAGGATTGGAGGAAGACTGATTAACAGCCTGCAATATGCAGATGACATAATCTTGCTTGATGGAAGGAAGAGGACTTGAAGAACTAAACGATGAAAATCAAAGGCTATAGCCTTCAGTATGGATTGCACCTCAATGCAAAGAAAACAAAAATCCTCACAACAGGATATAATGATAAATGAAGAAAAAATTGAAGTTGTGAAGAATTTCATTTTGATTGGATCCACAATCAATGCCCATGTAAGCAGCAGTCAAGAAACCAAACAATGTACTGCATTGGGCAAATCTTTGCTGCAAAAAAACTCTTTAAAGTGTTAAAAAAAAAAAAAAAAGGAAAGATATCGCTTTGAGGATTAAGGTGTGCCTCTTCCAAGCTGTGGTATTTTCAACTGCCTCGTATACATGTGAAAGCAATGAATAAGGAAGACCGGAAAAATTGATGCCTTTGAATTCTTTGGCAAAGAATATTCAATATACCATGAACTGCCAGAAGAATGAACAAACCTTTCTCAGAAGAAGTACAGCCAGAATGCTCCTTGGAAGCAAGGATGGAGAGACTTCATCTCACAAATTTTGGACATGTTATCAAGGAGGGGATAGAGGGTAAAGTAGAAGGTCTGTGAAAAAGAGGAAGACACTCAAGGAAATGGATTGACACAGTGGCTGCAACAATGGACTCAAACATAGCAACAATTGTGAGGATGGCGCAGGACTGGGCAGTGTTTCTTTTTGTCGTACATAGGATGGCTATGGGTAGGAACCAACTCTACAGCACCTAATAACAACAACATCATGTTTCACACCTAAACCAGTTTTCCGATAGGGTTGTCAATAAAGTCCCATTTTGTGCTTAGTTAGTTTGAGTTGGGTTTCTCTTACAACAAAAATATTCTTATCTTTTAATTATTTGTTAAGTAGTTAATACTTTGGAATCCTTTTCTGAAGCCTATATTCATATACATTTGTTCTATGAAATCTGTTAATCTGATAAATATCAACTACCTCATTATCCAACACTTTGCATTTATGACGATAGTAAAAAAAAAAAAATCTACTATCTGAGTGTTTTGCATGTTAATGACTTATGTCTGGCAGTAACAAACACCCAGGTGCAAAGTGACAGTGACGGTAGCTCTGATGGTTAAGGTTATGTGTCGACTTGTTTGGGCTGTGATTTTCAGTGGCTTGGCAGTTATGTAATGATGTAGTCATCCTTCATTTTGTGACCTGATATGGTCATCCTCATTTTCACATAATGGTAATTTTTACATAACAAACTGATCTTTCAAACCTAAATATGTCAATAAGTGAGGAGTGGGTGTAGTTCTACTGAAGGGAGTTATTATTCAAGCCCTGTAAAAGAAAAATAGTACTTAGAAGGAAGACTGTGTATTTTTCACAGGTAAGATGGCTAGCTATGATGAATGAAGAATTGTGTTATAGTTTAATGTTTTTGTGTTTCACCTTAAGAAAGATGAAGGGGAAAAAGAATTAATGGCAATTCTTCAACTTCTTCCCTCTTTACTGAAAGAAAGAAAGCTCAGGGAGGGCTTCAGAAAAAGCATAGTAAAATTTGCTCCATGTAGGATGTGATGTAATGAGTTCCTTTTTGTGGCCTTTTGCCTTTAGAAAAAGTTCTTTAGTTCTTAGAAAAATGGCTGGGGATATTTCTCCCCTAAGCCCTGAGGAGTTGTTACCTTTGCCCTAGGTTCTTTGGAAAAACTACTTGGGGGACCTCCCAGGTTGCTTTCTATCCTGAGTGTTGTTACTTTTGTCCAGGGAAGAGGTCAGCCTCTGCCAGCAGAAAGTGTTACTTTTGTACAAGACCTGAATTGATTGACATTTCATGAGTTTATGACTCTCCCTAAATAATGGGCTGGGCCACAGTCTTGGGAGAGATTGGTCAATTTACTATTTAAATAAAAAAAATAGTGGCCTGAAAATTCACCCAATAAGATTCAGTGAATTGCAGTCCACTGAGGGGATTGGTAGGTTTGTGGTCTTGCTGGGAAACCCATGCTATGAAATTGACAACGAGTTGGCTTATATAAGCAGCCAACCCCACAGATTTTATAAAAATGAAAAAGAGGCAAGAAGAGAACAACAAGATGAAGAAGAGTCTAGCGCAGAGTGGTCTGGAGCCAGGCTTCCTTTTTGGGAAATCTCCTAAAAAGGGCTGTAATACAGCAAGAAGCCCAGAAGAGCCTGGCAGTAGAGGCCAGAAGGCAGCCCATCAGCAGACAGCAGACAGAAGGAGGCCCAGAAAAGGGCCTGATGGCAGAGAGCCAACAATGAGAGGCCTAAAAGTGGGCATGGTGGCTAAAGCAGAAGACTGCTGCAAGGAGAGCAAAAACTCAGCAAGCTGCTACACTGGCTCTGAAAAAAAAAAAGCTGCACCAAATAGCGGCAGAGAGGCAATGGGGGAGGCCAAAGGTAGAGAGTCCTGCATGACGAAGAGGAGGCATGCATGCCTGAGAGGTGATGTGTACAACTAAAAGGGGACCTTCTTGCTTGCAAGGAGGGAAATTGCCTGCTTGCTTGCATGGCAGAGAAGGACCTGTTTGTTGCATGGCCAAGGACTGGCTTGCATGACAGAAAAGTCTGCTAGTAGCAGAGAACAGCTGAGAGAGCTGTTCTGGTTAGAAACTGTCTTGCACTGATGAAGGGAGTGATGTGTTCTCCACCTTGGGGAGCCTTCCAAACCTTTACTATGTGCTTTCTTATTCTGATCGTAAGTTGTTCCAGTTACTGTATTTTTACACAAAAAAAGTGCACCTCTTACATTTGTTTGCCAGTTGCGCCCCCCAAAAGTATATTCATAGGTGTGTTGTTCTAATTTTTTTTTTTAATAGCAACATGTGGAAAAGAATTGTCATAGCAGTGCTTGTGAGGATGCCTCACAAGGGGGAGGTGCGACGGTAAACAAATATAGAAGGCACACGTTGTTTGTGTGAAAATACTGTATTTCCAAGTTGATCCTGACCCCAGGTAGTAGCTTGTTACTTCCCTAATAAGCCACATAACTGTGAGTATGGTCTGTGAGTTCTGTGAAGTCATTACAATGATTTATCAAACCCAGCAAAGAAATAGAGTGCCTTGGGGGGTGGGGGGAGATAACTGGTGTAAGAAATGTTGAAAATTTGAAGAGTGGAGGTATGTATCATCTCCATCTCATAGGACCCAGTTTTGTGAAAACTCAAACTAACATAGAAACAAGAGTAAAACAAAGAGA
The DNA here is from genome assembly GCF_030014295.1 of Loxodonta africana. Lineage (NCBI taxonomy): Eukaryota > Metazoa > Chordata > Mammalia > Proboscidea > Elephantidae > Loxodonta > Loxodonta africana. Next base: position 31,933,729 of record NC_087367.1, read on the forward strand.
TAGACAAAGTGATCTATATTTATTATACTGAAGTTGGTGGCTCAAGATTAGGAGAATTTAAAAGGCTAAGATATAGATTTAAAAAAAATAGTGATCTTTTACGGAGTAGATTCATTCAATAAGTGATTTATTTATTTATTCATTCAATAGATATTAGTCGGATTGTTCAACTATGTCCCAGCCATTATATTAAGCACTAGGGAAACAAAAAGTGTTCCTGCCTTTATAAAGCAATTAGCTATTGTCATAATCATCCTTATCATTATCATCATCATAATCTTCTTCTTAAGCATTCTTTTCTATATGTGATATCTAAGGCAAAAGCCAAATAAACAAACAAAAGAAGTATCTGACCTGCCCAAAGGATAGTGGAAGAAGGAAAGATATAGCAATTCATAAATCCAACTGAATCAAGACAAAGATATTTAAGAAAGGTAATCTAAATTATGAAAAGGCCTACGTGTAGGACTCAAAGGGGTAAATGAGAACTTGTAAGAGGAGAGAAGGGAGAAAAAATTCTTCTTTCACTAACAAATAAGCACACACTTTCCTAAGACAAAGGAGCTCTGCTGGCTCAGTGCTTAAAACAATTGACTGCTAACTGAAAGGTCAGCAGTTCAAAAACTCCAATGGCTCCTTGGGAGAAAGATGTGGCAGCCTGCTTCTGTAGAGATTTACAGCCTTGGAAAGCCTATGGGGGTCTCTATGAGTTGGAATTGACTTGACAGCAGTGGGGTTTTGGTTCCTAAGATAGAATAATAACAAAACCAGGCTGTGTTATCAGAAGGACAGTCACGTATTTTCACCAGAATTTGCTAGCTGAAAAACTGTTATAACTATGCTCAATAACTTAAAGAAAAATATGCTCATACTTAATGAAAAGATATGATAACTCAGAAGAGAAATAGAAATTATAAAATGGAATTTAATGAAAAGGTATATTAAACTATTTATTAATACATAATGTTAGCAAATGGCAGTGAAACTATGTTACATAAACAGAGATTTACTTTCTTATTTATAAAATCCACCATGTGGCTGTCAGTTTGTTGTACTACGATGGCTTGTGTGTTGCTGTGATGCTGGAAGCTATGCTACCAGTATTTCAAATGACAGCAGGGTCACCCATGGTGGACAGGTTTCAGTGGAGCTTCCAGGCTAAGACTGACTAGGAAGAAGGACCTGGTGAACTACTTCTAAAAAACATGACAGTTAAAACCTTATGAATACAAGTGGAACAGAGTCTAATATAGTGCCAGAAGAAGAGCACCTCAGGTTGGGAGGCACTCAAAATACAACTGCGGAAGAGCTGCCTACTTAAAGAAAAAAAACAAAAAATCAAACCCGTTGTCATCAAGTCAATTCTGATTCATAGCAACCCTATAAGACAGAGTAGAACTACTCCATAGGGAATCCAAGGAGTGGCTGGTGAATTCAAACTGCTGACCTTTTGGTTAGCAGCCAAGATCTTAACCACTGCACCACCAGGTTCTTTTAAAGTAAAGTCGACCTTAATGACATGGATGGAGTAACGCTTTAGGGACCTCTCATTTGCTGATGTGGCATGACTCAAAATGTGAAGAAACAGCTGCAAACATCCTTTAATAATTGGTACAAGGAATGTGCGTATGAGGTATGAGACTAGGAAAATTGGAAGTTGTCAAAAACAAAACAGAATGCTTAAAGGTAGATATCCTAGGCATAAGTGAACTGAAATGGACTGACATTGGCCATTTTGAACTGGAAAATCCTATGGTCTACTATGCCAGGAATGAAATAAGAAAGTGGAATGGTGTCACATTCATTGTCAAAATGAACATTTCATGCTTTGTCCTGAAGAAGAATGCTGTCAGTGATAGGATAATATTCATATATCTACAAGGAAGACCAGTTAATATGACTATCATTTCAATTTATGCACCAACCACTAATGCCAAAGATGAAGAAATTGAAGATTTTAACTAACTTCTGCAGTCTGAAATCGATCAGATATGCATTCAAGATGCATTGATAATTACTGTTGACTGTAATGTGAAAGTTGGAAACAAAGAAGGATCAGTAGTTGGACAAATATGGTCTTGGTGATAGAAACCATGCCAGAGATCACATGACAAAATTTTCCAAGACCAAGGACCTAGTCATTGGAGCTACATTTTTCAACAACATAAATGGCAACTATACACATGGACCTCCCCGAATTGAATACACAGGAATCACATGGACTACATCTGTGGAAAGAGACAATGCAAAAGCTCAATATCATTAGTCAGAACAAGGCCAGGGGCTAACTGTGGAACAGACAATCGATTGCTCATACACAAATTTAAGTTGAAGCTGGAGAAAATTAAAACAGATCCAAGACAGCCAAAGTATGACCTTCAGTATATCACACCTGAATTTAGATACCATCTCAAGAATAGACAATGCATTGAATACTAATAACCAAAGACCAGATAAGTTGTGGAATGACATCAAGGATATCAAACATGAAGAAAACAACAGGTCATTTAAAAGACAGGAAAAAAAAAAAAAAAGAAAAGGCCAAAATGGATGCCAGAAGGCACTCTGAAACTTGCCTTTCAACAAAGAGTAGCTGAAGGAAACAGAAGAAATGATGAAGTAAAAGGGTTGAACAGGAGATTTCAAAGGGTGGATTGAAAAGACAGAGCAAAGTATTACCATGAAATGTGCAAAGACCTGGAGTTAGAAAACCAAAAGGGAAGAACACACTCGGCATTTCTCAAGCTGAAAGAACTGAAGAATATATTCAAGCTTCAAGTTGCAATATTGAAAGATTCTAAGGGCAAAATATTGAATGATGCAGGGATTAATAAAAAGAATATGGAAGGAATTCACAGGGTCACTGTACCAAATACAACTGGTTCAAACATTTCAAGAACCAATGGTATTGAAGAAAGAAGCCCAAGCTGCACTGAAGACATTGGAAAAAACAAGGTTCCAGGAGTTGACAGAATACCAATTGAGATGTTTCAACAAATGGATATAATCCTGGAAGCACTTACTCATCTATGCCAAGAAATTTGTAAGGTACCTACCTTGCCAATATTCTGCAAGAGATCCGTACCTGTGCCCATTCGAAAGAAAGGTGGTCCAAAAAAAAAGGAATGCAGAAATTATCAAACAATATCATTAATATGACTTGCAGGTAAAATTTGCTAAAGATAATTCAGAAACAGCTGCAGCAGTACATCAACTAGAACTGCCTAGAATTCAAGCCAGATTCAGAAGAGGACATGGAACAAAGGCTATCACTGCTGATATCAGATGGATCTTGGCTGAAAGCAGAGAATACCAGAAAGATATTTATCTGCGTTTTATTGACTATGCAAAGGCATTTGACTGTGTGGATTATAATGTATTAGGGGATAACGCTGCAAAGAATGGGAATTCCAGAATACTTAATTGGCTTACACAGAACTGCTACATAGACCAAGAGGCAGTCATCTGCACGGAAAAAGGGGATACTGCGTGGTTTAAAATCAGGAAAGGTGTGCGTCAGGATTGCATCCTTTCACCACATTTATTCTATTTGTATCCTGAGCAAATAATCCAAGAAACTGGACTATATGAAGAAGAATGAGGCATCAGGATTGGAGGAAGACTCATTAACAACCTGCAATATGTAGATGACACAAGCTTACTTTCTGGAAGTGAAGAGGGCTTGAATTACTGACGAAGATCAGAGACTGCAGCCTTCAGTATGGATTACACTTTAAAATTAAGAAAACAAAAATCCTCACAACTGGACCAATAAGCAACATCATGATAAACTGAAAAAAGATTGAAGTTGTCAAGGATTCTATTTTACTTGGATCTAAAATCAATGCCCATGGTAGCAGCAGTCCAGAAATCAAATGACATTGCATTGGGCAAATCTGCTGCAAATGGCTTCTTTAAAGTGTTAGAAAGCAAAGATGACACTTTGAAGACTAAGGTATGCATTACCCAAGCCATGATATTTTCAGTCACCTCATATGCATTTGAAAGCTGGAGAATGAAAACAGAAGACTGAAGAAGAATTTGTGCATTTAAATTATGGTGTTGGCAAAGAATAGTGAATAAACAACAGACTCCCAGAAGAACGAACGAATCTGTTTTGGAGGAAGTACAGCCAGAATGGTCCTTAGAAGTGATGATGGCAAGACTTCATCTGGCTTTCTTTGGACATGTTATCATGAGGGACCAGTCCCTGAAGAGGTATCATGGTTGGCAAACAAGAATCAACAAAATAGAGGAAATCCCTCAATGAGATGAATTTACCCAGTGGTTGCAACGATGGGCTCAAACAAACCCACTATCGCAAGAATGGAGCAGGAACTGGCAACATTTCATTCTGTAGGGTCGTTATGAGTTGGGGCCAACTTGATGGCACCTAACAACAAAAACTACACATCTAGAACACATATATTGTCTTCTAAATACAATTCCCCACTAAAAGGGACTTTGGCTTGTTGAAACAGCTGATTTCAGGTTTGGGGCAAGACAAGTACAGACACAGAGCACACTGTTCTGTTACAAAGTAAAAAAGTGCTCAAAAAAAATTAAGGACATGTCAAAAAGACATAAAAACCAGACCAAAGCAGCTCCACATGGTCAAAAAGGAAACACACTTGATCATCGAAATAATGACAGTAATTGAATATAACCTATTGAATAAAAAATAAGAAAGCACGTGTCCATACAGACGTAAATAAAAGACTAAATTCAGAGTTTGATGAGAAACAGAATATTTATATATTTTCAAATTATCTTCCCACAATCTGCTTATTAATTACAAAGGTGAAAAGGTAAGTGGAAATGCTTGACAGGCACTACAAGAATCAAATGATCAAAGTTAAATAACTAGTAAAGGGGCAAATATAAATTGTGCCTCACCTAATAGTATGCAATGAGAAAAACCATCATCACTTCTGTGATCCTCCTGCCAAAGATGCATAATCTGCATTTAGTAATAATAATACATATCAGACAAACAAATGCCAAGGGACATTCTACTAAAATAAAAAAAAAAAGGCTTGTAAGTTTCAAAACTATTAAGAAAATTAAGGAAAGACTGAGTACTTGTTCTAGACCTAAGGAAAACAGTCGTGACAATCAAATATAACACACGATTCTGAATTGAATCATTCTACTGTAGTGGATATTACAAGAACAATTGTTGAAATTTGAATAGAGCCAAAAGATTAGACAATGTTGGAGTCATAACAGCTATGTGACAAGTCACCCCATACACTAAATACACACTAAAACGTTCAGAAGTGATTGGGCAACAGGTCACCAGCTTGCTCTCAAATGGTTCATTTAAAAAAAAGGCGGGGGGGGATGTACTCCCAACTCTTGTAAGTATTTGTGATTGTTTCAAAAAATTTTGAAAACAATACAATTTTCTTTAAAAACTGTATGAGAGGGAATGAAGATGTATAAACTTACTACCCAGTCCCTTCCTTGCACGTTCCCTGCAGAGATCAGCTGATTAACTCACAGTAAAAAATAGTTCTGAGTCATACAGAAATTCTTTTTCATTCTTTATTTTTATTTTATTACTGATTTTTTTTTTGTGTGTGCTTCAGATGAAGGTTTACAGAGTAAATTAGTTTTACATTAAGCAACTAATAAATGTCATTTTGTGACATTGGTTGTTAACCTCATGAAGTGTCAATACTCTCCCCTTCTTGATTTTTGTTCCCCAGTACCAGCTTTCCTGTCCCCTCCTGTCCACTTGTGCCTACCCCCAGGCTGGTGTCCCCATTTAGTTCTGTTTTGTTTTATGGGCCTGTCTAACCCCTGGCTGAACGGTGAACCCCAAGGGTGACTTTGGCACTGAGTTAAAAGTGTGTCCGGGGGCCATACTCTCAGGTTTCTCTAGTCTCTATCAGATCAGTAAGTCAGGTCTCTTTCTATGGGTCAGGATTTTGTTCTACATTTTTCTCTCCAGCTCCATCTGGGACCCTTTATTGTGATCCCTGTGAGAGCAGTAGGCAGTGGTAACCAGGCAGCATCTAGTTGTGCCGGACTAATTCTGGTAGATGCTGTGGATTTGTGGTCCGTTAGACCCCAGGGCCAATCGTTCCCTTGTGTCTTTGGTTTTACTCACTCTTCCCCACTCCAGACAGGTTGGAACCAGTGGAGTATCTTAGATGCTCACTCACAAGCCTCTGAGACCCCAGATGCTATTGACAGGATACAGAACATTCTCCTTATAAACTATGTTATGCCAACTGAGCTAGATGTCTCCTGAGACCATGGTCCCCAGTCCTCAGCCTAATAATTTGGTTCCTCAGGGAGTTTTGACGTGTCTCTGAAGCTTCCGTGACCTTGCCTTGGTCAGGCTGTGCTGATTTCCCAGTATTGTGTACTGTCTTACCCTTCACTAAAGTTACCATTTATCTATTGTCTATTTAGTGTTTTTTCCCTCCCTGCTCCCTCCCATTCCTCCTAACCATCAAAGATTGCTTTTTTCTGTATATAAACCTTTTCTTGATGTTTTATAGTAGTGGTCTCATACAATATTTGTCCTTTTGTGATTGACTTATTTCCCTCAGTATAATGCCCCCCAAATTCATACATGTTGTGAGATGTATCACAGATTCACCATTGTTTCTTTTATCATTGCATAGTATTCCATTGTGTGTATGTCCCATAATCTATCTATTCCTCTGCTGATGGACACTTAGGTTGTTTCCATCTTTTTGCTGTTGTGAATAATGATGCAATGAACATCGGTGTGCATATGTCTGTTCTTGTGATGACTCTTATGGTATTTCTATTTCTAGCTTTTTAAGGAAGTGCCATACTGTTTTCCAAAATGGCTGTACCATTTTGCATTCTCACCAGCAGCACATAAAAGTTCAAATCTCCCTGTGGTCTCTAGAACATTTGTTATTTTCTGTGTTTTTGATTAGTGCCTGTAATGTCGAGGTAAGATGGTATCTCGTTATAATTTTGATTTGCATATCTCTAATGGCTAGTGATTACAAACATTTCCTCATGTGACTATAAGCCTCAGAAATTCTTTATCTATCCTCCTACAGATCCTGTCTGCTGCACACATCTTACTTTATTTTATACCCTCTTGTGTTCATTTAAAAAAAACATTGCCACTGAGTCAACACTAATGTTGTTGTTGTTAGGTACCTTCCAGTTGGTTCCAACTCACAGCAACCTTATGTACAACAGAACAATACATTGCCCAGTCATGCACGATTTTCTTGATCACTGTTACACTTGAACACATTGTTGCAGCCAGTGTCAATCCATCTCAATGAGGGTCTTCCTCTTTTTTCCTGACCCTCTACTTTGCCAAGCATGAAGTCTTTTTCCAGGAACTGATACCTCCTGATAACATGTTCAAAGTATGTGAGACGAAGTCTCACCATCCTCGCTTCTAAGGAGAATTCTGGTTGTACTTTTTCCAAGACAGATTGTTTGTTCTTTTGGCAGTCCATCGGATATTCAGTATTCTTCACCAACACCATAATTCAAAGATATCAAATCTTTGAACTTCCTTATTCATTGCCCAGCTTTTGCTTGTATATGAGGCAATTGAAAACACCATGGCTTAGTTCAGGCACACCTTAGTCCTTAAAGTGATATCTTTGCTTTTTAAAACTTTATAGCGGTCTTTTGCAGAATATTTAATCAATTTTCATTTGATTTTCTGACTGCTGTTTCCTTGGGTGATGATTGTGGATCCAAGTAAAATGAAATCCTTGACAACTTCAATCTTTTCTCCATTTATCATGATCTTGCTTTTTGATCAACTTGTGAGGATTTTTTTTTCTTTATGTTGAAGTGTAATCCATACTGAAGGCTGTAGTCTTCTATCTTCATCAGTAAGTGCTTCAAGTCCTTTTCGCTTTCAGCAAACAAGGTTGTGTCATCTGCATAATGCAGTCTAGCTTCTCAGATTATTTGATTAGTACACAGATTGAATAAATATGGTGAAAGGATACAACCCTGATGCACACCTTTCCTGATTTTAAAACATTCAGTAGGCCCTTGTTCTGTTGGAATGACTGCCTCTTGATCTAGGTACAGGTTCCTCACGAGCACGAATTAGTGTTCTGGAATTCCCATTCTTTGCAATGTTATCCATAATTTCTTATGATCCGCATAGTCAAATGCTTTTGCATAGTCAACAAAATGCAGGTAAACATCTTTCTAGTATTCTCTTCTTTCAGCCAGGATCCAACTATCATCACCAATAATATCCCTCATTCCACATTCTCTTCTGACTCCGGCTTGAATCTCTGACTCAGAGTGACCCTATAGAGATCTTATGTGTGTGTGCATGTATGTGTGTGTGTGTTTGTTGTTGGTTGTGGTCAAGTCAGCTCTGACTGTTGAAGACCTCATGTACAACAGAGTATAATGTTACCAGGTCCTTCAACATTGTCACTATTTTTTGCATGCTTTAGTCTATTGTTGAGGCCACTCTGTGTTTTCAGTGCCTTCTAAGAGGGAAACCAAGGTGGCATAGTAGTTAAGAGTTCGGCTGCTAACCAAAAGGTCAGCAGTTCAGATTCACCAGGCACTTCTTGGAGACCGTAGGGGACAGTTCTACTCTGTCCTGTAGGGTCACTATGAGTTGGAATCGACTCCATGGTAATGGGTTTTGGGTTTTCTAATCTAGGGGGCTCATTTTCTAGCACTGTATCAGACAATATTCTCTTGTGAGCCATGGCTAATTTTTGGAAGTAGATCACCAATCCTTTCTTCCTAGCCTGTCTTAGTCAAGAAGATTCACTGAAAACTGTCCACCTTGGATGACCTTGCTGGTATTTGAAATACAGGTGGTATAGCTTCCAGCATCATAACAATAAGCAAGTCATCACAGTACAACGAACTTATATATACGTCATACATGTGCATGTTACATAATCCATTAAATAAGCATGTATATTTTCATTGAATAGCTAATGAATTAATCACTGGTATGAGCTCATGCATTATAAATAAAGTTACTTAATTTGCATCCATATTAATACAAAATATACACCACCAGGACAAAGTTATTTAAAGAAAATAAAAGCCAAATTATACAGTGAAATCTTTAGAGACTGACAAAAATTGCAGTAAACGCTTGAGTAGCTTTCACTTTAGGTTAACGTGGCAGGGCCAACTTGTTCACAAACCCTTATCCCTTTCTACCTGGGCTCACAGCCAGACTTTATTTCTCATAGATTTTAGCCTGGATTCCTCTATAATCATGTGGAGCAGAGCCCCCCATTTGGTTTTTTAAATGAGCAAAAATAACCCTGTATTTTAAGCCCCATCACCCGTCTGTCAGTGTGTCATACTGTGGTGGCTTGCATATTGCTATGATTCTGGGAAGCTATCCTACTGGTATTTCAAATACCAGCAAGGTGACCCATGGTGGACAGGTTTCAGCAAAGATTTCAGATTAAGAAAGGCCTGGCAATATACCTCTGAAACTTAGCCAATGAAAACCATATGAACCACAGAATATTGTCTGAGCCATTAACGTACTTACTCTGTATGTGTAACCAGTACTGACCGATCACTGGGGAAGGTCACCATGTTTGGCAAAGTAGAGGATCAGCCAGCAAAGACGAGGGAAACTCACAATGGAATGGATTGACACAATGGCCATAACAATGAATTTAAACACACCAATGATCATGAAGATGGCATAGGACTGGGTAACAGTTCCTTCTGTAATACATAAGGTAGCCAAGGGTTACAGCTAACTCTTTAGAAACTAACAAAAACTAACAATAACTTAAAGGTACTGAGTTTTTTTTTTTTTTTCTTTTTCTGTCATAGGAACTACCATTACCTAAAACCAAAGGATTTATTCTCTTGCAGCACTGGTGCTGAGACTACAACTGAAGACAGGTATTGTTAGGTCCCTGGGTAACACAAACAGTTAAGCTCTTAAATACTAGCTGAAAAGTTGGTGGTTCAAATTCACGCAGAAGTATTTTGGAAGACAAGCCTAGCTATCTGCTTCTGAAAGGCTGCAACCTTGAAAACCCTTTGGAGCAGTTGTAGTCTGTATACACGTGGCCATCATAAGTCAGAATCCATTCCACAGAAACTAATGACAACATTGTTAGGTCCCTGAGCTTCCTTAGAGTGAAACATTTGCAGGACAAACAAGCTTTTCTCTTGCTAATATTTACTGGCTCTTAGAGAGTGCATGTTTTTATTTATTTATTTATTTTTATTTTCTTCTTCTTATAATGAGATCATTCAGTTTTCTCCAACTACCAAAGGTCTTCTACAGGAAGGAAGTGAGAGGGAGAAAATGACAATCTGTCACATCTATGTCACTATCTATCCATCCATTAACATCTATCTATTGACACCTGGTATATACCAGCTGCAGCATGTCAAATCTAATGGAGAAAACATACACTAAATATAATTTTACTACTCTAAATTATTTTAGTAACATGTGGTGAATACAAGCACATAAGAAGTAACATGGTCTATTGTTGTTAGGTGCCATCAAGTTGATTCCTAATGACCCTGTAAGACAGAGCATAACTGTCTCATATGGTTTCCTAAGCTATAATCTTTATGGAAGTAGATTACCAGGTCTTTCTCTCCATAGCCACTAGGTGGGTTCAAACCACAAACTTTTGTGCATGATTTCAGAGATTAAAATTGGAGCCATTATTCCTATCCTTGAGCATAAAGAATGTAGCCCAGCTGAAGCTGGACTCACAAGAACACATCAACTGGGCCCTGAGGTATAAAACGATAGCTAGGTAATCTTGGAAAACATCTTTTAGGGAATCAAACAATGCAAAAAGGCCCATGTATATTCCAATTTTATCTTTTTCTATTAGCATTTAGTAAATAGTAAGATTTACTGAACCAATGAAGACTTTCCTAATCATCATCACTGCAACCTGTACCAATTATTATTAAGAAAGACAATTCAAAATGTAGAATCACAGTGATGTGGCAGTTTTTCAAGGATCTTACCCATTTGTAGTGTTAATATATATTGACGATCCTGTAACATTCCTTGGACTCAGGCAGTCATGGTTCTGGCAGCATGCTTGTCTGTTTTCCCACTTTTGCCTGTTCTGTAATATTCTTTGTACTCAGGCAGATACAGCTCCGGCAGCATGCTTGTCCATTTCCCATTTTTGCTCTTTGAACATATGCTGAATAAAACTTTTCCTTTTGCTTTACTATAATTTTGTGATGATTTTATCCTACAACAATTAATGACATAGTTAGCAGGATTTTTCTAAACCCATGAATCCATTCGAGCTAAAGGAGACCTGGACAGCAGAGCAGAAGCTGGCAAAGAGAGGTCCTATCTTCTGGATCCAATGCATTCACACTCCATGTCCCTTAGACATTGATGAGGTAAGCGCTCCTAGAAAATGAAATCCGCTTATTCTTTTTTGTTTTCTTATGTTTTCTTAAGTTTTGTGTGACATATTGTTTGAAAACCAGTTGTTTGATTAAAGAGAATCTTTCTTAGATTTTTGCTTGATCGTTTGGTTAAGAGTGACATTTAGTAACTCTTTTGGTGAATTACAGTTTAGTGTCCGGATTCCGGTGTTTGAAACATTAAAGAGGTAATTCTATTTTCAAAGAGCTCTGGGCCACTCTAAACACAAAATTTAGACACAGGTTGACCAGTAAAAGCCATTAGGGCAGTCACCCGCAGTCATCATGAGTGTTAAAGACTCCTGAGATAGGATAAGGTAGTAGCGAGACAGCCTGAAGCACTAGGCTGCTGCCACCTACAAGGAAATTCATGCACAAAGAAGGTACACATTAATGCAAGGAAAACACATTCAAACCCCGAAGCATTCCCCATTAGGGTGCTTTTTGTGACTCAGAGAAAATCTGGAAAATGGTGCTCTGTTTGCCAAATTCACAGTGGGAGGTAGCAGTTCCTGACCTGTTCTAGGAAATTCTCAGGAGGAGGTGGTAGCTCCTGACCTATTTTATGATGCAGTTTCTCAACAAAGAATCAGAATGTTAAAACTAAAATCATCAGTAGTTACTTTAAAATACTTTCCAATTGGAGAAACTAGTATATTTACGATCTAAAATAACAGGCTAGGTCTCTAGCCAGCAAAAGGAATTAAGTTCAAAAGGAAGGAAATCAAAAAAGCTTGAACCTTAGAGCTTAACTAACATCTTTGATAAATGAGCCTGGATTTCCCCCCTGCTTCCAACACACTGGCTTGGGGTTAATATTTAAAAACACGACAAACTAGACAAAATACTAGAAGTAATTTGGAATTTCAGCATACACTTTGGGAAAATGAGCGCCCATTTGTGTTGTCGTCTTTTCCTCTTTGGGGAACTTTTGCTTCATGTTCAGGTTTTATCAAAAGGTCTAATATTCCTCCATCTGAGGCTCTGACAAGTTAATAAGTTTTATTTAGAACCTGTTTATTTTCCACTGAATTGTGTCGATCTTAACAAAAATTGCTATATACACTTCAAGAAACTAGGTTCCCCATATCCTTGTTTTATGTGGTTTTGTCCAGTGAGTTTATGTGGTCCTCTGTCCTGTTTTGTTCTGAGAACTTGCTTCTGGCCTAGAATGTTGAGTCTTAGTTTCCATCTTGTATCAGGTTGGAGGTTATGGCTGACAGTTGCTGGTTTTATAAGGCTGTCTTAAAACCTCAGTTCTTCCCTTGTCCAAAACAAACTCCTTCTTGTGTGTCTTATGATTTAGACTTCTAGTAGCTACTGCAAAAAACTTTATATTCTATACTAAGTGAGTCTTAAAAGTGAAACCTTTCTAAGTAACTTAAACTAGATATTACAAAATGTGTTTTATTTGAGGAAAAAGGATAATTTTTTTTCTTAAAGTCAAACTAGTAGTTCCACAGTGGGAAAAAAGAAGGCATAGGATAAACTCAGGAAAAAAAAAAAAAAGCTAGCTAATAATTGACGGATTCATTTAGAAAATTACTAAAGAGCTTTGGTATTTACTAGATAGATAAAAGGCTGTGATAAACTGAAAGGAAAACTGCTCACCAAAAAAAAAAAAAATAGTAGAAGTAAAAGAATTATATATCCTTTACCTTTCAAAATGCCTAGGCCAACTTAAACATACGTAAATGATTTGGAATGACCTAGTCTTGTCTTCTATTATGAGTCAAAAAGAAATGGAGGGTGGGGCAGAATCAGGCCTCCTTGCCTCCAGGTCTCTGAGTATAGCAACAGGGAAGCTTGAAAGACCCCTTCCAACTAGGTGGAGACATTTGTAAGACATAAGAAAAAAATTACTGTCTTACTATAATTATCAGAAATTCAGTGGATCCCAATCATAAAAGATCTGTAAACAAGTTCTGTCTATTGTACGGGAACTCTAAGAAGCCAAAAAATAGAATTCACAATGAGAAACAACTGAAATGGCCTGGAAAAATGCTTCCAACCTTAGCCAGAGACTTAAGGTTATATGCATATCAATGAATTGGTCAGTTGAGCAGAGACCTGGTGATTTCCAAAGCCAGTTAATAAAATCTTCAAGAACTAAAATTAGATTGGGAAATAGTAAAAGTTGAATGAAAACTTAGAATATTTAAACATAATGAGTGTGTTCATTTTTACCATTTAAAGGAATGTACTCTAAGAGATATGCAACAAAGATAATGTTTAAGAGGTTTATTAAAAAGAAATTTATTTGATATGGTCAAAAGTTTTGTCTGCCTAACTAAAGTTTAATAGTTTATGAGATTTTTAGGAGCTTAAATGTTAAATAGCATATAAAAGAAAGAATTGGGTTTCTTGTTAGAACAGCAAAATTTTCTTTGATCACTGGGTTAAAGGGTTAATTTATTCTTTGTGTAATCTGCCTTGAACATAAAGACTTGGCTACTCATTAGAATAAGATTCCTGAGTCGAAACCAAGCTGCATGGCTTAAAAAAAAAGAAAAAAACTAAGGTTTTTACCTTTAAGATTTTTGCTTAAATAACTTAAATATTGTTTCTTGGTGACAACTTTGAAACTTCACGGAAAGCTGCAAAAACAATATGTAAAAGAAAAGTACTAAAAAGTTTATTCAATATGTTATAAGTTACATAGAACTTGTTATCAAAATCAAGGGAAGCCCCTGATTCTCTTTGAGTTAAAATTTATGTGTTAGTATTTCCTTTTATGTTTTTCCCTAATATTAGACAATAAATGCATAATGTTATGTCATAATTTTATTATGTTTTTCATTGCTAACTTGATCACAACCTTATTATTTATTTATTTTTAATCTAGCATCACCAAAGCCAATGCTTTGACTGAGGAATTCATATATGAAAAAAATTTTTTAATTACTATTCAGGTATTTAGAGGCTTGATAATCTTTGTTATATTCTTAGTATACTTTGACTATATGTTATTATATCTCAAGATTATTATGTATTATGTCTGAAGCTCTTTGAAAATAAAGTTAATCATATTTAGAGATATTTTTGTCTAAATTTTTTAAGCCAACTTTATTTGGCTTTACATTACACTTGTAATTGATTTCTATCAGGTTTTTCACTTTTGAGAGTATTATTTTTATAAATTAATCATGGCCATATTAAGTTTTGTCATCTGGAGATAAATTTTTACTTTGCTGAAAACATTTGATCAAAGTATCTCAACAAAAAAGATGGACTATATTGGATTTGTGAAAAGAACTGTGACTAGACTGAATCCAGAAGCTGACTGGTTCACAAATTGCAACTGATCCAGAATTGTGTGGAATAAAACTACGTAAGCCTGAGTAAACTAAAGGATTACTATGGATTTTATGTGTAAATATTGCTGATATTTTAAGGTCCTACTTTCTGGACATAAGAAATAATTTTCCTCCTTTCTCCTAAATTATCTAACTAATGAGTTTAGATATTGTAACTCTTGATTTTTTATCAGTCAAATTAGCAAAGCTGTAAATATCATAACCAGGTAAGTGTCTGAAGTTTGAACTTTGCTTTTATAAAATAGAATAGCATTAGATTTCCTGTTAGTCTCCCAAGGAACATTTTGTGCCTCAATAGATACATTGGTGCTGTTTATATTAATATGTACCTGAGGTTTTGCAGAATGTAGTCTCAGCTGAGGCACATGAAAAGCAATTACTAATGCTGCTTATGTATAAACAAACACCTTATGACGTTTGTTTCTTTGATTCGAAGGCCTTAGGGTCATGGTTTTTTTGGTTATTTCAGACAATTGGCCTAATATTATTGTTAGTGTTTCTGCTCTATATCCTAGTTCACTGTATGGTGTGTGAGATCTTAAAAATCAAATGGTGCCCAACTACCATTTATTGAACATTTTTAATCAAAGATTCTATAGCAAGATCATGATCTAAAGCAGGTAGTGATGAAAGCGTTGTAATTCTCCTGGAATCTAGATTTTTGGCTTTCAAGGAGGTTGGGCTAACCCACATGTGCCGTTGCCTTTGAGTGACCTTTTGAAACTTGAGTTTTGAGGAAAACTTGTTCCTGAAGCCACTTTTGAGTCAAACAATGGACCAGATAAACTAGTAACACTGTCTTGCTCTGGGCATTGTGTTTTTTGAAAAATTCAGTCTGTTTTAGGGAAGTGATTCCAAAGATCATACCAGGAGCTATGTTTAAGTTAAATTGGTAATTAAGTAATCTTCAAAATAATATGATATGAAATACCTGTCTAGTGTTTGTAACATCAGTTACCCCCTTGCTATGCAAAAAATTATGTATCTCAAAGAAACCAGGTTCTATCAGAGGAGATCAACTTCATGCCTTCAGTCAGCCTTTTGGGGAACCAAGATAATTTCTCCAAGGTGGCCTTGCCTGGAAACTGAGGCAGTTGGCTTAACTAAAATGACTAACACAAGGCCTGGCTTGGACTCCATTTTGTCTTAGGCTCCACTTTTGCTTCTGAGAAAGTGGCCCATGACTGTTAACAGGTAAACCAGGGAGGAACAGCTTGCCCTCTTTGTTTAGATCCCTGGCAAATGCATGGGCACTGCACTTTGGGAACTTTAGGATTACCTTTAGGTATTCATAGCAATGATGCCAGTAAATATTCAAAAGGTAATGTTAATTAGTTACACACTGTAAACTGAAAGTTAGAGTAAAACCCACCGGTCCAACACTTAGGGTGGAGATGGTAGCTCTAATTTCTATTTATGGTATAGTTGAATTAGAGAAACTTTTAAAGAAATTTATCAATCGCTGTGGGACAAATAGTAGAGAAAGTTGCTTATGGGATGGAAGCACAACAGTGATCTCTGACCTTGTTAGCCAAAGTGACATTAGATAACAGAATATCCTTAGATTTTTTATTAGCCCAAGAAGGTGTAGTCTGTGCTGTATCAAATACCTCTTGCTGCGTTTGGATAAATAACACAGGAGAACAAGATATACATAGAATTAGACAGCAATCTACTTGATTACACGTTATAACACCCTTAGTAACACCAGACATATTTGGTTAGATATCATTAGGAATAAGTCTATGGGCTGGATCATTATTGCAAGGAATAGAAATATTCTTAATCTGCATCCTGGTAGTATTAGGCATAGGGTTCCTGTCAGGTCATCCCTAGCCATCCAAGCTAGATCACAATGGGTAGCAGTCTCAGGCTTGAGAGTTCACATACATACCGCCCGGCACTTCACACAGCCCCTTTACACTCTCATTCTTAGGTCCCTTGGGCTAGGTCAACGGGTTCCACCCATAAACATCAGGAATCCAACAACTCCTTTTAATTCTGACCAGCCAGCCCTTCCTGTCTCTCACCCCTAGTCACCGTGGGCTAGGTCAATGCATGCCAATAGAACTCAGCCCATCTCTTCATTGCTGTATTTTCCCTACTTCCACTCATGAGTGGACCCAGGTGGTCACTGCAAGTGAACAGACAAATCTACTTGCCAGCTCCCTTTAACTTCTAGTCCTGGAAGGGGGATTCTTCCAATAGACAATGACTTGTCCTGCCTAGATGTATCCAAAAGCAAACCACTTGCTAGAAATTCAAAAAGAAAAACAATCAAGGATCAAGGTTTTTTTTTTTTTTTTTTTCCGTTCTGCAGGTCCTGCCTTCAAATGCAAATCTCCAGTTCTGTCAACAGTTACAGGTGGTCCTGCATGTCTTTTCAAATGCAAATCTTGGTGGGGCTCAAGTTCTCAACTTATTCCCCCACTCTATACACAGAGCTACTACATTCAAACCAATAGCCTGTGTTTCCTTCAGGCAAATCCTAGTTCCCTTTTTAGCATATCCAATCAAGTATTGGCTGAAGGCAAGGATACAGGGTCTCTGTAATCTATAATACCCAACATTCATTTCTAGCTTTATTACACTACATAGGATAAACGTTCAATGCCCATAGTACATTCAGATAAACACATAACCTTAAACACATAACCCTTTTTAAAATATCCCAGTTGCATCTTCTCTTCTCCACCCCTTAGCTATCTTCCCATTCATATGCATATGGCTGTAGTACTCTGGATGGAATCAGTAGACCCTGACCCCCTATCAATCATCCTTCTTATCTGGCCTGGCTTTGGCCCCAGACTACTCCATTTGGGCCTTTTCTCCCCTCAGCTGCAGCATAACCCTCCCTTCAGCCATCACATACAACAATAACCAAAGTAGCCATCTAAGAGTCAGAAGTTTCATTTCCCAAACCACTTCATTCTTTCTGTTACAAAGTTCCATGCTTCTGTGATCTGAAGCTGTTGCAAAGAATCCCACTTCTGATGCCAGCTGTAAAAACAGCATTTGGGGCAGTGTCTGACTTTGCCTAACTTCATGAGGGAAAGAAAAATCAAGATCAACAGCCCAAGGGTGATTCCTATGAAACAGAGGTCAGATATGCCTTCTCTTTCTGTCATTTTTACCAGTTCTGACACCAACCGTCCTTCCCATCTCACTCTTTACCTCTCCTCTGAGTTTGATAATTCATTGCAATGGTCACACAGAACTCACAGACAATACTCACAATTATGGGGTTTATTAGAGAAGTAACAGTTACAATCCAGGCTCAGGAACACCCAGGATACAGTTCTTCCATCAGGACAGCCTCTTCCCACCCGAGCTTGCAGGCACATCTCTCCTTGGCCCTAGACCTCTGCCCAAAGGCACTCAGCTTTCCCCCTCTGTGGGCTGGGAAGCCCACTGTGCTGTCTCCTGCTGCCAAGTCTCTGCTGCCAGGTCTCTGCTGCCACTTCTCACTGCCTTTAGTGTTACAGTTCTCTTCCTCTGTCTCCTGGTTCCAAGAGCTTCTCAATGCAAGGATCTTGGTCAAAGGATGCACTGGATTTTCTTCCTTGGTGGTGGTGGGATTCTCTATTTGCTGCCTCTGGGGTGGCTCACTTCAAGCCCAGCAGGATGGCAAACCTGATCAATCCCCTTGGTGGGCCACAATTACCACATCTGCACAGTCCCAGCCAATCACTTGGGTGGGTTTTACAAGACCATGGCTAGAAAGGCTACACAAAAGTAATCAATTGCACTGCAGCTTTCCAGAAAACGTCACCACAAATCTCTCTGAATCCCTCTGTATGTGTTACTTCCCTGGCTATAGGCAAGTCAATCTTTTATCATGTGTGGGAATCTCCCTAGTATCTGACAACAAGCCATTTTATCTCTACTTTCTGTTGTTCTCCTTGGTCCAAACCAACTTCAACTTTCCCGTACGTAAATATGAATAAAGCCCAACCAAATCCGTTGCTGGTAATGTTGATTCCTACTCAAAGAGGCCTTATAGGACAGAGTAGAACTGCCTCATAAGGTTTTCAAGGAGCATCTGATAGATTCAAACTGCCACCTTTTTGGTTGGCAGCCTGAGCTTTTAACAATTTCATGGGTTTATTATGAGGTTCTTGGCATACTAGAAATAATCAAAACTCACTGAAATTTGAACATAAGGTTTATTCTGAGCAGCTATTCTATGTGCTCATAGGGTGCTAATTTGATTCCAGGAAAAGCAAATGGCTCAAAGAAGCTAGATTCAATGAGACTTATAAAGAGAAGATGAGGGAAAAATATAGAAGATCAACCAATGGCTGGCTAATCTTAACATGATTGATTGAACCCTGCCCTCCCCCTTTCACCAAGAGCAAACTGATATCAGGTCACAAGTTAGTCTCTTCCTCTCCACTCAGCAATAGCTTTTGAAATTCAAATTCGGTAAGCCTGGCTTCAAACAGGAAACAAAGGATTTGCAATTTTGGGTGAAAGTAAAGCAAATGGAAGATTAATTTTGTCCAGGAATTTCTTTAAAGCGAGTATTTGTTTTCATGAACTAGAAACCCCCCCAAACAAAACATCTGCTATCAATTTCTCTCTTTGACAATAGTAAACCGCAATTTCATGTCCTAAAGCCAAATTTCCTCAATGTAATAACCTAATCTAGCTATCAGACATACATATCTTATTCCTCATTTATTATGGAAGTTTATGTTGACCTTTCATTATACCTGAAGAACAGATATGTGAGTATTAAATTTGTGGTTCCCCTAAATCTTATCCTTCTGATTGATTTTTTTTTTTCCGATGAACTTGCCTATATCTTTGCTCTCCTCTGTAAGTGACGACTATAGGTACTTGGCTCAGGTTAAGTTCTCTGCCAACTCTCCCACACACAAAGTAATGACTTGATCAGCCACAAGAGCCATAATTAAATAACTTTAGTCTAATAATATTAATATTGGCAGCTATCTTTTGTTGAATTTTTACTATTTATCAGGCACATTCTAGCTATATCATAATGTTAATTTTTTAATTCTTTTAAAATCCTATAATACTTTGCAATATTTCTATTTTATAAATAAATTTTTTGAGCCCTACAGTGGTTGACTAATTTGCTCAAGGTCACACAAGGAGATTCACCCTGAGGTCTGTTTGCCTCTAATTTATGTTTTCTACTATACAAAATGCCATTCTATTATTAACTTTCAAAATATTTTCTTGTAACTGTTCTTACTTTATTGCCACACCTTTGTTGTTGTTGCTGTTAGGTGCCATCGGGTCAGTTCTGACTCATAGCAACCCTATGTACAACAGAATGAAACACTGCCCGGTGCTGCACCATCCTCACAATCATTGCTATGCTTGAGCCCG
This sequence comes from Loxodonta africana, assembly GCF_030014295.1. Classification (NCBI taxonomy): domain Eukaryota; kingdom Metazoa; phylum Chordata; class Mammalia; order Proboscidea; family Elephantidae; genus Loxodonta; species Loxodonta africana. The sequence goes on from NC_087367.1 coordinate 31,953,801, forward strand.
TCATTGCAACCACTGTGTTGATCCACCTCATTGAGGGTCTTCCTCTCTTTTGATGATCATTTATTTCTCCAGGGACTTGTCCCTCCTGACAACTTGTCCCCACCCTCACTTCTAAGAAGCATTCTGGCTGCACCTCTTCTAAGATGGACCTGTTTGTTCTTCTGGTAGTCCACGGTATATTCAACATTCTTCACCAACACCATAATTCAAAGGCATCAATTCTTTGTTGGTCTTCCTTATTCATTGTCCAGCTTTTGCATGCATATAAGGCGATTGAAAATACCATGGCTTGGGTCAGGTACACCTCAGTTCTCAGAGTGACATCTTTGCTATTCAACACTTTAAAGAGGTCTTTTGCAGTAGATTCTTTTGACAGCTCCTTCCATGAGTGTTCCATGAATGGATCCAAGTGAGATGAAATCCTTGACAATGTCAATCTTTTCTCCATTTATCATGATGTTGCTTATTGCTCCAATTGTGAAGATTGTTTCTTTATGTTGAAATGTAATCTATACCGAAGGTTGTGGTCTTTAATTTTCATCAGTGGGTGCTTTCAGCAAGCAAGGTTGTGTCACCAGCATATATCAGGTTGTTAATGAGTTTTCTTCCAATCCTGATGCCACTTTCTTCTTCATATACTACAACCACAAGTTTAAGCCGTAATAATTATCAGTGGATATATTTAATAAGTACATCAAAATGCTATGAACCTGGAATCTGATGATAAGTTCAGGAAAAAGCAATAAAAAGTTCTAAAATAGGGCTGTTGAATGAAAATTACCCATCTTAGAAATTGTAATGTGATATCAGGTAATTACAGAAGATTTGAGTGACTGAGAACCAAATTCAGTAGTTTTTATGAATCGAATTTTGTCCCCCAAAAATGTGTGTCAAATTGGTTAAGCCATGATTCCCAGCATTGTGTGGCTGTCTAGCATTTTGTGATCTGATGTTATTATCCTAAGTATTGTAAATCCTAACCTTTATGATGTTAATGAGGCATTAAAGGCAGTCATGTTAATGAGGCAGGACCAGTCTACAGGATTAGGTTATATTTTGAGTCAATGTCTTTTGAGATGCAAAAAGGAGAAGCAAACAGAGAGCAGATGGACTTTATACCACCAAGAAAGAAGCGCTGGAAGCCAAGTGCATCCATCCTTTGGACCCAGAGTCCCTGTGCTGAGAAGCTCCTAGAGCAGGGGAAAATTGATTACAAGGATCTTCCCCCAGAGCCAGCAGAGAGAGAAAACCTTCCCCTAGAGCTGGCACCCTGAATTCAGACTTCTAGCCTCCTAAACTGTGAAAGAATAAATTTCTCTTTGTTAAAGCCATCCACTTGTGGTATTTCTGTTATCCCAGAAACAAAAAAAAACCCAGTGCCGTAGATTTTTTTTTTCTGTTATAGTAGCACTAAATAACTAAGACAGTAGTAAAACAAAATGTGTGTCACTCTAGCACCAACCAGAGTAAAGTGCACCTGTCATATCCATTTTCTGGTTTGACAAGGCTATAGCCCTGAAAAACAAAGAATGCATTGTGCTATCATAATTGATCACACCGCCCGTTAAAATTAAGTTTTTTCTCATACTGTGGCTTTTCTTCCTACTCTTCATTTACTGATAACTGGATTCTCCTGTTGGAAAAGAGTATGCTGATCAGATGGCTCAGATAACTCAGTCTACTTAAGAGGGATCAGATCTACCAAGTCATGTTTGCATAGGTACTATACAAAAGGCAATCCAGAGAAAATTCTGTTTCTGGGTTTAAGTAATCAGCCTTCTTGTTGAAAATTTTCTCCTACATTTGGCATTTGGCTCAGTGTCCTCACAAACTGATCATCTTTTTTTTTTTTTTTTTTTTTTTATTGTGCTTTAAGTGAAAGTTTACAAACCAAGTCAGTCTCTCATACAAAAACTTATATACACCTTGCTATATACTCCTAGTTGCCCTCCTTCTAATGAGACAACACACTCCTTCCCTCCACTCTCTTTTCGTGTCCATTCAGCCAGCTTCTGACCCCCTCTGCCCTCTCATCTCTTCTCCAGGCAGGAGCTGCCCACATAGTCTCATGTGTCTACTTGATCCAAGGAGCTCACTCTTCACCTGTATCATTTTCTATCCAATCCCTTTCTGAAGAGTTGGCTTTGAGAATGGTTCCTGTCTTGGGCTAACAGAAGGCCTGGGGACCATGACCTCTGAGGTCCTTCTAGTCTCAGTCAGACCATTAAGTCTGGTCTTTTTACAAGAATTTGGGGTCTGCATCCCACTACTCTCCTGCTCCCTCGGGGGCTCTTTGTTGTGTTTCCTGTCAGGGCAGTCATCGGTTGTAGCTAGGCACAATCTATTTCTTCTGGTCTCAGGCCAATGTAGTCTGTGGTTCATGTGGCCCTTTCTGTCTCTTGGGCTCATAATTATGTTGTGTCTTTGGTGTTCTTCATTCTCCTTTGATCCAGGTGGGTTGAGACCAACTGATGCATCTTAGATGGCCGCTTGCTAGTGTTTAAGATGCCAGATGCCACTCTCCAAAGTGGGCTGCAGAATGTTTTCTTAATAGATTTTATTATGCCAATAGACTTAGATGTTCCTTGAAACCATGGTCCCCAAAGCCCCACCCCTGCTACGCTAGCCCTCAAAGCGTTGTTTATTCAGGAAACTTCTTTGCTTTTGGTATAGTCCAGTTGTGCTGACCTCGCCTGTATTGTGTGTAGTCTTTCCCTTCACCTAAAATAGTTCTTATCTACTATCTAATTAGTGAAAACTCCTCCCCCTCCTTCCCTCCTTCCACTCTCTCATAACCATCAAAGAATATTTCTTCTCTGTTTAAAGTATTTTTTGAGTTCTTACAATAGTGGGTCTCATACAATATATGTCCTTTTGCAACTTACTGATTTCACTCAGCATAATGCCTCCCAGATTCCTCCATGTTATGAAATGTTTCACGGATTCATCATTGTTCTTTATGAATGCATAGGATTCCATTGTGTGAATATACCACAATTTTTTTATCCATTCTTCCTTTGATGGGTACCTTGGTTGCTTCTAAACTGATCACCCTTTGAGGAATGAGTAAAATCTATTCCTCAAGCTGAAAAGCTGAGGACTAGACCCTGAGTGAAGAAAGTCCGATCTGCAAGACATTGCTAATAATAAAAAAAAATTATCATTCTTTCTTGGTTGATTCTATCATCCAAAGATCCCCCCCCCACCCAAATTTTAGGGTTAGCAACTTGTTTTAGAATATTTCTTTTTATATGTCTTTAAACTATTTCTTTCAAGCTTTATCCCTTGGTTTACTTACAAGAGAAAGTTCATTTCTGTGTTTTGGTTTCAGTAGCTGTCTCCACAAGTCTCTTGTAATTCTTTATGGTTCTCTTGAGCAGAACAGAAGATTAGTGTAATTCTCCTCACTATCAGGTAGGCCTCTGATGAAATATGTGAGCATACATGGCCCTAACTTGCCCAACCCTGGGGAATGGAGTAATTGTATGAATTACTGCTCTCCAGCTGATTCATTGCGGCCAAATTTGCTGCAACTTGAACTCTAGAGAGCCAAGTCTTTCAAATAAAAATTGAAGATAATCAGAGAAAAATAATTAGAAGGCACAGGAATATTTATAAGATACTATCGAATTTCTTAAAATTTCCATTAGGTTAGATAGATTATCTAGAGTTTACCCTCAGGCAGAATTTCAGTGAAATTACATGAAAAATCTAGTTCTCTGACACCCAAAAGAAATAATTACTGGAAATAGAAACATCCCTATTTTGTTTGTCTATGTTTTTTCCTATCATCAAGCAGACTTTTTTTTTTTTAACTGTGGGATCAAACTTCTTCCTTATATCATGATTCAAGTAGAATATTTCCATATGTGTTTGAAGGGAGATTATCATTCATTCTTAAGCCTGTTGTTTACACTGATTCGTTGTTTAATCATGCCAATAATCATCCTAGAAATATTTCATTGCAATATAGTTTCCGATGCCTGAAATGTCATTCATTGTTACCCTTCACCACCTGGAGAAACAATTTACAGGACCCTCCTCAGTCTTCACAGAGGAGATGATGCTTAAACTTTGTGCCTAAAAATTTCTTTCTGAGCCTTTCTTCTTCCCTATTCCTTACTCAAATCACAACATTAAAGATACTCTCTATGTGCCCTGACCCTGGATTACATAATAGCATCTTGGATAGACTGTTAGCTCCTTAATTAAAGGATGGTATCTTTTTTGTCTTTGTATTTCTGGCTCATAGCACTAGTCCTAACACAAAATAGATCCTCACTAAAAGGGCTCCTGGTGACACAGAGGTTAAAGCACTCTTCTGCTAACCAAAGGGCCAGCTGTTCAAAACCACCAGCGGCTCCAAGGGTGAAAGATGTGGCAGTCTGCTTCCATAAAGATCACAGCCTTGAAACCCTATGGGGGCAGTTGGACTCTGTCGTATAGGGTTGCTATGAGTCAGAGTCAACTCAATTGCAGTAGTTTTAAAGGTCAGGCCAATGAAATTAGAATCTCTTCCTTGAAACTTTGTCCATCTGCTGGTTAATGGTAAATTAGGCCCATTGCAGAGTCACTCAATGTTATTTGATGAGTAATTCTCAAACGTTATCATGGACCAGAGTCAACTGAGTGGCTCAATAAAATACAGATTATGGGTACCACGTCCAGAATTCTAATTGAGTAGGTCTGAGAATAACGTTGGTTCTCAAAGTGGGGTCCCTAGAATAGCAGCAGCAGCATCACCTGGGAACTTACCGGAAACCAAAATTCTTGAATCTCGCCCCAGGCCTATTGAATCAGAAACTGCAACGGGGCTCATCAACCTGTGCTTTAACAGGCCTGGAAGGTGATTCTGATGCACGCTACTAAAATGTGAATACCAGTGGAGTATTAGAACCTCTAGAACAGAAACGGTGTCTTCTACCATAATACTACACGTAAGAGTATTTTGAGTACAATAATTTTTGTGTTTGTTTTGTTTAGTTTTAATGTTAACTGATATTCTAATGTATAAAGTGGCAAATGTTCAGATTGGTGTCACAAAAGAACTAATTTCCCCTGATTGCTCCCTAACATTTTCAACACAATTCTTGCCCTGGCTGCTACCATTTTTCATATATGAGCCCTTCCCTGTCATTAAATAGATTAAGTATATTCAACCCGCAGAGCTATTTGTTACAATCATCAAAGATAGATCTGATAAGATTGTCATGTTGTTTCTGGTGATAGTCTGTGTCAATATAATAAGCTGAAGGACTTGAATGATAAAACAGTTATAGGGTCTCAATGAACGACAATAATAGTGATGTTAATATTGATAATTCAGACTCACACACTCATGCCAGAATTAAAATATTGATTCTTACTCCCATTTAGCAATAAAAATATTGGGGAAAGTAGCTGAAAGAACCTCTGTTATTGGTGTGTTACTAAAGTATGGGTCCAGACATGAATTTCCCTGTGGAGTTAAGTGATGATCCTCCTCATGCTGGCTGATGGAACATAATGTTCCAAACAAGGATGTACAAGCACCAAGACTCAGTCTGACATCTGTCTGCCCACAAGATCTGAAACCTCCTCACTTCCATTGTCAAGCTTTACAAAGACTTCCAGGAAAAGAGTTCTGAGGATGGAATCATTTCCTTATAACCTGGGATATAGATAACAAAAATTCCACACCTTATATAATTAAGATATGATTTAGTTGTTATGTAAGTCCACAAAGCAGGGTTTGATACCTGGCCAATGCACTTCATGTGCAGCTACCACCAGACTGTCAGTGGAGACTTGATACTGAACAGATTTCAGTGGAGCTTTCAGACTAAGACAAACTAGGAACAAAGGTCTAACAATCTACTCCGAGAATCAGGCAATGAAAACCCTATGGATAACAATGATCAGATCTACAATCAATCATGACGATGGTACAAGGCTGGGCAGTCATTTCATTACATTTCATGAAGTCACCATGAGTTGAGGTGAACTCAATGGCCATTAACAACAACATTTTCCTGTACTTGACACACACTCTTACCTTCATCCAGGCTCCTAGGCTATGCCACTCTAGTTGTGTGTCTAAGTTTTTGCTCTCTGTCCATCTTCTCCACTTTCAAAGTGAAATGCAAACTCCATTCCTTCCATGAAGCCTTTCCTCATTTCTTTAATCTCAGTGGTCTCCTCTTACTCAGAGCTCTTTCCATGAAGAAGTACCTTATGGTTGAATGTCTGATATCATCACTGACTCTTAAAAGATAGCAGCCATGCTTCATATTGTTTTTGAATCAGCTACAATACTTAGCACAAGACAGTCACAAAGTAAGTAGTTAATATTTTTTTCCTGCTTAAACTGACTGTTAGACTCTCATCTGAACATCAGTGTGTTCCAGGGAAAAGTTTTAAGTAGTAACATAAACCCAAACCAAACCCACTGCTGTTGAGAGGATTTTGACTCATAGCAACCCTGTAGGACAGAGTAGAGCTGCCCCATAGGGTTTCCAAGAATGCAAACCTTTATGGAAGCAGACTGCCACATCTTTCTCCGAGGAGCTGCTGGTGGTTTCAAATCTCTGACCTTTTGGTTAGCAGTCGAGGGTTTTAGCAACTGTGCCACCATGGCTTCATCAATTAATAACATACTCCCTTGTTTTTGGTCAGAACATCTAAGAATCTAGAATTTTCGAACAATTCTAGGTGGCTGAGAGACCAGTGATGTACTCAAGAGAAAACAAACAAAAATAAAACTGGACTTTTAACAGTAGTTTTTCAAAAGAGGATCAGTGGCTTATAGCATTTCTTAGTATTTGCTTTCAGAAAGGAGTTCAGTTCTTTTCTAATTACATATTGTCAGACACACTTTAAGTGTATTTTCAGATTAGTTCCATAAATTAAAGAAAACTGGCTTGCTCTGTTACACTTCAGTTGTGTTATGATGATAATGTAGACAACATAGGTGATTTTATTTGCCTTGCTTACATTGCTTTTTTCTAAAGTTATGTTGAATATAATTGGTATTTTTCTGTGCTCAAAAAGGATTCTTTTCTGAGTTGTGTCTTGCAGAGTTGGTTGGTAATTATTATAGCCTTAGTTTGTTTGTTTAAAATGCTTCTCAATAAGGATTTTTCAGTAATTAAATTCTACTGAGTTTTCACTTCCCTGGTCTGTAATCCATTTCATCTCCTAAATTCATAATAAGTAATTACACAGATAAGTGATAAAGTAGCAAAAGGAGAAAGTAGAAAAATCTAAGAGTCCAAATAATTTACCTACTGGATATTGGTCACAGGATAGCTAAGGCATAGTTGTAATTCGATTGTGAGGGACACTCTCTACATGCAATTACCACACTGCCAGACACCACTGTGTCCTTCTCATTAGTAACACGGTTCCTTTGTAGAAGCATGCCACAGTATTTCATATTCTAAACTTTCTTTTTAAATCTATTCACTAATGAGATTCGATGGTTCTTGCAATTTCTCTAAAATAATTTTCAAAACTTAGTTGAGCCAATAATGAAGAGTGCTGCTTTTGACTCAAAAAAGATACAGGCCCAAATCCATTGATTAGAGCAATGTTTCTTGGATGCCCAACTTCCCCTTTAGCTACAAATGTTGTCAAGAGCCTTTCTAAAAAACAAATTTATTCATCAAATATTTATTGAAACCCAAGCACTATGCTAGGTACTGGGGACAAAGAAGCGAATAAGACACATGTGCTCTCTCTCTCTGCTGACATGGAATTCCTTCAAAGCTGTGCTGTCTGACATAGTAACACTAGCCACATGGGACACTTGAAATGTGGCTTGTCAAAATCAAGATGTGTGGTAAGTGAAAACAAACACTGGATTTTAATAATTTACCACAAAAAATGTAAAATATCTTATTAATTTTTTTGATTACATGTTGAAATTATGATACTCTGGATATATTGGGCTAAATAGAATATATTACTAAAATTAATTTCACCTGTGTCTTTTTACCTCTTTAAATGTGGCTTCTATAAAATTTTAAATTACATTGACTGACTTGCATTTGTATATCACGTTATATTTCCATTGTGCAACGTCTTTCCAAAACCCCTAGAGAGATAGGCTATTAAATAAAATTTAAAAATATAATGAAGTATATGGAAAGTACTAGAATGTATAGGTAGCAGGAACCTTGAGTCATGGTCAGATATTAGGCTCCTTCTGGTGACCATATTCACATCTAAGGGGTTCTAGATTTGAATGGTTATCTTGGCTAATTTATTAGGTTCCTCTTTTTCTATCCCTTGACAGGTTGCTTATACTACTATTAGAGCTTATGACATTGTATTTCTATTATTTTAACTTAATAACAAATACTTAATAATCTAAGTACGCTCTTACTTATCCTGATATTCCTAGCACATGTCAGTGTTCTTCACACATAGGGGGTGTACATTAAGTGCTACAGCTGCCAACCAAAGGGTTTGCAGTTCGAATCCACCAGTAGCTCCTTGGGAACTCTATGGGGCAGTTCTACTCTGTCCTATAGAGTCGCTATGAGTCAGAATCGACTCTACAGCACTGGGTTTCACTGGGACTTTAAAGGATGAAAATTGCCTTCTAGAGAAATAGGAACTAAAGTTGACAATTTGGAGCATCTTTGCATATGAATACTACTACTATCCCTCACTAGGTCATGCTGCCCTTCCTGGTCCTACCAAGGAACGAAGATATTTTTAAAATTCACTCTCTACAGATGTCCGGCCTACCGGAACTGATATTTAGTGATATTGTTGTCAATACCTGATGATCAACTACTTCCTGGAGCCTTGTACTTGGAAATTGTCTGCTCTCTGATGTGCAACATGGCAGGACAGTTGTATTGCTCTAAGTGATGCACAGGTAACAGGTCCAGGCTCACATCCATAAAGAAAATTGGACAGCACTTCTGCATGGTGGACTTTCATTTTCGTTTCATTGATTGACAGACTACCAGCGGATGGATTGGTTTCTTGAATACGGTTTATGTCATTACCTAATATTGAATCACCTTGTGTGCTGCTGAAGTGTAAAAAAATCAATCACTGTGCTTAGTCTGTATTTCAGAAACCTTGAGGTTGTCTGGCACAAGGTTACATAACGCCTCTTTCTTCCTTCAGACTTACATTCTGCTAATTTTATTAAAGGATGTAGGACCCCTCCAAATGATCCTGAGAAGGCCCTCAAAAGCAAAATCATCAATGAAAACAGCTTCAGTGTGATGATTTCGGTGTTTGATGGAGTGTTTTAGGTTATATGGGTGCAGACACGGGAACACTTCATTTTTTAATTACCTAAAGAGAAAAAAATAGGTCCCTGAAAAAAATATAGTTATGTCAATAACTGGTTTTAATAGTTTAAGCACTCAACTAACAGAATCTACTGTTTTTCTGTTTGTGTGTGTTAAATAGACAGTGCCTCAGTAAATGAACAAACTAATCAATTAACCTATAACTATCGAGCCTTCAAATTGGCCCAGCACTTTACAAGTACTAAAGTTCATATAAAATATTAAATGTATGGTTTTTGACTTTATTGGAATTAAAATCTAAGGCAAATCGAGAAATAGTGAGGAATCGAGAGTAATGTAATAAAGTGATATTTTCTGTAATCTTTGATGTCATCAGAGTTAGGAGAATAAAGTGGTCATTGGGAGATACAGTAATCATGGAAGATTTCTTAAGTCAAGGAAGGACAAACATTTATTTAAGTGGTGTCTCCGTGGAGTTTCAATCTTCCAGATCCACAAAATTTTCAATCAATTTTGTATTCAGAATTCCCTATGAAGAAGCACTTCAGTTTCTTGTAGTGTGACAGAGAAGATATTCTGTATGGCCTTCAGTTATATGGCATATAGGTGCTAAATAAACCACAATGACTACAAATATGAATAATAACTGAGCTTGCAAGGAACCAACAAAAATGCCCAAAGGAATTTTATTAATTCTTTTTATTATCTCCTTTTTTTTTTTTGGAATTATGTTGTATCAGACAATAAAAACAATCCTAGATATTTGAGAAAGAATTGATATCATATAGTGTATGTTATTTAATCAAAATCCAATAAAGTTCAAAATCAGTAAAAAAAAAAATGTAAAGAAGGAATATATGTAAAATAAAAATTCATGATTCAAAGAAGAGGCAATATTGGGTATTTTAAAATGCTTAGAACTGAATAACTATGACAATATGAACTATGAAAGTATAAATAAACATGAAACTATGAAAACATTAATAAATGATAGGATATTACTAAGAAGAATTTTTTTAAATTGTGCTTTAGGTGAAAGTTTACAGTTCAAGTTAATTTCTCATACAAAAATTTATATGCATATTATCATGTGACATTAGTTGCAATCCCCACAATGTGATAGCAAACTTCCCCTTTCCGCCCCAGGTTTCTCGTGTCCATTCAATCAGTTCCTGTCCTTTCCTGCCTTCCCCATCCTGCCTCCGGACAGGAGCTACCCATTTGATCTCGTGTATCTGCTTAAACTAAGAAGCATGCTCTTCCAGAGTGTTATTTTATGTTTTATAGCCCACACTAATCTTTGGAGAGTGAGCTTCCAGAATTGTTTTAGTTCTGGGTGAACAGAGCATCTGGGGGCCATGGCTTCCGGGGTGCCTCCAGTCTCAGTCAGAGCATTAAATCTGGTCTCTTTACTTGGATTTGAGCTCTGCCCTGCATTTTTCTCCTGTTCCCTCAGGGACTGTGTGTTGCATTGCCTGTAGGGGTGGTCGTTGGTGGTAGCTGGGCACCATCTAGTTCTTCTGATCTCAGGCTGATGGAGTCTCTGGTTTATGTGGCCCTTTTGTTTTTTGGTTTGGTTTTGTCTCTTGGGCTAGTATTTTCCTTTTGTCTTTGGTGATATTCATTCTCCTTTGATCCATGTGGGTTAGGGTCAATTGATGCATTTTCGATGGCTGCTGAAATCTTTTAAGACCCAAGACTCCACTCACCAAAGTGGAATGCAGAACATTTTCTTAATAAACATTGTTATGCCAAGATATCCCCCTAAACCATGGTCCCCAGACCACAGCCTCAGTTACTCTGTGCCTCAAAGTGTTTGGCTGTGTTCAGGAAACTTCTTAGCTTTTGGTTTAGTCCAGGTGTGCTGACTTCCCCTGTATTGTATGTTGAATTTCCCTTCAACTGAGGTGATTCTTATCTACTATCTAGTTAGTGAATTCCCCTCTTCCTCCCTGCCCATCCTCATAACCATCAAAGAAAGTTTTCTTTTGTGTTTAAACCTTTTCTTGAGTTCTTATAACAGTGGTCTCATACAATATTTGTCCTTTTGGGACTGGCTAATTTCACGCATGATGGCCTCCAGATTCATCCATGTTGTGAGATGTTTCTCAGATTCATCATTGTTCTTTATAGTTGCATAGTATTCCATTGTGTGTATGTACCATCATTTGTTGATCCATTTGTCTGTTGATGGGCACCTAGGTTGCTTCTATCTTTTTGCTCTTGTGAACGGTGCTACAATGAACATGGGTGTGCATATATCTATTCATGTAAAGGTTCTTATTTCTCTAGGACATTTTCCAAGGAGTGGGATTGCTGGGTCATATGGTACTTCTATTTCTAGCTTTTTAAGAAAGCACCAAATCAATCTCTGCAGTAGTTGTACCATTTTACATTCCCACCAGCAGTGCATAAGTGTTCCAATCTCTCCACAACCTCTGCTACATTTATCATTTTATTTTTTATGGATTAGTGCCAGCGTTGCTGGGGTGAGATGGTATCCCATTGTAGTTTTAATTTGCATTTGTATAAAGCCTAACTATCCTCAGCATTTTCTTACGTATGTGTTAGCCACCTGAATGTCTTCCTTGGTGAAGTGCCTGTTCATATCTTTTGCCCATTTTTTAACTGGGTTATTTGTTCTTTTGTTGCTGAGGTGTTGCAGTATCTTGTAGATTTTAGAGATTAAACCCTGATCACATATGTCATAGACAAAAATTTTTTCCCAGTCTGTAGATTGTCTTTTTACTCTTTTGGTGAAGTCTTTTGATGAGCATAAGTGTTTGACTTGTAGGAGCTCCCAGTTATCTAGTTTCCTTTCTGGTGCTTGTCTATTGTTAGGTATGGTTTGTATTCTGTTTGTGCCATGTATCAGGCCTCCTAGCAATGTTCCTATTTTTTCTTTCATGATCTTTAACATTTTAGATTTTATATTTAGGTCTTTGAACAATTTTGAGTTAGTTTTTGTCCATGGTGTGAGATATGGGTCTTGTTTTATTTTTTTTACAGATGGATATCCAGTTATGCCAGCATCAATTGTTAAAAGAGATCGTCTTTTCCCCATTTAACAGACTTTGGGCCTTTGTCAAATATCAGCTGCTCATAGGTGGATGAATTTACATCTGGATTGTCATTTCTGTTCCATTGCTCTTTGTATCTGTTGTTGTACTAGTACCAGGCTGTTTTGACTACTGTGGTTCTATAATAGGTCTAAAATCAGGCAATGTGAGGCCTCTCACTTTGTTCTTCTTCTTCAGTAATGCTTTACTTTTCCAGGTTCCTCTTCCCTTTCTATATGAAATTGGTGATTTGTTTCTCCATCACTTTAAAAAATATCATTGGAATTTGGATCTGGAATGCATTGTATCTGTAGATAGCTTTGGGTAGAATTGTCATTTTCACAATGTTGAGTCTTCCCATCCATAAGCACGGTATGTTTTTCCACTTATGTATTTCTCTTTTGGTTTCTTGCAGTAGTGTCTAGTAGTTTTCTTTGCATAGGTTTTTTATGTCTCTGGTTAGGTTCATTCCTAAGTATTTTATCTTCTTGGGGCTTTTGGAAGTGGTATTTGGTAATTTCATTTAGCAAGTTCTCTTTGTTGGTGTAGAGGAATCCAATTGTTTTTTGCATGTTTATCTTCTGTCCTGATACTTTGCCGAACTCTTCTATTAGTTCCAGTAGTTTTCTTGTGGATTCTTTAGGGATTTCTACGATCATATTATCTGCACCTAGAGATACTTTTACCTCTTCCTTACTAATTTAAAATGCCCTTTATTTCTTTTTCTAGCCTAATTGTCCTGCTAGGACCTCCAACACAGTATTGAACAAGAGTAGTGATAAAGGGCATCCTTGTCTGGTCTGTGTTCTCAAGGGGAATACTTTCAGACTCTCTCCATTTAGGATGATGTTGGCTGTTGGCTTTGTATAAATGCCCTTTATTATGTTGCGGAATGTCCCTTCTATTCCTATTTTGCTGGGAGTTTTTATCATGAACATGTGTTGGACTTTGTCAAATGCCTTTTCTGCATCAATTGATAAGATCATGTGGTTCTTATCTTTGTTTTATTTATATGATGGATTACATTGTTTTTCTAATGTTGAACCATCCTTGCATACCTGGCACGATTCCCACTTGGTCATGATGAATTACTTTTTTGAATATGCTGTCGAATTCTATTGGCTAGGATTTTGTTGAGGATTTTTGCGTCTGTGTTCTTGAGGAACGGCAGTGGTGAGTTCTTGAGGGATATTGGTCTGTCATTTCCTTTCTTTTTTTGTCTTTGCCTGGTTTTGGTATCAGGGTTGTGCTGGCTTCCTAGAATGAGTTCAGGAGTATTCCAGCTTTTTTCTGTGCTCTAAAATATCTTTACTAGTACTGGTGTTAACTCTTCTCTGAAATTTTGGTAGAATTCTCCAGTGAAGCCATCAGGACCAGGGCTTTTTTCGTTGTTGTTGGGAGTTTTTTTTTTTTTTTCCTCTTCAACCTCTTCTTTTGTTACAAGTTTATTTAGTTGTTCTACCTCTGTTTGTGTTAGTTTAGGCAGATAGTGTGTTTCTAGAGATTTTTCCATTTCCTCTAGGTTTTCAAATTTGTTAGAGTACAATATTTCATACTGTTTTGTTATGATTCCTTTAATTTCAGTTGCGCCTGTTGTGATATCGCCCATCTCATTTCTTACTTGGATTATTTCCTTCCTCTCCTGATTTTCTTTTGTCAGTTTGGCCAATGGTTCATCGATTTTGTTGATCTTTTTAAAGAACCAGCTTTTGGTCTTGTTGACTTTTCAATTGTTTTTTCTATTCTGTATTTCATTTATTTCAACACTAATCTTTATTACCATTCTTCTGGTGCCTGAGGGCTTCTTTTGCTACTCTCTTTCTATTTGTTCCAGTTGTAGAGTTATTGTTTTGATTTTGGTCCTTTCTTCTTTTTGGATGTGTGCATTTATTGATATAAACTGACCTCCGAACACTGCTCTTGCTGTGTCCCAAAAGTTCTGGTAAGATGTGTTTGCATTCTCATTTGATTCTATGAATTTCTTTATTCTATCCTTGAAGTGTTCTATAACCCAGTAGTTTTTGAGAGGTGTTGTTCAGTTTCCATGTATTTGATTTTTTTCTTTGCTTTTCTGTTATTGATATCTACTTTTATGGTTTTATGGTCAGAAAGGATGCTTTGATAATATTTTTAGTGTTTTGGATTCTGTTAAGGCTTTCTTTTTGGGCTAATATGTGGTCTATTCTGGGGATTGTTCCACGTGCGTTGGAAAAGGAAGTATACCGGCTGCTGTTTGGTGGAGATTTCCGTATATGTCTATGAGGTCAAGTTGGTTGATTGTGGCATTTAGATCTTCCATGTCTTACTGAACTTCTTTCTGAATGTTATGTCTTTCACTGAAAGTGGTATGTTGAAGTCTCCTACTATTATTGTGGAGCAGTTTATTTCTCTTTTGAATGCTATTAGAGTTTGTTTTATGTATTTTGGAGTTCCTGTCTATGGATGCATATATATTTGTTATTGTCATGTCCTCCTGCTGTATTGACCCCTTAATCATTATATAGTGTCCTTCCTTATCGTCTGTGGTGGATTTTACTTTAAAGTGTATTTTGTCAGAGATTAATATTGCCACTCCTGCTCTTTTTTGACTGTTCTTTGCTTGATATAATTTTTTCCGTCTTTGAGTTTAAACTGGTTTGTGTCTTTGAGTCTAAGGTGTGTCTCTTGTAGGCAGCAAATAGATGAATTGTGTTTTTTTTACCCATTCTGCCACTTTCTGTCTCTTTATTGGTGCATTTAGTCCATTTATATTCAGTGTAATTATTGATAGATATGAGTTTAGTACTGTCATTTTGGTTCTTTTTTTTTTGTGGTGTAGACAGTTTCTTTATTCCCCTTAATTTTCTGTGCTGAGTCACTTTTCTTTATGTATTTTCATCTTTTTCATTATTGTTATTTTTGTGTTTGCTGAGACTTTATATTTTTGTTCTTTTTTATTTTGACGGGTAGATTTTTTTTGTTTCCTTTGTTGTTACTTTAGAATTTACCTCTATTTTTCTAAGTTTAAACCAATGTTTTATTTCTTCATATTATCTTAACTTCTCTATGTGAAATTTCTATAACTAAGTTTGGTCCCTCTTTTTTTTTTAATGTTGTCGACATTTACATCTTGATGTCTGTTCCCCTATTTTCAGTGTTTTAGCTTTGACTTATTTCTGTGACTTCCCTATCTGGATTGATGTGTTTGTTCTGCCCTGCATTCTTGTCTTGGGTTGTTAACTGATATCGTTGGTTCCCCAGCCCAAGGACTCCCTTTAATATTTCTTGTAATTTTGGTTTGGTTTTTACAAAAGCCCTTAACTTCTGTTTGTCTGGAAATACCCTAATTTTGCCTTCATATCTGAGAGACAGTTTTGCTGGAAATATAATTCTCGGCTGGCATTTTTTTTTCCCTTCAAGGATTTATATATGTTATCCCATTTCCTTCTTGCCTGCATGGTTTGTGCTGAGTAATAAAAAATAAAAGAGCTTAATGTTATTGAGCCTCCTTTGTAGGTGACTTTTCGTTTGTCCCTAGCTGCTCTTTATCTTTGGTTTTTGCAACTTGGATTATAATATGTCTTGGCAACTTTCTTTTGGGATCTACCCCATGAGGGATTCAATGAGCTTCTTGGATAGGTAACTTCTTTTCTTTCATGATATCAGGGAAGGTTTCTTTCAGCAAATCTTCAACAATTCTCTCTGTGTTTTCAAATACCCTTCTCCCATTCTGGTACTCCAGTCACTCAGAGGTTATTCCTCTTGATAATGTCCCACATAATTCTTAGGGTTTCTTCATTTTATTTAAATTCTTTCATCTCATTTTCCTTCAAATAAATTGGTGTCAAGTGCTCTACCTTTAATACCACTAATCCTGACTTCTGTTGCCTCAGTTCTGCTCCTATGACATTCTGTTGAGTTGTCTAATTCTG
The DNA here is from genome assembly GCF_030014295.1 of Loxodonta africana. Taxonomy (NCBI): domain Eukaryota; kingdom Metazoa; phylum Chordata; class Mammalia; order Proboscidea; family Elephantidae; genus Loxodonta; species Loxodonta africana. Next base: position 31,970,025 of record NC_087367.1, read on the forward strand.
AAATTTTATTGTTAATCTTTTGGTTTTCTATTTGCTTCTCCCTATGAATTCTAACAAACTGTTAAATTTGTCTTTCTGATCTTTTATAGCTTTCCTGAAACATTCTGTTGCTTTGTCTGTGTGTTCTTTGTCTTGGTCTGAGTCTTGCCCAATCGCCTTCCTGATCTCTTGAAGAGCTCTGTATGTTAATCTTTTGAATTCTACCTCCAGTTATTCCACGACCTTCTCTTCCCCTCGAAGGTTTCCCAGTTCTTTGTTTTGGTCACTTGCTTTTGTCAGATTGATGTGCTTCTTTATGTGATTTGATATTGACCATTTTCTCTGAGCCATCAATAAGTTACATTATTTATTGTATGTTTGCTTACTATGTCCTAGCTTTTTGTTTTGTTTTAATATGCCCAAATAGGCTGGGTGTGTGAGCTACTTTGGTTATTGGCATCTTTGAAGCTCTCACATCTCATCACCAGGTGATTAAAACTGCTACTAGGTGTGTAAGCCCAGGAGTCTGTTTACTTTTCTTGTGTGGATTTAGCTCAGGTGTCCAGGTCATTGGTCACCAAGTGTGTGGTGCAGGGTTTCACCTATAGTCCTAGACTGGTGTGGTTATGTAGGGGTGATTGAAGTAGACACAGGTATCTTGTTACAGTAGGAGGCTATGCACTGAGCAAGGTAGGGGGCTGATGGCTCTCCCTTAGTGCCTAGATGGAAGGCATGTCCCTGTCCCCTAAAGCGCATAGGTGAGTAGGTTTTGCAGCTGGACTTTGGGCACCCAGTGCTGTTGGCCGTATGGACTGGAAGACACCACTTATTCTTGGACCTCTGTCATGGTTGGCTAGGTGGAATGAGTGAATCCACCAGTCCTCATGCCCCTGAGGTGGGTGGGTGAGGACACTGCTTAATGGGCAGGGTGGTGTCAAATGTCACAAATATTCCACTTCCCCTTGGTTGTTACAGTCGAAAACAGGCTTCAGGTACATACCCTGTTGTTCTGTGCTAATGAGAGCCTATGCTGTTGAATCCACCTACACAAGTTTAGTCAGGGGTGCAGGGCATTCGAAGTCTGTGGATCCTTTATGCCTGTGCCTAGGCAAAGTGGTAGTGCTGCCCTGAGTTCTCGGTTTAGTGAGCATCACAATTTTTTAAAGCTGGAAGACTGGTTTGGGTGGGGTTAGTCCTGAGCACCTGGCTTAGTGGTTAAGTGATACGGCTGCTAACCAAAGGGTCTGCAGTTCGAATCCACCAGGTGCTCCTTGGAAACTCTATGGGGCAGTTCTACTCTGTCCTATAGGGTTGCTATGAGTCGGAATCGACTCAAAGGCACTGGGTTTGGCTTTACTGGGTACCTGGCTTAGAGGAGTTGGTGGTTTTGTTTGTTTGTTTGTTTCCATAAAGAGACTGGTTTGGGCACCACAGGTCCTATTTCTGGCTTAGGGGGTGTGGCAATTATTGAATACTGCAAGACTGGTATCAGAGTGGAGCAGGGATGGGGGTGGGTGAGGGGGAAAGAGGCAGCTCTCTGCTATGAAAGTCCCAGAGGGGGAGGGGTTATTTTAATCCCATGTGGTAGGTTAGACACCTGCACTTAACTTTCTCAGATCCAACATCACTTTCTCCTGGCTCCAGAAGCTCGTGCAGACTCTCCACCACCTGGTCTCTCTTGACATAGTAAAACACAACCAGAGCACTATTGCTTGCCTCAGCCCACATGTGCCAGTTGATCTCACCTGCTGGCTAGCTCAACTATGGCACTTCTTTGCTGCTTCTGAACTGTCTCCCTCCCCTTGTCACTCAGTCTGACTCCTCAACTTTTTCTTTGATATTCAGGGCTCCTAGATTGTCATATATAATTGATTCACTTGTTTTTTTTTTTTTGGTCTTTGTCATAAGAGGGACCACAAGAGGAGTCTGACTGTTCCACCATCTTGGCCCCACCTCCCCTAAGGTGTATTTTGAGGAGCATTTATAAACTTTGATTTCTTATATTAGAAAATAATAAAGACTAGAAATCAACAAGATAAATATCCAGCCCAAAGATATATTTAATGACAACCTAATTGTGACATATTCATATGCCATAATACTACATAGGCGTGAGAATAAATGGACTACAGTTATCCTCGCCAACATGTATGAAACTTAGAAACAGTTTTAACTGAAAAAAAAAAACAAGCCATCTAAGAACACCTGTAGTTTGATATCATTTCCATAAAGGTCATAACCATAAAAAAGTACTGCTGAGAGATACATAATTTTTAATAAAACTAAAATAAAAATGAAGAGAATGAAATCTGTAAACATGAAATTTGGCACAATGTTCCCCATTAGAGAATGAAGAATTGTGCAACTGGAAAGGGCATAGCAGGGGCTTCAAAGATATTTGTAGTGAACTATTTTTAAGCTAGAGCCCTGGTGGTGCCATGGTTAAGTGATATACAGCTGCTAATCAAAAGATCAGTAGTTGAAATCCACCAGCTGCTCCTTGGAGACCCTATGGGGCAGTACTATGTCTTCTACGGTCACTATGGGTCGGAATTGACTGGAATGGAATGTGTTTGGTTTTTTGGGGGAGAGGGTATTTCTAAGTTGGGTGTTAGGTACTACAGTGTTTATTTATTTATTTTTCACTGTTTATTTTTAGTTCATCTTATATTTGTGTGTGTGTGTGTGTGTATCTATAAACAGGGAAACTTCTGAAAGCCAGAACTACATGGGACTGCCTTGTTTTTCCACGTCTCAAGTTTCCTGCCTTTGACAGGGTGCAGTCTTACCACTTCTTGTTGTTCTCTGTTAGTGGAAACTGCTTATTTTTCTTCTCTAATAGATTCCTGTCTTATCTATCTATTGTGTCTATTATATCTATCTATATAATAAAACCAGCTTTCACAGGTTTTATTGTATAGAGAATTTTCATGTTTTATATTTCTTATAGAGATATTCTATAGTCCTAATTACATTTTTCATGTATTTCCTAATTTATTAAAAAAAATAAAATTCTTAAAATACACTCCAATATTTATGGATCTCTTCAATAACATACATGTTGACACCAGAGCCATAGAGCCTATCTGGTCCAACTTCTTCATTTTACAATGGAAGAAACTAAGGTCGTTGAGGTGAAGTCTCTTGTCTAAGGTCACACAGTAAGTTAGGAACAAACATGGAATTCGAAACTTGAACTTCTGACTCCAAAGCCAGTTCTTTCCCAGGTTATTCTCCATGGAAATATTGTCCATACATGTGCATCAGGCCACAAAAATGTTAAAATTTATTGGTAAAAACCTGACTTAAGTCTTACTCATATAATTGATTGTAGAAAAAAAAAAGTCTACATCTACTTTGTTACCATCTGTCAGTTTGTCATACCATGGTGGTTTGTATGTTGCTATAAGTCTGGAAGCTATCCCACTGGTATTTCAAATTCCACGGTGTACAGGTTTCATGGAGCTTTCAGACTGTGACAGACTACACAGCTCTATTTCTGAAAATTAGCCAATGAAAAGTCTATGAATTACAACAGAACGTTTTCCAACTTGCTTGTTTTGGACATGTCATCTGGAAGGATCCACAGTTAGAGGAGGACATTATGTTTGGTGAAGTAGAGGGCCAAGGAGGGCTTGAGTGAAATGGACTGGCACAATAGCCAGAACAATGGACTTGAACATGAGGATGACACAGGACCGAGCAAATTTTCATCATGTGGTACATAGGTCACCAGGAGTGGGAGTCGAGTCAACAGCAATTAACTAACACACCTGCCTACTCTGAGATGAAAATGTAATTCTCAGTGGATATTTATAATGTTGTAATATGTAATATTGTAATTTATAATATTGTTATATGTAATATAATATTACATAATCAATAATTTACACTTTGATATATCACTTCCCCAAGTTTATTTTCAAGACAGTGGTTCCAAAAGATACTCCCAAAAAATAAGTTTTTGTGGTTACATAAGTTTGAGAAATAGTGAAAATTTTATGCATTGCTTAGGGATTCATTGCTTACTAAAGTCTCTGAGAAAGGTTGCACTAAAGAAACTCATTGCTTTGGTTAATCAAACAATCCCTACATTTGTTTGGCTATGTCCCCAGTTTAGCACATAGTACTTAAAAACATCCCAAGGAACATTTGAGATTCACTTTAACAAATTCTAGGTTTCTTATTCCATTTAACTAACAAACACAAAACTAGACCAACAAAGGACAAGAAACAATACAGTCTGGCAAGTGTAGCTGGAGAAAGCAGAAGAGAATCTGCCATAGGGGACCTCACAAGGTCTACAGCACAGACCCCAGGCGGGTGCCTGTGAAAGAAGAGGGAGTAGAACCTCAGGGATGTGGCACAAAGGGGTGAGGAGTACTGAAACAAATATAGGGAGTTTCCAGAGACAAATGTTGGCCAGCTCACAATTCCTTTAAAGTAAGCCCTCCCTTTCTCTTGTTTTCACAGCTCTGATATCTGACGTCAGAAGGAGGGAACACCATTAAACTCCTCTTAAGACAGAAGTCTAAACATGCTGCATGGGATGTTAACTTTTGTGCCTTGGTTACCTAGTGCTGCCATAGCACAAATGCCACAGCTTTAAAGAATAAGAATTTATTATCTCACAGATTTGGAGGCTAGAAGTCCAAATGAGGGCATTGGCTCCAGGGGAGATTTCTTTCTTGTTGGTAGCTCTGGGTGTTTCTAGACATTCATTGGTTTCTAGAGGCATCTTCACACGGCATCTGTCTTCCCCTGTATGTGTCTATTCTGCTCTTTTTATAAGACACCACTCAGAAGGGATTAGGTTTAAGGCTTACTTTACTCTCTCATGACCGCATTAACGTAACAAAAGAAAACCACCATTTCCAAACAGGGTCATATTTACAGGTACAAGGGTTGGAATGTCAACACAAGTTTTTGCAGGACGTAATTCAATCCATAGCACACTGATTAGCTGTTTCTAGGTCTAAGAGATTTAAAAAAAAGATGAAATACCCATATAAATTGCCTAAAATGACAGAATCGAATATAATTCTGTTCTTTCTATACATTATAAACTTTATATATACATATATATATAATTGTATTAAAATAACCTAGTGATAATCTCCCAAAAGGATCATACTTTTCTTATTATTGGGAAATGCTAGTCAAACATGTAGCCAGTCAAACACCCTGAAGGGTGGGCAAGGCCTACATAAAGAACAGTTACAGCATTTTAAACCACAGAAAATATATCAGGTATTAAGTAAAGGGCAAGAAAACATAATAAAGAAATCCTGAAATCTAAGTTTTCCTGTCCTTGATTAACTCCTACAGATATCACTAAGGACACTAAATTGTAAAATGTTCAGCTTTTTTGACGTATTTTATTTTATTACACTAAGATTATACGCCTTCCATATGTTATTTTGGAGCCCTCGTGGCACAGTAGTTAAGAGCTCAGCTGCAAACTGAATCTACCAGCCACTCCTTGGAGAAAAGATGTGACAGTCTGCTTCATAAAGATTCACAGCCCTAGAAACCCTACGAGGCAGTTCTGTTCTGTCCTATAGGGTCACTATGAGATGGAATGCTACTCAACAGTAATGGATTTGGTTTTGGGGGGTATACTGGATTATCTATGGCAGATTTTAATTGTTTTTGCCTATTATAACACAAATGAAATGTGTTGCTTAATTATTTGGTGATACTTCTGAGTAGCATGAAATCTGGTAACAAGTGCTGTGAGCACAAAAGGGAAAGGTAAAAATAACCAAAATCCATAGCCTTTAAAGTATGGAATAGAGCATCTATTCAACTGAATATTTTAAAGAAGTGGGGGAAGTGAGAAGAAATCATAAATATGTATATTTCTTACATTATTTTATAGTTTACATGGAATTTATAAAGCAAACAAGTTACAGAAGTAGCTAAGGATAAAAGTAAACATCTCCGTTGTCAGTACAGAGGGATCTGAAGTTCAGGGCAGACCATCTGGGGACCAGAAAGAGAAGAGGAAGCATATGAGACCCTGCGGGTGGAGATAGAATGCAGTGGTGGCCACCATGATGACACACTTACAGCACCCCAGCACACATGGAAGCAGGTCCTGGGTAGACTGGAGATTTCACAGCCATGAACAGGTTTTATTCCAAATCTCAGTCTGGGGACAATGCAACCTGAGAGGCTGGCTGTGATGCTCACAGGAGTTCAGACCATCTGTGGATCTAGGAGACATGGCAAACAGAAAAAAATAGAGGAAACAAAGACTTATGGACTCTTCTAGAGACTCTGTATAAGGCTGTTAGCCACAAGTAGACAATGAAAAAGTTGTCATCAAACTCCAGTGTTCTAACTAAAACCCTAGTGGCATAGTGGTTAAGAGCTACAGCTGCTAACCAAAAGGTCGGCAGTTTGAATCCATGAGCCACTCCTTGGAAACCCCATGGGGCAGTTCTACTCTGCCGTATAGGGTCGCTATGAGTTGGAATCAACTTGATGGCAGTGGATTTGGTTTGGTACTGGCTCCTTCAGTCTGAAAAACTTTAGCTCCTGGTTGGACCCTCTCTGATATCAGTAGGTTAATATTAGAGTAAAATGTTGTTGAAAATTCTGCTAGTAGCAAAATTTTCACCGTTTTAGCTGGGCCTCATATTTTGAAATGTTTATGAATTTGTTTTCTCTGCATTTTGTGGTATTAGAGTTTTATTGTCTTGGTATACCATGATTTTATGCCTACACTTCCATGGACCCCTTCATTGTGTAAGAGTGTTGTTGTGTTATCACCTTATTTTAAACCAAGCTCTAATTTTTTTCTATCATATTTTAATACACTTTCAACAACTTTATGTTTGAAATGGACCTCTTCCAGTTGGTTGGCCAGATAGCTGTCTTCCAAGTTTCCTGTCATAGATGAACGAGCACTTTCAGTGTTGCATCCATTTGTTGAAACATCTCAATTGCAACTGGTATTCCATCAATTCCTGGAGCCTTGTTTTTCGCCAATGCCTTCAGTGTAGCTTGAAGTTCTTTCTATTGTCCAGCTTCTTGGATTATTCATTTAGCATACAGATTGAATAAGTATGTAAAAGGACACAACCCTCTGATGCACACCTTTCCTGACTTTAAACCACACAGTATCTCCTTGTTCCCTTCAAACAACAACCTCTTGATGTATGTACAGATTCTTCATGAGCACAATTAAGTGTTCTAGAATTCCCATTCTTTGCGATGTTATCCATAAATTGTTACAGAGTCAAATGCTGTGACAGTTAAGATTGTGTGTCAACTTGGCTGGGCCTTGATTCTCAGTGGTTTGGCAGTCATGTGATGTTGTGATCACTTCCATGATAAGATCTGCTGTGAATAGCTAATCAGTTGAAAGGGAGTTTCCTTGGGTGCATGGCTTGCATGGAATATAAGTGCACAATCTGACAAGACTAGTGGGCTTTTTGCTTGCACTGGATCCTGCAGCTGACTCCTGTTTATCAGACCTCCAGCTCTTGGGACTTGAGCTAGCGGCTTACCTGCTATCGTGCCTACTGATCTTGGGGTTTGTTGATCTTCACAACCTGCGAGCAAAAGCCCTGCTCTCTGACCTGCCAATCTTGGGTTCACTAGCCCCTGAAGCTACGTAAATCAAGAGAAGCCGCTGTCCTGGTTTGAGCCTCTACAACCACATGGGCCTTTTCCTTGATATAAATCTCTCTCTGTGTATATTTACACTCGTTTTGTTTTGCTACAGAACCCAGCCTAAGACAATGACCTTGACAGATTTGAGGAGAACTGCTCAGATATTTGTAAAACTTCCCTCAACTGGGATTTCTCTGATTTTTTTCTCATGATTAGATGGAGGTTATGGCCTTTGGCGAGTAAGACCACCAAGGTGAGGTGCCATTTTCATCCCTTCATATTGAGGGTACATACTATCAATATGACTTCTCATTGTTGACGTTGACTTTGATCACCAGGCTGAGATAGTGTTTGTCAGGTTTCTCCACTGTAAAGTTACTATTTTTCCCTCTATGCTGTGCTCTTTGGAAGGAAGTCACTATGTGCAGCCCACACTTAAGGAGTAGGGGTAATGCTTCAACTCTTTGAGAGCAGAGTATCTACACATATTATTTAAAAAATATCTGCTCAGGAGATTTGTCTATCCTTCCCCACTTATTTATTTAATCATTTATTCATATTAGTATGAACTCATGGATATTTATTTTGTTCTTTGGGTTATAGTCCAATAATATGTTATTTATACTATTGCTCAAATTTTATCCAAGGGGTTTTAATTCCAGAAGGACCTTGGTATCAGATAGTCTTGCCCTAGGAAAGAGAATCATGGTAGGGAGACAGAGTGGTGGTATAGGAGAAGGGAAGGGGACTATTAGTTATGGGTGAGCTTCACTCCATCCGTGCTTTAAGCTGCAGTAGGGTCCCAGCAGCAGCTGAGGACATTTTGAGGAGGTGGGAGAAAAGGAAATTCCCATCCTCAACATCATTATCACCACAGAAAAACTGGAGGTTCAACACGGCTGGAACCCACTGTCTGTTTCCCTGAATGATTTTTTTTTTTAAACTTTTATTGAACTTCAACTGAACGTTTACAAATCAAGTCAGACTGTCACATATAAGTTTATATACACCTTACTCCGTACTCCCACTTTCTCTCCCCCTAGTGAGTCAGCCCTTCCAGTCTCTCCTTTCGGGACAATTTTGCCAGCTTCCAACTCTCTCTATCCTCCCATCCCCCCTCCAGACAGGAGATGCCAACACAGTCTCAAGTGTCCACCTGATATAAAGAGCTCACTCTTCATCAGCATCTCTCTCCTACCCACTGTCCAGTACCTTTCATGTCTGATGAGTTGTCTTCGGGAATGGTTCCTGTCCTGGGCCAACAGAAGGTTTGGGGACCATGACCGCCGGGATTCCTCTAGTCTCTGTCAGACCATTAAGTATGGTCTTTTTGTGAGAATTTGGGGTCTGCATCCCACTGATCTCCTGCTCCCTCAGGAGTTCTCTGTTGTGCTCCCTGTCAGGGCAGTCATCGACTGTGGCCAGGCACCAACTAGTTCTTCTGGTCTCAGGATGATGTAGGTCTCTGGTTCATGTGGCCCTTTCTGTCTCTTGGGCTCTTAGTTATCATGTGACCTTGGTGTTCTTCATTCTCCTTTGATCCAGGTGGGTTGAGACCAATTGATGCATCTTAGATGGCCGCTTGTTAGCATTTAAGACCCCAGACGCCACATTTCAAAGTGGGATGCAGAATGTTTTCATAATAGAATTATTTTGCCAATTGACTTAGAAGTCCCCTTAAACCATGGTCCCCAAACCCCCGCCCTTGCTCCACTGCCCTTTGAAGCATTCAGTTTATCCCAGAAACTTCTTTGCTTTTGGTCCAGTCCAGTTGAGCTGACCTTCCATGTATTCAGTATTGTCCTTCTCTTCAACTAAAGCAGTTCTTATCTACTAATTAATCAGTAAAAAACCCTCTCCCACTCTCCCTCCTTCCCCCCCTCCTAACCACAAAAGTATGTATTCTTCTCAGTTTATACTATTTCTAAAGATCTTATAATAGTGGTTTATAAAATATTTGTCCTTTTGCCTCTGACTAATTTCACTCAGCATAATGCCTTCCAGGTTCCTCCATGTTATGAAATGTTTCACAGATTCATCGCTGTTCTTTATCGATGCATAGTATTCCATTGTGTGAATATACCACAATTTATTTACCCATTCATCCATTGATGGATACCTTGGTTGCTTCCAACTTTTTGCTATTGTAAACAGAGCTGCAATAAACATGGGTGTGCATATATCTGTTTGTGCGAAGGCTCTTCTTTCTCTAGGGTATATTCCGAGGAGTGGGATTTCTGGGTTGTATAGTAGTTCTATTTCTAACTGTTTAAGATAACGCCAGATAGATTTCCAAAGTGGTTGTACCATTTTACATTCCCACCAGCAGTGTATAAGAGTTCCAGTCTCTCCACAGCCTCTCCAACATTTATTATTTTGTGTTTTTTGGATTAATCCCAGGCTTGTTGGAGTGGGATAGAATCTCATCGCAGTTTTAATTTGCATTTCTCTGATGGCTAATGATCGAGAGCATTTTCTCATGTATCTGTTAGCTGCCTGAATATCTTCTTTAGTGAAGTGCGCGTCCATATCTTTGCCCACTTCTTGATTGGGTTGTTTGTCTTTTTGTGCTTGAGTTTTGACAGAATCATATAGATTTTAGAGATCAGGCGCTGGTCGGAGATGTCATAGCTGAAAATTCTTTCCCAGTCTGTAGGTGGTCTTTTTACTCTTTTGGTGAAGTCTTTAGATGAGCATAGGTGTTTGATTTTTAGGAGCTCCCAGTTATCTGGTTTCTCTGTCATTTTTGGTAATGTTTTGTATTCTGTTTATGCCTTGTATTAGGGCTCCTAACGTTGTCCCTATTTTTTCTTCCATGATCTTTATCGTTTTAGTCTTTATGTTTAGGTTTTTGATCCACTTGGAGTTAGTTTTTGTGCATGGTGTGAGGTTTGGGTCCTGTTTCATTTTTTTGCAAATAGATATCCAGTTATGCCAGCACCATTTGTTAAAAAGACTATCTTTTCCCCAATTAACTGACACTGGGCCTTTGTCAAATATCAGCTGCTCATATGTGGATGGATTTATATCTGGGTTCTCATTTCTGTTCCATTGGTCTATATGTCTGTTGTTGTACCAATACCAGGCTGTTTTGACTACCGTGGCTGTATAATAGGTTCTGAAATCAGGTAGAGTGAGGCCTCCCACTTTCTTCTTCTTTTTCAGTAATGCTTTGCTTATCCGAGGCTTCTTTCCCTTCCATATGAAGTTGGTGATTTGTTTCTCTATCACCTTAAAAAATGACATTGGAATTTGGATCAGAAGTGCATTGTATGTATAGATGGCTTTTGGTAGAATAGATATTTTTACTATGTTAAGTCTTCCTATCCATGAGCAAGGTATGTTTTTCCGCTTAAGTATGTCCTTTTCCATTTCTTGTAGTAGTGCTTTGTAGTTTTCTTTGTATAGGTCTTTTACATCTTTGGTAAGATTTATTCCTAAGTATTTTATCTTCTTGGTGGCTACTGTGAATGGTATTGATTTGGTGATTTCCTCTTCGATGTTCTTTTTGTTGATGTAGAGGAATCCAAGTGATTTTTGAATGTTTATCTTCTAACCTGAGACTCTGCCAAACTCTTCTATTAGTTTCAGTAGTTTTCTGGAGGATTCCTTAGGGTTTTCTGTGTATAAGATCATGTCATCTGCAAACAGAGATAATTTTACTTCCTCCTTGCCAATCCGGATGCCCTTTATTTCTTTGTCTAGCCTAATTGCTCTGGCTAGGACTTCTAGCACAATGTTGAATAAGTGTGGTGATAAAGGGCATCCTTGTCTGGTTCTGGTTCTCAAGGGAAATGCTTTCAGGCTCTCTCCATTTAGAGTGATGTTGGCTGTTGGCTTTGTATAGATGCCCTTTATTATGTTGAGGAATTTCCCTTCTATTCCTATTTTGCTGAGAGTTTTTATCGTGAATGGGTGTTGGACTTTGTCAAATGCCTTTTCTGCATCAATTGATAAGATCATGTGGTTTTTGTCTTTGTTTTATTTATATGGTGGATTACAATAATGGTTTTTCTAATATTAAACCAGCCTTGCATACCTGGTATAAATCCCACTTGATCATGGTGAATTATTTTTTTGATATGTTGTTGAATTCTATTGGCTAGAATTTTGTTGAGGATTTTTGCATCTATGTTCATGAGGGATATAGGTCTGTAATTTTTTTTTTTTGTGATGTCTTTACCTGGTTTTGGTATCAGGGAGATGGTGGCTTCATAGAATGAGTTAGGTAGTATTCCGTCATTTTCTATGCTTTGAAATACCTTTAGTAGTAGTGGTGTTAACTCTTCTCTGAAAGTTTGGTAGAACTCTGCAGTGAAGCCGTCCAGGCCAGGGCTTTTTTTTTTGTTGGGAGTTTTTTGATTACCGTTTCAATCTCTTTTTTTGTTATGGGTCTATTTAGTTGTTCTACTTCTGATTGTGTTAGTTTAGGTAGGTAGTGTTTTTCCAGGAATTCATCCATTTCTTCTAGGTTTTCAAATTTGTTAGAGTACAATTTTTAGTAATAACCTGATATGATTCTTTTAATTTCAGTTGGATCTGTTGTGATGTGGCCCTTTTCGTTTCTTATTCGGGTTATTTGTTTTCTTTCCTGTATTTCTTTAGTCAGTCTGGCCAATAGTTTATCAATTTTGTTAATTTTTTTGAAGAACCAGCTTTTGGCTTTGTTAATTCTTTCAATTGTTTTTTTTGTTCTCTTTTAGTTCAGCTCTAATTTTTATTATTTCTTTTCTTCTGGTGCCTGATGGATTCTTTTGTTGCTCACTTTCTATTTGTTCAAGTTTAGGGACAGCTCTCAGATTTTGGCTCTTTCTTCTTTTTGTATGTGTGCATTTATCGATATAAATTGGCCTCTGAGCACTGCTTTTGCTGTGTCCCAGAGGCTTTGATAGGAGGTATTTTCATTCTCATTGCATTCTATGAATTTCCTTATTCCCTCCTTAATGTCTTCTATAACCCAGTCTTTTTTCAGGATGGTATTGTTTAGTTTCCTAATATTTGATTTCTTTTCCCTAATTTTTCTGTTATTGATTTCCACATTTATGGTCTTGTGGTCTGAGAAGATGCTTTGTAATATTTCAGTGTTTTGCATCCTGCAAAGGTTTGTTTTATGACTTAATATGTGGTCTATTCTAGAGAATGTTCCATGTGCACTAGAAAAAAAGTACTTTGCAGCAGTTGGGTGGAGAGTTCTGTATAAGTCAATGAGGTCAAGAGGTCAAGTTGGTTGATTGTTGTAATTAGGTCTTCCATGTCTCTATTGAGCTTCTTACTGGATGTCCTGTCCTTCTCTGAAAGTGGTGTGTTGAAGTCTCCTACTATAAATGTGGAGGTGTCTATCTCACTTTTCAATTCTGTTAAAATTTGATTTATGTATCTTGCAGCCCTGTCATTGGGTGCATAAATATTTAATATGGTTATGTCTTCCTGGTCAATTGTCCCTTTTATCATTATGTAGTGTCCTTCTTTATCTTTCGTGGTGGATTTAAGTTTAAAGTCTGTTTTGTCAGAAATTAATAGTGCTACTCCTCTTCTTTTTTGCTTATTGTTTGCTTGATATATTTTTTTCCATCCTTTGAGTTTTAGTTTGTTTGTGTCTCTAAGTCTAAGGTGTGTCTCTTGTAGGCAGCATATAGACGGATCGTGTTTCTTTAGCCTGTCTGAGACTCTCTGTCTCTTTACTGGTGCGTTTAGTCCATTTACATTCAGCGTAATTATAGATATGTGTTTAGTGTTGTCATTTTGATGCCTTTTTATGTGTGTTATTGACAATTTCATTTTTCCACTTACTTTTTTGTGCTGAGACGTTTTTCTTTGTAAATTGTGTGATCCTCATTTTCATAGTATTTGACTCTATGTTTGCTGAGTCGTTACATTTTTCTTGGTTTTTATTTTGAGTTATGGAGTTGTTATACCTCTTTGTGGTTACCTTAATATTTACCCCTGTTTTTCTAAGTAAAAACCTAACTTGTATTGTCCTATATCGCTTTGTATCCCTCTCCATATGGCAGTTCTATGCCACCTGTATTTAGTCCCTCTTTTTGATTATTGTGATCTTTTACATATTGACTTCAATGATTCCCTGTTTTGAGCATTTTTTTTTTAATTAATCTTTATTTGTTTTTGTGATTTCCCTATTTGAGTTGATATCAGGATGTTCTGTTCTGTGACCTTGTGTTGTGTTGGTATCTGATATTATTGGTTTTCTGACCAAACAATTTGCTTTAGTATTTCTTGTAGCTTTGGTTTGGTTTTTGCAAATTCTCTAAGCTTGTGTTTACCTGTAAATATCTTAATTTCGCCTTCACATTTGAGAGAGAGTTTTGCTGGATAGATGATCCTTTTGGCTGGCAGTTTTTCTCCTTCAGTGCTCTGTATATGTCATCCCATTCCCTTCTTGCCTGCATGGTTTCTGCTGAGTAGTCTGAACTTATTCTTATTGATTCTCCCTTGAAGGAGACCTTTCTTTTATCCTTGGCTGCTTTTAAAATTTTCTCTTTATCTTTGGTTTTGGCAAGTTTGTTGATAATATGTCTTGGTGTTTTTCTTTTTGGATCAGTCTTAAATGGGGTTCGATGAGCATCTTGGATAGATATCCTTTCGTCTTTCATGATGTCAGGGAAGTTTTCTGTCAGCAGATCTACAACTATTCTCTCTGTGTTTTCTGTCCTCCCTCCCTGTTCTGGGACTCCAATCACACGCAAGTTATCCTTCTTGATAGAGACCCACATGATTCTTAGGTTTCTTCATTTTTTTTAATTCTTTTATCTGATTTTTTTCCAGCTATGTTGGTGTTAATTCCCTGGTCCTCCAGATGTCCCAGTCTGCATTCTAATTGCTCGAGTCTGCTCCTCTGACTTCCTATTGTGTTGTCTAATTCTGTAATTTTATTGTTAATCTTTTGGATTTCTGCATGCTGTCTCTCTATGGGTTCTTGCAACTTATTCATTTTTCCACTATGTTCTTGAATAATCTTTTTGAGTTCTTCAACTGTTTTATCAGTGTGTTCCTTGGCTTTTTCTGCAGTTTGCTTTATTTCATTTCTGAGGTCATCCCTGATGTCTTGAAGCATTCTGTAAATTAGTTTTTTTTTATATTCTGTACCTGATAATTCCAGGATTGTATCTTCATTTGGGAAAGATTTTGATTCTTTTGTTTGGGGGGTTGTAGAAGCTGTCATGGTCTGCTTCTTTATGTGGTTTGATATCGACTGCTGTCTCCGAGCCATCACTAAGATATTGTAGTGATTTATTCTATATTTGCTCACTGAATCTTATCTTGTTTTGTGTTCTTTCAATATACATGGATGGGCTACCAGATTGTGCTCTCTTGATTGTTGTAGCGCTTGACTTACCTATGACCTATTACCAGCTGGTTTGGGCTGTTGCCAGACATATATGCCTGCGTCTGTTCACTATTCTTGAGTAGAATCTGATTTTGGGTCATCAAGTGTGTGATGCACCCTAACACCTATCCACCTTGCGAAGTAGTGGTGATAGTTGTGTGCACCAGATTCTATTAGTAGCTAGGGTTCACACCCCGGGGGCGGCAGGATGCTGACAGGCTTGCCCCAAGTGTCAGTGAGGTAGGTATGTCTCTATTCCTAAAGCACCTTGGTGGGAGGGCTCTGCAGGTGTACCTTAGGCCCCCAATGCAAGTGCCTCTACAGATTGGTAGGTGTCACCCTCCTTAGACCCCTAAGGCAGGAGGCTAAGTGGTCTGGGGGGAGCTTCAGCCCTCAGTTCCCTGTTGTGGGTGAGTTAGGGCTCTGTTGAATAAGCAGAGATATCAGACCTGGGAAACTTGTTTTTCCAGTAAATCCGCTAAAAAAAAATGCAGTCAGATCCCTATCAGAAATGCCTTTGCATTGTAATAGCCACCTTGTTCCCTGTAAGGATGAAAGCCTGAGATATGTATCACATATGCTTGGCTGGAACTGGTTCTGTGTTTTTAGTCCAATTAGGGAAGGATTTTTGGTCCCTGGGTTTTTTGTGGTTGCTTCTCTCAGGCTGGAAGAATGGGTTAGGAAAAGACCAAAAAAAATGGAGAAAAGAAAAGCCGAGGAGCCGTTCTCCCTCTGGCTCAGGAAATTCCAATGTTAATGAAGCTGCCTGGGAAGGGGAGGGGAGGGTTCAGAAAAGCAGGAGAGAGTAGCACCCTGGAATATAGCCAAAGTTGCTTATCTTGCTTGGGATGACTATTTTATCTGAGATTCCCGAGGGGTGTGTCACCTATGTGTGCTGGCTGGGTAGAGATTGCCCCTGAGGGTCTGGCCCACAGAAGCCGTGGTCAGTTCCTCCACTGCCAGTCCAAAGCCCAGCGTCAAGGTTCCCCGGCTGGGACGCTGCACTCCTGGCTCCAAAACCAGTCGCTGCCTCCTGGGACTTCTCCTCCCGCCAGCCGCGTCACTGTGCCGCCCGTGCAGACTGGCTGGGCCCCCTTCCGGGGTCAGTTCAGGGGGGTAGGGCTGCACCCCGTGTTTGCACTTTCACAGGTTGTTCTGCTCAGCTCCCCTGTGCCCAGTCCAAAGCCCTGCGCCAAGGTTCCCTGGCTGGGTCACTGCACTCCAGGCTCCAAAACCAGTCGCTGGCTCCCAGGGACTTCTCCTCCCACCAGCCGCATGGCTGCACTGCCCACACTGACCCACTGGGCCCCCTCCCGAGGTCAGTTCAGGGAGGTAGGGCTGCACCCTGTGTTTGCCCTGTCACCGGATGTTGTGTTCAGCTCCCCTGCGCCCAGTCCTAAGCCTGGCACCAAGGTTACATGACTGGGACGCTGGCTCCAGGCTCCAAAAACAGTCGCTGCTTCCCCGTAGTTGTTCGTTCTCTGTCTCTGTCACTCAGGTCAACTCTTTAAATGTGTGTTTGTTGTTCAGAGTTCATAGATTGTCATGTATGTGATCGATTCACTTGTTTTTCTGAGTCTTTGTTGCAAGAGGGATCCGAGGTAGCATCTACCTAGTCAGACATCTTGGCCCCCTCTTCCCTGAATGATTTTGATGACAAGGTTTAAAGTGGTAGCCACATATGTGCATAGCATCTCCCGTTACTTCTGTTATATGTTAAAAGCTGCTTGAGTAAACTCGAGTAAAGCAATAGGAAAACCTTGCTGGTTTCATTTCATATGTGTGCCTCAAGAACACGTGTTCCTTAGCCATAGAAAACAGGTGAAGGCCACTTCTGATCATTCACTGCATCTGCAGAAGGAACAGCTGGATCCCCGCAAGGGAACTTAGCTGCTGAAAAAGATCTATCAGAGGTAGGAGAGCCAGATTACGGTGCTTGCTTCATTACTAACTTGCGGCATGTCTCTGGACTTTGGTTTCTACCTGTAAAACATGAGCGCTAGGAGCAAATAATCTAAACAATAACAAGAACAAGGCTAGCAGCAATACTGCCATTTATTAGGTTCTTATTGTGTATTAGATGCTAGTGGGGGCGGTGGTGGTTCATCATTAGAATCTGTACCTTTCATGCAGGAGACCAGGGTTCAGTTCCCAGTCAATGCACCTCACGCACAGCCACCAGCAGTCTGTCATTAGAGAATTGCATGCTACTATGATGCTGAAGAGATTTCAAATATCTTCTTGAAGTCAATAAAATACAAGTAAATATAGTTCTGGTATTCTCTGCTTTCAGTCAGGATCCATCTGACATCAGCAATGATACCCTTCTTTCCACATCCTCTTCTGAATCCAGCTTGAATTTCTGGCAGTTCCCTGTCAATGTAAGGCTGTAACTGCTTTTGAAAGATTTTCAGCAAAATTTTACTTGTGTGTGATATTTATGATATTGTTCAATAATTTCCACATTCTGTTGGACCACCTTTCTTTGGAATAGGCATAAATATGGATCTCTTCCAGTCAATTGGCCAGGTAGCTCTCGTCCAAATTTCTTGGCATAGACTAGTGAGCACTTCCAGTGCTGCATTTGTTTGTTGAAACATCTCAAGTGGTATTCCATCAATTCCTGGAGCCTTGTTTTTTGCCAGTATCTTCAGTGCAACTGGGTCTTTTTCCCTCAGTGCCATCAATTCTTGGTCATATGCTACCTCCTGGAATGGTTGAATGTCGACCAGTTCTTTTGGGTACAGTGACTCTGTGTATTCCTTCCATATTCTTTTGATGCTTCCTGCGTTGTTCAATATTTTTCCCATAGAATCCTTCAATATTGCAACCCTAGGCTTGAATTTTTTGTTCAGTCTTTTCAGCTTGAAAAATGTGGAGGGTGTTCTCCCCTTTTGGTTTTTTAACTCCATGTCTTTGCACATGTCATTACAATACTTTATTTTGTCTTCTTGAGCTCCTCTTTGAAATTTTCTCTTCAACTTTTTTACTTCATCATTTCTTCCTTTTGCTTCCTTTTGCTCAACATTCAAGAGCAAGTTTCAGAGTCTCTTCTGACATCTCTTTTGGTTTTTCTTTCCTGTCTTTTTAATGACCTCTTGCTTTCTTCATATATGATGTCCTTTATGTCATTCCATAGCTCATCTGGTCTTCAGTCATTAGTGTTCAAAACATCAAATCTATTCCTGAGATGGTCTCTAAATTCAGGCAGGATATATACTCAAGGTCATATTTTGGAGCCCCGCTGGCACAGTGGTTAAAAGCTTGGCTGCTAAACAAAATGCAGCCAGTTCAAAACCACCAGAAACCCTATGGGACAGTTCTACTCTGTCTTATTGGGTCACTATGAGTCAGAGTCAATTCAAAGGCCACGGGTTAGGTTTCACTTACCTTAATAAGTCATTTTGTAGACAAAACAACTGGAGGATGTTAGGTTCTTCCGGAGTAGTATTGGAACTTTCATGGCCATCATTTAGTGTTCAGCAGTTTAATTAGTTCAGTCAGTTAATTAGGAGAATAAATAAGACCAAGGTGGTACAGCTCATCTTCATGTAATAATTCTGCTGACACCTAGCAATCTCAATAATGCATACAACTGGTCCTGGGTTATATAGGGGAGGCGGTATGGATGGCGTACAATTGGATATAGTCCAATGATGAGAAAACAAGTCAATTTGCCTACCGGTGGTTTATCGTAGGTGCTATCTGAGAGTATTTCCATCACAGACTAGCAGAACTACCAAGCATCTTAGAGTTCATACTCTCATATTACAGATGAGGCAATTTGAGATCCAGAAGGGGATGTGGTTTATCTAAGATCAAAAATAATATAGCTGCTATGACTCGAAGGCACTGGGTTTTGGGATGGAAATTATGTTCATATCACAGACCAAAAAGATTACAAAGTGAGGGTAGAAGTAGATTTGGTGAGTTACATATAAATGTTGTTATTGTTAGTTGCTGTTGAGTAGGTTCTGACTCATGGCAATC
Source organism: Loxodonta africana (assembly GCF_030014295.1). Lineage (NCBI taxonomy): Eukaryota > Metazoa > Chordata > Mammalia > Proboscidea > Elephantidae > Loxodonta > Loxodonta africana. Next base: position 31,988,962 of record NC_087367.1, read on the forward strand.
TTGTGTATAGCATGAGGAAATATTACCTGGTCCTGTGCCATCTTCATGATCATTAGTATGTATGAGTCCATTTCTGTGGCAATTGCGTCAAAGAGCTTAAATAACTGTTCATGTTGGTACAGTTAAGTTTTACCCCACATGAGTGAAATATATAATGTGGAAAAAGCATGGATTTCAGAGTCAGGGAGACCTATACTCAATTCCTTATTCTGTCACTTACAGTTCCAAGAGCCTTGGGCATCAACTTCAGCCAACATCTTATTTTTTATATTTGAGAACAAAACACCGTCTAATATGGCTTCTATGAGAAGTAAATGAGATGGCATGTGAAAACATCTAACACAGTATTTTAGTACACGCACATTTCCCTTTTTTCATCCTTTCTTCTGTTTATTAATTGATGTGCCTTGGGACTAGAATAACATCCAACAATAAGCAGCTCTTCTAAAAGGGAATATTTAAGTATTATAAGTATTTGGAGCCCTGATCACGCAGTGGTTAAGAGCTACGGCTGCTAACCAAAAAAGTTCTTCAGTTTGAATCCACCAGTTTTACTCTGTCCTATGGGGTTGCTATTAGCTGGAATTGATTCAAGGGTAATGGGTTTGTTAGTTTGTTTTTTTTTTAATATGTACTTAGTCTACCCATAGGAAAAAAAAACCTAGAAGAATGTATATCAAGTAATCATCAGTAGTTTTTTTCTTATGTGGAAGAAAATTGGGGGGAGGGTCTTTAATTTTTGAAATATCTCTTATTTGCAATTTTTTATAATAAGCTTTTATTAGCTTAATAATGAAGAAATACAAGATAAAACAAAATTATTGGTTCTATCTTAAAACCCTTCTATGGTTTACTATATTAAATACATTAATCCTGCTGAATATTCTCCTTAGGTTTTGCAATTCATTTAAGAGCACATAGAGGGTATTTCTAGTGAATGGAAGGACGGAACCATACATACATGCCTTTCCTTGGCCACAGCATGGTTTTGCTACTATCATTTTAATGTGTGTCCTTACAACATATTCTACCAAAACTTCTGATTTAGTGCTTTGGCTTTCCTTACACTTTTCCATTCCAAATAACAGAACTGGTTTATAAATCAAAAATTTAAACATTTCTTTGGCCATCAGAACCCTCTGAGTTTTTATATTGTGTGTTACCAGAAGACATGTGTTGCACATGTGATAATCCATCTGGAGTGTAATAGAAAGTATTACTTTCTGATCTTTTATGATGTAAGCTGAGTCTATGCTTGTTGCTTTTAATAACATACAAATTTTTTTTTTTTTTTTTTTTTTATACTCTAGACAAGGAGTTGTGGTGGTGCAGTCGTTAAACACTTGTCTGCTAACAGAAAGGTTGGCAGTTCAAACTCACCAGCTGCTCTGCAGGAGAAAGATGTGGCAGTCTAAGACAGTAAAAATTATAGTCTTGAGAACCCTATCTGGCAGTTCTAACTCTGTCCTACAGGGTCTCTACGAGTCAGAATCGACTCAGAGGCAATGATTTCATACTCTCGGCAGGAGCCTGAATGAAACAAGTGGTTTGTTATTGGCTGCTAACTGAAAGGCTGAAAGTCCAAACTCACCGAGCAACTCCGCAGAAAAAAGACCTGGTCAATTGCTTCCATAAAGATTACAGCCAAGAAAACCCTACACTGTAACACTGGGGTCTCCATAGTCAGAATTAACTCGAGGACAACAGGTTTTTTTTTGGTTAATCTCTTCGCACATGTTCAACAGGAGCTATGTAAAGACCTCTTGTTATGAATTGAAATGTATCCCCCAGACCTATGTGTTGTAAATCCTAACCTCTATGCCTGTGGTTATAAACCTGTTTGGAAATGGATTGTCTTTGTTATGTTAATGAGACAGGGTAAGTGTAGGATGTGTCTTAAATCAAGCTTTTTTGAGATATACAAGAGATTAAACAAGCAAAGGAAAAAAAGCAGATTTGGGAGAAGAAAGATACCAAGCCACATGAAGACAGCCTAGAAGCAGAAGTTCACAAGAGGCAAGGGCCTTCTTCCAGAGCCAACAGAGAAAAAAAAAAGCCTTTCCCTACAGCCAGCACCCTGAATTCAAACTTCCAACCTCCTAAACTGAAAAAATAAATTTCAGTTTGTTAAAGCCATCCACCTGTGGCATTTCTGTTATAACAGCACTAGATGACTAAGACACCACTGGAGTTCTTTTACCCAAGCTACTGAAAACTAAACGTTTCACATTTGGGCAGCTACTGTTTTTTTTTTTTTTTTTTTTTTCTGGCTGTGCCCTAAAATTTATTTCCGTTGAATCATTAAACTAGAAGTTCCCTGTGGGTAGGTGGCTGGATGTACTCACCTTTGTATCCTCAGTAAGTAGTAATAATAATAATAACTAGAGTAAGAACAAAGTTTCTTCTCATATTTACTGTTCTGTCCCTAACTAACAGAAAACAGTGTATTCAATTTCAAGACAACTTCTACAGGCAAAGAATACTCAATCTGCTTTTTTGTGGCTGAAAGTACTCTTCTGTCAGCAAATTTTTGTTGTTGTTTAATTGAAAATGGGCTTGGATATTGATAGGAAAGGAGATTCAAAGAACAGATGCGCTGTCTTCCAAGGGGCCATGATATAAGTTCAAAAGAGTTCAAAGTAATATTTACCACCCTTCCAAATTCCTTAGGCTTTATACTCAGTATTCTTGTGAAAAGGAAAGCTTCTCTGACCTCTCCATATAGGAAGTTTAGCGTCTGTAACACCATTATCCCCAGAGAGCTGTACTTCCTCTCTTTTCTGCGTGTATTATGATAATCTGTTGCACTCCCTTCACCTGCCCATGTTCAGGAGAGAACACATGGGCTTCATGATTAATATAGTGAAAAATTGACAATTCTAAGGAAAATCCACACATTTCTTGCTATCAGCCTGCTTGACTAGTATTATTAGAGGTCCAGTCCTAAAATTATAATGAGTCTTTATGAGAGATTAATGTCTATGAAAACACAGTCCTGAGGTAAGGGTGTTTCTGCCCTTAAAAAAGAGAGAAAGGAACTATAAGATTCAAAGGAAATAAGAGCTGCAGTCAAAACCACAATGAGCTGGAGTGGTGCATTAACTATGATTCAGCAAGGGAAAGAAAAGTAAAGAACATTTGACCTCTTTCTACACAGAAACCATTTTGTAAAACATTAAATTCCATTTACTTTAAGACATTTCTTATGTAAGTGACTGAAAGTCAGTCCCTGCATTTCCCTTAACTACATACATACATCGGATGAGCCCTTTCCAGTTTTTTATGCTAAGCCTCATCAAGCAGGGCAGTATTTTAATAGTGGGGATGGATATGGAATTAGTTTCGTTGCCTTAAGCCCAGTATCTCCGATGTTTCTAATACGAGCCTTTAAGCTTCCAAGTCACAGTCATTAGCCACTGAACTTTAGGCACCAGCCACCAAGACATTGTCACAAGTAACCAAGCCATAATAACGAGCCACCAGGCCATAGTGAGCCATCACTGAATCACAGTCACCAGTCACTAGCCACAGGCACCAGTCACTAAGTCACAGATTCCAGCTCCTGCCATGTTTTTTCAGTTTGAATGAATTACCAGGAGTTGGCTAACTTTTCCTGTAAAGGGCCAGATAGCAAATATTTTAGGTTTTGCAGGTTACATATAGTTTCTGTCCCATATTTTCTTCTTCTTCTTTGTTTTTTTTTTTAAACAATGCTGTAAAGATATAAAAACAATTCTTAGCTCAAGGATCGTATAAAAATAGATAGCAGGCCATGTCTGGTTCATAGGCCATAGTTTGATGACTCCTGGATTAGAGTCCAGGACTAGATCATGAAATACGTTGAAAATAGCCTATCCAAATCCTTTGGGTATTATACTGAACACGGTTAACAAAAAGAGATCTTCTCTGACCTCCACATGTAACAAGTCTGGTATCTGTGTCACTGTTATTCCCACAGAGCTGCACATTCTCCCTGCACAGCCTCCTTCTCATAGTCTGAGTTTCCCCATTGCACCCCTACTTCCCTTGTGGAAACTGGAGTCCTGTCCTAGGCTCAAGTGTACTTGGCTCATCCTGGAGACTGAACTCAGCTTCCTGTAGATAGAGCCACTGCCTGAAATATTGTTTTAAACCAGAAAGAATCAACCACAATGGTAACATTTCTCTGAACACCAACTCTTCCTGACGCTGGCTCCAGACCATACCCCCTACTACTTAGCACGGACTGGTTCTAGGTTGAACTTATCATGCCCCTTTGGACTGTGGTCTGTGCTGTTCCTGTACCCCACTAAGGGGCAGCCTTGCTTTATTTCCTAACATTCATAACCTCCTTGCCAGACCACATGACTGCAGTTCCAACATGATTCACAATAATTCTTTTGTGGTTAGAGTGACAAATTCTATGTTATGGAAGAATTCTGCCATTCTGCTTTGCTGTGGTCTGCTTGTCATTAAGACACCAGGATCCAAGGATAATTTACTTGATCCTCCCGAAGAGCACATTAATTTCCCTGAGCCTAACATAGCACTTTGCTTTGGGGTATGTGGAACAAAGATTTGGAAGTCTATTTCTAAGAAAAGCAGGATTATTCTCCAAACCTGAAGATTGCCCAGTTTCACCTTCTCCTTGTTCCATCTGTATTGGGGCCTTAGAGGAGACATGTCTGCCCTTCTCATCAGCTTTGTTTGATCCTACCATTTTTTGTCATTTTTGTTTTGCTTTTAATAAAACATAAGTCCCAAAATCCAAATGTCAAAATTCCTCATAAAAGTCCACATGTATAGCTTTTCTTGAGAAATAAGCCTAAATAACAGAGGCAAAGGCAGTAGTGAAGCACACAAAAATGGGCTGCAGCTAAGCAGTGGCTGCCCATTTCAGGGGAGCTTGTGCTTCTCGTTTGTTGTTACTCCTCCCTGGACCTCCATGCTTCACATATTGCACTACCTGCCTGGTCTCAGAAAGTATTTTACTCTGAGAACCCAGCCAAAGAGAATATGTGTATTTATAGAGATAGAATAGACAAAAAGCTAGATAGATTAGTTAGATAGATATGATATGATATATGACATAATATCTGAAAAGGCTTCAGGGTAGGGGAGACAATAATGAGCAACCAACTGGTCCTTGCACATAGCAATAGCAAATCTCCAAATAAAAGATTCACAGTAAGAACAGGGGTCATGGTAAATAGTATGATAATGTCTTGCTGACCCAGGGAAGAGATGCTGTTGTCCCAGGACAAGACTTGAGTGCTGAGAACTTAGGGCAGGCTGATATCTAGGACAGATGCCCAGTCAGGCTTTATGGACAGCATGTTCTATGAGCCATAGGTCTAGAAATTTCTACCCAGTTTAGGACTCACAGTGTGTAGGAAGAAATTATATTCTGATTGATTTTAATTCATCCATGGTATAAAGACACAGAATATTAAGGTAATGAAAAAAAAGAAACCTCTGCTCTTGAATGATTCAATTCAACTTTTATACACTACTATATACTGATAACCTAGTTTCTAATTTAAAATTTTCTACTTTACATGTAAATTTTATTGAATTCTGCAATGGGTTTAATATATTTTAATAGTGTTTTAAAAAAAACTAATCTACAAAAAAAAAAAAAATTTGCAAGGCCCATTTGGCCATCCTCCATGTGTCTGTCAGTTTGTTGTACTGTGGGAGCTTGTGTGTTGCTGTGATGCTGGAAGCTATACCACCGGTATTCAGATACCAGCAGGGTCACCAATGGAGGACAGGTTTCAGCTGAGCTTCCAGACTAAGACAGACTAGGAAGAAGGACTCAGCAGTCTACTTCTGAAAAGCATTAGCCAGTGAAAACCTTATGAATAGCAGGGGAACATTGTCTGGAAGATGAGCCCCCAGGTTGGAAGGCACTCAAAAGATGACTGGGGAAGAGCTGCCTCCTCAAAGTAGAGTCAACCTTAATGACATGGATGGAGTCAAGCTTTCGGGAGCTTCATTTGCTGATGTGGCACAACTCAAAATGAGAAGAAACAGCTGCAAACATCCATTAATAATCAGAACCTGGAAAGTACAAAGTATGAATCTAGGAAAACTAGAAATCATCAAAAATGAAACAGAATGCATAAACATTGATAAACTAGGCATAAGTCGGCAGAAATGGACTGGTATTGACCATTTTGAGTCAGACTATCATATAGTCTACTATGCTGGGAATGACAACTTGAAGAGGAATGGTGTTGCACTCGTCATCAAAAAGAATGTTTCAAGATCTATCCTGAAGTACAACGCTGTCAGTGATAGATTTATATCCATATGCCTCCAAGGAAGAACAGTTAATATGACTATTATTCAAATTTACACACCATTAGTGCCAAAGATGAAGAAATAGAAGATTTTTATCAGCTGCTGCAGTCTGAAATTGATCAAACATGAGATCAAGATGCATTGATAATTACTGGCGATTTTAATGCGAAAGTTGGAAATGAAGGAGAAGAATCAATAGTTGGAAAATATGGCCTCGGTGATAGGAACAATGCTGGAGATCAAATGATAGAATTTTGCAAGACCAACAACTTCTTCATTGCAAATACCTTCTTTCACCAACATAAAGGGTAACTACACACATGGACCTCACCAGATGGAACACCCAAAAATCAGATTAACTACATCTGTAGAAAGAGACGATGGGAAAGCTCGATATCATCAGTCAGAACAAGGCCAGGGGCCGTCTGTGGAACAGACTATCAATTGCTCATATGCAAGTTCAAGCTGAAACTGAAGAAAATCAGAGCGAGTCCACGAGAGCCAAAATATGACCTTGAGTACATCCTACCTGAATTTTAGAGACCATCTGAAGAATAAATTTGATGCATTGAACACTAGTGACCGAAGACCAGATGAGTTGTGGAATGACATCAAGGACATCATACATGAAGAAAGCAAGAGATCATTGAAAAGACAGAAAAGAAAGAAAAGACCCAGACAGATGTCAGAGGAGACTCTGAAACTTGCTCTTGAACGTCGAGCAGCTAAAGCAAAAGGAAGAATTGATGAAGTAAAAGAACTGAAGAGAAGATTTCAAAGGACTTCTCGAGAAGACAAAGTATTATAATGACATGTGCAAAGAGCTGGAGATGGAAGACCAAAAGGGAAGAACACGCTTGGCGTTTCTCAAGCTGAAAGAACTGAAGAAAAAATTCAAGCCTTGAGTTGCAATAGTGAAGGATTCTATGGGGAAAATATTAAAGGAAGCAGGAAGCATCAAAAGAAGATGGAAGGAATACACAGAGTCATTATACCAAAAAGAATTAGTCTATGTTCAACCATTTCAAGAGATGGCATATGATCAGTAACCGATGGTACTGAAGGAAGAAGTCCTAGCTGCTCTGAAGACATTGGCAAAAACAAGGCTCCAGTAATTGATGGAATATCGATTGAGATGTTTCAACAAACAGCTGCAGCACCGGAGGTGCTCACTCGTCTATGCCAAGAAATATGGAAGACAGCTTCTTGGCCAACTGACTGGATAAGATACATATTTATGCCTATTCCCAAGAGAGGTGATCTAACCGAATGTGGAAACTTTAGAACAATATCATTAATATCACATGCAAGCAAAATTCTGCTGAAGATCATTCAAAAATGGCTGCAGCAGTATATCGACAGGGAACTGCCAGAAGAGGACGTGGAACCAGGGACATCATTTGTTGATGTCAGATGGATCCTGGCTGAAAGCAGAGAATACCAGAAGGATGTTTACCTGTGTTTTATTGACTATGTAAAGGCTTTCGGCTGTGTGAATCATAACAAATTATGGACAACATTTTGAACAATTGGAATTCCAGAACACTTAATTGTGCTCATGAGGAACCTTTACATAGATCAAGAGGCAGTTGTTCGGACAGAAAAGAGGATACTGATTGGTTTAAAGTCGGGAAAGGTGTGCACCAGGGTTGTATTCTTTCACCATACCTATTCAATCTGTATGCTGAGCAAATAATCCAAGAAGGTGGACTATATGAAGAAGAACAGGGCATCAGGATTGGAGGAAGACTCATTAACAACCTGTGTTATGCAGATGACACAACCTTACTTGCTGAAAGTGAAGAGGACTTGAATCACTTACTAATGAAGATCAAAGACCACAGCCTTCAGTATGGATTACACCTCAACATAAAGAAAACAAAAATCCTCACAAATGGACATTGAGCAACATCAAGATAAACGGAGAAAAGATTGCAGTTGTCAAGGATTTCATTTTACTTGGATCCACAATCAACAGCTACGGAAGCAGCAGTCAAGAAATCAAGACACATTGCATTGGGTAAATCTGCTGCAAAGGGCCTCTTTAAAGTGTTGAAGAGCAAAGTTGTCACCCTGAAGACTAAGGTGTGCCTGACCCAAGCCACGGTATTTTCAATCACATCATATGCATGTGAAAGCTGGACAGTGAATAAGGAAGACTGAAGGAGAATTGATGCCTTTGAATTGTGGTGCTGGCGAAGAATATTGAATATACCATGGACTGCCAGAAGAATGAACAAATCTGTCTTGGAAGAAGTGTGGCCAGCACGCTCCTTAGAGGCACGGATGGTGAGAGTGCATCTTACATACTTTGGATATGTTGTCAGGAGGGATCAGTCCCTGGAGAAGGACATCATGCTTGGCAGAGTACAGGGTCAGCGGAAAAGAGGAAGACCCTCTATGAGGTAGATTGACACAGTGGCTGCAACAATGAGCTCAAACATAAAAACAATTTTAAGGATGGCTCAGGACCAGGCAGTGTTTCGTTCTGTTGTGTATAGGGTAGCTATGAGTCGGAACCAACTCGACGGGACCTAATAACAACAACATTTGGCCACATTCCCAGAAATGCAATGGTCTTACCAAATCGTACTTAAATATACCACCCCTACTCCAGCTTACCTCCAATTCACAAGTTCTGTTTCCATCTCTATTTGTTAATTATAGGTGTGCAGTATACATCGCTATGTAATTTTCAGTATAATTAATTCTACCTTTTCATGAGCAAAATAAGTATAACATTTTATGTTAAAACAGAGATTTACCATACTTACCATGGATGAAAATGTGAATTCACCTCAATCATTATGGCTGAGTCCCATTCCTCTCTCTCATCTTAGAAATAAAGGCTAACATTAAACTACCTTTATGTAGTTTTGGATTTTCTGACTTTACTTTTCCTCTACCATTTCCTAATTTGATTTCTCTCTCCCTCACTGCTTCTCACATGTTTACCCTTCTGTCATAATTTTTATTTCATTCAACAATTAGTTTACTAGATGCTAGGTATCAGCACAATCATAGGTATTATGTATATGTCTTCTTCAAGAAACTCATAATCCAATAGGAGTGGCATTCTGTTATATATATATATATATATATATATATATATATTGCCTCAACAACCAATAACTGAGTGCTAGGTATATATCATTGTGTTAGGGATGGGATAACCCAATCATTGTCTATGACACACAGTGCTTACAGTCTCGTGGATGGTGAGAGACAATAAATATATAAAACACAATGTGTAGTTGCAATTGAGTAAAGTTTTATGGAGCTAAGTAGGATGCTATGAAGGAAAATAAAGTGAGAGGCCTACCCAAAGATGGACATCAAAGGAGATCAAGAAGGAACAGAGAAGTCAAAGGAAAATCAGGAGAACAAATAGAGGACAGAGTTTCAGCGAAGAGGAGAGGTCAACTATAACAAACAGTGCTTTGCAGACTGGAGTAGTATTTTCCCACATGTCTGTCTGGGCTGGTGGATGAGGAGCTGCCTCCTCAGAAGGGTCTTAATACATGTACAGAAGTTTGCCAAGATGTAAGGTGGAGTATTTCCAGCAAAGAGTAGAGACTTAAATCATATAACTATGAAAGACTGTGACACATTTGGGTAATGGAAAGTCATTCTGCAGAGCTGGTACATAACTTCTGCAGAGGAGAGAGGCAGTATCTGAAGTTGAAATAATAGATCATGAGAGGCCTTATAGGCTGTGATGGTTAATTTTTTGCATCAGCTTTTCTAGGCTGTGGTTTCCAGTTTTTTGGCCAAACACTAGTTGCTGTCATAGCTGTCATAGTTGCTGTCAGATAGTCATAATTAGTGACCTATTTTTCTTCTCCAAAACAATAACCAAATAAACAAAATTATCATCACATGTGATTAAATCAGCTGGGCTTCTGTAACACAGGTTGTTTTTGTTGTTGAGTGCCATCAAGTTGATTCCAACTTGTAGCTCTCCCATGTGACAGAGTAGAACTGCCTCATAGGATTTTCTTGGCTTTAATCTTTATGGAAGCAGATTGCCAGGTCTTTCTCCCACAGAGCAGTTGAGTGGGTTCAAACCTTAAACCTTTTGGTTAGCAGCTAAGTACATAACAATTTGCACCACCAGAGCAGATTATCTTCTATAATGTAATGTAACATAATGCAATCATAATGTAATCTAATTTAATGTAATTTCTTTACCTTCTATAATAAAATCTAATGTAATATAGTCAATTAATCACTTGAGGTTATTCTGTTGTAGGGTGTATCCTAAACCTAATCACTTCCGATTAAGAACAGCAGAATGGACACAGACACACACACACATGTGGAAGAAGATAGAAAACAAAGACAGAGGTATCTACAAGAATTGCTGGCAGAGAAGCTGAAATAGACAAGGAAGCCCTCACCCTAGAGCCACACTCTAAGTTCAGACTTCCCGCCTCTGAACTGTGAGAAAATAAATTCTGTTCTTTACAGCCAACCATTTGTGATATTTTTGTCACAGCAGCATTAAGTAACTGAGACACATACCATGCTGAGGAGTTTAGACTTTATCTTTGAATAATTTCATTTTAAATGGAGAAATTGTGACCAGATTTGTACTTTAGGAAGGTAAATCTGATTATGAAGGAGTAGTGCAGTGGTTAAGAGCTCTACTGCTAATGAAAAAGTCAGCAGTTCAAATCCACCAACCACTCCTTGGAAACCCTATGGGGAAGTTCTACGCTGTACTATAGGGTCACTATGAGCTGGAACCGACTAAAGGCACCTAACAGCAACAACAACAATAGGAAATGTGAGAATTCTTACACGGGAAACAGGAGGACACTGCAATAGTAATCTGGTAAAAGTATGTGGAATGCAGAAAATCTGAGTGTGATTCACTAGAAAACATTAGAGTAATTCAGATATGAGTTTATGAAGGTTAGAGCTATGGTGGTGTTCGTTCTTCCATAAGGGAAGAAGAGCACAGTAGACGTAAGAGACACAATAATGGAATATGCCCAATGAGTAGATAATTGATAATCCAGAGAAATTGAGGGAGAGGCAAAGTAAAGATGGCTATAAGATTTATGATAAGAACCTATTTATCCAGATCAGGAATTCGTTTTACTAAAAATGAATGAACCGTATATAGACATGAAGGAGATCGTTATATGTTCAAAACTAAGGCTGAAGAAAAAGAAGTAGCCTAGAAATTCCTATTTTTAGAGGCATCCATTTAGCAGGTCCAGCTAGAGTCTTAAGAGTGTATTAGAGAAAGAACTGTATATAGACCTTCCTAGGCAATAACTAAAGAGTCAGAAATACAGAAGATTAATAAAATCTATAGCTACAGCCTACAATTAGAGGTAGCAGAAGACAGGACAACTAAGGGATTCACTGAAACAACATCTAAAGAAGGAGATCCAGAATATTACTCTGTCATGGAAGCCAGCAGAGAATTTAGACAAGAAAATGGATTCAGAGACTAGGTGAGCATTGATAAATTTAGAGAGAACACTCAAACTGTAGATAGGTGGAAGCAGAATCCAGTTTCCAAGTAGTTGTGAGTGTTAGCAGCTAGAAAAAATGAAAACTCTTTTATCTCTCTATCCATTTCTCTCTTCCCTTTCCATAGGAGGGAGAAATACTACACTAATTGTTCCGATTCAGAATTGTGATCTAACCACCTCTACTGGTAGCCAGAGGCACTCTACTTCAAAAGTTCATACGTATTCTCGTGTGGTACTTTTTTCTACTCTGTAAGTTAGGATTGTCCAACTGAATCAGGCACCCTTTTGGAATTTGGCTATGCATTTTTCTCCTCCTAATGAACAGGAACTGCATAAAATCTTCAGACTTGAAGGGTCAGTCATTGTTAAAAGTAGCACTTATGGAGGAAAAGATTTCTGCTTCTCTTTGAACCTAATTACATGCTCTAACACAGTCTATCAAAGATGAAAGAAATTGTAATTTGGGGGGCTTGCCAAGGCATCATTTTGCATTATCACTAGTGCATTATATTGAGGCAATTCAGTAACTTTGAATTTGACAAAGCAATATTTGGGCATTCCTGAGACATTGAGCCAAACACAATCAAAATTCACCAATGTCCTAAAAATGGAGCTATTAATATTCAACTAGAGATTGTGAACATATACTCCTGTTTGATTACTGAGTATACAGTAGCTTTTAGTACTAAACTTTCTATTTTGTTCTTTTAATATTTTCTATTTCTCTGCTGATATTTTCTACTTTTTTTCAAATTTATTGTGAGAATATTTTGCTTTATGCCCTTGAGCACAGTTACAAAGTCTGTTTTAATTTCGTGTTTGCTAACTCTAACAACTGGGTCATTTCAACATCGGCCACTGTTGATTGTCTTTTTACCTGAGAATATTCTTGATTCTTTTTGTGTCAATTAATTGTGGATTGTATATTGGATATTATGAATGGTATGTTGTGGAGACTAAATTTTGTTATATTACTCTGAAGAGTGTAGTTGTTTTTTATTTATTTGTGCAGGTAATTAATTTGGTTGAACTCAAATTTGAAATTCTATACCTTGTCTGGCATTTCAAATTTCAGTTCAGTTCTTTTCATCTTATCTGATACATTGGAGTCAGCTTCATGCATACATAGTTCAGTGGTCAGTCAGAGATTTAGAAGGAATTTATACACAGAATTAAAATCTCCTCCATTTGTCTCTCTCCTTTCAAGGATTCCCCCCTTGCTTTTCAGAAGCAGTGATTATCTTGAACTCCGTCCTGTTTCCTCAGGCTAAACATCTCAAACATCTTCTCAGGGTCGTCTCAACAACTTTAAAATGATATGGTTCTAAAGTCCTCATCATTTGACAGTGACATCTGGAATAATTTGCGTTATTCTTAAACATGACAACCATGTTTAAACACAATTCTTAATACAGATTCTGACTAGAATAAAACATAACGAGGTTACTATTACTATCTCCCTTATTCAGGATGAAATACTTTAATTGCTGATCAAGATTGTAAGTATACTTCAGTAGCCATTGGCTACTTTTAAACTTCAGTTCAATTAAAATCATTATTATATATGTATTTTTTTAGTTTTTGTTCTTGATAAATCAGGTTTTTAATTAAAACTTATCAAATGAAGAAAAATCTAAGCTTCCCTTACTTTGTACTTATGCAAATTAATCAGGATTTAAAGTTGTCTCTTTATAATTTCAATGTTTTTGTGGTAGATTCATTCACTAATTAAGTCATATTTATTTTTTCAGCAAATATTTGTGATAATCTCTCAAGCACTGTATCTTGACCTCAGAACACAGTGGTGTACCTCATTGAAAAAATTAATCTTCCCATGGAATTTATATTCCAATTGGGGGTTGTAAATAATAGGCAATAATAATGTGATGTTGTAATGTAAGTAGTGTACATAAAGATGTGAAAAAATCATGCTACAGGGAAAATAGAATAGGATAATATGACAATATAATATAAAGTAATGGAGGAGTTGTGTAATTTTCTTGGGGGTCAATGATGTCCTATCTCAAGAAGTGTAATCTGAGTTGAAATATGAATGAAGATAAGCAATGAGTCTACTGAAACAAGTTGAAATCTAAGTCTTTGTGTTTACCATAGTCATTTTTTCCATATATCTTATAGCCAACTGCAAATAAGTCTATATATGTTTTCTAATTATTTCTTTGAAATGCTGAAATATTCACTACCAGAGAAAAAGCCATGTGGCAGTTTAATACATTCCTTCCTTCTGATCTGCATGGGTCTTGTTAATCATGAAGTAATAAATCCATTTAACATTTATGTAATGTAGTCAGTGTTTCTCCATCTGGCCACATGTATGTCATCAGAGACTCATTTCAGTTATATTGTCTACTTATTGGAATATTTTCTCTATTTTTTTTAACTAAAAATCTTTTGAGCTTTAGTTCATTTAATTTCCTCTGTTTATCCTTTGTATCTCCTCTCATTCCAGATGTTAAAACACATATATATATTCATGCATACAAGTGAATGCAGGTAAAAAATTCCTGAGGGTGGGAACGTGACAAGCATTCTTCCTCCGCCAAAATACGAAGTATAAAACACAATATATATTAGATGAACTATTAAATACAAATACATGAAATGTTCAAAAGTTAAATGATCACAAGAAGGAATTAATCAAGCAAAGCTAGCTGTATAAAAAGATTTTAGCAAACTAATACTCTGTACAAATGGAGAATTTTTTATAAAAATAATAGAGAAAACATTTTTCATTCCCTACCAATACAACTGATGAGTTCAAATTTCTCATAGGGTGGACATCCATAATATGCCCCAATTAAGTGTTTTCTTTCATAATGTATATCATTATGGCTTTTTGGACAGTATAAGTACATATCTTTGGGTATCTGTCTATTAAAATTTACATATGAAAGGTATCATGGATTGAATTGTGTCCCCCAAAAATATCTGTCAACTTGGCTAGGCCATGATACTCAGTATTGTGTGATTGCCCAACATTTTGTCATCTGATATCATTTTCCTATGTGCTCTAAATCCTATCTCTATGATGTTAATGAGATGGAAAAAGTGTAGTTATGTTAATAAGTCAGGACTTATTCTACAACTTTGGATTGTGTAATAATGCATTTTTTTCAATTTTTTTGTTACTGCTTTTATTGTTCATCTCTTTTCAACAGAAAGGAGAATCTTCTAATTTATAGGTAGCCAATCTATGTATCAACATTTCTTTCATATTCTAGTGATTTCTACTTGTTCTTTTGACAAATTCAACATTTAAAAAAATTTTTTTTTCATTGTAGAGAGGCAGAGCCAAGGTGGTGCAATAGATAGATGCTTCCATCAAGCCCTCTTTACAGCAAAAACCCAAAAAAAAAAGTGAAGCAAGTATGTTTATGACAAGCTGGGAGCCCTGAGCATCAAAGGCAAGCTTAGACAATGAACTGAGGGGCAGGGGGAGGAAGAGGCCGTTCAGAAGTGGAGAGGACTTACTGGACCTCAATCACGGGGAGCCCTCAGGCACCATTCATGAGCGGCAGCGGTGGAGGGCTGGTCCTAGAGTTCAGCCACAGTTTCCTCAGGGAGAAGCAGCCAGCCACACAGCCTACTCGCACCTCTGGAACCTGAGAAGAACAGTGCTCTTGGCAAAAGCTAAGTACTTGCATATATTTTACATGCCCCCCCACCCCCAAGCTGGCTTCAGGGGCTGAATCCCTGGGCCTGAGATAGACCCTGATGAGCACCTAGAGCCATCCTCAAGGCCTCAGGGAAGGAAAAAATTTGCAGTTGGGAGGAAAAGATAACTTGCTAGCTCCATTAACCAGGGGAGCTCAGGAAAGAAGCAGCTCCTGTCCAGGCATAAACCATCCATGGACATTGAGCAACTTTCCCTTCTGCATAGACCTGTGTGGGCCTATTTCAGGAGAACAAGCCCTTGTTGGCAAACTCCAACCATTTTAGCTGTGCAGTGGAGAAGCGGGTGTTTGATGTTTGACATTGCTTTGCCTATTAAACACGATCCTCACCTACCCACATCAGGAAACTAAGGACTGGCGACTCCACTCAGGTCATCCAGCAACCTGTGACAGGGGTCCAAAGATAACAAGTACCTCCCAGTCCTTACTACCAAAAACTTCAGGTGCCCATGGTCCCTCTGCAGAACCCACCCACCAGCACACTCTAGGGAACAGAGACACGCTTTCCTCAGAGACACTTGGGGGTCGGTTCTCAGCCCCCTGCTTGGTTCAGAGCATGACTCAGGTACCGATATTTACACCAATCACCCCTGCCCCTCTAAGACTGTAGGACAGAGACTGTACCACACAATAGATGACCAGCTACCTGGACACCTGAGCTGAATTCATACAAGAAAACAGAATGGACTCCTAGACTGAGATATCTGATAACAGCTCTAGCCAGCTGGGGACAGGACACCAGAGCTCCAAAGTAAAAAATAATCAAGCTAGCTCAATCAAGCAACCCATAGGGGTATAACAAAACAAAACAAAGCAAGCAGCTATGACACAGTAAGCAAGCATAAACTAATACCATAACTTATAGATGGCTGGGGGACAACAGTCAATATCAAGTCACATAAAGAAACAGGCCATGATCACCTCAACAGGCTCTCAAAACAAAGAATCCAGGGATCTTCTAGATGAAAGTGCACTCCTGGAATTACCAGATGCAGAATACAAAAGTTTAATATACAGAACCCTTCAAGACATCACGAAGGAAACGAGGCAATATGCAGAACAAGCCAAGGAACACACAGATAAAGCAACTGAAGAAATCAGAAAGATTATTCAGGAATATAATAAAAAGTTTAATAAGCTGGAAAAATCCACAGAGAGCAATCAGAAATTCAGAAGATTAACAATAAAATTACAGAATTAAAGAGCTCAATAGAAAGTCAGAGGAGCAGAATTGAGCATGTAGAAGCTAGAATTTCTGAACTAGAAGATAAATCACTAGGCACTAATATATTTGAAGAAAAATCAGATAAAAGAATTTAAAAAAATGAAGAAAACTTAAAAATCATGTGGGACTCTATCAAGAGAAATAACCTATGAGTGATTGGAGTACCAGAACAGGCAGGGATAACAGAAAGTACAGAGAAAATTGTTGAGGATTTGTTGGCAGAAAACTTCCCTGATATTGTGAAAGATGAGAAGATATCTATCCAAGATGCTCATCGAACTCCATATAAGGTAGATCTTAAAAGAAAGTCACCAACACATATTATAATCAAGCTTGCCAAAACCAAAGATAAAGAGAGAATTATAACAGCAATGAGGGATAAAAGAAAAGTCACCTACAAAGGAGAGCCAATAAGAATAAGCTTGGACTACTCAGCAGAAACCATGCAGGCAAGAATGCAATGGGATGACATATTTAAAAAATTGAAGGAAAAAATTACCTGCCAAGAATCGTGTATCCATCAAAACAGTCTCTTAAATATGAAGGTGAAATTAAGAAATTTCCAGATAAACACAAGTGGAGGGGATTCATAAAAACCAAACCAAAACTACAAGATATACTAAAGGGAGTTCTTTGATTAAAAAAATCAATAACATCAGGTATCAACCCAGGACTAGAACACTGGGCAGAGCAACCAGAAGTCAACGCACACAGGGAAATCCAAAAAAACAAAGCAAAATTACAAATTAAAAAAAAAAAAGCCCAAAGCAGGGTAGCAGCAATGTTATTATATAAAAGAAGACAACATTAAAATAAAAAAGAGGGACCAAGAGATGTAATCATACACCTTCCATATGGAGAGGAATATATTGTGATACAAAGAAATAAAAGTTAGTTTTAAATTTAGTAAAATAGGGGTAAATAATAAGGTAACCACAAAGGAGACAAACTCTCCTACTCATCAAAATAAAATACAAGGGAAAAATACAGACTCAGCAGAAACAAAATCAACAACATATATGAGGAAAGGACAATATATAAAGAAAATCTACTCAGCACATAAAGTCAAGTGGGAAAAAGAAACTGTCAACAACACAGAAAAAAAGACATCAATATCATAGCACTAAATTCATACCTATCCCTAATTACCCTGAATGTAAATGGACTAAATGCACCAATAAAGAGGCAGAGAGTGGCAGAATGGATTGAAAAAAAAGATTCATCTGTATGTTGCCTACAAGAGACACACCTTAGGCTTAGAGACACAAACTAAAACTCAAAGGATGAAAAAATTTATATCAAGCAAAAAACAATCAAAAAAGAGCAGGAGTGGCAATATTAATTTCTGACAGAATAGACTTTAAAGTTAAATCCATCAGAAAGGATAAGAAGGACACTATATAATGATTAAAGGGACAATACACCAAGAATATATAACCATATTAAATATTTACGCACCCAATGACAGGGCTGCAAGATACATAAAACAAACTCTATCAGCACTGAAAATTGAGATAGACAGCTTCACCACTTTCGGTGAAGGACAGAACATCCAGAAAGAAGCTCAATAAAGACACAGAAGATCTAAAGGCCAAAATCAAACAACTTGACCTCGTAGACATACATAGAACACTCTACTCAACAGCAACCAAGTATACTTTCTTTTCTACTGCACATGGAACATTCTCTAGAATAGACCACATATTAGGTCATAAAGCAAGCCTTAGCAGAATCCAAAACATTGAAATATTACAAAACATCTTCTCTGACTATAGGCCTTAAAAGTGGAAATCAATAACAGGAAAAGCAGTAAAAGAAATCAAACACTCGGAAACTGAACAAGATTCTGCTCAAAAAAAGACTGGAGTATAGAAGACATTAAGCATGGAATAAAGAAATTCAGAGAATGCAATGAGAATGAAAACACTTCCTATCAGAACCCTGGGGACACAGTAAAAGCAGTGCTCAGAGGCCAATTTATATCAATAAATGCACACATCCAAAAAGAAGAAAGGGCCAAAATGAAAGAATTTTCCCTTCAAATTGAACAAAAAGAAAGAGAGCAACAAAAGAAACCCAGAGGCACTAGAAGAAAACAAATAATAAAAATTAGAGCTGAACTAAATGAAATAGAAAACAGAAAAACAATTGAAAGAAGAATTAACAAGATCAAAAGCTGGTATTTTCAAAAAATCAACAAAATTGATAAACCACTGGCCAAACTGACAAAAGAAAAACAGGAGAGGAAACAACCCGAATAAGAAACGAGATGGGCGATATTACAACAGACCCAACTGAAATTAAAAGAATCATATCAGGTTACTATGAAAAACTATACTCAAACAAATTTGAAAACCTAAAAGAAATGGATGAATTCCTAGAAACACACTACCTACCTGAACTAACACAAACAGAGGTAGAACAACTAAATAGACCCATAACAAGAGAAGAGACTGAAAAGGTAATTAAAAAACTCCCAACAAAAAAAAAAAGCCCTGGTCTGGACAGCTTCACTGCAGAGTTCTACAAAACTTTCAGAGAAGAGCTAACACTACTACCACTAAAGGCATTTCAGAGCATAGTAAAGGATGGAATACTACCAAACTCATTCTACGGAGCCACCATATCCCTAATACCAAAACCAGGTAAAGACACCACAAGAAAAGAAAATGATACACCTACATCCCTCAAGAACATAGGTGCAAAAATCCTCAACAAAATTCTAGCCAATAGAATTCAAAAACATATCAAAAAAATAATTCACCTTGACCAAGTGGGATTCATACCAGGTATGCAAGGATGGTTCAACATTAGAAAAACAATTTATGTAATCCACCACATAAATAAAAGACAAGAATCACATGATTTTATCAACTGATGTAGAAAAGGGATTTGAGAAAGTTCAACAGCCATTCATAATAAAAACTCTCAGCAAAATAGGAATAGAAGGAAAATTCCTCAACATAATAAAGGGCATTTATACAAAGCCAACAGCCAACATCACCCTAAATGGAGAGACCCTGGAAGCATTCCCACTGAGATAGGGAACCAGACAAGGATGCCCTTTATCACCACTCTTATTCAACATTGTGCTGGAAGTCCTAGCCAGAGCAATTAGGCTAGATAAAGAAGTAAAGGGCATCCAGATTGGTAAGGAAGAAGTAAAAGTATCTCTATTTGCAGATGACATGATCTTATACACGGAAAACCCTAAGGAATCCTCCAGAAAACTACTGAAACTAATAGAAGAGTTCAGCAGAGTATCGGGATACAAGATAAACCTAAAAAAAATCAGTTGGATTCCTCTACACCAACAAAAAGAACATTGAAGAGGAAATCACCAAACCAATGCCCTTTACAGTAGCCTCCAATAAGATAAAATACTTAGGAATAAGTCTTATCAGAGATGTAAAAAAACTTATACAAACAAAACTACAGTACACTTCTGCAAGAAACCAAAAGAGACTTACGTAAGTGGAAGAACAGACCTTGCTCGTGGATAGGAAGACTTAACATTATAAAAATGTCTATTCTACCGAAAGTGATCTATACATTTAATGCAATTCCGATCCGAATCCCAACGACATTCTTTAATGAGATGGAGAAACAAACCGCCAACTTCATATGGAAGGGAAAAAGGCCCAGAATAAATAAGGCATTACTTAAAAAGAAGAACAAAGTGGGAGGCCTTACTTTACCTGATTTTAGAACCTATTATACCACCACAGTAGTCAAAACAGCCTGGTACTCGTAGAAGAACAGATACATGGACCAATGGAACAGAAATCCATCCACATATGAGCACTTGATATTTGACAAAGGCCCCAAAACAGTCAAATGGGGAAAAGACAGTCTTTTTAATAAATGATGCTGGCATAACTGGATATCTATCTGCAAAAAAAATGAAACAATACCTGTACCTCACTCCATGCACAAAAACTAACTTAAAGGGGATCAAAGACCTAAATGTAAAATCTAAAACAATAAAGATCATAGAAGAAAAAATAGGGACAATGTTAGGAGCCCTAATACATGGCATAAACAGTATACAAAACATTATAAAGAATGTAGAAGAAAAACTAGATAACTGGGAGCTCCTAAAAATCAAACACTTATGCTCATCCAAGACTTCACCAAAAGAATAAAAAGACTACCTACAGACCAGGAAAAAGTTTTTAGCTATGACATTTCTGATCAGCGCCTGATCTCTAAAATCTACATGTTACTGCAAAAACTCAACTACAAAAAGACAAAAACCCAAGTAAATAATGGGCAAAAGATATGAATAGACACTTCACTAAAGAAGACATTCAGGTAGCTAACAAATATATAAAGAAGTGTTCACGATCATTAGCCATTAGAGAAATGCAGATCAAAACTAAAATGAGGTTTCATCTTACTCCGACAAAAAAGGCTGGCATTAATCCAAAAAATACAAAGAATAAATGTTGGAGAGGCTGTGGAGAGATTGGAACACTTACACAGTGCTGGTGGGAATGTAAAATGGTACAACCACTTTGGAAATCGATTTGGTGCTTCCTTAAAAAGCTAGAAATAGAACTACCATAAGATCCAGGAATCTCACTCCTTGGAATATATCCTAGAGAAATAAGAGCCTTTAATTGACTCAACGGCACTGGGTTTACTGAGTTTACATGAACAGATATATGCACACCTATGTTTATTGCAGCACTATTTACAATAGCAAAAAGATGGAAGCAACCAAGGTGCCCATCAATGGATGATTGGTTAAATAAATTATAGTATATTCACACAATGGAATACTACGCATCGATAAAGAACAGTGAGGAATCTGTGAAACATATCATAACATGGAGGAACCTGGAAGGCATTATGCTGAGTGAAATTAGTTGCAAAAGCACAAATATTGTGTAAGACCACTATTATAAGAACTTGAGAAATAGTTTAAACTGAGAAGAAAACATTCTTTCATGGGTACAGGAGAGGGGAGGGAGAGGAGGTAGGAGCAGGCATTCCCTAATTAGATAGTAGATAAGAACTACTTTAGGTGAAGGGAAAGGCAGCACACAATACAGGGGAGATCAGCACAATTGGACTACAGCAAAAGCAAAGAATTTTCCTAAATAAATGGAATACTTCAAAGGCCAGCATAGCAGGGACAGGGGTCTGGGGACCATGGTTTCAGGGGACAACTAAGTCAATTGGCAGTATAAAATCTATTAAGAAAACATTCTGCATCCCATTTTGAAGAGTGACATCTGGGGTCTTTCTTAAACACTAGCAAGCAGCCATCTAAGATGCATGAATTGGTCTCAACCTACCTGAATCAAAGGAGAATGAAGAACACCAAGGACACAAAACGATCACGAGCCCAAGAGACAGAAAGGCCCACATGAACCAGAGACTACATCATCCTGAGACCAGAAGAACTAGATGGTGCCCAGCTACAACAGATGACTGCCCTGACAGGGAACACAACAGAGAACCCCTGAGGGAGTGGGAAAGTGGTGGGTTGCACACTCCAAATTCTCATAAGACCAGACTTGATGGTCTGACTGGGACTGTAGGGACCCCGGTGGTCATGGCCCCCAGACCTTCTGTTGGCCCAGGACAGGAACCATTCCTGAAGCCAACTCTTCAGACAGGGATTGGACTGGACAATGGGTTGGAGAGGGAATCTGGTGAGGAGTAAGTTTCTTGGATCAGGTGGACACTTGAGACTACGTTGGCATCTCCTGCCTGGAGGGGTGATGTGAGGGTGGAGGGGGTTAGAAGCAAGTGAAATGGACACGAAAGCAGAGAGTGGAGGGAGGGAGTGGGCTGTCTTGTTGGGGGAAGAGTTGCTGGGGTGTGTAGCAGGGTGTATATTGGTTTTTGTGTGAGAGACTGACATGATTTGTAAACTTTCACTTAAAGCACGAGAAAATTTATAAAAAAAACAAAATTTTTTTTATTGTGCTTTAAGTGAAAGTTTACAAATCAAGTCAGTCTCTCATACAAATATTTATATACATCGTGCTATATACTCCTAATTGCTCTCCCCCTAATGAAACAGCACACTCCTTCCGTCCATGCTCTATTTTTGTGTCCATCTGACCCCATCTGCCCTCTCATCTCCCCTCCAGAGAGAAGATGCCCACATAGTCTCACGTGTCTACTTGACCCAAGAAGCTCACTCTTCACCAGTATCATTTTCTATCCCATAGTCCAGTCCAATCCCTGTCTACAGAATTGGCTTTGGGAATGGTTACTGTCTTGGGGTAACAGAAGGTCTGGGGATCACGACCTCCGAGGTCCTTCTAGTCTCAGTCAGGCCATTCAGGGCAATCATCGATTATAGCCAGGCACCATCTATTTCTCCTGGTCTCATGGTGATGCAGTCTCTGGTTTATGTGGTCCTTTCTGTCTATTGGGCTCATAATTACCTTGTGTCTTTGGTGTTCTTCATTCTCCTTTCCTCCAGGTGGGTTGAGACCCATTGATGTATCTTAGATGGCCACTTGCTAGTGTTTAAGACCCCAGAAGCCACACTCCAAAGTGGGATGCAGAATGTTTTCTTAATAAATTTTTTTATGCCAATTGACTTAGATGTCCCCTGAAACCATGGTCCCCAAACTCCCACCCCTGCTATGCTGGCCTTTGAAATGTTCAGTTCATTCAGGAAACTTCTTTGCTTTTAATTTAGTACACTTGTGTTGACCTAGCCTGTACTGTGTTGTCTTTCCCTTCACCTAAAATAATTCTTATCTGCTATCTAATTAGTCAAAACTCCTCTCCCTCTCTCTCTTCCTCCCCCCTCTCGTAACCATCAAAGAATACTTCCTTCTCTGTTTAAACTATTTCTCTATTTATTATAATAGTGGTCTTATTTAATATTTGTCCATTTGCAACTGACTAATTTCACTCAGCATAATGGCTTCTAGATTCCTCCATGTTATGAAATGTTTCATGGATTCATCATTGTTTTTTCTTGATGCCTAGTATTCCATTGTGTGAATATACCATAATTTATTCATCCATTCATCCGTTGACGGGCACCCTGGTTGCTTCCATCTTCTTGCTATCGTAAAAAGTGCTGCAATGAACATGGCTGTGCATATATCTGTTCATGTAAGGGCTCTTTTTACTCTAGGATATATTCCCAGGAGTGGTATTGCTTTATCCTATGGTAGTTCTGTTTCGAGTTTTTTAAGGAAGCGGCAAATTGACTTCTAATATGGTTGTACGATTTTACATTCCCACCAGCAGTGTAGAAGTGCTTCAGTCTCTCCACAACCTCTCCAACATTTGTTATTTTCTATTTTGTGGATTAATGCCAGCTTTGTTGGAGTGAGATGGAATCTCATTGTAGTTTTGATTTGCATTTCTCTAATGCCTAATGATTGTGAGCATTTCCTCATGTATCTGTTAGCTACCTGAATGTCTTCTTTAGTGAAGCGTTTGTTCATATCTTTGCCCATTTTTTAATTGGGCTATTTGTTTCGTTGTAGTGGAGTTTTTGCAGTATCATGTAGATTTTAGAGATCAGAAGCTGATTGGAAATGTGATAGCTAAACACTTTTTCCGAGTCTGTAGGTAATCTTTTTACTCTTTTGGTGAAGTCTTTGGATGACCATAGGTGTTTGATCTTTAGGAGCTACCGGTTATTTAGTTTCTCTTCTGCATTGTTAGTAATGTTTTCTATGCTGTTTATGACATGTATTAGGGCTCCTAGCTTTCGCCTAGTTTTTCTTCCTTGATCTTTATTGTTTTAGATTTTATATTTAGGTCTATGATCCATTTTGAGTTAGTTTTTGTGCATGGTGTGAGGTATGGGTCTTGTTTCATTTTTTTTTTGCAGATGGATATCCAGTTATGCCAGCCCCATTTGTTAAACAGACTATCATTTCCCCATTTAACAGATTTTAGGGCTTTGTCAAATATCTGCTCCTCATATTTGGATGGATTTATGTCCGGATTCTCAATTCTGTTACATTGGTCTATGTATTTGTTGTTGTACCAGTAACAACCTGTTTTGACTACTGTGGTGGTATAATAGGTTCTAAAATCAGGTAGAGTGAGGCCTCCCACTTTGTTCTTCTTTTTCAGTAATGCTTCACTTATCCGGGGCCTCTTTCCCTTCCATATGACATTGGTGATTTCTTTCTACATCTCATTAAAAAATGTTTTTGGAATTTGGATAGGAATTTCATTGTATCTATGGATCGCTTTTGGTAGAACATTTTTACACTGTTAAGTCTTCCTATCCATGAGCAACGTGTGTTTTCTCACTTATGTAGGTCTCTTTTGGTTTTTTGCACGAGAGTCTTGCTGTTTTCTTTTTAGAGGTCTTTTAGAACTCTGGTAAGACTTATGCCAAATTATTTTACATTCTTGGGGGCTATTGTAAATGGTAATAATTTGGTGATTTCCCCTTCAATGTTCTTTTTGTTAATGTAGAGGAATGCAACAGGTTTTTGTATGTTTATCTTGTATTCTGATAACATGCTGAAGTCTTCTATTAGTTTCAGTAGTTTCCCTTAGGATTCACGTCATGTGCAAATAGAGATACTTTTACTTCTTCCTTACCAATCTGAATGCCCTTTGTTTCTTTATCTAGCCTAATTGCTCTGGCTAGGACCTCCAGCACAATGTTGAATAAAAGTGGTGATAAAGGGCATCCTTGACTAACTCTCGGTCTAAAGGGGAATGCTTTCAGGCTCTCTCCATTTTGGATGATGTTGGCTGTTGGCTTTGTATATATGCCCTTTATAATGCTGAGGAATTTTCCTTCTATTCCTATTTTGCTGAGAGTTTTTACCATGAATGGTTGTTGAACTTTGTCAAATGCCTTTTCTGCATCAATTGATAAAATCATGTGATTCTTGTCTTTTGTTTTATTTATGTGGTGGACTACATTAATAGTTTTTCTAATTCCACTTGGTCATGGTGAATTATTTTTTTTGATATGTTGTTGAATTCCATTGGCTAGAATTTTGTTGAGGATTTTTGCATCTAAGTTCATGAGCGATATAGGTCTATAATTTTCTTTTTCGTGATGTCTTTACCTGGTTTTGTTATCGGGGATATGCTGGCTTCATAGAATGAGTTTGGGAGTATTGCATTCTTTTCTAGGCGTATTAGTAGTCTTAACTCTTCCCTGAAAGTTTGTTAGAACACTGCAGTGAAGCAATCCAGACCAGGGCCTTTTTTGTTGGGAGTTTTTGGATTACCTTTTCAATCTCTCCTTTGGTTATGAGATTATTTAGTTTTTCTACCTCACTTTGTGTTAGTTTAGGTAGGTAGTGTGTTTCTAGTAATTCGTCCATTTCTTCTAGGTTTCAAATTTCTTAGAGTACAATTTTTCATGGAAACTGTATATGATTCTTTAATTTTATTTGGGTCTGTTGTAATATCACGCATCTCATTTCTTATTTGGGTTATTTGTTTCTTCTCCTGTTTTTCTTTTGTCATTTTGGCCAATGGTTTATCAATTTTGTTAATTTTTTCCAAGAAGCTGCTTTTGGTCTTGTTAATTCTTTCAATTGTTTTTCTGTTCCCTCTTTCATAGAATTCTGCTCTTATTTTTGTTATTTGCTTTGTTTTGGTGCCTGAGGGTTACTGTTGTTGTTCTCTATTTGTTCAAGTTGTAGGGATAATTCTTTGATTTTGGCCCTTTTGTCTTTTTGCATGTGTGCTTTTGTTGATATAAATTGAACTCTGAGCACTGCTTTTGCTGTGTCCCCAAGGTTCTGATAGGAAGTGTTTCCATTCTCGTTGGATTCTATGAACTGCTTTATTCCATCTGTAATGTTTTCTGTGACCCAGTCATTTCTGAGCAGGGTATTGTTCAGTTTCCAAGTGTTTGATTTCTTTTCCCTGCTTTTTCTGTTATTTGTTTCTACTTTTATGGCCTTATTGTCAGAGAAGATGCTTTGCAATATTTCAATGTTTTGGACTCTGCTAAGGCTTGTACCTAACATGTGATCTATTCTAGAGAATGTTCCATGTGCACAGAAAGAAAGTATACTTGGCTGTTCTTGGGTGGACTGTCTGTATATGTCTATGAGGTCAAGTTTGTTGATTATGGCATTTAGATCTTCCATGACTTTATTGAGCTTCTTTCTGGATGTCCTGTCCTTCACTGAAAGTGGTGTGTTGAAGTCTCCTGCTATAATTGTGGAGCCGTCTATTTCACTTTTCAGTGCTGTTAGAGTTTGTTTTATGTATCTTGCAGCCCTTTCACTGGGTGCATAAATATTCAATTTGGTTATATCCTCCTGGTATGTTGTCCCTTTAATCACTATTTATTTTCCTTCCTTGTCCTTTGTGGTGGATGTATCTTTAACCTCTATTTTGTCAAAAGTTAATACTCCCACTCCTGCTCTTTTTTGATTGTTGTTTGCTTGATATATTTTTTTTCCATCCTTTGAGTTTTAGTTTGTTTGTATCTGTAAGTCTAAGGTGTGCCTCTTGTAGGCAGCATATAGACGGATCATGTTATTTATCCATTCTGCCTTTCTCTGTCTCTTTATCAGTGCATTTAGTCCATTTATTTTGAGTGTAATTATGGATGGGTATGAATTTAGTGCTATCATTTTGATGTCTTTTTTTTGTGTTGACAGTTTCTTTTTCCCACTTAATTTTTTGTGCTGAGTAGTTTATCTTTGTATATTGTCTTTTTCTCTTATTCATTGATGTTGATTTTGTTTCAGCTGAGTCTCTATTTTTTTCTTGTATTTTATTTTGATAGTCTCCTTTGTGGTTACCTTAACATTTACCCTTATTTTTCTAAGTTTAAACCTAACTTTTGTTTTTTCATATCACTTTGTCTTTCTCATCATAAGAAAGATCTATGACTACATTTCTTAGTGCCTCTTTATTGTTTTAATCTTGCCGTCTTTTACGTAATAACATCACTGTTTCCTGGTTTTGACCTTTTTTTAACTTGACTTATTTTTGTGATTTCCCTGTCTAGGTTGACATCTGATTGCTCTGTCCAGTGTTCTAGTCTTGGGTTGATACCTAATATTATTGATTTTCTAACCAAAGAACTCCCTTTAGTATTTCTTGTAGTTTTGGTTTGGTTTTTACGAATTCCCTGAACTTCTGTTTATCTGGAAATGTCCTAATTTCCCCTTTATATTTGAGAGACAGTTTTCCTGGATATATGATTCTTGGCAGGCAATTTTTTTCCTTCAATTTTTTAAATATGTCATCCCATTGCCTTTTTGCGTTCATGGTTTCTTCTAAGTTGTCCGAGCTTATTCTTATTGGCTCTCCTTTGTAGGTGACTTTTTGTTTATCACTTGCTGCTCTTATAATTCTCTCTTAACCTTTGGTTTTGGCAAGTTTGATTATAATATGGTGACTTTCTTTTAAAATCTACCTTGTGTGGAGTTCGATGAGCATCTTGGATAGATATCTTCTCATCTTTCACAATATCAGGGAAGTTTTCTGCCAACAAATCTTCAACAATTCTCTCCGTAGTTTCTGTTATCCCTCCCTGTTCTGGCACTCCAATTACTCTTAGGTTATTTCTTTTGATAGAGTCCCACATGATTCTTCATTTTTTTAAATTCTTTTATTTGATTTTTCTTCAAATATATTAGTGCCAAGTGCTTTATCTTCAAGCTCACCAATTCTACCTTCCAGTTGTTCAATTCTGCTTCTCTGACTTTCTATTGAGTTCTCTAATTCTGTAATTTTATTGTTAATCTTCTGAATTTCTCATTGCTGTCTCACTGTGGATTCTTGCAGCTCATTAAATTTTTCATTATGTTCTTGAATAACCTTTTTAATTTCTTCATTTACTTTATCTGTGTGTTCCTTGGCTTTTTCTGCGTATTGCCTGATCTCCTTCCTAATTTCATTCCTGATGTCTTGAAGAGTTCTATATATTAATCTTTTGAATTCTGCATCCAGTAATTCCTGGAAAGGAACTTCATCCTGAAGATCCCTTGATTTTTCTTTTTTACAGCTTGTTGAGGCGATCATGATCTGTTTCTTTATGTGACTTGCTATTGACTGTTGTCTCCGAGCCATCTATAAGTTATTGTATTAGTTTATTTTATCTTTGCTTACTGTATCCTAGCTTCTTTCTTTGTTTTGTTTTGATATGCCCAAATAGGTTGTTTGAGTGAGATAGTTTGATTATTTTTGCCTTTGAAGCTCTGATGTCTTGTCACTAAATGGCTAGAGCTGTTATCATATATATCAGTCTAGGAGTCCATTCACTTTTCTTGTATGAATTCAGCTCAGGTGTCCTGGTAGCTGATCACCAAGTGTGTCATACAGGTTCTATCCTACAGTCTTAGAGGGGTGGGGTGATTGGTGTAGGTACTGATATCTGGTTGTGGCACGGAGTCATGCTCTGAACAAGGCAGGGGTCTGAGAACCATCTCCCAAATGTCTGTGAGGAAAGTATGTCCCTGTTCTCTACAGTGTACAAGTGGGTGGGTTCTGCAGAGGGACCATAAGCACCCAATGCTTTTGTTTGTAAGGATTGGGATTTACCAGTTATCCTTGGACCCCTCTCTTGGGTGGCTGGGTGCCCTGAGTGGAGCCACCAGTCCTTATGACCATGATGTGGGTAGGTGAGGACCCTATTTAATAGGCAAAGTGGTGTGAAATATCAAACACCCCCCTCTTCACTGCACAGCTGAAACTGTTGCAGTCTGCCAACAAGGGCCTATTCTCCTGAAATAGGCCCACACAATCCATGCAGGGGGTAAAGGTATTTAAATCCATGGACTGTTTATGCGTGGACAGGAGCTGCTTCTGTTCTGAATTCCCCCAGTTAGTGGAGCTGGCAAATTATCTTTTCCCCCAATAGTGAATTTATTCCTACTCGAAGGCCAGGAGGATTTCTCTGAGTGCACAACACGGCTTCTCTCAGGCCCAGGGAAATCAATAGCCACCAAAGCCAACTTGGGGGCCAGGGGCATGGTAAAATATACCCAAGTACTTAGCTTTTGCCATGAGCACCATTTTTCTCTGGTTCTGGAGGTGTGTGTAGACTGTGTGGCTGGCTGCTTCTTCCTGAGAATGCTGCAGCCAAACGCTGCCACCAGCCCACTGCAGCTGCTCCCAGGAATGGTGCCTGAGGTATCCTGGCAATTCAGGTCTGCTAACTCCTCTCTGCATCTGAACCGTCTCTCCCTCCCCCTGCCATTCAGTGCATTTTCTAACTGTCTTTGATGTTCAGGACTCCTAGCTTGCCATAAATATAATCGTTTCACTTGTGTTTTCAGGTCTTTGTTGTAAGAGGGATCACAGGAAGCATATGACTATTCTGCCATCTTGTCCCCACCTCCAGCCAGCCTGTTTTAAGATATAAAGAGAAAAGTGAGCAGAGACATGCGGACCTTATACCACCAAAAAAGCAGTGCCAGGAGCAGAACACTTCCTTTGGACCTGGAGTTCCCACACAGAAAAATTCCTAGTCCAGGGGAGGATTGATGAGAAGGACCTTCCTCCAGAGCCTACACAGAGAGAAAGCCTTCCCCTGGAGCTGATGCCCTGAATTTGGACTTGTAGCCTACTAGACTGTGAGAGAATAAATTTCTCTATTAAAGCTATCTACTTTTGGTATTTCTGTTACAGCAGCCCTAGATAACTAAGGCAGAACAGAAATTATCCCGTGTGGAATAGAAAGATGCATTCTCTAAGTCTGTAGTTACTCATTCCCAGAGAAGAAAGTGGTTACTTTGAAGAACAGACCCTCCTAAGTTGTTCTTGATGCCACATATTTTATGTCAGTAATATCATAGATTTTTATAATAAATTATATGCTGTAGTACATCATCCCCTAATTATTAGCTATAAAATTAAACCAGTTAGGAAAAAGGATCTTTTTTTAAATTCTGGTCAGAGTTTATCAGTTTGCACTAATATTATTTGTCAATGTAAGTCTAACATGCATACAGTCCACCATAACAGAGAACAATATTCTGTAAGCACAACGAAGAATTTAGAAACTGCTTACCTCACTTCTGTACCTTAGTCCTGGATTTTTGTTCTCTGTCTATAGAACACAGCACACTTTATGATAAATACTAATAAGTTGAATAATTAGTATGTAAAAATGTAACAATGTATTATTTAATGACAATTTTAATACTTTTAACAAATTAAACACTTATAAATGTTTATATTTGTAAAGTTAGGTTGGTTACCTTTTACTTTTTTCTATCTCAGACTAAATAATTTCTATCCTAATAAATCTTTTTTAACGTAATATTTTTAGATTTCTTAGTATATTTCATGTCCAAATTTCTAAAATTTCTAAAATTATGGTGTTGAATTGGACATAGATCTCCAATAACAGGTGTTGGGCATGTGCTGGCTTTCCAGGAGGATCATCACACTGTGCTTAATGCTGTTCTCAAGTCCATGGGTCCCAAGGTTATACTCACTTGTAAATGAAATGAATGCAAGAATTTCTTCTTCTAGTAGAAAGGAAAATCAGTGAAAATATTTCACAATCATTTTGCTGCCATAACAGCCTGAAATAAAATGATCATCCCAACGATATTTATAAGAACAACTGTCATTTCAGAAAAATGTTTGTTCAAATAAAAACACTCCTATTCCAGGCCCATATGTCTACAGCATTGGACATTTGCACATTGATTCGGGACACTGTATTTAAGTGGTATAGTGGCTGCTAACCCAAAGTTTGGCAATTGAAACCCACCAGCTACTCCTCAGGAGAAAGATTTGGCAGCCTGTTTCTGTAAAGATTACACCCTAGGAAACCCTATGGGAAGTCCTACTTTGTCCTGCAGGATCACTATTTGTCAGAATCAACTACATGGCAATGTTTTTTTTTTTGATTATTATTATTTAGGAATTAATCTGACCTTTTTTTTTTTTAGTCAAGGTTTAACTCTTATGATTTTTATAGAAGAGTAAAGAACCAACTCCCAATGAGTTATTCTCATCTATTTTGAGAAAAAAAAAAAAAATGTTTAACGACTTAAAGTAAAATTTTATTTTGGTGCATTAAAATAGTATTTTGGGAGCACTAAGTATATAATCAGAGGTCATTGGTGGTTCAGTGTTAATATTCTCTCCTTCCATACAGGAGACAATTTCAATTCCTGACCAATTCACCTAGTGCTCAACCACCACTCATCTGCCAATGAAGGCTTGTGTGTTGCTGTTATGCTGAGCAGTTTTCAACGAAACTTCCAGACTAAGACAGGCCTGACTCTTTACTTCTGAAAATCAGCAAATGAGGATCTTGTGGACCACAATGATTCGATCCCTTTGGGCACTGTTTTGTCACGAGTCAGAGGCTGATTCGATAACAGCTAACCACAACAACAACAAAAATGTATATAATCAACCATATGTAGACAAAAATAAGGTTGATGGATAAGAGAAGCAAAGATACTAGACTAATAAACGAAATACATCTAAGGTGGGTCTAACAAAACGTAATGATCCAATCCCTAGTACCTGTGAATGAAACCTTATTTGGAAATAGGGTCTTTGCAGATATAATCAATTTAAAAGGAGGCCATACTAGATTAGGGTGGGCCCTAGATCTAATGACTGATGTCATTATATGCAAAGAGAGATTTTCAGACACAGAGGAGACCATGTGAAGAGGGAAGAAGGCCATGTGAAGGTGGAGGCAGAAATTGGAGGGAGGTAGCTATAAGTCAAGGAATGCCAAGGATTGCAAGCACAATCAGAAGCTGGAAGAGGCAAGGAAGGGTTATTCCCTAGAGCTTCAGAAGGAGAATGACACTAATGGACCTTTGATTTTAGACTTCTAGATTCCAGAACTGTGAGAAAATAAACTTATATTATTTTAAGCCACTCAGTTTGTGGTACTTTGTTGGAGCAGCCCTAGGAAGCTAACACACTAAGCATCATTGATTTGGGTGAAAATGATCACTGTTTGGTAGACTGCATCTGGGCTGGAAGGGACTATAAAGATACTATCATACTTGATGGGGATATCATTTTTTGGGCTTCCATAAGTGTGGTGACTTGTGTATAAAAGTTGTCCATGGAAGCTATGACAATGAGATTTGATATGGTATTTTGAATCTCATGGAACATGAGGCTTCTAAGAAAGCGAGGCTTTAGCACTTATCCAGTGTTGATCTCATGCCCTTGTATCTGAGAAAACAGCTCCCAGCTGGCTGCATGAAATGCTGCAAGGACTTCTGCAGAAGAGGAATACCTGATACTGCTCTGATGGCAAGATATATATCCTTTCCCATATCCTTCTGGGTAAATTGTTGCTGAATATGGTCTGTGGTGATCTTGTGAGTCCTTATTCATCTGAGCTCTCCCAACACTCACGTACACATAGCCATTGCATATTAATTTTTCGATATAATGCTCTTAGTTTTCCAGCTTTAAGCAAACATGGCCTTTTTAAAAGGCCTGATATAATATATCTCTTCTTCATGTGTGTACCATACATCACGTAATACCATACCAAGTGTGAGTCAGTTGTCTGTAGACAATAATAAATACAAAATAAATACAATAATAAAATCATATAAAATTGGTTTGTTTTTTATGATCACCATGTGCCTGCAATTATAAACAATGTCAATAATAAAATATACTTCCCCCAGGGCTAACTGTTCCTACTGTCCTGCCTTTCGTATACACCATGTAGTATTTTCCAAATGCCTTTCAATATGTAAGGGAATAAGAGTAAATTTAATGGGAATCAGAATCCAAGGCATTAAGCAGGCTTCATGAATTGCCAAATGATTAGAAACCCAAAGAATGATTCCTAAAAGGGTAATTTTCTTCTTATAACTGAGCCCTTTCTCCAGGCTTTAGACTCGAAGAGTCTAAAACCATTACTAAAACAGTGACTCCTCCCCTCTTCATGCCAGAACTTGACAGATGTGAACCGAGGAAGAGACTAGCCAGTGTGGTCTGGCCAAGTTTGTACAAAACACTTCAGACAAAGGGAAATGAAACTAGTCTGAGTCACCATTATGTTTTAGCTATAATTGGTGTTTAATGAAACAATTACAAGGAAAATGTACAGTAGCCAGGTAATCCAAAAGTTCCCTTAGGTACACATGGATAACCATGACGTAAAGTTGTAGGAACTGTTACTGTGACCTGTTATCTGTCATTTGAGTTTGTTATTTAATTCACAAACTTGCTTCAGTTCTAGCAGGAAAAATTAAATAAAAACAAATAAATAAAATATGATGTTTATTTGGAAAACAAAGGAGACTCCAAAATGAAATTAATAAGTAGAGAAATATAGTATATCACAAATTAACTCTAAGCCCTGCCTTTACCTGAATGTTTGGTGTTTAGGGTATACTGCTAGGCATCATAAAACAGAACTGATGAATGCTTTACATTATGAACATCAGAGTTCATTATTCATTCCTGCCCTAATGTGAATGAATCTAGGGTGGTAGAAAGGACACGGTTTTGGAGACAGGCAGAGATGAATTTAAATCAAGTCTCTAGCATTTACAATGCATGAGAACTTGGGCAGTCCTTACATTTCTGGGCTTTGATCTGAACCAAAATTTAGAAGTAATTTCATCCACAAAGTTTCAAGGCAGGATTAAATTGGATAATATAATATCTAGAAAGGGACTTAAAAACCAAACCCATGGCCATTGAGTCGATTCTGACTCATAGCGACCTTAATAAATTAGCACAGACTGGGTGGTTTGATGTAATAGTAATAAATTCTGTCACAGTTCTGGAGGTCCAGAATTCAGAAATCAAGGTGTTAGCAGGTACACACTTACTCTGGAGACTGTAGGGGGTGACCCGTTCCTTGCCTCTTCAGCTTTTAGGGGCTCCAAGAATTCTTTGGCTTCACTTCAATCTCTGTCTCCATCTTCATATAACCTTCACCTATTCTGTTTCTCATAAGGATACTTATTATTGGATTTAGAGCTCAACAGGATAATCCAGGATAATATCATCTCAAGATCCTTAATTTAATTACATCTGCAAACACCCATTTTTCCAAATAAGTTCCCATTCACAAGTTTTGGGACATGAAATGTATCTCCTTGGGGGGAGACCATTCAATCCACTATGGGGCCTAAAACCTAAAAATGCTCAATAAATGGCAGATTTTTCCTGACATAAAAAAAAAAAAATGTAGGGCAGATCCAAGATGGCAGAATAGACAGATGCTTCCGGCGAGCCCTCTTTGCAACAAAGACTCAAAAAAACAAATAAAACAAGTATATTTATGACAATCTGGGAGCCCTGAGCATCAAAGGCAAGCTTAGACAATGAACTGAGGGGTGGGGGGAAGAGACGACTCAGAAGTGGAGAAGAGTTACTAGACCTGAATTGTGGGGAGCCCTCAGGCACGATTCATGGAGCGGTGTTGGTGGTGGTGGCAGGCTGGTCCTAGCATTCGGCCACAGTTTCCTCACAGAGAAGCAGCTAGCCACACAGCCTACTCACACCTCCGGAACCTGAGGAGAAGGGCGCTCTCGGCAAAAGCTAAGTACGTGCATATATTTTACCACACCACCCCCACCCCCAAGCCGGCATCAGGGGCTGAATCTCTGGGCCTGAGATAGACACTGGTGAGCACCTAGAGCCATTCCTCCAGCCTTGGGGAAGGAAAAAAGTTTGCAACTGGGGGGGGGGAAGATAATTTGCTAGCTCCATTAACAGGGGGAGCTCAGGACAGAAGCAGCTCCTGTCTAGGCATAAACTGTCCATGGACCTTGAGCACCATTCCCTTCTGCATGGACCTGTGTGGGCCTATTTCAGGAGAATAGGTCCTTCTTGGCAAACTCCAACCATTTCAGCTGTGTGGTGGAGAGGTGGGTGTTTGACATTGCTTTGCCTGTTAAACAAGGTCCTCACTTACCCACATCAGGGACCTAAGGACTGGTAGCTCCACTCAGGTCACCCAGCCACCCATGACAGGGGTCCAAAGATAATTGGTACCTCCCAGTCCTTACAACCAAAAACTTTGGGTGCCCATGGTCCCTCTGCAGAACCCACCCACCAGCACATTCTAGGGAACAGAGACACATTTTCCTCAGAGACACTTGGAGGTCAGTTCTCAGCCCCCTGCCTGGTTCAGAATGTGACCCCCTGATGCAATCAGATACTGGTATATACGCCAATCACCCCTGCCATTCTAAGACTGTAGGACAGAGCCTGTACCACACAATTGATGATCAGCTACCTGGACCCCTGAACTGAATTCTTACAAGAAAACTGAATGGACTCCTAGACTGAGATATCTGATAACAGCTCTAGCCAGCTGGGAACAGGACACCAGAGCTCCAAAGTAAAAAATAATCAAGCTAGCTCAATCAAGCAACCCATAGGGGTAAAACAAAACAAAACAAAGCAAGCAGCTATGACACAGTAAGCAAGCATAAACTAATGCAATAACTTATAGATGGCTCGGGGACAACAGTCAATATCAAGTCACATAAAGAAACAGGCCATGATCACCTCAACAGGCTCTTAAAACAAAGAATCCAGGGATCTTTCAGATGAAAGTGCATTCCTGGAGTTATCAGATGCAGAATACAAAAGTTTAATATACAGAACCCTTCAAGACATCAGGAAGGAAATGAGGCAATATGCAGAACAAGCCAAGGAACACACAGATAAAGCAACTGAAGAAATCAGAAAGATTATTCAGGAACGTAATGAAAAGTTCAATAAGCTGGAAAAATCCATAGACAGAGGGCAATCAGAAATTCAGAAGATTAACAATAAAATTACAGAATTAGAGAACTCAATAGAAAGAGGAGCAGAATTGAGCAAGTAGAAGCTAGAATTTCTGAACTTGAAGATAAACCACTTGGCACTAATATATTTGAAGAAAAATCAGATAAAATAATTTAAAAAAATGAAAAAACCTTAAGAATCATATGGGACTCTATCAAGAGGAATAACCTACAAGTGATTGGAGTACCAGAACAGGGAGGGATAACAGAAAATACAAAGAAAATTGTTGAAGATTTGGTGGCAGAAAACTTCCCTGATATTGTGAAAGACGAGAAGATATCTATCGAAGATGCTCATTGAACTCCACATAAGGTAGATTTTAAAAGAAAGTCACCATATTATAATCAAACTTGCCAAAACCAAAGGTTAAGAGAGAATTATAAGAGCAGCAAGTGATAAACAAAAAGTCACCTACAAAGGAGAGCCAAGAAGAATAAGCTCAGACAACTCAGAAGAAACCATGAACGCAAGAAGGCAATGGGATGACATATTTAAAAAATTGAAGGAAAAAATTGCCTGCCAAGAGTCATATATCCAGGAAAACTGTCTCTTAAATATGAAGGTGAAATTAAGGCATTTCCAGATAAACACAAGTTTAGGGAATTTGTGAAAACCAAACCAAAACTACAAGAAATACTAAAGGGAGTTCTTTGGTTAGAAAATCAATAATATCAGGTATCTAGACTAGAACACTGGACAGAGCAACCAGAAGTCAACCCAGACAGGGAAATCAGAAAAAAAAAGCAATATTATAAAATAAAAACCCCAAGACAGGGTAACTGTGATGTTATCACATAAAAGAAGACAACGTTGAATAATAAAGAGGGACTAAGAAATGTAATCATACACCTTCCATATGGAGAGGAAGATATGGTGGTACAAAGAAATAAAAGTTAGTTTTAAATTAGAAAAATAGGGGTAAATAATAAGGTAACTACAAAGGAGACAATCTACCCTACTCATCAAAAAAAAATACAAGGAAAAAACACAGACTCAGCAGAAACAAAACCAATGACAAATATGAGAAAAGGACAATATATAAAGAAAATCTACTCAGCACATAAAATCAAGTGGGAAAAAGAAACTGTCAACGACACAGAAAAAAAGACATCAATATCATAGCACTAAATTCATACCTATCCATAATTACCCTGAATGTAAATGAACTAAATGCATCAATAAAGAGACACAGAGTGGTAGAATGGATTAAAAAACAAGATCCGTCTATGTGCTGCCTACAAGAGACACACCTTAGAGACACAAGAAAACTAAAACTCAAAGGATGGAAAAATGTATCAAGGAGACAACAATCGTAAAAGAGCAGGAGTGGCAATATTAATTTCTGACAAAATAGACTTTAAAGTTAAATCCATCAGAAGGATAAGGAAGGACACTATGTAATGATTAAAGGGAGAATAAACCAAGAATACATAACCATATTAAATATTTATGCACCCAATGACAAGGCTGCAAGATACATAAAACAAACTCTATTAGCATTAAAAAGTGAGATAGACAACTCCACAAAAATAATAGGAGACTTCAACACGCCACTTTTGGTGAAGGACAGGACATCCAGAAAGAAGCTCAATAAACATGGAAGATCTAAATGCCACAATCAAACAAATCTACCTCATACACATATACAGAACACTCCACCCAATAGCAACCAAGTATACTTTCTTTTCTAGTGCACATGGAACATTTTCTGGATTAGATCACATATTAGGTCATAAAACAAACCTTAGCAGAATCCAAAACATTGAAATATTACAAGGATCTTCTCTGACCATGCCATTAAACTGGAAATCAATAACAGGAAAAGTAGGGAAAAGAAATCAAATACTTGGAAACTGAACAATACCGTACTCCAGAAAGACTGGATTACAGAAGACAATAAGGATGGAATAAAGAAATTCAGAGAATCCAATGAGAATGAAAACACTTCTTATCAGAACCTTTGGGACACAGCAAAAGCAGTGCTCAGAGGTCAATTTATATCAAAAAATGCACACATCCAAAAAAAAGAAAGGGCCAAAATCAAAGAATTATCCCTACAACTTGGACAAATAGAAAGAGAGCAACAAAAGAAACCCACAGGCACCAGAAGAAAACAAATAATAAAAATTAGAGGTGAATTAAAAGAAATATAAAACAGAAAAACAATTGAAAGAGTTAATAACAGCAAAAGCTGGTTTTTTGGAAAAAATCAACAAAATTGATAAACCACTGACCAAACTGACAAAAGGAAAACAGGAGAGGAGGCAAATAGCCTGCATAAGAAATGAGAGGGGCGATATTACAACAGACCCAACTGAAATTGAAAGAATCATATCAGATTACTATGAAAAATTATACTGAAACAAATACGAAAGCCTAGAAGAAATGGATAAATTCCTAGAAACACACTACCTACCTAAACTAACACAAACAGGTAGAACAACTAAATAGGCCCATAACAAAAGAGATTGAAAAGGTAATCAAAAAACTCCCAACAAAAAAACAAACCCTGTTCCGATGGCTTCACTGCAGAGTTCTACCAAACTTTCAGAGAAGAGTTAACACCACTATTACTGAAGGTATTTCAGAGCATAGAAAAGGATGGAATACTACCAAACTCATTCTACGAAGCCACCATATCCTTGATACCAAAACCAGGTAAAGACACCACAAGAAAAGAAAATTATAGACCTATATTCCTCATGAATGTAGATGCAAAATTCCTCAACAAAATTCTAGCCAATAGAATTCAACATTTCAAAAAAATAATTCACCATGACCAAGTGGGATTCATACCAGGTATACAGGTTTGGTTCAACATTAGAAAAGCAATTAATGTAACTCACCACATAAATAAAACAAAAGACAAGAATCACACGAGTTTATCAATTGATGCAGAAAAGGCATTTGACAAAGTTCAACACTCATTCATGATAAAAACTCTCAGCAAAATGGGAATAGTAGGAAAATTCCTCAGCATAATAAAGGGCATTTATACAAAGCCAGCAGCCAACATCACCCTAAATGGAGAGAGCCTGAAAGCATTCCCATTGAGATGGGGAACCAGACAAGAATGCCATTTATCACCACTCTTATTCAACATTGTTCTGTAAGTCCTAGCCAGAGCAATTAGGCTAGATAAAGAAATAAAGGTCATCCAGGTTGGCAAAGAAGAAGTCAAAGTATCTCTATTTGCAAATGACTTGATCTTATACACAAAAAACCCTAAGGAATCCTCAAGAAAACTGCTGAAACTAACAGAAGACTCCAGCAGAGTATCAGGATACAAGATAAACATAGAAAAATCAGTTGGCTTCCTCTACACCAACATAAAGAACATCGAAGAGGAAATCACCAAATCAATGCCATTTACAGTAGCCCCAAAGAAGATAAAATACTTAGGAATAAGTCTTACCAGAGAAGTAAAAGGCTTATACAAAGAAAACTACAGTACACTTCTGCAAGAATCCAAAAGAGACTTACATAAGTGGAAAAACATACCTTGCTCACGGATAGGAAAACTTAACATTGTAAAAATGTCTATTCTACCAAAAACGATCTATACATTTAATGCAGTTCCGATCCAAATCCCAATGACATTCTTTAATGAGGTGGAGAAACAAATCACCAACTTCATATGGAAGGGAAAGAGGCCCTGGATAAATAAGGCATTACTGAAAAAGAAGAACAAAGTGGGAGGTCTTACTTTACCTGACTTTAGAACCTATTATAACACCACAGTAGTCAAAACAGCCTGGTACTGGTACAACAGATACATGGACCAGTGGAATAGAATTGAGAATCCAGACATAAATCCATCCACATATGAGCAGTTGATATTTGATAAAGGCCCCAAAACAGTCAAATGGGGAAAAGACAGTCTTTTTAACAAATGGTGCTGGCATAACTGGATATCCATCTGCAAAAAAAATGAAACAAGACCCATACCTCACTCCATGCACAAAAACTAACTCAAAATGGATCAAAGACCTAAATATAAAATCTATAATGATAAAGATCATGGAAGAAAAAATAGGGACAATGTTAGGAGCCCTAATACATGGCATAAACAGTATAGAAAACATTATAAAGAATGCAGAAGAAAAACTAGATAACTGGGAGTTCCTAAAAATCAAACACCTATGCTCATCCAAAGACTTCACCAAAAGAGTAAAAAGACTACCTACAGACTGGGAAAAAGTTTTTAGCTATGACATTTCTGATCAGCGCCTGATCTCTAAAATCTACATGATAGTGCAAAAACTCTACTGCAAAAAGACAACCCAATTAGATAATGGGCAAAAGATATGAATAGACACTTCACTAAAGAAGACATTCAGGTAGCTAACATATATGAGGAAATGTTCATGATCATTAGCCATTAGAGAAATGCAAATCAAAACTACAATGAGATTCCATCTCACTCTAAGAAGGCTGGCATTAATCCAAAAACACAAAATAATAAATTTTGGGTAAGTTTTGAAGAGACTGGAACACTTATACACTGCTGGTGGGAAAGTAAAATGGTACAACCACTTTGGAAATCGATTTGGTGTTTCCTTAAAATGCTTGAACTACCATAAAAAAAAAGATTTTTTTTTTTTTTTTAGGACCAAGCAATTCCACTCCTCAGAATATATCCAAATAAGAACATTTACACCAACAGATATATGCACACCCATGTTTATTGCAGCACTGTTTACAACAGCAAAAAGATGGAAGCAACCAAGGTGCCGATCAACAAATGAATGGATAAATAAATTATGGTATATTCACACAGTGGAATACTACACATTGATAAAGAACAATGATGATTCTGTAAAACATTTCATAACATGGTGGAACCTGGAAGGCATTATGCCGAGTGAAATTAGTCAGAGGCAAAAGGACAAATATTGTATAAGACCACTATTACAAGAGCTTGAGAAATAGTTTAAACTGAGAAGAAAACATTCTTTCTTGGTTACGAGAGGGGGGAGTGAGGGAGGGCGGGAGAGGGGCATTCACCAATTAGATGGTAGATAAGAACTACTTTAGTGAAGGGAAAGACAGCACACAATACAGGGGAGGCCAGCACAATTGGACTAAACCAAAAGCAAAGAATTTTCCCTGAATAAACTGAATGCTTCGAAGGCCAGCATAGCAGGGACAGGGGTCTGGGGACCATGGTTTCAGGGGACATCTAAGTCAATTGGCAGTATAAAATCTATTAAGAAAGCATTCTGCATGTCACTTTGAAGAGTGAAGTTTGGGGTCTTAAACACTAGCAAGCAGCCATCTAAGATGCATGAATTGGTCTCAACCTACCTGGATCAAAGGAGTGTGAAGAACACCAAGGAAACAAGGTGATTACGAGCCCAAGAGACAGAAAGGCCCACATGAACCAGAGACTACATCATCCTGAGACCAGAAGAACTAGATGGTGCCCAGCTACAACAGATGACTGCCCTGACAGGGAACACAACAGAGAACCCCTGAGGGAGCAGGAGAGTAGTGGGATGAGGACCCCAAATTCTCATAAGACCAGATTTAATGTTTCTGACTGACTGGATGGACCCCAGTGGTCACGACTCCCAGACCTTTTGTTGGCCCAGGACAAGAACCATTCCCGAAGCCAACTCTTCAGTCGGGGATTGGACTGGACAATGATTTGGAGTGGGATGCTGGTGAGGAATGAGCTTCTTGGATCAGGTGGGCACTTGAGACTATGTTGGCTTCTCCTGCCTGGAGGGGATATGAGAGAGTGGAGGGGGTCAGAAGCTGGTAAAATGGACCCGAAAAGAGAGAGTGGAGTGAGACTGCGGGCTGTCTGGTTAGGCGGAGAGTAATTGGGAGTGTGTAGCAAGGTGTATATGGGTTTTTGTGTGAGAGACTGACTTGATTTGTAAACTTTCACTTAAAGAGCAATAAAAATTATACAAAAAAAACAATGTATGCATTTACAGAATGCTTAAGGAAGATAAGAAAGAATGAAGTGTTGAATGGGATATTGAGGATAAAATTTGTCCTCAGCCTTCTCCTAAAGTCACCATTTTCCTGAGACTCCAATACTTATATGATCTGATAATTTTCTTATACCTGCCTATCTAAATTCACTACTTTACCAGAATAGTTCCAGAGGAAGAAGCCATGCCCTCCCATTTACAATTATATGCCAAGGCCCTAACCCAGTGCCTGGCATTTAGTGGGAGCTCAATAAGTATTAATTAAATGAATGCATGAATGAAAAGGAACTGACATCCATATGTCAAGAGCCTCACAGTTAGTTGAGGCAGAGCCGGGTCCCAAACCTGGTTATTCTGACTTACCATTACTACCATTGGGATGCTGTTTTTTTGTTTTTAAATAAAAGTAAATTGAACCATACATTAGCACAGTAAGAAGGTACTTAGATGAACGCGTCCTGCTATTTCACTTGGAACAACTGTGTGACCAGTCAGTCATTTAGGGAACGAGATCACTGACAAAGCCATATGGTTCTCATCGATTTTGACTCATAGCGACCCTATAGGACAGAGTAGAATTGCCCCATAGAGTTTCCAAGGAGCACCTGGTGGATTCGAACTGTTGACCTTTTGCTTAGCAGCCGTAAGCTCTTAACCAATACACCACCAGGGTTTCTATGGTTCTGATTAGTTACCCTTAATAGATCAAAATAATTCTTTGCAAGGTGTGATGGTTAAGATTATGTGTCGACTTGGCTGGGCCATAATTCTCTGTGTTTATATGTGATCACTCCCATGATGGGACCTACTGTGAGTAGCCGATCAGTTGAAAGGGAGTTTCCTTGGGGGTGTGGCCTGCATCCAAATATAAGCGGATGTTCTGGCTTTTTGCTCATTCTGGATACTGCAGCCAGCTCCTGTTTGTCTGACCTCTGGTTATTGGGACTTGAGCTATCAGCTTGCCTGCCAATCTTGGGATTCATTGATCTTCACAGACTGTGAACAAAGCTCTGCTTTCCGACTTGCCAA
This sequence comes from Loxodonta africana, assembly GCF_030014295.1. Taxonomy (NCBI): domain Eukaryota; kingdom Metazoa; phylum Chordata; class Mammalia; order Proboscidea; family Elephantidae; genus Loxodonta; species Loxodonta africana. The sequence goes on from NC_087367.1 coordinate 32,032,325, forward strand.
CCTTGGGTTCGCCAGCCCCTGCAGCTACTTGAATATGGAGAATCCTCTATTCTGATCCACAGACTTGGTACGTTCCAGCTTCTACAATCATGTGAGCTGTTTCCTTGATATAAATCTCTCTCTATATATACATTTATATGCTTTACTGGTTTTGCTTTTCAGAGGAACCCAGCCTAAGACACAAGGCAATCTTGGTGTTCAAAATGTTTCACAAGTCACTTTGACCAGGATTATTGGAAAAAGGAGACGATGTGGTAGAAACTGTAGAACACCAGATAAGGTTCCTGCCTGAATGTATCTTCAAGTTTTATTGGAGATTATGTCCTTTAGGTCTTTTAGATTGCATCTTTTGAAAAATCTACCATTAAAATACAAAATGTAATTCCTTGTGAGGGACTCATATTTATCAAGCAATGTAAATCTATGGAACACATACTGTGTGCAGAATTGTGCTAGGTATTGTGAAGTCTATGAAATGAACAGGATATCGTCCTCGTTCTCCAAAAATTTGTGGTCTAGTAGGACAGACAATATCTGTGCTACTAAACCTAGTTCAAAGCAGAAAGTATTGTCTTCCAAAATAAAGTTAGCATGTGTTGCAGAAACACAGAAAAGGCAACAATTAATTCCGATCAAAAGGACAAGGAAGTAGTAGAATTTGAACTGGATTTTGAAAAATGGGTTGGGTTTTGACAAGAAAAGATGGAGGAAAAGTCATTAAAGGCTAAGCAAAGTAGAAAGGGATAATGCTGTTAAGGAGACAGGGAAAAAATCGGACTGGCTGAATTAAATAAGGGCTACATTTTAAGGCCCTGTGTGTTTGGCCAGCTATAATTATGTAGCCTCTGACTCAGTATTCTTGGAATTTAAGCCTAAGTGCAGACCACCATATAACTTTTACTGCTGGCACTCGAGGACTACTTGTGACTAACAAACTAGGTGCTCAGACAAGATAAGGGGCCATATTTCCTACTCGTACACGCTTGACCAGATATAAATTACTCCTGGGTTGTTTTTCAAGTCCCCTACCAGGTGCAGAGCATGCACAGTAAAAATCAAGGTAACCTATGAGTGACCTTCCACATGAGATAATCATGAGTAGGAATCCTTTGCCGGGACTTGAATGAGGATCTAGAGACATCATGCATGCACAACATCACAGATTAAGTCCTGTTCGACACCCCAGCAGCCCTCGTGACAGATTCCATCTTAGTTCCAACAACCTCTGTGAGGAAATCCATGTTGAATTCCAACTGCATGTGCATTTGAATTTCATAATCCCTCCCCTTCTCCTGGGAATCTCCACCCATCTAATGAGTAAAGAAAATCTTTTATAAACCCTAGGAGTTCCTTTGCTCACTAGAGACTGGAGGCTAGCATAGGTGGAAACCCCTCTCCATCTCTCCCTTGCGAGCCTTTTTACTTCCTTTCTGTCCCTAATAAACCTTTGTTTGTGTGGAACCTCTGAGCTTCTTCTGGTCATTCTTGATCAGAACAAGGTAAGAACCTAGGCAGGGCTTAGTCCCAAACTGGGAAGCCCTGCCCTGTAAAATTAACAACCAAGAAATATAAGGGACAGGGAGAGATTGAGTAGAGGAGCAAGAAAGAAAACGTCAATAATTTCCTCGCTTCTATCTCAGGTATTTACAATACTTTCAGCATTTCCTAAGATTGCAGAGAAAGCCCGGAGAGTCAATAAACACAGTGGTGTTGGATTTGGGAAATAAGGGCCCCTGAGAGTTAGTAAGAGATAACATGTTCCAGAACAAGTGGGTTTTGGGAAGAACAAATCCAAAAGTTGTAGACTGGGAAGGAATCCTCAGAGTTCATTCCTAATCTTTTTTAGATTTCCAGGGTAATTATACAAGCCACCCAGGGTGTAGGGCCTGGGTAATGAGCCCTCGAGCAGTACTCAGGCTGCCTGAGTTATTGTCTTACAATGCAGAGATGTGCACTCTCTCACCCAATGGCTTCTCCGCAGCCAGCCACCTCAAAACCTTACCTGACTTTTCTGTTTGTTCTCCAGGCAGTTTATTCTCGTGACAGACTTTCCTCCAGGTCATTCTCCAGCTCCAGAATTCCTTTATTTATATATTTATTCATTTCTTACTCCTCTTTATGCTTTTTGCCCCAGATCTCTCTTCTTTATTCTCCTAGATACTCTTGTGCTGAGCTGATCTATCTCAGTTGATTCTAGAGGAAATAAGAAGGCAGAGGTATCAAAAGTCTTTAATAAAAAACTGGTTACTTGCCCTCAAATATTTGCATAGGAAAAGACTGTCTGTTTAACTGACTGTGAGGAAAAAAAAAATATGTTTGCTTAACTGGGGAAATTGCTTCTTTAGTGCAATGCATTTCCATGGCCTAATAAAGGATTAACAGCACACCTAGTTTGGAAGTACCTCTTAAAAGTCTCATCCTATACCTGTAAGCTCTAAATTGCTGTTTCAAGTGTCTACTTCCTGCTGAGCTGCCCTTGTTCCCTTCACAAAATTTCCCTGATCTATTATGGCTGCTTCAGGCTTCTAATTTTCCTGAGCATACAGCCATTTCTAAGGATGACTTAATACATCTTACATAGGGCTTTTAAAGCCACTTGTAAAAGAAAAGTGAGTATTTAACAGCAAAATACATTTTTGAGAGTCTCCGATAGTGGGGGTGATCTCTTAATCAGACATTTCCTCCTTTATAAGGGTAAATTTTTTTTTAGGCTGGATTTCCTGAAGATTCATGTTGCCCTTATTTAAATAGGTGGACATTTAAAGCTAGGCATATTTTACATCATTGTCATTTTGAATATCCTTTGGGGAATATGAGGATATTGGTGTAGTAATGAGTTTGCTATCTTTGTCAAGTTCTTGAAAACCTGAATTACTTATATATGGAAGATTACAACTTTCCTAGTTAAATGAAAATCTTATTGGTTGTTTTACTTTGAAATGATTTTAGCTAACCAAAATAGCCTCCTTCATCTTCACTTCTAGAGTTTCATTCCCTTAGAAACTTTCATTAATAACAAGTTATTTTTTTAATCTGCATTCTTGTTCAACAATGAAAGAATTAAGAACAAATTTTATGTTTTATTTTCTTTTGTTTAAAAGGCTCAGTACTTACTAAGTGAAACAAAAAAGGGGGGAAACTACATTTACTATGATATTTTTATCTTTGTTCTATTAAAGAAGGGAGGGAAAGTTAAGTTTCTCCTGGAAAGCAGCAGAATTGAAACATAACCAGTCCTTGCTTACTGCAGCTTCTGAGGTTATTTTTCTTTTCTTTATACCATAGTTGAAATTTCACTCTTAAAAATAAATTCCTGAGATGATTATCAAATAGAAATTTTCTTTCCAGTTATAAGATATAGGTTTGTCTTATTAATGTCCTTCTAAGGTAATTTCAGAAACCCTGGTGGGGTAGTGGATAAGTACTATGGCTGCTAACCAAGAGGTCATCCATTTAAATCCACTAGGTGCTCCTTGGAAACTCTATGGGTCAGTTCTACTCTGTCCTATAGGGTCGCTATGAGTCAGATTCTGCTTGATGACAACAGGTTTTCTTTTTTTTTTTTTAAGGTAATTTAAATAGAACTAGCCACCTCTCTGATCTTTCATGAGAGTCGCTTCACAAATCCAGTCACTTGCTCCACTAATGGGTGAATGAACATTGCCTAATCTATTCCAAAAGCAACAAGAAATCTATATGGCACAACCATTGTGCTCAAGTGCGAGAGTATAGCTGAAGCTTCTGAATTTTGATTTCTCCTAAACTAAATAAGTAGAGATGAAAACACTGCAAGATAATAACAAAGGCAATGAAGCAGTCAGACAATGGCCTGGGCCAATTTGGGGTAAATATTTATTCATTGCTGTTCTCACAGAAAATGTGCCCAGTGCCCAAATCCCTACTCCATGTGGGCTTGGCTGTCTGAACAAGCCTCTTCAGTCATAAAGTCAGTACTTAATCTGATTACACCTTTAAACTAATTTCTTTTTAATGTGGTTATGGAAGATGCTTTTGGAAAAATCAGACCATTTATTGGCCAGGATTATAGAAAATGTGCATTGCCAGAGTTAGAATGAGACACGACAGGAGTTCCAAGATGGGTTTTGTCTCACATGAACTCTGTGACTCTGGGAGAGACAATTTAAAATTTTACATGATTGGAGTAATTTTGAAATACTCTATGCATTGTTAAAGAGCCAACTATTGAGTTCCATCAAGGTTAGTTAACTACTAGGTATACCCAAAGCAATAATGATAAGAGTGACTGTAAGAAAGTGACTGGTAAAATACATTTGTTGTTGTTGTTAGGAGCCATCGAGATGGTTCCGACTCATAGCGACCCTATGCACAACAGAACGAAACACTGCCTGGTCCTGGGCCATCCTTACAATCGTTGTTATGCTTGAGTTCATTGTTGCAGCCAGTGTGTCATTCCAGCTCGTTGAGGGTCTTCCTCTTTTCCACTGACCCTGTACTCTGTCAAGCATGATGTCCTTCTCCAGGGACTCATCCCTCCTGACAACATGTCCAAAGTATGTAAGACACAGTCTCGCCATCCTTGCTTCTAAGGAGCATTCTGGTTGTACTTCTAAGACAGATTTGTTCATTCCTTTGGCAGTGCATGGTGTATTCAATATTCTTCATCAACACCACAATTCAAAGGAGTCAACTCTTCTTCAGTCTTCCTTATTCATCGTCTAGCTTTCACATGCATATGATGCGATTGAAAATACCGTGGCTTGGGTCAGGTGCACCTTAGTCTTCAGGGTGACATCTTTGCTCTTCAACACTTTGAAGAGGTCCTTTGCAGCAGATTTGCCCAATGCAATGCGTCTTTTGATTCCTTGACTGCTGCTTCCATGGCTGTTGATTGTGGATCCAAGTAAAATGAAATCCTCGACAACTTCAATCTTTTCTCCGGTTATCATGATGTTGCTCATTGGTCCAGTTGTGAGGGTTTTTGTTTTCTTTATGTTGAGGTACAATCCACACTGAAGACTGTGGTCTTTGATCTTCATTAGTAAGTGCTTCAAGTCCTCTTCACTTTCAGCAAGCAAGGTTGTGTCATCTGCATAACACAGGTTGTTAATGAGTCTTCCTCCAATCTTGATGCCCCATCCTTCATATAGTCCAGCTTCTCGTATTATTTGTTCAGCATACAGTTTAAATAGGTATGGTGAAAGAAGACAACCCTGACACACACCTTTCCTGATTTTAAACCAATCAGTATCCCCTTGTTCTGTCCGAATAACTGCCTCTTGATCTATGTAAAGGTTCCTCATGATCACAATTAAGTGTTCTGGAATTCCCATTCTTCACAGTATTATCCGTAGTTTGTTATAATCCACACAGTCGAATGCCTTTGCAAAATCAATAAAACACAGGTACACATCCTTCTGGTATTCTCTGCTTCCAGCCAGGATCCATCTGACATCAGCAATGATATCCCTAGTTCCTCATCCTCTTCTGAAACCAGCCTGAATTTCTGGCAGTTCCCTGTCGATATACTGCTGCAACCGGTTTTGAATGATCTTCAGCAGAATTTTGCTTGCGTGTGATATTAATGATATTGTTCTGTAATTTCCATATTCAGTTGGATCACTTTTCTTGGGAATAGGCATAAATATGGATCTCTTCCAATCAGTTGGCCAGGAAGCTGTCTTCCATATTTCTTGGCATAGATGAGTGAGCACCTCCAGTGCTGCATCTGTTTGTTGAAACATCTCAATTGATATTCCATCAATTCCTGGAGCCTTGTGTTTTCACCAATGCCTTCAGAGCAGCTTGGACTTCTTCCTTCAGTACCATCGGTTCCTGGTCATATGCCACCTCTTGAAACGATTCAATATCGACTAATTCTTTTTGGTATAATGACTTTGTGTGTTTCTTCCATCTTCTTTTGATGCTTCCTGCATCATTTAATATTTTCCCCCATGGAATCCTTCCCTATTCTAAGTCGAGGCTTGAATTTTTTCTTCAGTTCTTTCAGCTTGAAAAACGCTGAGCATGTTCTTCCCTTTTGGATTTCCATTTTCAGCTCTTTGCACATGTCATTATAATACTTTATTTGGTCTTCTTGAGAGGCCCTTTGAAATCTTCTGCTCAGTTCTTTACTTCATGAATTCTTCCTTTAGCTTTAGCTGCTCAACGTTCAAGACCAAGTTTCAGAGTCTCCTCTGGCATCCACCTTGGTCTTTTCTTTCTTTCCTGTCTTTTCAGTGACCTCTTGCTTTCTTCATGGATGATATCCTTGATGTCATTCCACAACTTGCCTGGTCTTTGGTCACTAGTGTTCAATGCATCAAATCTATTCTTCAGATGGTCTCTAAATTCAGGTGGGATGTACTCAAGGTCATATTTTGGCTCTCGTGGACTTGCTCTGATTTTCTTCAGTTTCAGCTTGAACTTGCGTATGAGCAATTGATGGTCTGTTCCACAGTCTGCCCCTGGCCTTGTTCTGACTGACGATATTGAGTTTTTCCATCGTTTCTTTCCACAGATGTAGTCAATTTGATTTCTGTGTGTTCCTTCTGACGAGGTCCATGTGTATAGTCTCTGTTTATGTTAGTGAAAGAAGGTATTTGCAGTGAAGAAGTTATTGGTCTTGCAAAATTCTATCATTCAATCTCTGGCACTGTTTCTATCACCAAGGCCATATTTTCCAACTACTGATCCTTCTACTTTGTTTCCAACTTTTGCATTCCAATCGCCAGTAATTATCAATGCATCTTGATTGCATGTTCGATCAATTTCAGACTTCAGCAGCTGAGAAAAATCTTCTATTACATGGAAGCATAAATACATAGAAGCATAAAGTGAGAAGGATATATCCCATTAAAAAGTATTAAAATTTCACATGAAAAATAATTTTATTCATCTCAATAACTCAGGTACCCTTATTTTATGCAACCAATGCATTGTTATCATTGACTGTTTATGCTGTTAAGTCAGTTCTGACTCCTAGCAACTCCACGTGTTACAGATTAGAACTGCCCCACAGGCTGTAATCTTTATGAAGCAAATTGCCAGATATTTCTCTCTTGGAACTGTTGGGTAGGTTCAAACCACCAGCCTTTTGGTTATTATCCAAGTGCTTAACTGTTGCCCCACCAGGTCTCCTTCATGTAGCCAATAGTGTCCAAAAATTTGTATTTGGAAACCCACTAGGGATTCATTCTTTAAGCAAATCATTCTGCAGCATGACAGATTCCTTCCTACTAGTAAAATCGACATTTCTATGTAGATGTACACATCTGTGCCCTTGTTGTGTGACTCTGTGGTGCCTCCCACTAGAGTGGGCAGAGGGCATTTCCCCATCCCAACGACTTTGGACTTAGCTATACTATTTGCCCATGAAAATTTAGTGGGCTGACAGGAGCAGAGGTTTAAGTGTTGTACACGAACGGTTTGATTTGCCCTCTTGCCTTCTCACCATTAGCCATGAAACGATGTGTTCTGTGTATCCAGGACCAAAAAAAAAAAGAATGGAACCTGACACAAAAGTTGAATTACAGCAATGGCAGCTGATCCACAGGTCCATGAGGAAGAAAAACTAAATGGTTTCATTATAAGCCCCTGAGATTTTGAAGTTATTACACATTATTCCACCAGAATTTAGAGACCATCTCAAGAATGGATTTGGTGCGTTGAACACTAAAGACCAAAGATGTGAGGAGTTGTGGGATGATATCAAGGTTATTATACAAGAAGAAAAGAAAAGGTAATTAAAAAGACAGGAAAGAAAGAAAAGACCAAAATTAATGTAAGAAGAGACTGAAACACTGTTCTTGAATGTAGAGAAGATAAAGCAAAAGGAAGAAATTATGAAATAAAAGAATTGAACAGAAGGTTTCAAAGGATGGTTCAAGAAAACAAAGTAAAGTATTATAAAGAAATGTACAAAGATCTAAAGTTAGAAAGCCAAAAGTGAAGAGCACACTTAGCATTTCTCAAGCTGAAGTTGCAATATTGAAGCATTCTGTGGGGAAAATGTTGAATGACACAGGAACCATCAAAAGAAGATGGAAGGAATACAGAGTCACTGTACCAAAAAGAATTGGATGACATTCAATCATTTTAGGAGGTGGCATAAGATCAAGAACTGAAGAAAGTGGTATTGAAGAAAGAAGTCCAAGCTGCACTAAAAAAAATGAAGGCACTGGCAAAAAACAAGGCTCCATTATTTGACAGAATACCAACTGAGATGTTTGAACAAACGGATCAGCACTGGACGTACTCACTCATTTATATCATGAAAACTGGAAGACAGCTTCCTGGCCAACTGACTGAAAGAGATCCATATTTGTGCCCACTCCAAAGAAAAGTGATCCAACAGAATGTGGAAATTATCAAACAATACCAAGAATATCACAGAAAAATGAAATTTTGCTGAAGATCATTCAAAAGCACTTGTAGCAGTACATTGACAAGGAACTGCCAGAAGTTCAAGCCAGATTAAGAAGAGGACGTGGAATAAAGGGTATCATTGCTGATGTCAGATGGATCTTGGCAGAAAGTACAGAATACCAGAAAGACGTTTACGTGTGTTTTTTTTTTTTTTTTTTTTTTGACTACACAAAGGCATTTCACTACTTAGATCATGTACATAGACCAAGAGGCAGTCATTCAAAATGAGCGAGGTGATACTGTGTAGCTTAAAGTCAGGAAAGGTGTTCGTTGTTGTTGTATCTTTTCAACATACTAGTCAATCTGAATGCTGAGAAAATAATCTAAGAAGATGGTCTATATGAAGAAGAACCAGACATCAGGATTGGAGCAACACTCAATTAACAGCCTGAGTTAAGCAGATGACACAACCTTGCTTGCTGAAAGTGAAGAACACTTGAAGTACTTACTGATGAAGGTCAAAGACCACAGCCTTCAGTATGAATTACACCTCAACATAAAGAAAACAAAAATCCTCACAACTGGAGCAATAAGCAACATCTTGCTAAATGGAGAAAAGATTGAAGTTGTTAAGGATTTCGTTTTACTTGGCTCCACAGCAATACCGTGAAAGCAACAGTTGAGAAACAAAACAGGCAGGGCCAAGATGGCAGAATAGACAGACTCTTCCGGTGAGCCTTCTCACAACAAAGATCCAAAAAAACACTTGAAATGAGTATATTTATGACAAGCTAGGAGCTCTGAACATCAAAGGCAAAGTTAGAAAATGAACTGAGTGGCAGGGCGAGAAAGAGACAGTTCAGAAGTGGAGAGGAGTAACTGGACCAGAAAAGCCAGGAGCCCTCAGACACCATTTCCTGTAGTGGCTGTGGTGGGCCGGTTTTAGCATTCTGCCACAGTTTCAGCAGGGATAAGCAGCCAGCCACACAGCCTACTCACACCTTTGGAAGCAGAGAAGATTGGCGCTCTCAGCAAAAGCTAAGTACTTGTATAATTTTACCATGCAGCCTGCACCGAAGCAGGCTTCGGTGGCTGTTGATTTCCCTGGGCTTGAGATAGGCCCTGTTGAGCACCAAGAGTCATCCTCCTAGCCTTAGAGAAGGAAAAAAAATGCAACTGAGGGAAAAGATAATTTTCCAGCTCCACTAACTGGGGAAGCTCAGGACAGAAGCGGCTCCTGTCCAGGCATAAACGGTCTGTGGACTTTGAGCACATTTCCCCCCTGCATGGACCTGTGTGGGCCTATTTCGGGAGAATAGGACCTTGTTGACAGACTACAACTACTTCGGCTGTGCTGTGGAGAGGTTGGTTTTTTATGTTTGACACCTCTTTGCCTATTAAACAGGGTCCTCACCTACCCACATCAGGAGCCTAAGGACTGGTGGCTCCACTCAGGTCACCCAGCCATCTGCAACAGGGGTCGAAGGATAACTGGTACATCCCAGTCATTACAACCAAAAACATTGGGGGCCCATGGCCCATCTGCAGAACCCACCCACCTGTATGCTACAGTAAGAGGGACATGCTTTCCTCAGAGACACCTGGGGATGATTTTCAGCCCTCTGCCTTGTTCAGAGTAGGACCCCCCCAGCTGCAACCAGATACCAGAACCTAACCAATCACCCCTACCCCTCTAAGACTATAGGACAGAGCCTGTACCACACACTTAATGATCAGCTACCTGGACACCTGAGCTGAATTCGTACAAGAAAATTTAATGGACTCCTAGACTGATATACCTGATAAGAGCTTTAGCCATCTGGAGACAGGATGTCAGAGCTCCAAAGGTGAAAATAATCAAGCTATCTCACTCAAGCAACCCATTTGGGCTATCAAAACAAAACAAAGCAAGAAGGTAGGATACGGTAAGCAAACATAAAATAAAGTAATACAATAACTTACAGATGACTTAGAGACAACACTCAATTTCAAGTCACATAAAGAAACAGCATGATCGTCTCAACAAGCTCCCAAAACAAAGAATCAAGGGATCTTCTAGAAGAAAGTGCCTTCCTGGAATTACCAGAGACAGAATACAGAAGATTAATATATGGAACCATTCAAGACATCAGGAAGGAAATCAGGCAATATGCAGAACAAGCCAAGGAACACACAGAAAAAGCAGCTGAAGAAATTAAAAAGGTTGTTCAGGACATAATGAAAAATTTAATAAGCTGGAAAAATCCATAGAGAGACAGCAATCAGAAATACAGAAGATTAACAATAAAATTGCAGAATTAGACAACTCATTAGAAAGTCAGAGGAGAACAATTGAGCAAGTGGAAGGCAGAATTTGTGAACTTAAAGATAAAGCACTTGACATGAATATATTTGAAGAAAAATCAGATGAAATAATTTTTTTTAAAAAATGAAGAAACCTTAGGAATCATGTGGGGCTCTATCAAGAGGAATAACCTATGAGTGACTGGAGCACCAGAACAGGGAGGGATAAAAGAAAATACACAGAGAATTATTGAAGACTTATTGGCAGAAAATGTCCCTGATATCTTGAAAGATGGGAAAATATCTATCCAAGATGCTCACTGAAATCCACACAAGGTAGATTTTAAAAGAAAGTCACCAAGACATATTATAATCAAACTTGCCAAAACCAAAGATAGAGAATTTTAAGAGCACCTAGGGAGAAACAAAAAGTTGCCTACAAAGGAGAGTCAATAAGAATAGGCTCGGACTACTCAGCAGAAACCAAGCAGGCAAGAAGTCAACGTGATGACTTATATGAAGCATTGATGGAAAAAAAAATTGCCAGCAAAACTGTCTCTCAAATATGAAGGTGAAATTAGGACATTTCCAGATAAACAGAACTTTAGGGAATTTGAAAAACCAAAACAAAACTACAAGAAATAATAACAGGAGCTCTTTGGTTAGAAAATCAATAATATCAGGTATCAAAATAAGACTAGAACACTGGACAGAGCAAACAGGTGTCAACCCAAGCAGAAAATTACAAAAATAAATCAAGATTAAAAAAAGCTCAAAACAGGGAAACAGCAATGTTATTATGTAAAAGAAGACAACATTAAAACAATAAAGAGGGATTAAGAAATGTAGTTAGCTTAAATATGGAGAGGAAGAAAAGGTGATACAAAGAAATAAAAGTTAGGCTTATATTTAGAAAAATAGAGGCAAACATGAAGGTAACCACAAAGGAGACAAACTATCCTACACATGAAAATATATTACAAGAAAAATATGGAGACTCAGCAGAAACAAAATCAACAATAACGAATATGAGGGAAAGACAATACATAAAGATAACCTACCCAGCACAAAAAATTAAGTGGGAAGAAGAAACTGTCGAGAACACACAAGAAAAGACATCAAAATGACAGCACTAAATTCATACCTATGCATAATCACACTGAGTGTAAATAGAATAAATACACCAATAAAGAGACAGAGAGTGACAGAATGGATTAAAAAATATGATCCATCTATATGCTGCCTACAAGAGACACATCTTAGACATGGAGACAAAAACAAACTAAAACTCAAAGAATGGAAGAAAAAAACATCAAGCAAACACCAATCAAAAAAAAAAAAAACTATGAGTGACATATTAATTGCTGACAAAATAGACTTTAAGGTTAAATCCATCATAAAGGATAATGAAGGAAACTATATAATTATTAATGGGCCAATATACCAGGAAGATACAATCATATCAAATATTTATGCACCCCATGACAGGGCTGCAAGATACATAAAACAAACTCTATCAGCACTGAAAAGTGAGAGACACAGCTCCACAATAAAAGTAGGAGACTTCAACACACCACTTTTGGTGAAGGAGAGGACATCCAGAAAGAAGCTCAATAAAGACACGGAAGATCTAAATGCCACAATCAACCAAATTGACCTCATAGACATATACAGAATGCTCTACCCAAGAGCAGCCAAGTATACTTTCTTTTCTAATGCACATGGAAAATTCTCTAGAATAGACCACATATTAGATCATAAAGCAAGCCTTAGCAGAATGCAAAACATTGAAATATTACAAAACATCTTCTCTGACCATGAGGCCATAAAAGTAGAAATTAATAACACAAAAAGCAGGGAAAAGAAATCAAACACTTGGAAACTGATCAATAACCTGCTCAAAAACGACTAGGTCATAGAAAATATTAAGGATGGAATAAAGCAGTTCATAGAATCCAATGAGAATGAAAACACTTCCTAACAGAACCTGTGGGACACAGCAAAAGCAGTGCTCGGAGTTCAATTTATACCAATAAATGCACATAAGTAAAAAGAAGAAAGGGCCAGAATCAAAGAATTATCCCTACAACTTGAAGAGAAAGAGAGCAACAAAAGAAACCCTCAGGCACCAGAACAAAGCAAATAACAAAATAAGAGCACAATTAAATGAAATAGAGAACAGAAAAACAATTCAAAGAGTTAACAAGACCGAAAGATGGTTCTTTGAAAAAATTAACAAAATTGATAAACCACTGGCCAAACTGACAAGAGAAAAACAGGAGAGGAAGCAAAGAACCCAAATAAGAAATGAGATGGGCCATATCACAACAGACCCAACTGAAATTAAAAGAATCATATCAGATTACTACAAAAAATCGTCCTCTAACAAATTCGAAACCTAGAAGATATGGATGAATTCCAAGAAACACACTACCTACCTAAACTAACACAAACAGAGGTAGAACAAGTAAATAAACCCTTAAGAAAAGAAGAGATTGAAAAGGTAATCGAAAACTCCCAACAAAAAAAAAAAGCCCTGGCCCGGATGGCTTCACTGCAGAGTTCTACCAGTCTTTCAGAGAAGAGTTATCACCACTACTACTAAAGGTATTTCAGAGCATAGAAAAGGATGGAATACTACCAAACTCATTCTATGAAGCCACCATATCCCTGATACCAAAACCAGGTAAAGACACCACAAAAAGAAAATTACAGACTTATATCCCTCATGGACTTAGATGAAAAATCTTCAACAAAATTCTAGCCAATAGAATTCAACAACATACCAAAAAAATAATTCACCATGACCAAGTGGGATTTATACCAGGTATGCAGGGATGGTTCAACATCAGAAAAACAATTAATGTAATCCACCACATAAATAAAAGGCAAGAATCACATGATTTTATTAATTGATGCAGAAAAGGCATTTGACAAAGTTCAACACACATTCATGATAAAAACCCTCAGCAAGATAGGAATAGAAGAAAAATTCCTCAACATAATAAAGGGCATGTATACAAAGCCAACAGCCAACATCATCCTAAATGGAGAGACTGTGAAAGCATTCCCCTTGATATCTGGAAATAGACAAGCATGGCCTTTATCACCACTCTTATTCAACATTGTGCTGGGGGTCCTAGCCAGAGCAATTAGGCTAGATAAAGAAATAAAGGGCATCCAGGTTGGCAAAGAAGAAGTCAAAGTATCTCTATTTGCAAATGACTTGGTCTTATATGCAGAAAATTCTAAGGAATCCTCAAGAAAACAATTGAAACTAATAGAAGAGTTCAGCACGGTTCAGGATACAAGCTAAACATACAAAAATCAGATGGATTCCTCTACACCAACAAAAAGAACATTGTCGAGGAAATCGCCAAATCAATACCATTTACAGTAGGCCCCAGGAAGATAAAATGCTTAGGAATAAATCTAACCAGAGATGTAAAAGACTTATACAAAGAAAACTACAAAACACTTCTGCGAGAAACCTGCATAAGTCGAAAAACATATCTTGCTCATGGACTGGAAGACTTAACATTGTAAAAATGTCTATTCTACCAAAAGCTATAGATTTAACGTAATTCTGATCCAAATTCCAATGATGTTTTATAGTGAAATTGAGAAACAAATCACCAACTTCATATGGAAGGGAAAGAGGCCCCAGATAAGTAAGCGTTACTGAAAAAGAAAAACAAAGTGGGAGGCCTCACTCTACCTGATTTAAGAAGAGAACCCCTAAGGGACCAGGAGAGCAGTAGTCAAAACAGCCTGGTACTGGTACAACAGATACATAGACCAATAGAACAAAATTGAGAATCCAGACAAAAATCCATCCACATATGAGCAGCTGATATTTGACAGTCTCAAAGCTAGTTAAATGGGAAAAAGACAGTCTGTTTAACAAATGGTGCTAGCATAACTGGATAGTCATGTGAAAAAAAAAGAAAAAAATGAAACAAGACCCATACCTCACTCCATGCACAAATACTAACTCAAAATGTATCAAAGAGCTAAATATGAAATCTAAAACAATAAAGATCATGGAAGAAAAAATAGGGACGACATTAGGAGCTGTAAATGGCATAAACAGTATACAAAACCCTACTAACAATGCAGAAGAAAAACTAGATAACTGGAAACTCCTAAAAAAGAAAACACCTCTGCTCATCCAAAGACTTCACCAAAAGAGTAAAAAGATTACCTACAGGCTGGGAAAAACCTTTTAGCTATGATATTTCCAATCAGAGCCTGATCTCTAAAATCTACATGATACTGCAAAAACTCAACTAGAAGAAACAAAGAACTCAATTAAGAAATGGGCAGAAGATATGAACATATACTTCACTAAAGAAGACATTCAGGTAGCTAACAGATACACGAGGAAGTGCTCACGATCATTAGCCATTAGAGAAATGCAAATCAAAACTGCAATGCAATTCCATCTCACTCCAACAAGGCTGGCATTAATCCAAGAAACACAAAACAATAAATTTTGGAGAGGTTGTGGAGAGACTGGAACACTTACACACTGTTGGTGGGAATGTAAAATGGTACAACCAGTTTGGAAAGCGATTTGGCACTTCCTTAAAAAGCTAGAAATAGAACTACCATATGATCCAGCAATCCCACTCCTTGGAATATATCCTAGAAAAATGAGAGCCTTTACACCAACAGATATATGCACACCCAATACAATAGCAAAAAGATGAAAGCAATCAAGGTTCCCATCAACGGATGAATGGTTAAATAAATTATGGTATATTCACACAATGGAATACTATGCATCGATAAAGAACACTGATGAATCTGTGAAACATTCATTACTTGGAGGAATCTGGAAGGCATTATGCTGAGTAAAATTAGTTGCAAAAGGACAAATATTGTATAAGACCACTAGTATAAGAACTCAAGGAATAGTTTAAACAGAGAAGAAAATATTCTTTGATGGTTACGAGGTGGGGAGGGAGGGAGGGATGAAGGGAGGGAAAGAAGGAGAGGGGTATTCACTAATTAGACAGTAGATAAGAGCTGCTTTCCAAACCAAAAACCAAACCCACTGTGGTTGAGTCAATTCCGACTCATAGCGACCCTATAGGACAGAATAGAACTGGCCCATAGAGTTTTGAAGGACTGCCTGGAGGATTCGAACTGCCGAACTCTTGGTTAACAGCTGTAGCACTTAACCACTATGCCACCAGGGTTTCCTAAGAACTATTTTAGGTGAAGGGAAAGACAACACACAATACAGGAGAGGTCAGCACAACTGAACTAAACCAAAAGCAAAGAAGCTTTCTGAATAAACTGAGTGCTTTGAAGTCCAGTGTACCAGGGGCAGTGGTTTGGGGACCATGGTTTCAGAGTACATCTAAGTCAATTAGCATAATAAAATCTACTAAGAAAACATTCTTCCTCCCACTTTGGAGAGTGGCATCTGGGGTCTTAAACACTAGCAAGTGTCTATCTAAGATGCATCGATTGGTCTCAACCTACCTGGAAGAAAGGAGAATGTAGAACACCAAGGACACAAGGTAATTATGAGCACAAGAGACAGAAAGGGCCACATAAAGCAGAGACTACATCAGCCTGAGACCCGAAGAACTAGATGGTGCCTGGCTACAACCCATTATTGCCCTGACAGGGAATACAGCTGAAAACCCCTGAGGAAGCAGAAAAACAGTGGTATGCACACCCCCAAATTCTCTTAAAAAGACCAGACTCAATGGTCTGACTGAGACTAGAAGGACCCCGGTGGTCATGGTCCCCAGACCTTCTGTTTGCCCAAGACAGGAACCATTCCCAAAGCCAACTCTTCAGAGAGGGGTTGGACTTTACAGTGGGATAGAAAAAGATGCTGGTGAAGAGTCAGCTTCTTGGATCAAGTAGACACTTGAGGCTATGAAGACATCTCCTATCTGGAGGGGAGATGAGAGGGCAGAGGCGGTCAGAAGCTGCTGGAATGGACACAAAAAGAGAGAGTGGAGGGAAGGAGTGGGTTGTCTCATTCTGGGGAGAGAAAATAGGAGTATATAGCAAGGTGTATATAAATTTTTGTATGAGAGACTGACTTGATTTGTAAACTTTCACTTAAAACACAATAAAGAGGCGGGGTCAAGATGGCTGACTAGGTAGAAGCTGCCTCAGATCCCTATTGAAACAAAGCCTTGGAAAAAAAAGTGAATCGATCAGATACATGACAATCTATGAACCCTGATCATCAAACACAGATCTAAAGATTTGACCAGAGTGACAGGGGAGCAAAAAGCTGTGCCCTGAAGGAGCGACCGCCTCTGGAACCGGCATCCCTCTCCACAGTCTTGAGCCCTTGTGGTTTCCTGGTGCTGAGTGGCGGGGCTGATTGCCACTTGCTGAGGCGGGGCAGACATGGACACAGTCCTAACCCCTAGCCCCTTGGGGTAACTTCAGTAGAGACTCAGCCAGTGCAATAAGGCTGCACACTGATGTGGCTAACGAGAGAACGAGCAATGACGGGGAAGCGGCAACTGTTTTCAGAGCCTAGAGCCAGCGTCCCAGTCAGAAAACCTTGGCACCGGGCTTTGGAGTGGGTGCAGGGGAGCTGAGCACGGCTTCCTGAGACGGAGCAAGCACAGGATGCAGCCCTAGCCCCCTGAACTGACCTCAGGGGAAGCCCAGCCAGCGTATGCAGGCAGCGCAACAGACGCGAGAAGTCACTGGGAGGCAGTGATTGGTTTTGGAGCCTGGAGTGCGGTGTCCCAGACAGGGAACCTTGGCGCTGGGCTTTGGACTGGGAGAGGAGGTGCTGACCACAGCTTCTGAGACAGCACAAGCGTGGGATGAGGGACTGACCCTTGGGGGCAATCTCGACCCAGCCAGAGCACACAGGCTACATGCCCCTCTGGAATCTCAGATAAAACAGTCATCACCAAGCAAGATAAGTAACTTTGTCTATATTGCTGGGTGCTGCTCTCTCCTATCTATCTGATCCCTCTCCTCCCTGCCCCAGGCAGCTTCATTAACATTGGAATTTCCTGGGCCAGGGGGTGAAGTGCTCTGCGGGTTTTTTTTCCTTTTCCTAACCCATTCTCCTGGCCTGAGAGAAGCAGCTACAAAAAACCCAGGGATGAAAATCCTTCCCTGAGTTCCCTAAACTGGAATAAAAATACAGAACCAGCTCCAGCCAAGCATATGAGATCCACAGCCTTTGGCTTTCATCCCTACAGGAAAAAAGTGGCTATTATAATGCAAAGGCAATTCTGATAGAGATCTGACTGTAATTGTTTTAGCTGATCACTGGAAAGACAAGTTTTCAGGTCTGATATCTCTACCTATTAAACAGAGCCCTCACTGATCCATAATGGGGAACTGAGGGTGGACACTCCACCCAAACCACCCAGCCACCTGCCAAGGGGGTCTGAGGATACTGACACCTACCAATCTTTAGAGGTACATGCATTGGATGCCTAAGGTACAGCTGCAGAGCCCACCCACCAAAGTGTTTTAGGAATAGAGACACACTTACCTCACTGGCACGTGGTGGAAGGCTGTCAGCATCCTGCCCCCCCCCAGAGTGTGACCCCCTCCTGCTACTAGAATCTGGTGCACACAACTATCACCACTACTCTTCTAAGTTAATAGGTGACAGTCTACACAACACACTTGATGACCCAAAATCAGAACACCTAAGCTCACTGTATTCAAGAATACTGAATGGACTCTTAGGCTTATATATCTGGTAACAGCCAAAACAAGCTGGTGATAAAAAAAAAAAAAAAAGTGACGGGACATAAGTAATTCAAAGGCTACAACAATCAGGACAGTGCACTCTAGTAGCCCGCCTGGGTACATTAAATGAAAACAAAACAAGATAAGACTCAGTGAGAAACTATAAAATAAATCATTACAATATCTTATACATGGCTCAGAGACAGCAGTCGATATCAAACCACATAAAGAAGCAGACCATGATTGCTTCTACAACTCCCCAAATTAAAGAATCAAAATCTTTCCCAAATGAAGATACAATCCTGGAATTGCCAGATGCAGAATATAAAAAACTAATTTACAGAATGCTTCAAGATGTCAGAGATGACCTCAGAAATGAAATAAGGCAATCTACAGAAAAAGCCAAGGAACACACTGATAAAGCAGTTGAAGAAATCAAAACGATTATTCAAGAACATAGTGGAAAAATTAATAAGCTGCAAGAATCCATAGAGAGACAGCATTCAGAAATCCGAAAGATTAACAGTGAAATTACAGAATTAGACAACTCAATAGGAAGTCAGAGGAGCCTCTGCAATGGAATGCAGAGTGGGGGAGATGCAGGATAAGGCAATTGACACCACTATAGTTGAAGAAAAATCAGATAAAAGAATTAAAAAAAAAATGAAGAAACCCTAAGAATCATGTGGGACTCTATCAAGAAGAATAACGTGCGTGTGATTGGAGCTCCAGAACAGGGAGGGATAACAGAGAATAGCTGAAGATCTGTTGGCAGAAAACTTCCCCGACATCATGAAAGAGGAAAGGATATCTATCCAAGATGCTCATCGAACCCCATATATGATTGATCCAAAGAGAAAATCACCAAGGCATATTATCATCAAACTTGCCAAAACCAAAGATAAAGAGAAAATTTTAAAAGCAGCCAGGGATAAAAGAAAAGTCTCCTACATAGGAGAATCAAGAAGTTCAGACTACTCAGCAGAAACCATGTAGGCAAGAAGGCAATAGGATGACATATATAGAGCACTGAAGGAGAAAAACTGCCAGCCAAGAATCATATATCCAGCAAAACTCTCTCAAATATGAAGGTGAAATTAAAACATTTACAGATAAACACAAGCTTAGAGAATTTGCAAAAACCAAATCAAAGCTACAAGAATTACTAAGGGAAATTCTTTGGTCAGAAAATCAATAATATCAGAAACCAGCATAACACAAGGCCACAGAACAGAACATCCTGATATCAACTCAAATAGGGAAATCACAAAAACAAATTAAGATTAATTTTAAAAAGAAAAAAAAAAGCTCAAAACAGAGAATCATTGAATTCATTATGTAAAAGATCACAATAATCAGAAAGAGGGACTAAATATAGGAGGCATAGATCTTCCATATGGAGAGGAAAGCTAGGCAATATAGGACAATACAAGTTAGGTTTTTACTTAGAAAAATAGGGGTAAATGTTAAGGTAACCACAAAGCGGTCTAACAATTCCACAATTCAAAATAAAAAGCAAGAAAAACATAACGACTCAGCAAACATAAATTAAAATACTATGAAAATGAGGAACACACAATTTACAAAGAAAACCTTCTCAGCACAAAAAAGTAAGTGGAAAAATGAAATTGTCAACAACACACACAAAAAGGCAATAAAATGACAGAAATAAACTCATTTATCATTATGCTGAAAGTAAATGGACTAAATGCACCAATAAAGAGACAGAGAATCTCGGAATGGATAAAGAAGCAAAATCCATCTATATGTTGCCTACAAGAGACACACCTTAAACTTAGAGACATTAACAAACTAAAACTCAAAGGATGGAAAAAAAAATATATCAAGCAAACTACAATCAAAAAAGAGTTGGAGTGGCAATATTAATTTCTGACAAAATACTTTAAAGTTAAATCCACCACGAAGGATAAAGAAGGACACTACGTAATGATTAAAGAGACAATTCACCAGGAAGATATAACCATATTAAATATTTATGCACCCAATGACAGGGCTGCAAGAAACATAAAACAAACTTTAACAGAACTGAAAAGTGAGATTGACACCTCCACAATTATAGTAGGAGACTTCAGCACACCACTTTTGGAGAAGGATAGGACTTCCAGTGAGAAGCTCAATAGAGACACGGAAGACCTAATTGCTACAATCAAACATCTTGACCTTATAGACTTATACAGAACACTCCACCCAAGAGTGGCCAAGTATACGTTTTTTTCTAGTGCACATGGAACATTCTCTAGAATAGATCACATATTAGGTCATAAAACAAACCTTTGCAGAATTCAAAACATCGAAATATTACAAAGCATCTTCTCAGACCACAAGGCCATAAAAGTGGATATCAACAACAAAAAATCAGGGAAAAGAAATCAAATACTTGGAAACTAAACAACGCCCTGCTGAAAAAAGACTGGGTTATAGAAGACATTAAGGAGGGAATAAAGAAATTCGTAGAATGCAACGAGAATGAAAACACTTCCTATCAAAACCTCTGGGACACAGCAAAAGCAGTGCTCAGAGGTCAATTTATATCAATAAATGTACACATATATAAAAAAGAAAGAGCCAAAATCAGAGAACTGACCCCAAAACTTGAACAAATAGAAAGTGAGCAACAAAAGAATCCATCAGGCACCAGAAGTAAACAAATAATAAAAATTAGAGCTGAACTAAATGAATTAGAGAACAGAAAAACAACTGAAAGAATTAACAAAGCCAAAAGCTGGTCCTTGGAAAAAATTAACGAAATTGATAAACCATTGGCCAGACTGACTAAAGAAATACAGGAAAGGAAACAGATAACCCGAATAAGAAACGCAATGGGTCATATCACAACAGACCCAACTGAAATTAAAAGAATCATATCAGATTATTATGAAAAATTGTACTCTAACAAATTTGAAAACCTAGAAGAAATGGATGAATTCCTAGAAAAAACTACCTATGTAAACTAACACAATCAGAAGTAGAACAACTAAATAGACCCATAACAAAAAAAAGAGATTGAAAAGGTAATCAAAAAACTCCCAACAAAAAAAAAGCTCTGGCCCGGATGGCTTCTACCAAACTTTCACAGAAGAGTTAACACCACTACTACTAAAGGTATTTCAAAGCATAGAAAATGATGGAATACTACCTAACTCATTCTATGAAGCCAGTATATCCCTGATAACAAAACCAGGTAAAGATGCCACAAAAAAAGAAAATTATAGACCTATATCCCTCATGAACGCAGATACAAAAATCATCAACAAAATTTTAGCTAATAGAATTCAACAACATATCAAAAAAAAAAAAAAAAATCCACCATGACCAAGTGGGATTTATACCAGGTATGGAAGGTTGGTTCAATATTAGGAAAACCACTAATGTAATCCACCATATAAATAAAACAAAAGACAAAAAACACATGATCTTATCAATTGATGCAGAAATGGCATTTGACAAAGTCCAAAACCCATTCGTGAGAAAAACTCTCACCAAAATAGGAATTGAAGGAAAATTCCTCAACATAATAAAGGGCATCTATACAAGACAACAGCCAATATCACTCTAATGGAGAGAACCTGAAAGCATTTCCCTTGAGAACGGGAACCACACAAGGATGCCCTTTATTCAACATTGTGCTAGAGGTCCTAGCCAAAGGAATTAGGCTAGACAAAGAAATAAAGGGCATCCGGATTGGTGGAAGAAGTAAAATTATCTGTATTTGCAGATGACATGATCTTATACACAGAAAACCCTAAGGAATCCTCCAGAAAACTACTGAAACTAATAGAAGAGTTTGGCAGAGTCTCAGGTTATAAAATAAACATACAAAAATCACTTGGATTCCTCTACAGCAACAAAAAGAACATTGAAGAGGAAATCACCAAATCAATACCATTCACAGTAGCCACCAAGAAGATAAAATACTTAGGAATAAATCTTACCAAAGATGTAAAAGACCTATACAAAGAAAACTAGAAAGTAGTAGTGCAAGAAACTAAAAGGGACTACCTAAGTGGAAAAACATACCTTGCTCATGGATAGGAAGACTTAACAGAGTAAAAATGTCTATTCTACCAAAAGCCATCTATACATACAATGCACTTCCAATCCAAATACCAACATTTTTTAGTGTGGTGGAGAAACAAATCACCAACTTCATATGGAAGGGAAAGAAGCCCCGGATAAGTGAAGCATTATTGAAAAAGAATAAGAAAGTGGGAGGCCTCACTCTAACTGATTTTAGAACATATTATACAGCCACAGTAGTCAAAACAGCCTGGTACTGGTACAACAACAGGCACATGGACCAATGGAACAGAATTGAGAACCCAGATGGAAATCCATCCACGTATGAGCAGTTGATAATTGACAAAGGCCCAGTGTCAGTTAATTGGGGAAAAGATAGCCTTTTTAACAGATGGTACTGGCATAACTGGATATCCATTTGCAAAAAAATGAAACAGGACCCATACCTCACACCATGGACAAAAACTAACTCCAAGTGGATCAAAGACCTAAACATAAAGACTAAAAGGATAAAGATCATGGAAGAAACATTAGGGACAACATTAGGAGCCCTAATACAAGGTATAAACAGAATACAAAACGTTACTAAAAATGACAAAGAGAAACCAGATAACTGGGAGCTCCTAAAAATCAAACACCTATGCTCATCTAAAGACTTCACCAAAAGAATAAAAAGACCACCTACAGACTGGGAAAGAATTTTCAGCTATGACATCTCTGACCAGAGCCTGATCTCTGAAATCTATATGATTCTGTTAAAACTCAACCTCAAAAAGACAAACAACCCAATTAAAAATTTAGCAAAAGATATGAACACGCACTTCACTAAAGAAGATATTCAGGTGGCTAACAGATACATGAGAAAATGCTCTCGATCATTAGCCATTAGAGAAATGCAAGTTAAAGCTATGATGAGATTCCATCTCGCTCCAACAAGGCTGGCATTAATCCAAAAAACCGAAAAAAAAAATTTTTGGAGAGGCTGTGGAGAGATTGGAACTCTTATACACTGCTGGTGGGAATGTAAAATGGTACAACCACTTTGGAAATCTATCTGGTGTTTCCTTAAAAAGTTAGAAATAGAACTACCTTAAAAAAAGAAAAAAGGAGCGGGGCCAAGATGGCGGACTAGATGGACGCTACCGCGGATCCCTCTTGCAACAAAGACTCGGAAAAACAAGGGAATCGATCACATACATAACAATCTACGAACTCAGAACAACAAACACAGATTTAGAGACGGAGAACGAACAAATACGGAGAGACAGCGATTGTTATAAGAGCCAGAAGCCAATGCACCAGGCAGGTGACCTTCGGAGCCCGAGTTGGGGCAGAGCCCAGGGGGGCAGACGGCACAGACAAGGGGCCCAACCCTAGCCCCCGAACTCATCCCGGGAGTGAGCCCAGCCAGTTGGCACGGGCGGCGTGGCGGCACAGCCAGTGGGAGAAGTCCCTGGGAGGCAGTGACTGGTCTTGACACGGGGAGAGCAGCGTCCCAGCCGGGGAGCCATCCTGCCAGGAGTTTGGCGGGAAGTGGGCGGGGCGCGAGCACAGGGACCACCTACATTTCCCTGAATTGACCCCGGGGGGGGGTCCAGTCGTTCATGCGGGAGGCGCCCACCCAGTCCGCGCGAGCGGCGTGGCGCGCCGGAGGGCAAAGTCCCTGGGAGGCAGTGGCTGGTCTTGGAGCAGGGAGAGCGGCGTCCCAGCCGGAAAACGCAGTTGCACCCGGATCGTGGGAGTGGCACGCAACGCGGCTGGAGGGACGGGGAGGCCCCGGGAGGCAGCGAAGGATTTTGGAGACGGGAGTGCACCGTCCCAGTAGGGGAGCCTTAACCCTGGGGGTGGGGCTGACAGCAGAGGATCTGACTGTGACTCCAGCGGGCCAGACCCCCCAGGGGGCAATCTCCACACACCCAGTACATATAGGCGACGCGCCCCTTGGAAATCTCAGATATAAGAGTCATTCCAAGTAAGACAAACAACTCTAGCTATATTCTGAGGTGCTATACTCCTGGCTCTCTGATCCCTCCCCGACCCTCCCCAGGCGGCTCCATTAACATCCGAAAAGCCTGAGCCAGAGGGAGAACTCTGATAGGGATCTGACTGCATTTTTTTTAGCGGATTTTCTGGAAAAACTAGTTTCCCAGTGATGGCTCGGAGACAGCAGTCCATATCAAACCACATAAAGAAGCAGACCATGACTGCTTCTCCAACCCCCCAAACAAAAGAATCAAAATCTTTCCCAAATGAAGATACAATCCTGGAATTATCAGATACAGAATATAAAAAACTAATTTACAGAATGCTTCAAGACATCACAAATGAAATTAAGCTAACTGCAGAAAAAGCCAAGGAACACACTGATAAAACTGTTGAAGAACTCAAAAAGATTATTCAAGAACATAGTGGAAAAATTAATAAGTTGCAAGAATCCATAGAGACACAGCATGTAGAAATCCAAAAGATTAACAATAAAATTACAGAATTAGACAACGCAATAGGAAGTCAGAGGAGCAGACTCGAGCAATTAGAATGTAGACTGGGACATCTGGAGGACCAGGGAATCAACACCAACATAGCTGAAAAAAAATCAGATAAAAGAATTAAAAAAAATGAAGAGACCCTAAGAATCATGTGGGACTCTATCAAGAAGGATAACTTGCGAGTGATTGGAGTCCCAGAACAGGGAGGGGGGACAGAAAACACAGAGAAAATAGTTGAAGAACTCCTGACACAAAACTTCCCTGACATCATGAAAGACGAAAGGATATCTATCCAAGATGCTCATCGAACCCCATTTAAGATTGATCCAAAAAGAAAAACACCAAGACATATTATCATCAAACTTGCCAAAACCAAAGACAAACAGAAAATTCTAAAAGCAGCCAGGGAGAAAAGAAAGGTTTCCTTCAAGGGAGAATCAATAAGAATAAGTTCAGACTACTCAGCAGAAACCATGCAGGCAAGAAGGGAATGGGACGACGTATACAGAGCACTGAAGGAGAAAAACTGCCAACCAAGGATCATATATCCAGCAAAACTCTCTCTGAAATATGAAGGCGAAATTAAGATATTTACAGACAAACACAAGTTTAGAGAATTTGCGAAAACCAAACCAAGGCTACAAGAAATGCTAAAGGAGATTGTTTGGTCAGATGACCAATAATATCAGGTACCAGCACAATACAAGGTCACAAAACAGAACGTACTGATGTGAACTCAAATAGGGAATGCACAAAAACAAACAGATTAATTCTAAAAAATAAATAAATAAACAAAATAATACACATAACAGGGAAACATGGAAATCAATAGATAAAAGATCACAATAATCAAAAAGAGGGACTAAATATAGGAGGCATTGAACTGCCAGATGGAGAGTGATACAAGGCGGTATAGAACGATACAAGTTAGGTTTTTACTTAGAAAAATAGGGGTAAATAATAAGGTAACCACAAAAAGGAATATCAACTCCCTAACTCAAGAAGAAAGCCAAGAAAAACGTAACGACTCAACTAACATAAAGTTAAACATTATGAAAATAAGGATCTCACAATCTACTAAGAAAAACGTCTCAGCACAAAAAACTATGTGGAAAAATGAAATGGCCAACAACACACATGAAAAGGCATCAAAATGACAGCACTAAAAACTTATTTATCTATAATTACGCTGAATGTAAATGGACGAAATGCACCAATAAAGAGACAGAGAGTCACGGACTGGATAAAGAAACACGATCCATCTATATGCTGCCTACAAGAGACACACCTTAGACTTAGAGACACAAACAAACTAAAACTCAAAGGATGGAAAAAAATATATCAAGCAAACAATAAGCAAAAAAGAAGAGGAGTAGCAATATTAATTTCTGACAAAATAGACTTTAGACTTAAATCCACCACAAAGGATAAAGAAGGACACTATATAATGATAAAAGGGACAATTGATCAGGAACACATAACCATATTAAATATTTACGCACCTAATGACAGGGCTGCAAGATACATAAATCAAATTTTAACAGAATTGAAAAGTGAGATAGACACCTCCACATTTATAGTAGGAGACTTCAACACACCACTTTCGGAGAAGGACAGGACATCCAGTAAGAAGCTCAATAGAGACATGGAAGACCTAATTACAACAATCAATCAACTTGACCTCATTGACTTATACAGAACTCTCCACCCAACTGCTGCAAAATATACTTTTTCTTCTAGTGCACATGGAACATTCTCTAGAATAGACCACATAATAAGTCATAAAACAAATCTTTGCAGAATCCAAAACATCGAAATATTACAAAGCATCTTCTCAGACCACAAGGCAATGAAACTAGAAATCAATAACAGAAAAACTAGGGAAAAGAAATCAAATACTTGGAAAATGAACAATACCCTCCTGAAAAAAGACTGGGTTATAGAAGACATCAAGGAGGGAATAAGGAAATTCTTAGAAAGCAACGAGAATGAAAATACTTCCTATCAAAACCTCTGGGACACAGCAAAAGCAGTGCTCAGAGGCCAATTTATATCAATAAATGCACACATACAAAAAGAAGAAAGAGCCAAAATCAGAGAACTGTCCCGACAACTTGAACAAATTGAAAGTGAGCAACAAAAGAACCCATCAGGCACCAGAAGAAAACAAATCATAAAAATTAGAGCTGAACTAAATGAATTAGAGAACAGAAAAACAATTGAAAGAATTAACAAAGCCAAAAGCTGGTTCTTTGAAAAAATTAACAAAATTGATAAACCATTGGCTAGACTGACTAAAGAAAGACAGGAAAGGAAACAAAGAACCCGAATAAGAAACGAGAAGGACCACATCACAACAGAGCCAAATGAAATGAAAAGAATCATTTCAGATTACTGCAAAAAATTGTACTCTAACAAATTTGAAAACCTAGAAGAAATGGATAAATTCTTGGAAAAACACTACCTACCTAAACTAACACATTCAGAAGTAGAACAACTAAATAGACCCATAACAAAAAAAGAGATTGAAATGGTAATCAAAAAACTTCCAACCAAAAAAAGCCCTGGCCCGGATGGCTTCACTGCAGAGTTCTACCAAACCTTCAGAGAAGACTTAACACCACTACTACTGAAGGTATTTCAAAGCATAGAAAAAGACGGAATACTACACAACTCATTCTATGAAGCTACCATCTCCCTGATACCAAAACCAGGTAAAGATATTACAAAAAAAGAAAATTATAGACCTTTATCCCTCATGAACATTGATGCAAAAATCCTCAACAAAATTCTAGCCAATAGAATCCAACAACACATCAAAAAAATAATTTACCCTGATCAAGTGGGATTTATACCAGGTATGCAAGGCTGGCTTAATATCAGAAAAACTATTAATGTAATCCATCACATAAATAAAACAAAAGATAAAAACCACATGATCTTATCAATAGATGCAGAAAAGGCATTTGACAAAGTTCAACACCCATTTATGATAAAAACTCTTACCAAAATAGGAATTGAAAGAAAATTCCTCAACATAATAAAGGGCATCTATGCAAAGCCGACAGCCAATATCACTCTAAATGGAGAGAACCTGAAAGCATTTCCCTTGAGAACGGGAACCAGACAAGGATGCCCTTTATCACCGCTCTTATTCAACATCGTACTTGAAGTCCTAGCCAGGGCAATTAGGCTAGACAAAGAAATAAAGGGTATCCGGATTGGCAAGGAGAAAGTAAAGCTATCACTATTTGCAGATGACATGATCGTATACACGGAAAACCCTAAGGAATCCTCCAGAAAACTACTGAAACTAATAGAAGAGTTTGGCAGAGTCTCAGGTTATAAAATAAACATACAAAAATCACTTGGATTCCTCTACATCAACAAAAAGAACACCGAAGAGGAAATAACCAAATCAATACCATTCACAGTAGCCCCCAAGAAGATAAAATACTTAGGAATAAATCTTACCAAGGATGTAAAAGACCTATACAAAGAAAACTACAAAGCTCTACTACAAGAAATTCAAAAGCACATACTTAAGTGGAAAAACATACCCTGCTCATGGATAGGGAGTCTTAACATAGTAAAAATGTCTATTCTACCAAAAGCCATCTATACATATAATGCACTCCTGATCCAAATTCCAATGTCATATTTTAAGGGGATAGAGAAACAAATCACCAATTTCATATGGAAGGGAAAGAACCCCCAGATAAGCAAAGCATTACTGCAAAAGAAGAAGAAAGTGGGAGGCCTCACTCTACCTGATTTCAGAACCTATTATACAGCTACAGTAGTCAAAACAGCCTGGTACTGGTACAACAACAGGCACATAGACCAATGGAACAGAATTGAGAACCCAGATATAAATCCATCCATGTATGAGCAGCTGATATTTGACAAACGACCAGTGTCAGTTAATTGGGGAAAAGATAGTCTTTTTAAAAAATGGTGCTGGCATAACTGGATATCCATTTGCAAAAGAATGAAACAGGACCCATACCTCACACCATGCACAAAAACTAACTCCAAGTGGATCAAAGTCCTAAACATAAAGACTAAAACGATAAAGATCATGGAAGAAAAAATAGGGACAACCCTAGGAGCCCTAATACAGGGCATAAACAGAATACAAAACATTACCAAAAATGATGAAGAGAAACCAGATAACTGGGAGCTCCTAAAAATCAAACACCTATGCTCATCTAAAGACTTCACCAAAAGAGTAAAAAGACCACCTACAGACTGGGAAAGAATATTCAGCTATGACATCTCAGACCAGCGCCTGATCTCTAAAATCTACATGATTCTGTCAAAACTCAACCACAAAAAGACAAACAACCCAATCAAGAAGTGGGCAAAGGATATGAACACACATTTCACTAAAGAAGATATTCAGGCAGCCCACAGATACATGAGAAAATGCTCCCGATCATTAGCCATTAGAGAAATGCAAAAAACAACAATGAGATTCCATCTCACACCAACTAGACTGGCATTAATCCAAAAAACACAAAATAATAAATGTTGGAGAGGCTGTGGAGAGATTGGAACTCTCATACACTGCTGGTGGGAGTGTAAAATGGTACAACCACTTTGGAAATCCATCTGGCGTTATCTTAAACAGTTAGAAATAGAACTACCATACAACCCAGAAATCCCACTCCTCAGAATATACCCTAGAGATACAAGAGCCTTCACACAAACAGATATATGCACACCCATGTTTATTGCAGCTCTGTTTACAATAGCAAAAAGTTGGAAGCAACCAAGGTGTCCATCAACGGATGAACGGGTAAATAAATTGTGGTATATTCACACAATGGAATACTACGCATCGATAAAGAACAGTGACGAATCTCTGAAACATTTCATAACATGGAGGAACCTGGAAGGCATTATGCTGAGCGAAATGAGTCAGAGGCAAAAGGACAAATATTGTATAAGACCAATATTATAAGATCTTGAGAAATAGAAAAAACTGAGAAGAACGCATACTTTTGTGGTTACGAGGGGGGGAGGGAGGGAGAGGGTTTTTTATTGATCAATCAGTAGATAAGAACTGCTTTGGGTGAGGGGAAAGACAACACTCAATACAAGGAAGGTCAGCCCAATTGGACTGGACTAAAAGCAAAGAGGTTTCCGGGATAAAATGAATGCTTCAAAGGTCAGCGGACCAGGGGCTGGGGTCTGGGGAACATGGTTTGAGGGGACTTCTAAGTCAATTGGCAAAATAATTCTATTATGAAAACATTATGCATCCCACTTTGAAATGTGGCGTCTGGGGTCCTAAATGTTAACAAGCGGCCATCTAAGATGTATCAATTGGTCTCAACCCACCTGAAGCAAAGGAGAATGAAGAACACCAGGGTCACATGATAACTAAGAGCCCAAGAGACAGAAAGGGCCACATGAACCAGAGACCTACATCATCCTGAGACTAGTTGGTGCCTGGCCACAATTGATGACTGCCCTGTCAGGGAGCACAACAGAGAACTCCTGAGGGAGCAGGAGATCAGTGGGATACAGACCCCAAAATCTCATAAAAAGACCACACCTAATGGTCTGACTGCGACTAGAGGAATCCCGGTGGCAATGCTCCTCAGACCTTCTTTGGCACAGGACAGGAACCATCACCGAAGACAACTCATCAGACATGAAAGGGACTGGTCAGCGGAGGGGAGAGAGATGCTGATGAAGAGAGAGCTAATTAAATCAGGTGGACACTGGAGAGTGTGTTGGCAACTCTTGACTGGAGAGGGGATGGGCAGATAGAGAGAGAGGGAAGCTGGCAAAATTGGCACGAAACGAGAGACTGAAAGGGCTGACTCAATAGGGGGAGAGCAAGTGGGAGAAGGGAGTAAGATACATGTAAACTTACATGTGACAGCCTGATCGGAATTGTAAATGTTCACTTGAACCTTAATAAAAGTTAATTTAAAAAAAAAAAGGAAAAAAATTCTACTCCTTGTAATATACCCTAGAGAAATAAGAGCCTTTACACGAACAGATATACGCATACCCATATTTATTCCAGCACTGTTTACAAAAGTGAAAAGCTGGAAGCAAGCAAGGTGTCTATCGACGGATGAATGGATAAATAAATTATGGTATATTCACACAATGGGATACTACACATCCATAAAGAACAGTGATGAATCTGTGAAACATTTCATAACATGGAGGAACCTGAAAGGCATTATGCTGAGTGAAATTAGTCAGATGCAAAAGGACAAATATTGTATAAGACCACTATTATAAGATCTTGAGAAATACTTTAAACTGAGAACACATTCTTTTGTGGTTACAAAAGGGGCAAGGGAGGGAGAGTGGAAGAGGGCTATTTACTGATGAGATAGTAGATAAGAACTACTTTAGGTGAAGGGAAGGACAACACTCAATACAGGGAAGGTCAGCTCAACTGGACTGGACCAAAAGCAGTTTCCAGGATAAACTGAATGCTTAGAAGGTCAGCGGAGCAAGGGCGGGGGTTTGGGGACTATGGCTTCAAGGGACATCTAGGTCAATTGGCAAAATAAATTCTATTAAGAAAACTTTCTGCATCCCACTTTGAAGTGTGGCGTCTGGGGTCTTAAATGCTAACAAGCGGCCATCTGAGATGCATCAATTGGTCTCAACCCACCTGGATCAAAGGAGAATGAAGAATACCAAGGTCACAAGATACTTATAAGCCCAAGAGACAAAAGGGCCATATAAACTAGAGACTTACATCATCCTGAGACCAGAAGAACTAGATGGTGCCCAGCCACAACTGGTGACTGCCCTGACAGGGAGCACAACAGAGAACCCCTGAGGCAGCAGGGAATAGGGGGATGCAAACCCCAAATTCTCATAATAAGACCAGAATTAATGGTCTGATTGAGACTAGAAGAATCCTGGCAGTCATGGTCCCCAAACCTTCTGTTGGCCCAGGACAGGAACCATGCCCGAAGACAACTCATCAGACATGGAACGGGCTGGACAATGGGTTGGAGAGAGATGCTGATGAAGAGTGAGCTACTTGTATCAGGTGGACACTTTGGACTGTGTTGGCATCTCCTGTCTGGAGGGGAGATGGGAGGGTAGGGAGGGTTGGAAACTGGCAAAACAGTCACAAAAGGAGAGACTGGAAGGAGGGAGCAGGTTGACTCATTGGGGGGAAGTAAATGGGAGTATGTAGTAAGGTGTATCTAAGTTTATATGTGAGAGACTGACTTGATTTGTAAACTTTCACTTAAAGCACAATAAAAATTATTTTTAAAAAAACACAATAAAAATTAAAAAATATCAAACAATATGCTGTATTGGGCAAATATGCTGAAAAAGATCTCTTTAAAGAGATATATACATATATATTGGTGTAGTGGTTAAGTGCTACGGCTGCGAACCAAAGGGTCGCCAGTTCGAACCCGCCAGGCACTCCTTGGAAACTCTATGGGGCAGTTCTACTCTGTCCTAGAGGGTTGCTATTAGTTGGAATCAACTTGACGGTACTGGGTTTGGTTTGGGTTTATGTGTATTTATAAAGAGAAACCGAGACAGGTTGATTTTTTTCTGGAAGGAAACCCAAGAAAATTTTAAAGGCAATTTCTTAGAGAAATGGGAATAAGAAATCCAGATGAAATAGGTATCAGGATGGAATATTTTTATTTTATACCATTCTGTACTTTTTTGGTAATAAGACCACACTAATAATTTGTTTTCCTTCTCATAAGAGTAAAGCATATTTTTAGACCTAGAAATTCAGATTTGTAAAAGAAGAAAACTAAAATAACACAAACAGCCAGAAAAACCACTATGACTAACCCATTGTTGAATAGCCCTCCTATTGTATGTATATCGGTATGTATTTTTATATTGTATTTTATTATCTATACTTTTCTCTAAACAATATATGATGATAATTACTCCAATATTAATATTCTTCCACATCATTTTTAATATCAATAACTTTTTTATTTTGTAATACATTTTACTATTCATTTATTTTTGGTATTTTTTTCCATTTTTTCAAGAAATAATTCTTTAATAAATATTTACTTACTATATCTTTGTGTAATGAACAAATTTGTCTTGGAAGTACAATCAGAATACTCCTTAGAAGGAAGGATGGTGAAGCTACATCGCACATATTTTGGATGTGTTATCAGGAGGGTTCAGTCCCTGGAGAAGGACATTAACCCAGTAACCCAGTGCCGTAGAGTGACATTATTAGTGGTAAAATACAGGGTCAGTGAAAAAGAGGATGACCCTCAATGAGATGGATTGACACAGTAGCTGGAACAAAGGGCTCAAGCATAGCAACAATTATGAGGATGGCATGGGACTGGTCAGTGTTTTGTTCTGTTGTGCATGGGGTCGGTATGAGTTGGAACCAATTTTTTTTTTTTAACAACAACAACAATGGATATTTGTGTGCTTTCTTAATTCTTTTTTAACTATCCCTTACATTCAAGAGACAGGACCAAGATGGCTGACTAGGCAGAAGCATCCGCCGAACACTCTTGCAACAAAGACTCAAAAAAACAAGTTCTTCTGGTCTCAAGATGATGTAGTCTCTGGTTCATGTGGGCCTTTCTGTCTCTCGGGCTCCTAATCACCTTGTGTCCTTGGTGTTCTTCACACTCCTTTGATCCAGGTAGGTTGAGACCAATTGATGCATCTTAGATGGCCGCTTGCTAGTGTTTAAGACCCCAGACGCCACTCTTCAAAGTGGGATGCAGAATGTTTTCTCAATAGATTTTATTATGCCAGTTGACTTAGATGTCCCCTGAAACCATGGTCCCCAAACCCCTGCCACTGCTAAACTGGCCTTCGAAGCATTCAGTTTATTCTGGAAACTGCTTTTGCTTTAGTCCAGTTGTGCTGACCTCCCCTGTATTGTGTGTTGTCTTTCCCTTCACCTAAAGTAGTTCTTATCTACTATCTCATCAGTAAATAGCCCTCTCCCACCCTCCGTCCCTCCCCGCTCTTGTAATCACAAAAAAGTGTTTTCTTCTCAGTTTAATGCCAGTCTTGTTGTAGTGAGATGGAATCTCATTGCAGTTTTGATTTGCATTTCTCTAATGGCTAATGATCATGAACATTTCGTCATGTATATCTTAGCTACCTGAGTGTCTTCTTTTGTAAAGTGTCTATTCATATCTTCTTCCCATTTTCTAATTGGGTTCTTTGTCTTTTTGTAGTTGAATTTTTGCAGTATCGTGTAGATTTTAGAGATCAGGCACTGATCGGAAATATCATAGCTAAAAACTTTTTCCCAGTCTGTAGGTAGTCTTTTTACCGTTTTGGTGAAGTCTTTGGCTGAACATAGGTGTTTGATTTTTAGGAGCTCCCAGTTATCTAGTTTTTCTTCTACATTCTTTATAATGTTTTGTATACTGTTTATGCCATGTATCAGGGCTCCTAACTTTTTCTTCCATGATCCTTGTAGTTTTAGATTTTATATTTAGGTCTTCGATCCATTTCGAGTTAGTTTTTGTGCATGGAGTGAGCTATGGGTCTTGTTTCATTTTTCTGCAGATGGACATACAGTTATTCCAGCACCATTTGTTCAAAAGACTGTCTTTTCCCCATTTGACTGTTTTGGGGCCTTTGTTAAACATCAACTGCTCATATGTGGGTGGACTTATGTCTGGATTCTCAATTCTGTCATTGGGATTTGGATTGGAATTGCATTAAATGTATAGATCATTTTTGGTAGAATAGACATTTTTACAATGTTAAGTCTTCCTATCCATGAGCAAGGTATGTTTTTCCACTTATGTAAGTCTCTTTTGGTTTCTTGCAGAAGTTTACTGTAGTTTTCTTTGTATAAGCCTTTTACATCTCTGGTAGGATTTATTCCTAAGTATTTTATCTTCTTGTGGGCTACTGTAATGGTATTGATTTGGTGATTTTCTCTTCAATGTTCTTTTGGTTCGGGTAGAGGAATGAACTGATTTTTTTATGTTTATCTTGTATCCCCGATACTCTGCTGAACTCTTCTATTATTTTCAGTTGTTTTCTTGAGGATTCCTTAGGGTTTTCTGTGTGTAAGATCCTGTCATCTGCAAACAGAGATAATTTTACTTCTTCCTTGCAATCTGGATGCCCTTTATTTTTTTAACTAGCCTAATTGCTCTGGCTAGGACCTCCAACACAATGTTTAATAAGTGCGGTGATAAAGGGCATCCTTGTCTGGTTTCCAATCTCAATGGAAATGTTTTCTGGCTCTCTCCCTTTGGGGTGATGTTGGCTGTTGGCTTTGTATAAATGCCCTTTATTATGTTGAGGAATTTTTCTTCTATTCTTATTTTGCTGAGAGTTTTTAGCATGAATGCGTGTTGAACTTTGTCAAATGCCATTTCTGCATCAATTGATAAAATCCTGTGATCTTTGTCTTTTGTTTTATTTATGTGGTGGATTACATTAACTGTTTTTCTAATGTTGAACCATCCCTGCATACCTGGTATGAATCCCACTTGGTCTTGGCGAATTATTTTTCTGATATGTTGTTGAATTCTGTTGGGTAGAATTTTGTTGAAGATTTTTGCATCTGCGTTCATGAGGGATATAGGTCTATAATTTTCTTTTCTTGTGGTGTCTTTATCTGGTTTTGGTATCAGGGATATGGTGGCTTCATAGAATGAGTTTGGTAGTATTCCGTCCTTTTCTATGCTCTGAAATACCTTTAGTAGTAGTGGTTTTAACTCTTCTCTGAAAGTTTGGTGGAAGTCTGCATTGAAGCCTTCCGGGCCAGGGTTTTTTTTGTTGGGAGTTTTTTGATTACCTTTTCAATTTCTTCTTTTGTTATGGGTCTATTTAGTTGTTCTACCTCTGTTTGTGTTAGTTTAGGTAGGTAATGTGTTTCTAGGAATTCATCCATTTCTTCTAGGTTTTCAAATTTCTTAGAGTACAGTTTTTATTGTAATCTAATATGATTCTTTTAATTTCAGTTGGGTCTGTTGTGAAATGGCCCATCTCATTTCTCATTTAGATTATATTCTTCCTCTCCCATTTTTCTTTTGTCAGTTCGGCAAGTGGTTTATCAATTTTGTTGATTTTTTCAAAAAACCAGCTTTTGGTCTTGTTAATTCTATCAATAGTTTTTGTTTTCTATTTCATTTAGTTCTGCCCTAATTTTTATTATTTCTTTTCTTCTGGTGCCTGTGGGTTTCTTTTGTTGCTCTGTTTCTATTTGTTTCTAGTTGTAGGGATAATTCTTTGATTTTGGCCCTTTTGTCTTATTGGATGTGTGGATCTATTGATATAAATTGGCCTCTGACCACCGCTTTTGCTGTGTCCCAAATGTTCTGATAGGAAGTGTTTTCATTCTCATTGGATGCTATGAATTTCTTTATTCCATGCTTAATGTCTTCTATAATCCAGTCTTTTTTGAGCAGGGTATTGTTCAGTTTCCAAGTGTTTGATTTCTTTTCTTTACTTTTCCTGTTATAGATTTCCACTTTTATGGCCTTAGGGTCAGAGAAGATGCTTTGTAATATTTCAGTGTTTTGGATTCTGCTAAGACATGCTTTATGACCTAATATGTGGTCTATTCTAGAGAATATTCCATGTCCACTAGAAAAGAAAATATACTTGTTTGCTGTGGGGTGGAGTGTTCTGTATACGTGTATGAGGTCAAGTTGGTTGATTGGGGCATTTAGATCTTCCGTGTCTTTATTGAGCTTCTTTCTGGATGTCCTGTCCTTCACTGAAAGTGGTGTGTTGAAGTCTCCTATTGTTATTGTGGAGCTGTCTATCTCACTTTTCATTGCTGATAGAGTTTGTTTTATGTATCTTGTAGCCCTGACGTTGGGTGCATAAATATTTAATATGGTTATATCTTCTTGGTGTATTGTCCCTTTAATTATTATATAGTTTCCTTCTTTATCCTTTATGATGGATCTAACTTTAAAGTCTGTTTTGTCAGAAATTAATATTGCCACTTCTGCTCTTTTTGGATTGTTGTTTGCTTGATATATTTTTTCCATCCTTTGAGTTTTAGTTTGTTTGCATCTCTAAGTTTACGTGTGTCTCTTGTAGGCAGCCTATAGGCGGATCTTGGTTTTTAATCCATTCTGCCACTCTCTGTCTCTTTATTGGTGCATTTAGTCCATCTACTTTCATGGTAATTATGGATGGATATGAATTTAGTGCTATCATTTTGATGTATTTTTTTGTGTGTTGTTGACAGTTTCTTTTTCCCATTAATTTTATGTGCTGAGTAGATTATCTGTATATATTGTCCTTTCCTCATATTTGTTGTTGTAGATTTTGTTTCTGCTGAGTCTGCATTTTTGTCTTGTATTTTATTTTGATGAGTAGGATAGTTTGTCTCCTTTCTGGTTACCTTATTATTTACCCCTATTGTTCTAAATTTAAACCTAACTTTTATTTCTTTGTATCGCCGTTATCTTCCTCTCCACATGGTAGGTGTGTGATTACATTTCTTAAAACCCACCAAAAAAACCCACTGCCGTCAATTCCATTCCGACTCATAGTCTTTATTATTTTAATGCTATCCTCTTTTAAACAATAACATTGCTGTTACCCTGTTTTGAGGTTTTTTTTTTTTTTTTTAATAATGTCGGTTTGTTTAATTGGATTTCCCTTTCTGGTTTGACTTCTGGTTGTTCTGCCCAGTGTTCTAGTCTTGGGTTGGTACCTGATATTATTGATTTTCTAGCCAAAGAACTCCCTTTAGCGTTTCTTGTAGTTTTGGTTAGATTTTTACGAATTCTCTAAACTTATATTTGTCTGGAAATATCTTAATTTCACCTTCATATTTAAGAGATATATTCCCAAATATTTTATTCTTTTAGGGGCTATTAGAAATGGCATTGTTTTCCTGATTTCCTTTTCATCATTATCTTTATTGGCGTAGAGGATTCCAACTGTTTTTTATATGTTTATCTTGTATCCTGCTGCTCTGCTGACTCTGCCTATTAATTCCAGTAGTTTTCTCATGGAGTCTTTTGGATTTTGTAAGTATAGTATCATATCATTCACAAATAGGGACAGTTTAACTTCTTCATTACCAGTTTGGATGTCTTTTATTTCTGTTTCTTGCCTTATTGCTCTAGCTATGACTTCCAACACAGTGTGAAATAGGAATGGGATAAAGGGCATCCTTGTCTTTTTCCTGTTCTCAAGGGGAATATTTTCAGCCTCTGTCCATTGAGAACGATGTTGGTGGTTGGTTTTGCATAGTTGTCTTTATTATGTTGAGAAATTTCCCTTCTATACCTATTTTATTGAGAGTTTTTATCAGGAATTGGTGTTGGACTTTTTTGAATGCCTTTTCTGTGTCAATTGAGATGATCATGTGATTCTTTTCTTTCCTTTTATTTATATGGTGGATAGCATTGATTGGCTTTCTAATGTTGAACCATCCTTCTACTCCTGGTATGAATCCTACTTGGTTATGGTGTATCATTTTTTTGATATGATGCTGAATTCTTTTGGCTAGAATTATTGTTGAGAAGTTTTACATCTATATTCATGAGATATATTGGTCTGTAATTTTCTTTTTTGTGGTGTCTTTGCCTGGGAAACCCAGGTGGCATAGTGGTGCTACAGCCGCTAACCAAAAGGTCGGCAGTTCGAATCTGCCAGGCACTCCTTGGAAACTCTATGGGGAAGTTCTACTCTGTCCTATAAGGTCACTATGAGTCGGAATCGACTCGATGGCACTGTGTTTGGTTTTTGGTTTTGCCTGGGTTTAGTATCAAGGTTATGCTGGCTTCATAGAATGAATTCGGAAGTATTACTTCCTTTTCTATGTTCTGAAATAGCTTGAGTAGTACTGGTGTAAGCTCTTCTCTGAATGTTTGGTAGAATTCTCCAGTAAAGCATCTGGGCCAGGGCCTTTTTTGTTGGGAGTTTTTTTTTTTTTTTTAACCATGTCAATCTCTTCTCTTATTATAGGTCTGTTCAGATTTTCAACATCACTTTGTGTTATTTTGGGTAGGTCATGGATTTTCTAGAAATTTGCCCATTTCTTCTAGGTTTTCAAATTTGTTGGAGAATAGATTTTCATAATACTCTGTTATGATACTTTTTATTTCAGCTGGATCTGTTGTAACATCCCCAGTTTCATTCCTTATTTACGTTATTTGCGTTCTCTCCTGCTTTTCTTTTGTCAGTTTTGGCCTGTGATTTGTTGATTTTCTTGATCCTTTAAAATAACTAACTTTTGGTGTTGTTGATTCTTTCTATTGTTTTTCTATTCTCTGTTTCATTTCTTTCTGCTCTGATCTTTATTTTTTCCTTTCTTCTGGTGGCTGTGGGTTTCTTTTGCTGCTCTGTTTCTATTTGTTCAAGTTGTGTAACTAATGTTTTGATTTTGTCCCTTTCTTTTTTGATGTGTGCATCTATTGGTATAAATTGACCTCTGAGGGCTGCCT
Organism: Loxodonta africana; assembly: GCF_030014295.1. Taxonomy (NCBI): domain Eukaryota; kingdom Metazoa; phylum Chordata; class Mammalia; order Proboscidea; family Elephantidae; genus Loxodonta; species Loxodonta africana. Next base: position 32,071,578 of record NC_087367.1, read on the forward strand.
TTGCTGTGTCCCAAAGGTTTTGGCATTATGTGTTTTCATTCTTTTTGATTCCATCTATTACCCAGTGGTTTTTAAGCAGGGTTTTATTCAATTTCTATGTAACTGATTTTTTTTTTTCTGCTCTTCCTGTTGTTAATTTCTACTTTGGTGGCATCGTGGTCAGAGAAGATGATTTGTACTACCTCAGTGTTTTAGATTTTGTTGAGGGTTGCTCTGTGGCCTAAGATTTGGTCTATTCTGGAGAACGTTCCATGTACATTGGAAAAGAATGTACTTTGCAGCTGTTGGGTGGAGTTTTCTATATATGTCTATGAAATCAAGTGGGCTGATTGTGCTCTTTAGCTCTTCTGTATCTTTGAGCTTCTTTCTAGATGTTCTGTCCTTTATTGAGAGTGGTGTGTTGAAGTCTCCTACTATTACTGTGGAACTGTCAGTTTCTGTTTTCAATGCCGTAAAAGAAAGGGGGGAAGGAAGGAAAGAAAGAAAGAGAGAGAGGGAGGGAGGGAGAGAGAGAGAGAGAAAAAGGAAGGAAGGAAGGAAGGAGGGAGGGAGGGAGGGAGGGAGGGAGGGAAGGAAGGAAGGAAGGAAGGAAGGAAGGAAGGAAGGAAGGAAGGAAGGAAGGAAGGAAGGAAGGAAGGAAGGAAGAAAAAGAAGGAAGGAAAGGGGGGGAAAAAAAGGAAATGAATGACCCAGGGATCCTAACTATGTGGTTGCTCAGATTCGGGGAGTGGCTACTAAGCATGCCGTGTGGGCTGGCTAGAAGGGGCTTTTAAGCTGTGAAAAGAAAAAGAAAACAAACAAACAAAGCAAAAAAGACCAAACAGAACAATGAAAATAAGGGGAAAAAAAGCCCCAGGGATCCCACCAGTGTGGTATCGCGGGCCAGGGGAGTGTTTCCCAGTTGAGCGTGGCTTCACACTTTCAAGAAGAAGCAAAGATGGCACAGAGAGCCAGAGAAAGGAGAGGGAGGTGGTAGAAGGCACAGAAGGAACCAAAAGAGATGGAAAGAACCAACACCAGCTCAGGGGCCCAGACAGTGTGGGCAGGGCACATCCAAGCAGCCTGAGGCCAAAGCAGTTGCCTCTGGGCCAAGAGACTGCAGCTGGAGGGAAACAGAAGAGGCCTAGATGGGGGAAAGATGGGGGGAGTTAGGAAAGCATATATCGCTTGTTACGGGGTGCTCTGTCTCCTACTTCGTGAAGCTGCTTTCCCATACTCCCTGTCCACGGATCTCCAACGTGGATGAGGCAAATCCAAGTTGTGGGGTTGCTGTACTTCCCAGCTGGCCGACCCACCACAGCCAGCCAGGAAGCTCAGAGGTAAAGCAGCAGGGAGAGAATGGGGGGTGAGAAAGCCTGTATCGCTGGTTACTGGGTGCTCTGTCTCCTCCTGAGAGTTCGGCTTAGCTGCTTTCCTCTGTTGCCTGTCTGCCAATCCCTGACAGGAGTCTACGATGGTGGATCCATGCTGTGTTAGCTGATGGGGTCTTCAGCACATATCTCTTCTTGCTCCCTGGCCTCTGTCAGTTTCTTGTTCCACTCAGTACTTGGCTGAGTTCTTCATCTCTTAATTTGACACTTCAGGTTCCAGGAATGGTATTTGTCTCTGTTTTACTGAGTTTTTCGGGTCTTTGCTGTGGAGGGACGGTGTGGTGCTTCTGTTTATGGCACCATGCTGGCCAGAAGTCCCTGAAATCTGATTTAATATATTATTTGTGACCAAATTTATAACATAACAAAATTTTGTTTTGTGAACTTCATGTATATTTTACAATTCAGGTTGGACCATAGGAAATTGCCAATATTTGACCTTTTTGGACCTACAGAGATGAAAATAAATACTGATTTTAGTATACAATATAATGTTCTATTTCTTTCTCTAAGACGGAATAAAAATCAATGCATAAATAAAATTTATTGTGGTGATTATTTTTCTCTCCTTTTATTAAATATTTTGGGTTGTGAATATGATGTAGGGGTTACTAAAACCTGGATAAGAAATAAAATTTCTGAGTCTAATATTGTATATGGGAAAATATCTTCCACAGCTTACTGATTTCTAGAAATACGTACCATCAGGATGGTCATTTGTAGAAGTTACAAAGAAAAGGAAAATATTAAAATTGGGTCATTTTTTCCATTCAGTAAAACTGTACAAAATTTAAGAATTACCAGGCAAAGGATATTTGGAGTCATTTATTAAATGTGATAAATATTGATCTGACTTCTATTTACTCTATGACATAAGAAAAAATAATTAATGGAAGGGAAATATTTATCTTGATTATTCTGTGTTTCTTCTACCAGAATTCTGAGATAGGAAAACAAGCTTTCCCTTTTGACCTAACTTACTGATACCAATAAAAAAGTACTTTTAATGGCTGTCTTTAGAGTATTCCTTTATAAACATAACTGATTTTTAAAAATCTATTCTTTATGTGTACATTTCCATTATCAAGAGAAAGAGATAACATGTAGGGTTTTAATAAAAGGAGAAATGAGAGAAATGAATGCTGGAAAGACAACCACAAAGCAGTATCACTTGGATTCCCAGAGCATTACCATTCTACAGTGATAGAGTGATGATTTTGCACCAGAGTTCATTAGGAGAAGCACAGCCAACTTCCTGTAGAGGTGAAGGCACCAACACAGGCACTAGTCCACACTCATCTCAGTGCCTTGCTCATGCTATTCCTTGGGCTGAAGTCTCATGTCACTTCTCGCTGAAACCAGAGTACTCACACCTGACTGTTTAGCCTGACCAAGGTATCTCCTTCTGTCATGCTGGGTGGCCCAGCTTCCATTACAAGTCCCTTGAAATTTTCCCAGGACATAGCAGATCCTCAGATTGACAGGGAGGTCTACTTCAAACTTAGCCTGGACTCCAATGATTACAGTGATATAGGATCCTTGGTGGTACAGTGTTTAAGCGCTTGGCTGTTAACTGAAAGGTCAGCAGTTTGAACTCAACTTCCGCTCCACAGGAGAAGGATATGGCAGTCTTTTCCCGTAACCATTACAGCTTTGGAAACCCTGTGGGGCAGTTCTACTCTGTGCTTTAGGTCACTTTGAGTTGGAGTCCACTCAAGGGCAATGAGTTTTAGGACTTAGTATCAGAGAGTAAGGAGAATATCACGTATAGTCAATGTACATACACACACCAACTGGCATCAAGTTGACCCCAACTCATGTAAACCCCACATGTGTCAGAGTAGAAATGTCCATAGAGTTTTCAATGACTGACTTTTCAGAAGTAAATTGCCAGGTCTTTCTTCTGAAGCACCTCTGGGAAGACTCAAAATTCCAGCCATTCAGTCAGTAGCCAAGATCGTTAACCATTTGTACCACCCAGGGATTCCACAGTCAATGTATATACCTTTAAAATTTCAGATCCATTCTCCATGAGGTGATATGATCACACTATGGGAGACATGTGAGAGCCAAATCTGAAAGAGAAAACAAAAGATGAAGTCTTCTATTTCACTCCACTGTGCATGTCCTTTGAAATTCAGTAACATTGGATAGAAAGGTCCATAAATACTGAATTGTTATTTTGCCTTTCTATTTTCTGGCATGTACATGTGGTTGAATTTCTGAGTTAAATTTTATATGAGGCAAGATTCACGTCCTCACACAGATATTTCCCAAGATCACAATTTTACAAGGTTTGCTGGGTGGATTAGGTCCACTGCTTCGCAGATGCCGAACCATCCATCTTCCTCAGCACGCAGTCCCTGACTCAATACTCAACCACCTGACTGAGTCTCTGTCACCTCTCATGACAAAATCCCTCTCAAGAGCCTTTTTGCAAGATGGGTTGATAAGAGCCACTCCAACCCATAAGACTAGTTTTAACAAAATTGAATCTCAAAAGAGAAGTCTTGGGACTATTCCTCGTGTAAATTTGTGGGTACAAATAGAAGAGGCACAATTGCTATACCTATCTCCATTTAGCATCATCCAAACACATTGTCGTAGAGGCAATTCCAACTCCCAGCGACCCAATAGGACAGAGTAGAACTGCCCCATAGAGTTTCCAAGGAGCACCTGGTGGATTTGAACTGCCAACCTCTTGGTTTGCAGCCATAACTCTTAAACACTATGCTACCAGAACTCCACCTTTAGTAACTGAGATTTAGTAATTCAACCTTCTTTATATTGCCCATGATAATGATAGTCTGAAAGCAGATTTCTACATTTACAAGGTCATTTTCTCAGTCTTGTGGAGCTTTAAAGAAAATGGAACATGGTTTTACAATTGTATGATCTTCAGCTATTTAAGAAGTTGGTTGTTCCCAAGGTATTAGAATTGATCACTCTTTTGAAATACATCTTATGGATGTTTCCACATTATTTTTTCATTCCTCAGGTTGTTCATTAACACAGTCCATGGTCACAATCAAGTAACCTCTAAGAAAGCAAGAAGTTGTAAAGTTGTATGACTGCTAAACTAAAACTGTTTGATGTGTCAGTTTCAAACAGAAAATCCCAAAGCATATTCAAAAGAATCAATAAAACATAAAGTAGTAGAGTTTTGGAGCTGCAAAGAGCATTTCTCTCCAAAAAGAAAAAATGTGAAAGCACGTAGTACACTGTAAAATACCATGCAAATCTATAACATCTGTAATGTCCTCATCTAAATAAAGCCCCTCATTTAACAAGTAACAGAACAGAGAGCCAGAGAGGTTAAAAAGATTCTTCAAAAGCCTTTGCAATGCTTTCCAAAAATCATTAGAACTATCAACACCAGCCCCAGGGGAATTCCAATTAACTTTAGTCCATAATTACTGGTCAAGCTTCAGCTATCGTCCTAGTCATTTTCGTTTACCTCAACAGATAGTCCAGAGAATATAAGAATGTGCATGGAACTGGCATTTTGCTAGATTTCCCCATAACTAAATATTTTCTCAAAAAGGAAATGAAAGAGAATACTTAAGCATACTCTATTTTTCTAAACTGGCTGACCAAATTCTTTTAGGTCTTAATATAGTATCTTCTTTTATAACTTATAACATTTAGCTATTCAAACTTACGAATTTGAGATTAACCACCCTCACCCCACAAGCTATTAAGATAAGCTGGTCAAGAAGAACGAGATGGTGCCCAGCTACAACTGTTGACTTCCCTGGCAGGGAACACAACAGAGAACCCCTGAGGGAGCAGGGGAGCAGTGGGATACAGATCCCAAATTCTCATAAAACCAGACTTAATGGTCTGACTTAGACTAAGAGGACCCTGGTGGTCATGGCCCCCAGACCTTCTATTGCCCCAGGACAGGAACCATTCCCGAAGCCAACTCTTCAGTCAGGGATTGGACTGGACAATGGGTTGGAGAGAGATGCTGGTGAGGAGTGTGCTTCTTGGATCAGGTGGACACTTGAGGCTATGTTGGCACCTCCCGCCTGGAGGGGAGATGAGAGGGTGGAGGGGGTTAGAAGCTGGCGAAATGGACACGAAAAGAGAGAGTGGAGGGAGAGAGCAGACTGTCTGGTTAGGGGGAGAGTAATTGGGAGTGTGTAGCAAGGTGTTTATGGGTTTTTGTGTGAGAGACTGACTTGATTTGTAAACTTTCACTTAAAGCACAATAAAAATTATACATATAAAAAAAGATAAGCTGGTCAGTGACAGAAAAGTGGAAGCAAATTTGCAAATTTTACCTTAAGAGCTCAATAAAAGATGATGTTTGGATAGTGAATTAAGTTATTACAGTACTCTCTGGAGCAAAGTTTTCAAATGTATTTTAGTCCTGTATCTATCTATCTATCTATCTATCTATCTATCTATCTATCTATCTATCTATCTATCTATCTATCTATCTATCTATCTATCTATCTATCATCTATCTATCTATCATCTATCTATCTATGTATCATCTATGTATCATCTATCTATCATCTATCTATCTATCTATCTATCTATCTATCTATCTATCTATCTATCTATCTATCATCTATCTATCTATCTATCATCTATCTATCTATCTACCATCTATCTATCTATCTATCTATCTATCTATCTATCTATCTATCTATCTATCTATCTATCTATCTATCTATCTATCTATCTATCTATCTATCTATCTATCTATCTATCATCTATCTATCATCTATCTATCATCTATCTATCTATCATCTATCTATCAATCTATCTATCTATCTATCTATCTATCTATCATCTATCTATCATCTATCTATCCGTCTAATCTATCCGTCTAATCTATCTCTCTATCTATCTATATTTTCATAAAGCCAAGGAAAACGAAATGAACGAGGAACTTCTTTGGTTGCAACATGGGTGGGAAGTCCAGACAAAGCCCTGATGATTTTTGATGGGAGCTCCACTGAGCATATTTAGAAAACAATCCCTGGAGGATAAAGCCCAAACTCCCTAAACTAGTATTTTTTGGACCATTCTAGTCTAACTTCAACGCAGAAGTTTAACAAGAAGGGAGTGCTCTGAGAGCAGGAATTTTCAGTCTTTCAGCCCTGGTGGCACAGTGCTTAAGAGTTACAGCTGCTAACCAAATGATTGGCAGTTTGATTGCACCAGTTGCTCCTTGGAAACCCTATGGGACAATTCTACTCTATCCTATAGGGTCGCTATGTGTCGGAATCCATTCAATAGCAATGAGTTTTTTGGTTTATGCAGACAAATTAACATATAAAAAGTGCACGAATGCAGTTGGGTGGCAACAAGGAGTGGTAGAGAGAGAATAGACTTCATTTTTCATCTATTCTGTTCTATGTGACCTGAATGATTCTCTAAATTTCTGGTCTTTGAGTAACTCATTTGTAAAGCACAAGTTTAGTATTACGCTTTTATCAGGGCAATGTACAAAACCATTTCCTAATATTTAGTTTCACTCTAAGATATATGGTTCAATTCAACAAATATTTGTTGAGTGATGATCCCATGTTACAGCTGCAAACATATTAAGGTAGAAGTCTAATAATAAGAAAGAAAACGAAGTCCTTATAGAGCATAAAGTCTAATGAAAGAAACGTAAGTGCCATTATTTTGTTCTTTTTCCTAGAACTTACACTTGTGTCCAGATTATTCACCTAGTGACAATCTGAAATCAGCCCCCTGTATAGACCAGACCATTTTCCCTGCCTCTTAGAAATACTTGGGAGAACCTGGATTTCCATATAGTCTATCAGCCTTGGTGCTATTATAACATCTGATCCAGATTTTATGGTCTTGGTTAGTTGAGTAGTCACTAAGCCACCCCCAGACTGAGAACAGAGGATTGAGTGGGATTAAGGAGATAAATTTAGGTCATTGTAGTTGGCAGTCTCACCAAGGAATAAGAATGCTAAACAGTCAAAGCAATAGATAATCCACAGGAAGCTAATAAAGATTTAGAAAGACTGACTGAAATATGTGACATGTGAATTGAAACTTGAAGTATTAGAAGGAGGTAGTCTACTTAGGGTGGGTTAAAAGGACAGGGGAGCATGTAGACCAGGCATGAGAAATAAGCTTCAACAAAGACTCATAGTGAGAGAAGAAAGAGATAAGGCTGGAGAAGAAAGCAAAGGCCAGATTATTCACGGCTTCGTGTACCTTGTTAAAGACAGTGGGCTTTACCAAAAGGCAATGAAAAGGTTTTGAGCAGAAACAAGATTCAGTTAGATTTATGTTTTTAAAATATATTTCTACATTTAGTGTGGGAAATAGGAAGGAAGTAGGTATTATAGGTAGTGAAGCTTTAGCTTGAAGGCTATTGCAGTAATTCTGGATCATACTTGTGGTATTGAGGTAGAGGAAAGGGAGTAGATTCAAGAGTTGAGTAGGAAGTAGTACCCGTAGACCAGGCTTTCATTGGAGAAAGGGGAGGGTGAGGGAGGAACTGATAATAATGCTGAGGCTTCTAGCTAAGCCATCAAGTGAATTAGAATTAGAGGATACAGAGGAATAATAATTTTCAAAATAGTAATAACTAACATTTATGAGGGCACATATATTAACACCTTTATCCTCAAATGACTCTCTGAGGTAGGTAATGTCTTTGTCGCCTTTTATAGATGAAGAAACTGAGACACAGAGAGGCTATGTGACCTGACCAAGTCTCATGACCAACAAGTGGCCAATAGGTGGCCACGTTCAACCATTTGGAAGTGGGAGGAATAGAAAAAAAATCTGCCCAATTTTGGTTACGTGGAGATTGGGGGCCTGAGGAACAATATAGTAGGCATTTAGACATGTAGTTTTGAAGCTCTGGAGAAGGATTTGGATTATAGCATGATTTAGAAGTAACTAAATCTGTAGTAATGGATGGCATGACAACATACAAAAATACCAAGAATAGTCTATTTCAGTTGAATAAAAAATCACCAATAACAGTTTTGTAAAGGCTAATGAAAGTAACTGTCATAAATTTAAGAAAATAAGCCTTGAACCCATGCATAAGCAGAAAATAAAGCAAAGATTTTGAAATAAGAAGTAACCAATCTCAGTCCAGAATGACTTGGGCATAAGACCTTGGGTAATCTCTCTACATATCCATGAAATCAGATCTAGAGTCCATTCTCTCCACAATACTTGACAATGAGTCCTCACCAAGCTCTCAGAGAGGAGAAATTGGAAGTTTATATCAAGTCCTAATACATTAACAAAGAATATTGAATATACCACAGATATACCATGGACTGCCAGAAGAATGGAAACACTGGTGGCATAGTGGTTAAGAGCTACACCTGCTAACCAAAAGGTCAGCTGTTTGAATCCACAAGGCACTCCTTCGAAATCCTATGGGGCAGTTCTACTCTGTCTTTTAGGGTCGATATGAGTCGGAATCGACCTGATGGCAACAGAACGGGGGCCAGAAGAAAGAACAAAACTGTCTTGAAAGAGGTACAACAAGAATGCTCCTTGAAGCAAGTACGGTAAGACTTTGATTCACATATTTTTGACATGTTATTGGGAGGGACTAGTCCTCAGAGAAGAACATCACGCTTGGTATAGTAGAGGGTCTGCAAAAAAGATGAAGACCCTCAAGGAGATGGACTGACACAGTTACTGTGGCAATGGGCTCAAACATAGAGAATGGCACAGGACCAGGCAGTGCTTCATTCTGTTATACACAGGGTCGCGATGAGTCAGAAGCAGCTCCAGGGCACCTAGCAACAACAATACATTAGCAGTTACTGCATACAAGTGGTAATTTATGTGCATTATATACTGTTCATTTACTCACAACTAAATATTCAATCACTCTCAACTAATTGTTTTATTGCCTCTCTCAAGTTGTAATTAAAGAGCTTCTAGATTTTTTGTATGCAGATCACTGCAGACAAGATTCTAGACCCCAAAGTGGACAAATCCAAACAGCACCTTTAACAGAATAGTGCTCATTGCTTCTACAATGCTAATTTTTGTCTTTGTGCTCTATACACTAATTAGCACAGTCATGTGTACTGAATATTGAATAATTGCCTAGTAACAACAGAAGGACAACTGGTAACTGCTACTGTGGTTTTAGCCAGTCAGAATGTTAAGCATTTTACAGTCTCAATTTGCAAAGATTGAAATCCTGTCAGTACAAAAAAAAAAAAAGGAAAAATGGAAGTAAGCGGAAAGGGCCAGGCTACTCAGATACATGGTTTTCCTTTTACATATTTTCTTTACCTATAAAGTAGATTAGTACGCTGCCCACCCCCCCCCAAAAAAAAAAGTCATCATAAACCAAGATTAAATAAGGAATCTAAAAGGTATTATGTGTGGAGAAAACATAAAAGGAAAACAAAGCCTGGCTTTGCTATCTCTCCACAGCTCCTGTTGGACTTTATCTCCTTGGACTCCCACCTATCAAGTGAATTGATTCCAAAGTATTTGAGCACAGGCACTGCATGTCTGATGCATGCTTATAGAGAATGTTGATTCTATCTCCTACATAACCAGAACAGAGGAAGGCAAAGAACATGTATCCTCATGGGGGTTTTCACTTCCTGTGTCTCAGCTGATCTTCTACTTAATGAATTAACCAACACATACATGCTGAGAGTCATGTGCCAACCCTCCTTATGCACTACGGATGCTGCTATGAGCAGGAAGACACCGTCCTTCCGAACAGGACCAGAGACCTTCTCCCAGCTATTAAGTATGCCACTAATCAAACTCAAGTTTTGGCTTTTGTCATGGATTGAATTGTATCTCCTAAAAATATGTGTCAGCTTGGTTAGGCCATGGTTCCTAGTATTGTATCCTTGTCCTCCATTTTGTGATTGTAATTTTATGTTAAAGAGGCTTAGGGTGGGATTGTTACATCCTTACCCAGGTCACATCCCAGATCCAAAGTAAAGGGAGTGTCCCTGGGGTATGGCCTGCACCTCCTTTTATCTCTAAAGAGATAAAAACGAAAAGGAAGCGAGCAGAGACTGGGCACCTCATACCACCAAGAAAGCAGTGCTGGGAGCAGAGCACGTCCTTTGGACCCAGGGTCCCTGCACAGAGAAGCTCCTATTCCAGGGGAAGATTGCTGAGGAGGCCGACAGAGAGAGAAAGCCTTCCCCTGGAGCTGATGCCCTGAATTTGGACTTTTAGCTTACTTTACTGTGAAGAAATGAATTTTCTTTGTTAAAGTCATCCACTTGTGGTATTTCTGTTATAGCAGCACTAGATGACTAAGATAGCTCTTAAACCTCTGCCCTTTCTACTGTACTGTCCTTTCTTCTAGGCATTTCTACCTCACTCTCTGTATGCCACAGGTCAGCATCCCTAACTCAGCAGTAGGAATCAAAGACAGAATTGGAAATAGTATTTTTAGAGTAGTTGTTGTTTATGTTTGGGAATATCCACGTGAGAAAGTAGAATTATTAAAATGGACCCCTTATGAGTTGCCATGGTGCAAGGAGCACCAGGTAAGGGAATTTCCAAGATGGCCAGAGGGAGTCTATGAGGTAAAACAGAAGGAACCTCTCCTCTAGGCTGAGTAGCAGTCTGGCATTACCTAAACATAAAGAGAGATTTATTTCTCTAAATTTCCTGCACACTTCCTAAACCCAAAAGACTGTGTAATGTTAGATTACAAAATGGCAAAATCGTCCTTACGGTCTGTTTTTTCTTTTGTTCACGAAGTGTCCATGTAAAGAGTAAATTAGAGCTCAGTTGCCACAAGGTGTTACATCAGGTCAGTCTACCCCTTGATAAAAATTACTCTAAAGTAATACAATCATGGTCCAAGTGACTGAAACTAGATAAATGCTGGCTAAAATTTCCTGAATCACTGGCTTCAGAAAATCAAAGCACTTCTTCACGAGGACAAAATCACTAGTGATCTTTCTATTTAACTAAAAATGTATGAGACTTAACCTCTGTGAAAAGCATGTTGTCAAGTTTCACAGAGTGTGAGCCTCAAGCCCAAGTCTTGGCTGCGAAGTTAGGATCTTCATACTGATGCCTGATATTTGTTTTTGCTCATTTCGGCCCCGTAATTAGCCATGTATAAGCGTTTCTCTTCCTCAGAGATATTCGCAAAATGCTAACCCACAATCAAATAAGAACCTGCTCCCCCATTACTTAACATGTTCTTTCACTTATTATACAACATGAAAAAGTGTGTTAATTGTTTACAAATTTGCTAGCCACAATTTTTATCTTTGTTATAAGGTCTTTAAAGAACTTTAAGTATTGCCTGCTGAGAGAGCTATTTCTTATTTTCAAAACAAATTAGCTTCCCTTGCTGGTAAGATGGCCCAATGAATATTATTTTCTCACTTATCAGATTAAAAACTAGTTTTCTGTAAGCCCACCTCAACTCAGGGCAACCCCATGTGTGTCAGAGTAGAACTATGCTCCAAAGGGTTCTCAATAGCTAATTTTTTGGAAGTAGACCACCAGGCCTTTCTCCCAAGGCAACTCTGCGTGGGCTCAAACCTCCAGCCTTTTAGTTAGCAACCAAGTATATTAATTGTTTGCACAACCCATGGACTATTCACTTATCAAAATAGGCTTTCTCATTACGGGAGAAAACATTTTCCAGAAAGATTATCCTTCAGTGCTCCCTAGCTTGAAACGGATACCCTCTTCACTGTAAGCTGAAGTAGGGCTTTGCAGAAAGAAAACCTCAGGGCAGAATAGGATAGGGCAAAGCAAAAAAAAAAAAAAAAAACTGTTGCCCTCTACTCCATTCTGATTCATAGCCACCCTGTAGGACAGAGTAGAACTGTCCCATAGGGTTTCCAAGGAGTGGCTGGTGGATTACAACTGCCAATCTTTTGGTTAGCAGCCCTCCAAGCAGGGACTGCTTAAAATGTATTGGAGTACCTTCTTCTACCCAAATGTGCTTTGTCATGGAAGCAGAAGTTTCCCATAAGAATGGTCCCCTTTAAAAACCGTCCAGGTGAAGGACTCAGGTAATTAGGAGTCAGTGTAAGAGCACTGTGCCCTCAGAAGGAAGGAGGACTTTCTCAGAGGCACTGAATTCAAGCAGCAGGAGAAATACTTCTCCATGTATATGTATATATACTCTTTTTTTTTTACAGATCTTACATGCTTATGTTGATGGGAATGCCAGGAAAAAGGATTTTTTTTTTCAGCTGTTGCTGGCTTGCTAATAGAACTGAACACAGCTTGAGAAATTCCTGTAAAACTTGACCACCAGAAAAATTTTCTCAAGCAATCAGCCCCAACTCCCTTTATCTCTTCTCGGATTCAGGAAAAGCAGCAAGTGTCGATTTAGCCATAGACCACCAAACAAGTATCAATAGGTTAGTCTCTGTTGGTTCAGATCCTACCAAAAAATAGCGTGTCTGTATGTGCCTAAAGACATACCTGAACTAGGGACATGATTTATAAATACCTTAGTAAACAGTTTATGCCACAAATGACTGAGCTCAAAATTACATCAGAATCTCTTGAAAGTTACTGTAATACAAGACCTATTAAAATGAAAGATTCACACCTGCATTGTCTTTTAATAAAGCTTCATTGTTTCTCATACTTATGGAATCCACAGTTAGAGCAAGGGCTGACAGCTCTGAAGTTTTAACAACAACAAAAAAAAACTACCATTCAAGTCTCAAGGAAAATGAGGACCTCAGAGTTCTTCCCCTACTCTCAGAGTGAATTATGAATTGGCTGACCTACACTAGTACAGCCTTCAACTTAAAAAAAAAAAAAAAATTTACAAAGGCATGAGAACTTGGGAGTAAATCTGCCATCCCCTGAGGACACAGGACAGAGATGAAAACTCACTGACTTCTTTGAGTTCTCCCAGTGTGACAACTAGGACATGGAAGCTAAAAAGAATAAAGGCTATAAGAAGTAATAAAAATGTTGACTCTGAATTTTAGGCTGTCATACCACAAAGCAAACCTGAGATTTGACAGTGATTCGACGTAGTATTTGTCATCCCAAAGTTCTGAGTTGCCTAACAAGCCCTATAGATCGATTGTTTTTAACTAGTAGTTTGTGTTAGAGTCACCTGTAGAGCTAATTTTCAAAAAAGCTGTTTTTCCCATCCCTATGTCTCTGAAGGGTTAGTTTGCCTGAAGTGGAACCTGGTTGATTTTCCAGAGTTCTAAAAGGCACACCTTTGATTGAAAATCACCGTTATGGGGGCTGATTGATTTCCAGGAGGGCAGTGCTTATGAATTACCCCTAGGGATCTTATTAAAATGCAGATTATGATTCAGTAGGTCTGGGATATGGCTGTATTTCTAACAAGCCTCCAGGTGATGAAGATATTGTTGTTGTGGGGACCATACTCTATGTGGCCAGTCAGTAAGATTTACACACCAATGTCAGGTGAACGGGCCTGGGGTGGAGGGTGGAAAGCCTGGTCCTGGTTTATATATAGTTTGTAGATCATCTATTGCAATATCACCTCAGGTGCTTATTAATAACTAAGATTCCAGGGCCTCACCCCAAATATACGCTCCCCAGGTATCTCCTGTATACACACTAAAATGTAAGGAGCACTAAGTTAGAGAATCATCACCATGGGCTAATTAAAAGAACTATGAGTCCCATAATCATTCAATGATGAATTATATATTTAAACTGATTGTTAATTTAACATATTTTAAGCCTTCTCTATTCCCTAGTTAAAATTATGAGATGTGAATAAGAGTTCTAAAACAGTACGTTCACCTTGCTACATGACATTAAAACATATATACAAAGGAACAAACACAGCCTTCAAGTATCATGAAGCTTGCTTATCTCTACAGTGATTCTTTTCTCCCCATAAAACTGTCCCCAGAAGTGTTATACTTTGGGGTCACTTGTCATCTACTCTAACCTATTCTCAACTGCTTTTCCTTTATACCACTCCCACACACACTCTTTTTTTCTTTCTTACCTGTGTACTCCATTTATTCTTGATCCTTGCACACTCCATGCTTCCTCATCAGAGAAAAATCACTTTTAATTTCTCCCAGTCAATATTGTTCTGTGGCTGGTTTTCTGACCTACAAATTCCTGACTGTTATATCTGGCTCAGGAATAAGAATTCACAAAATGGAAAAACCAAAATGCTTTTCTTCCAAAAGGACTGATCAGAAGTAAATGCTATTTCCCTGAATATGGTAAAGTAGAGTAAATCTGTATCCACAAAAAGTTGAGTAGATACAGAATCTTAATTTAAGGCTGTAGGCTCACATTACAAAATGAGCACCAGGAAATTATTTGTTTAATTGGATAATTTAGGCCTCAAAATGTTTCCTTCTCCCAATATACAAGTTGAAATTTTTATAACAGTCATATTTGCATGAGATTTTATTTTACATATAAATACATAGCTACATATAATACATAACGGAAAATATTCTGCTTATCTTTACAGTACTTTTCATGTAATTGACTTTTACAGATTCGAAATATATCTTTTAGCAGATAACTTCTCACAATTTAATTTGGAAAATGTTTGATGTAAGTCTGTCAGGCTCACCCATTTGTTTTCATTTCCTTTCACAGTCACGTTTCCTCTGTTTAAACTTCTTTTTGCTTGTAACTGCAGAGATGGCTGCAATGCATAAGCACGGGGCAGAGAAGTGGACTTGTTCTACTGGGAAGAGCACTGTGGTTACTATATTAGCTTCCCATGAGTGCTGTAAAACACACACACACACACACAAATTTGTTGACTTAAACAACACACATATATTATTTTGCAGTTATAAAAGTCAGAAGTCCAAAACGGGTCTTATGAGCTAAAAGCAAGGTGGTGGCAGAGCTGGGTTACTTCTAGAGGCTCTAGGACAGAACCCTTTTCTTTGAATTTTCCAGCTTCTACAGCCCACCTGCATCCGTGATCTTAACCCCTTCCTCCATCTTCAAAACACATCTCTTCCACATCTACTTTCATCATCACATCTCCTCTCTGCTTCTGTCCTCATATCTCCTTCTCTAACTCTGACACTCCTTCCTCCCTCTTATAGGGACTTTTGTGGTTACATTGAACCCACCCAGATAACCCAGGATGTTGTCCCATCTCATGAGCCTTAATCGTATCTGTGAAGTCCTTTTTGCCACATGTTCTGGGGTTTGAGACATGGGCGTGACACCTTTGGGGCCATTATTTCATCTATCACTGTTTCTAAGACAGAAGTGAAGAGATTCTTTTCTGAGGGAATGGCATTCAGTGTAAAGAGACACTCCACTGCTATTAGGCCAGTTTTGACTTTTACTTTTTATATGGCTTCCAAATTACTTTAGTAGAATTTTTTAATTGAAAAGAAAGGGATAGAGATAGATGATAGATGATAATAGATGATAGATAGATAGACAGATGATAGATGGACAGGTGGATGGATGGATAGATAAACCAAACCCTTCAGGCATGAGTCTTAAAAGAGGAATCTCTAGATGTAGAGGGATTTCTGAATAGCGTAGTCCCAACTTCAAAAATCATGGTTTCTTTGGGCATTATCTCATGAGGGACTGTTACCAGCTCAACACAGTCATTCAAATGTACTGCTCACCCTTAAATATTCTGATTCAAACATGAGAATCTCCTCAAAATCTTTTAGCACACTTGGATGAGATTTAGAACATTTGAACTTGATTTCATAAAATGTTTATAGATAACAAAACGTTAAAAACAAAGAATACCTAAGTCTTTACGTAATTTGACATGCCTAACAACATGGTAAGTGCAAGAAGCAAAACTCAAAATATTATATTTTAAATGATTCCATTTGTATTACATTGTGGAATAGGCAACCTAAAACCTATAAGGATAGAAAAAGATCAGTATTTGCTAAACATTGGGGGTGGGGAAAGTTTTTGATTAAGAAGGGGTAGTACAAGGAAGTTTTTTGAGTGATAGAACTGTTCTGACTCTTGATTGTGGTGGTAGTAACACAAGCCTCTGCAACTGTCAAAATTCTTAGAATTGCATACCAAGTTATGTAAATATGAAAATAAGAACACAAAAAATAAAAAAAACACAAATGTATTTTCCCATATTAATAAACTAAAAAAGCATATGATCATTTCAACAGGTACACAAAATCTTTTGAAAAATTAAATTTCTTGAAAAAACTTAAACAAGCATTCTCAATTAAAATAAATAAATAAATAAAATCTCCCATCAAAGAGTATCTGTGAAAAGCTTATATGTAGTCTCATTCATAATGGCTAAAAACGGAATAATTTTAAGATCGGATACAAAGCAAGAATATTCACTCTCGTCTTTTTCATTCAATGTTGCACTGAACTTATTAGCCAGTTTAATAGTGCAAGAATAAGAAATAAAAAGATGTAATTAGAAAGGAAAGGAAAGTTGTTTTTACTCACAGGTGATATGATTATGAACTTACATAATTCAGAAGAAAAATGTTAAATATCTATTGTATGTCTATATATAAGCAAAAAATTAAAAAATTGAAATAAAAATCACTTAAAATATTATAAAATATGATGTATATAGGGATAAACTTAAAATATGTGTAAGACTTGTACAGCTAAAAAATACAGCTGATAGAAAGCAAAGAAAATCCAAATAAATGGAGGGTTACACCACATACAATATTATGTTAAGACATCAGTTCTTTCCAAATTAATCTCAAAAGTCAATGTAATTCCATCCTATATTCAAGTAGAATATTTGAATAATTTGACAAAAAAAAAACCCACTGCCATCGAGTTGATTCCGACTCAGAGCAACCCTATAGGACAGAGCAGAACTGCCCCATAGAGTTTCCAGGGAGTGCCTTGTGGATTCGAGCTACCGACCTTTTGGTTAGTAGCCATAGCACTTAACCACTAAGTCACCAAGGTTTCTGCAGATTATAATATTTATATGAAAAGACAAAAATTCTAGAATAATCAAAACAATTCTGAGAAAAAAGAACAAAGTTGGACATATAGATAGTGTTGATTGGCATAAGAATAGGAATATAGATCAATGGAACAGAATAAAGGGTCTAGAAATAGGCCCAAGCATATATAGCTAATTGATTTTCAACAAAGTTGCCATGGTAATTCAATGGGAAAGGATAGCTTTTGAACAGTGCTGGAATAGCAATGCTTCCATACAGAAATCGAATGAACTTTCATATTTACCTCACTTCATGTAGAAATATTTAGTTGCAAAGGATCATAGGTCTATGCATAAAAAAAAACTAAAATTCTAAAATTTCTAGAAGAAAACATGAGAAGAAAGCTGCTTGACTCTGGAGGAGGCAGTTTCTTAAAACACAAATAACTTAAATTATATAAAAACAGGTAATTTGTAGTTCTTCAAAATTAAAACTCTTCCTCTCTGACTACCCCTGTTGAGAATATAAAATATCAGCTCACTGAATGGGGGAAAATATTTACAAAACACATATTTGACAAAGGTCTTGTATTTAGACTATATAAAGAACTTTTACAACTCAATAATAAGAGAAACAAGTCAACAAAATTAAGCAATTTGACCAGGCATTTCACAAATGGACATACAAGTGAACAATAAGCACATGAAAAGACGCTCAAAATCCTATAAATTAGTGAAATACAAGTTCAAATAAAGATGAAATACCACTGTTACTGTTGTTATTGTCAGGTGCTGTCCAGTCAGTTCCAACTCATTGTGACCCTATGTACAACAGAATGAAACACCTCTCTGTCCTGCACCATCCTTAAGATTGTTGTTATGCTTGAGCCCATTGTTGCAGCCACTGTGCCAATCCATCTCCTTAAGGATCTTCCTCTTTTTCTCTGATCCTCCCCTTTACCAAGCATGATGTTCTTCTCCAGGGACTGGTCCCTCCTGATAACATGTCCAAAGCATATGAGACAAACTTTCATCATCCTTGCTTCTAAGGAGCATTCCGGCTGTACTTCTTCCAAGACAGATATATTTGTTGTTTTACACTCCATGGTATAGTCAGTATTCTTTGCCAACACCACAACTCAAAGGCATCAATTCTTCTTCAGTCTTCCTTATTCATTGTCCAACTTTCACATGAATATGAGGAAATTGAAAACACCATGGCTTGGATCAGGCGCACCTTAGTCCTCAGAGTGACATCTTTGCTTTTTAACACTTTAAAGAGACCTTTTGCAGCAGATTTGCCCAATGCAATGCGTCATTTGATTTCTTGACTGCTGCTTCCATAGGTGTTCATTGTGGATCCAAGTAAAATGAAATCCTTGATGACTTCAAACTTTTCTCTGTTTATCATGATGTTGCTTATTGGTCCAGTTCAATTTAAATGGTTAAAATAAAATACTGACAATACCAATTATTGACAAAGATGTGGGGCAACTGTAACACTCATACATTGCAGATAGAATTGTGAAATGTTACAGGTACTTTGGGAATGTTTGACAGTTTTTTATAAAATAAAACAACCTTATGTTAGGACTCAGAAATCCCACATCAAGGTATTTATCCAAGAGTAATGAAATCATATGTTCATAGGTGCTTCATTCCTAGTAACTAAAACTGGTAGAGGTCAGCAAAAAAGAGGAAGACCCTCAGCGAGATGGGTTGACAACAGTGGCTACAACGAAGGACTCAAGCATAACAACAATCTTGATGATGCCGCAGGACTGGGCAGTGTTTCATTCTGTTGTACATAGGTTCACTATGAGTTGGAACCTACTCAATGCCACCTAACAACAACAACTGGAAACAACCTATTCATTCATCAATAGGTGAATGAGAAAACTGTGGTATATCTATAAGACAGAATATCAATTTGCAATATAACTGAACTATCCATACATTCAATACCAAACCAAAAACCAAATCTGTTGCCATGGAGTCAATTCTGACTCATAGCAATCCTAAAGAACAGAGTGGAACTGCCACATAGAGTTTCCAAGGAGCACCTGGTGGATTTGAACCTCTGACCTTTTGGTTAGCAGCCATAGCACTAAACCACTACGCCACCAGGGTTTCCATACATTCAATAGAAGGCTTAAATAGTAATAATGTCCTGCCGAATGAAAGCGGTCAGCCACAATAGAGTACATATAATCTGTATGATTAACTGAAACTCTAGAAAAGACATATCTAATTTACAGTGATAGGAAGCAGATGAGTCTAAAGGTCCGTGACAGGAATGGAGTGTTGACTGCAGTGTGTGCAAGGGAACGTTTTGGAATAAATGAAGTATTCTGCACTTTGATTGTGATGGTAGTTACTGAGGTGCACACATTTTTCAGAACTCATCAAACCGTGCACTTCATGGATGCATTTTATGGTAGGTAAGTTAAACCTCAGTAAATAGATTTAGAAAATTACACCTCTTGATCTACCTTAAAACTAGTTTGTCCCACAGTCTCCTCTGTTTCAGTTCATCACAACTGTATCATACCAGTTTTTCACGTCAAATATTTTGGAGTTATCCTTGATTTCTCTCTTTTGCTCATATTCTGTATCCAATTTATCAGTCAATGCTATCAGCTCCACCTTCAAAACATATCCCAAGCCCAATTATTTCTCAGTATCCCCACCTACCCTCCTGGACCAGGCCACCATTTATTCTCATTTGTATTATTTCTATAGATTTTTTTCTATTTAGTTTTCTCCACTTCTCTTCTATACTCTTTACTCACCACAGAGAAGAAAAACTGATTTATTTAAAGTAGAAATCAGATCACATCACTCTTCTGCTCAAAACCCTGCTGTATCTTCCCGTTTTACTCTGAGTGAAAACTAAAGTCCTTAAAAAAAAAAATCACCAAAATACCTGAAATAATCTTCCCACCTATTACCTATCCCACATCTCTATATCCAACATCTGACTTTTCTCATTTCCTGCTCCAACCTCACTTCCTGATATTTTCGTCCAGGCTTTCTCCACATCAGCTCCATTGGCCTCCAGCAGTCCCCTGAACTTGCCAGGCATCTCCTGCTCAGGGCTTCAAATTTCTGCTCAAATGTTATCTGATCAATGATGCCATCCTTGAGCACTGTAAACAACATATTCTTACTCCCCAAATCCCCACTCTACTTGCCTTACCTTGCTAATATTTTCTTTTTAGCACTTAACACCTTCTGACAATAAATACTTGTTGAATGAAGTATGAAAAGACACAAAATCTTGCTCAATAAAAACACTTCATGTCACAGGAAAATTTTTAAGATATATTGGTTTCAAAAATGCACTTTATAAAATCATTCCCCTGTATATTTTCAATTTTGTAAATAAATATTATATATACCCACTTATATATATATGTCTATATATACAGGAAAGGATTTATAAGTATCAATATTTGATTTCTGGGAGGAAGAATATGACTGGTTTCAATTTTCTTCTTTAACTTTCTACAATTAACATTTATTATTATAAATAGACAAAACAATATTACTAAAATGCGAATGAATAAACTGAATAGGTATTTAACTGAAAGGAGCCTTCATCTTGGTCCTTCTGTGATGCATTTGAAGTACATGGAGTATTACAGGGCCCTGAATATTGATCTGATGGAGTAGTGGTCATGAGCTCAGGCTTCTAACCAAAAGGTCAGCAGTTCAAATCCACCAGCTCCTCCTTGGAAACCCTACAGGGCAGTTCTACTCTGTCCTATAGGGTCATTATGAGTTGGAGTTGACTTGACAGCAATGGGCTTGGTTTGTTCTGGAGTATTGATCTAGGACTTCAAATAGCAGACATGTATACAGAGAATCCACTTCTTGCAGTTGCCATTGAGTCAATTCTAATTCACGGATACCCCATGTGTTGCAAAGTAGAACTGCACTCTATGGGATTTTCATGGTTGTGAACTTTCAGAAGCAGATCACTAGGCTTTTCTTCCCAGGAGCCGCTGAGTGGGTTTGAACTGCCAACCTTTTGGTTAGTAGTTGAATACCTGTTTGCACCACCCAGAGACTCCTATAGAGAAGTCATACCAGAATACTGCTGAGCAGGCACTTATTCCAGGTTATATGCAATTGTCTCCTCTTTTTTAGCCTATCGCTGGTCACTAATAGTTCAAGCCATCTTTCAGGGAAATACGATTGTACTAATTAATGCCATTCAAACCTACCAATTTACCCACTCCAAATTAACTTGATGCATACACTCAAGATTATCAACTGTTTTAAAATATGGCTAGGCTCTGAACTTTGGATATATTGTTCATGCCTCAAATCTGCTTCTTGTCTTCAACATGGCTGCAAATAAAGCAAAACCTTAAAACTAAATGAATTACTTTCACCTCTAAATATATCTATGCAAAACTTTAAGTGTTATCAGTTAAATCTACTGTCAACTTTAGAGTGAGAGAAACGTGGAAAAGGTGAGAAGGTATAACAATCCATGATTCAGAAATTTGTGTTCTTTTTTCATCTTTCTCTAAAGAATCAGGGAACATTGTCTTCAGAGAAATTCAGAATTGGAACAAAATGTAAGTCCTGGATAGAGTGACAATTTTTAAAGCCAAGTGAATCTACTTCAAAGAAATATATCTTTGAGAAGAAACAACTGGACTTACAGTTTTGGGCTTTCCTAACCGCAAAAATGTACATTATAATTCACTGTCTAGACTTAGATTTATTTCATTCCTAGTAGAGCTGTTTGGATTCTTCACTCATGAGATCCGTAAGATCTAGTATAAAAAGTATACCACCAACTCATGTTTGTGTCAGTAAAAATGGGTACTTATTTATTATGGTACCAGCTACAGCATTTGACATATGCGCCTATATTCAAAACTCTGTGGGGCAGTTCTACTCTGTGCTATAGGGTAGCTATGAGTCAGAATCAACTCAACGGCAAAGGCGGCTGACCTATACTCTAGAAGTTGAATTTTCATAACTTTTCTTGGAAGATCCTTTTTTGGTCTAATTTTTCCAGATACAGTTTTCTTTGAAAGTCTGCTTTCCATTTCCTCTATTAAGCTACTATCTAACATGTGAAATATGTGTACCTACTCTGTTGCCTCATGGAATCTTATGTATGCGAGTCTTGTTAAGGTGTCTACAAATTCATATATTTTCTCCACAAAATTCCCATGTCCTTCTACAACAGCTCTCCCTTCCTCCATTGATTTTTGTGTCTGTAATTGAGGAAAAGCTCCTGACCACAGCATAAAATTAGTCAAATGTTAGAAATAATGAAAATAAATGGAATGGTTTCCTTACTCAACATTGACTAGGAACGTAATGAAGCTTTTCAAGGCTTGCAGGAAATAAGAGATGAGCTCTTGGCCAACAGACCTCAGAAGGGAAAAGTAACTTCCATTGGCAGTTGGAACAGATGGCATCTTAAGCATGACAGATTTCCCACTACTCCAAATAGAATCAATATCCAGTAGCATGAAGCAAATTAGCTTCCTACAATGTTTGCATATTAGTTTGATTTAGAATGGGTCATTTTGCATAGTTTTGTCATGATACTATGTTTCAGTTCATTACTTGTGAGAATTCAATAGCAACCATCCCAAGGATTGTGTGATGACTGGCTCATTAATATAAGCTTGAAACTGGAAAGATTCAAAAAGAAAGAGTAAAAGAATTGAAGAGCCAAACTACACCTCCATGTTAGCTTTCTTCTTGTGTAGATATTCAGATAAGGTAATTTCATGGGCAGTACTCTTCCGAGACAAAGTTGCAAAGTAGGTGAAGGAGAACTGGGAAGTTTATGGAGAAGAGGCCTGTATTTAACATGAGTTTACATTGTATCTGGTGTTTTCTAACTGGAATTCTTTTCGTTCTTATGGCAGATGCCACAGTTAGCAAATGACAAAGTCTAGTATCATATCAAATTCATGTTTGGCTAGCCCAAAAGCCTTTATTTTTCAACTGCATTATGCTGATGGTGTTCCACTAGAATTTAGCTGTTTTATATCCTGCCTGAGCCCATTCTTTTTGTGTGTGTGTCCTTTAAGTGAAAGTTTACAATTCAAGTCAGTTTCTCATATGAAAACTTATACATGCATTGTTAAGTGACCCTAGTTGCTCTCCCTACAATGTGACAGCACACTCCTTCTCTCTACCCTGTATTTCCCCTGTCCATTCAACCAGCTCATGTCCACCTCTGCCTTCTCATCTCACTTCCAGACAGGAGCTGCCCACATAGTGTCATGTGTCTACTTGAGCTAAGACGCACACCCCTCACCAGTATCATTTTATGTCTTATAGTCCAGTCTAACCTTTGTCTGAAGAGTTGGCTTCAGGAATGGTTTTAGTTTGGGGCTAAAAGAGAGTCCAGGGACCATGACCTCTGGAGTCCATCCAGTCTCACTCAGACCATTAAGTCTGGTCTTTTTACTAGAATTTGAGGTCTGCATCCTACTTTTCTCCTGCTCCATCGGGGGCTCTATGTTGTATTTCCTGTTAGGGCTGTCATTTGTGGTAGCAGGGCACCATCTAGTTCTTCCAGTCTCAGGCTGATGGAGTCTCTGGTTTATGTGGCTCTTTATGTCTCTTGGGAAATGCTGGTGGTGTAGTGGTTAAGAGCTACGGCTGCTAACCAAAAGGTCAGCAGTTTGAATCCACCAGGTGCTCCTTGGAAACCATATGGGGCAATTCTACTCCATCCTATAGTGTGGCTAGGAGTTGCAATGGACTATACAACAACGGGTATGGTTTTTTTTTTGTTGTTGTTGTTTTTTGGTCTGCCTCTTGAGCTTGTATTTTCCTTGTGTCTTTGGTGTTCTTCATTATCCTTTGCTCCTGGTGGGCTGAAACCAATTGATGCATCTTAGATGGCCACTTGCTAAATTTTAAGACCCCAGATGTTACTCACCAAAGGAGTGGGGTGCAGAAGGTTTCCTTAATATACTTTGTTATGCCAATTGACCTAGATGTCCCCTGAAACCATGATCCCCAGACTCCTGCCTCTGCTACTCTGTCCCTCGAAGTGTTTGGTTGTATCAAAGAAACTTCTTAGCTTTTGGTTTAGTCCAGTTTTTCTGACTTCCCTGTATTGTGTGCTGTCCTTCCCTTCACCTAAAATAATTCTTGTCTGCTATCTAATTAGTGAATACCCCCTCCCTCCCTCCCTCCCCACCCTCATAGCCATCAAAGAATGTTTTCTTCTGTGTTTAAACCTTTTCTTGAGTTCTTGTAATAGTGGTCTCATACAATATTTGTCCTTTTGCAACTAATTTCACTCAGCATAATTCCTTTCAGATTTCTGCATGTTATGAGATGTTTCACCAGTTCAACATTGTTCTTTATTGTTGCATCAATTCCATTGTGTGAACATACCATAATTTGTTTATCCATTTACCCGTTAATGGTCACCTTGGTTATTTCCATCTTTTTGCTATTCTGAGCCTATTCTTAAAAGATTTTTCCTCCTTAGGAAAGGTTTCAAGTCCTGATCCTAAAATGCTAATAGACTGTATTGACTATATATGAAGGTTAATTGTATTTTAACTAAGAATCCCAATAATTTAATCCAAAGAAATGAATTCTTAATGATGGATTATCAGTCATTCATTCATTTACATATTTATGCAACAACTAACTATTCATAAATCACCTACTCTGTGCCAGGCACACAATGCTAGGTGCTGGGGAAAAAATAATGAGCAAATTTAACACTGTTCTTGGTTTCTTGGAGCTTGGTTGGCAAGACATATATTAGTAAAATAATCACATAAATATCCATAAATTCCAATTTTTAAGAGTGTTATAAAAGAGAGTTAAAGGATATAATAATGAAGGCTTCAACTGCAGATGGTTCCCCGGGAAGCTAACTCTAAGATGGAGATTAGTGTGTAGGAAGTTTATTAGGCAACATTCTTGAGAGCAACGCCTGCAGAAAGAAAGGAAGTGAGGAGGTTTGGGAAGAAGGAGAAATTGGGCTGTAATACAGGCTCAACGAAGGCCTCAGTTGATGCACTGGGAAACCTGAAGTTGGGATGTCTTCAGAGTTTCATCAAGTTGGATCAAGGGGCCAGGTCTTTACATACTGCATCAATCAGTAATTGAAAATGTACTGCCTCAGAAAGAAAATGTTCAGAGGACAGAGGAGGATTGTGAAAATGGAGACAGGGAATGTAGACAATGTTTCCCTGGAAATTTGGCTTATAAGGGAAGGAGAGTGATAGATAGCCAGAGGGCAATGAGGGCTGCAGCGAGCATCATATTTTCAATAGAAGCTTAGGCCTGGTCCGGGTAACAAGGAGAGACTTTATAGAGATGATAGGCCACATGTTTCTGGGTAATAGGTTATATCAGAAGCACAAATATTTCACCACAAAATCAATCTTTGTATAAGTCCTGTGTTGCTCCCTGGCTGGGGTATAAATAAATAAATAATTGTGATAAACATAGATTTAGAATTTTAAGCTCTTTACTTGAAGATTGTGCTTTGTACTCTTCAAAATATTTACTAGGAGGCCTACCTCACCAAAGCTGGAAGATGTAGGTAGTAATGAATATCAAACAGAGAAGCCTTGGTCATAGTCTAGGCATGAGATAAAAGAGGTAAATGACGTTGGTCTAGGATATTGGGAACAACTATCTTAGGACCTGAAATAGGAAGATGGTTCCTTAAAATAACACAAAGTATGCAACTATTGATTGATCCAGAACTAGAATTCATGTCTTTGTTCCAAGTATAAGACAATTTACCTGCTACAATGTGAACCAGCTGGTACAGCTGTTTCCAAGAAGAACTGGAGCCATGACAGCTAGGGATGATGGGAGTACAAAATCCCATCAGATGTGAAGCCCCATGATTCAGCTTCTCAATGATCTGGATGGACCTGGATTAAAAAGTTTGGAAAACACGAATTTAAAACTTTTTATACCACTGATTGTTTCAGTCATCTAGTGCTGCCATAACAGAAATACCACAAATGGATGGCTTTAATAAAAAGAAATTTATTTTCTCACAGTCTACTAGGTTACAAGTCCAAATTCAGGGTGCCGGCTCCAGGGGAAGACTTTCTCCATCAACTCTGAAGGAAGATCCTTGTCTTCAATCTCCCCCAGGTCGAGGAGATTCTCACGTGCAGGGACCCTGTGTCCAAAGGATGTGCTCTATTCCTGGTGCTGCTTTCTTGATAGTATGAGGTCCCCAACTCTCTGCCTGCTTTCCTTTTCTTTTTATCTCTTCAGAGATAAAAGTTGGTGCAGTCAACATGCCAGGGAAACTCCCTTTACTTTGGATCAGGGAGGTGACCTGAGTAAGGGTGGTGTTACATCCCACCCTAATCCTCGTAACATAAAATTACAATCACAAAATGGAGGACAACCACACAATACTGGGAATCATGGCCTAACCAAGTTGACACATATTTTGGGGGGGACACGATTCAATCCATGACACTAATATTTTAGATATTTTGCTGACTGTTTTATCTTAAGGAATTCTACTATTTCCACTTTCTTTCTGGGTGATTAATTCTATAAAACATATTCATGGGGGGTGAGGCAGAGCCAAGATGGCGGAATAGACAGATGCTTCCATCGAGCCCTCTTTACAACAAGGACGAGAAAAAACAAGTGAAACGAGTATATTTGTGAGAAGCTGGAAGCCCTGAGCGTCAAAGGCAAGTTTAGACAATGAACTGAGGGGGAAGGGAAGGAAGAGACCTTTCAGAAGCGGAGAGGAGTTGCCGGACCTGAATCGCGGGGATCCCTCAGGCACCATTCCTGGATTGGCGGCGGTGGTGGCGGCAGGCTGATACTAGCATTCTGCAGCAGTTTTCTCAGGGAGAAGCAGCCAGCCACGCAGCCTACTCACACCTCCGGAACCTGAGGAGAAGAGCACTCTCGGCAAAAGCTAAGTACTTGCGTATATTTTACCATGCCCTCCCACCCCAAGCTAGCTTCAGCAGCTGAATCCCTAGGCCTGAGGTAGACCCTGATGAGTACCTGGAGCCTTCCTCCTGGCCTTGGGGAAGGAAAAATTTTGCACCTAGGGGGAAAGATAATTTGCTAGCTCCATTAACTGGGGGAACTCAGGAGAGAAGTGGCTCCTGTCCAGGCATAAACTGTAGACCTTGAGCACCTTTCCCTTCTGCATGGACCTGTGTGGGCCTATTTCAGGAAAATAGGCCCTAGTTGGCAAACTCCAACCATTTCAGCTGTGCAGTGGAGAGGTGGGTGTTTGACTTTTGACATTGCTTTGGCTATTAAACAAGGCCCTCACCTACCCACATCAGGGTCCTAAGGACTGGTGGCTCCACTTGGGTCACCCAGCCACCTGCCACAGGGGTACAGAGATAACCGGTACCTCCCAGTCCTTACGACAAAAACTTTGGGTGCCCATGGTCCCTCTGTAGAGCCTACCCACCAGCACACTTTAGGGAACAGAGGCATGTTTTCCTCAGAGGCACTTGGGGGTCGGTTCTTAGCCCCCAGCCTTGTTCAGGGCGTGACCCCCTGCTGCAATCAGATACGGGTATATACACCAATCACCCCTGCCCCTCTAGACTGTAGGACAGAGCCAGTACCACACAATTGATGCTTAACTACCTAGAAACCTGAGCTGAATTCATACAAGAAAACTGAATGGACTCCTAGACTGATATGCTTAATAACAGCTCTAGCCAGCTGGAGACAGGACACCAGAACTCCAAAAGCAAAAATAATCAAACTAGCTCACTCAAGCAACCCATAGGGGTATACCAAAACAAAACAAAGCAAGCAGCTATGACACAGTAAGCAATCATAAACTAATACAATAACCTATAGTTGGCTCGGACACTACAGTCAATGTCAAATCACAAAGAGAAACAGGCCATGATCACTTCAACAGGCTCTCAAAACAAAGAATCCAGGGATCTTTTAGATGAAAGTGCATTCCTGGAATTACCAGATGCAGAATACAAAAGTTTAATATACAGAACCCTTCAAGACATCATGAAGAAAATGAGGTAATACAGAGAACAAGACAAGGAACACACAGATAAAGCAACTGAAGAAATCAGAAAGATTATTCAGGAACATAATGAAAAGTTTAATAAGCTGGAAAAATTCACAGACAGACAGCAATCAGAAATTCAGATTAACAGTAAAATTAGAGAATTAGATAACTCAATAGAAATTCAGAGGAGCAGAACTGAGCAAGTAGAAGCTAGAATTAAGGAACTCGAAGATAAATCACTTGGCAATAATATATTTGAAGAAAAATCAGATAAAAGAATTAAAAATAATGAAGAAACCTTAAGAATCATGTGGGACTCTATCAAGAGAAATAACCTATGAGTGATTGGAGTACCAGAAAAGGGAGGCATAACGGAAAATACAGAGAAAATTGTTGAGGATTTGTTGGCAGAAAACTTCCCTGATATTGTGAAAGATGAGAAGATATCTGTCCAAGATGCCCATTGAACTCCACATAAGGTAGATCTTAAAAGAAAGTCACCAAGACATATAATCAAGTTTGCCAAAACCAAAGATAAAGAGAGAATTATAAGAGCAGCGAGGAATGAAAGAAAAGTCACCTACAAGGGAAAGCCAATAAGAATAAGCTTGGACTATTTGGCAGAAACCATGCAGGCAAGAAGACAATGGGATGGCATATTTAAAAAATTGAAGGAAAAAAATTGCCTGCCAAGAATCATATATCCAGCAAAACTGACTCTTAAATATGAAGGTTGACTTAAGACATTTCCAGATAAACACAAGTTCAGGGAATTTGTAAAAACCAAACCAAAACTACAAGAAATAATAAAGGGAGTTCTTTGGTTAGAAAATGAATAATATCAGGTATCGACCCAAGACTAGAACACTGGGCAAAGCAGCCAGAAGTCAACCCACACAGGAAAATCCAAAGGGAAAAAAAAAAAAAAGCCTAACAGTGTAATGGCGATGTTATTATATAAAAGAAGACAACATTAAAATAATAAAGAGGGACTAAGAAATGTAATCATACACGTTCCATATGAAGAGGAAGATAGAGTGATACAAAGAAATAAAAGTTAGTTATAAATTGAGAAATATAGGGGTAAATAATAAGGTAC
Organism: Loxodonta africana; assembly: GCF_030014295.1. NCBI lineage: Eukaryota > Metazoa > Chordata > Mammalia > Proboscidea > Elephantidae > Loxodonta > Loxodonta africana. Next base: position 32,100,893 of record NC_087367.1, read on the forward strand.
CCACAAAGGAGACAAACTATCCTACTCATCAAAATAAAATACAAGGGAAAAATAGAGACTCAGCAGAAACAAAATCAACAACAACAAATATGAGGAAAGGACAATATATACAGATAATCTACTCAGCACATAAAATCAACTGGGAAAAAGAGTTGTCAACACACAAAAAAAGACATCAAAATGATAGCACTAAATTCATACTTATCCATAATTACCCTGAATGTAAATGGGCTAAATGCACCAATAAAGAGACAGAGAGTGGCAGAATGGATTAAAAAACAAGATCCGTCTATATGCTGCCTAGAAGAGACAGGCCTTAGACTTAGGGACACAAACAAACTAAAACTCAAAGGATGGAAAAAAATATATCAAGCAAACAACAATCACAAAACAGCAGGACTGGCAATATTAATTTCTGACAAAATAGACTGTAACGTTAAATCCATCAGAAAGAATAAGGAAGGACATTACATAATGATTAAAGGGACAATACACCAAGAAGATATAACCATATTAAATATTTGTGCACCTAATGACAGGGCTGTAAGATACATAAAACAAACTCTATCAGCATTGAAAAGTGAGATAGACAGCTCCGCAATAATAGTAGGAAACTTCAACACTCCACTTTTGGTGAAGGACAGGACATCCAGAGAGAAGCTCAGTAAAGACACAGAAGATCTAAATGCCACAATCAACCAACTTGACCTCGTAGACATATACAGAACACTCCACCCAACGGCAACCTAATATACTTTCTTTTCTAGTGCACACGGAACATTCTCTAGAATAGACCACATATTAGGTCATAAAGCAAGCCTTAGAAGAATCCAAAACATTGAAATATTACAAAGCATCTTCTCAGACCGTGAGGCCATAAAAATGGAAATCAATAACAGGAAAAGCAGGGAAAAGAAATCAAACACTCGGAAACTGAACAATACCCTGCTCAAAAAAGACTGCATGATAGAAAACATTAAGGACGGAATAAAGAAATTCATAGAATCCAATGAGAATGAAAACACTTCCTATCAGAACCTTTGCGACACAGCAAAAGTGGTGCTTAGAGGCCAATTGATATCAATAAATGCACATATCCAAAAAGAATAAAGGGCCAAAATCAAAGAACTATCCCTACAACTTGAAGAAATAGAAAGAGAGCAACAAATAAAACCCACAGGCACCAGAAGAAAACAAATAATAAAAATTAGAGCTGAACTGCATGAAATAGAAAACAGAAAAACGATTGAAAGAATTAACAAGACCAAAAGCTGGTTTTTTGAAAAACCCAACAAAATTGGTAAACAATTGGTGAAACTGATAAAAGAAAAACAGGAGAGGAAGCAAATAACCTGAATAAGAAATGAGATGGGCAATATTAGAACAGACCCAAATGAAATTAAAAGAATCATATCAGATTACTATGAAAAACTATACTCAAAAAAATTTGAAAACCTAGAAGAAATGGATGAATTCCTAGAAACACACTACCTACCTAAACTAACACAAACAGAGGTAGAACAACTAAATAGACACATAACAAAACAAGAGATTGAAAAGGTAATCAAAAAACTCCCAACAACAAAAAAGCCCTGGTCCAGACAGCTTCATTGCAGAGTTCTACCAAACTTTCAGAGAAGAGTTAACACCACTACTACTAAAGGTATATCAGAGCATAGAAAAGGATGGAATACTACCAAACTCATTCTATGAAGCCACCATATCCCTGATACCAAAACCAGATAAAGACACCACAAGAATAGAAAATTATAGACCTATAGCCCTCATGAATGTAGATGCAAAAATCCTGAACAAAATTCTAGCCAATAGAATTGAACAACATATCAAAAAATAATTCACCATGACCAAGTGGGATTCATACCAGGTATGCAGGGTTGGTTCAACATTAAAAAAACAATTAACGTAACCACCACATAAGTAAAACAAAAGACAAGAATCACATGAGTTTATCAATTGATGCAGAAAAGGGACTTGACAAAGTTCAACACTCATTCATGATAAAAACTCCCAGCAAAATAGGAGTAGAAGGAAAATTTCTCAACATAATAAAGGGCATTTATACAAAGCCAACAGCCAGCATCACCCTAAATGGAGAGAGCCTGAAAATATTCCCACTGATATCGGGAACCAGACAAGGATGCCCTTTATTACCACTCTTATTTAACATTGTAGTGAAAGTCCTAGCCAGAGCAATTAGGCTAGATAAAGAAATAAAGGGCATCCAGATTGGCAAGGAAGAAGTAAAAGTATCTCTATTTGCAGATGACATGATCTTATACACAGAAAACCCTAAGGAATCCTCCAGAAAACTACTGAAACTAATAGAAGAGTTCAGCAGAGTATCGGGATACAATATAAAAATACAAAAATCAGTTGAATTCCTCTAGAACAACAAAAAGAACATCGAAGGGGAAATCACCAAATCAATACCATTTACATTACCCCCAAGTAGATAAAATATTTAGGAATAAATCTTACCAGAGATGTAAAAGAGCTATACAAAGAAAACTACAGTACGCCTCTGCAGGAAACCAAAAGAGACTTACATAAGTGGAAGAACATACCTTGTTCATGGATAGGAAGACTTAACATTATAAAAATGTCTATTCTACCAAAAGTGATCTATACGTTTAATGCAATTCCGATCCAAATCCCAAGGGCATTCTTTAATGAGATGGAGAAACAAATCACCAATTTCATATGGAAGGGAAAGAGGCCCTGGATAATAAGGCATTACTGAAAAAGAAGAACAAAGTGGGAGACCTTACTTTACCTGATTTTAGAACCTATTATAACACCACAGTAGTCAAAACTGCCTGGTACTGGTACAACAACAGATACATGGACCAATGGAACAGAATTGAGAATCCAGACATAAATCCATCCACATATGAGCAGTTGATATTTGACAAAGGCCCCAAAACAGTCAAATGGGGAAAAGACAGTCTTTTTAACAAATGCTGCTGGCACAAATGGATATCCATCTGCAAAAAAAATGAAACAAGATCCATACCTCACTCCATGCACAAAAACTGACTCAAAATGGATCAAAGACCTAAATATAAACTCTAAAACAATAAAGATTATGGAAGAAAAGATAGGGACAACGTTAGGAGCCCTAATACATGGTGTAAACAGTATAGAAAACATTATGAAGAATGTAGAAGAAAAACTAGATAACTGGGAGCTCCTAAAAATCAAACACTTACTCTCATCCCGACTGCACTGGGTTTTGGGCTATGCTCATCCAAAGACTTCACCAAAGAGTAAAAAGACTACCTACAGACTGGGAAAAAGTTTTTAGCTGTGACATTTCTGATCAGCACCTGATCTCTAAAATGTACATGATTCTGCAAAAACTCAACTGCAAAAAGACAAATAACCCAATTAAAAAATGGGCAAAATATATGAATAGACACTTCCTAAAGTAGACATTCAGGTAGCTAACAGATATATGAGGAAATGTTCACGATCATTAGCCATTAGAGAAATGCAAATCAAAAGTACAATGAGATTTCATCTCACTCCAACAAAAAAACGCTGGCATTAATCCAAAAAACACAAAATAATAAATGTTGGAGAGGCTGTGGAGAGATTGGAAGATTTCTACACTACTGGTGGGAATGTCAAATGGTACAACCACTTTGCAAATTGATTTGGCACTTCCTTAAAAAGTTAGAAATAGAACTATCATATGATCCAGCAATCCCACTCCTTGGAATATATCCTAGAGAAATAAGAGCCTTTTCACAAGCAGATATGTGCACACCCATGTTTATTGCAGCACTGTTTACAATAGCAAAATGGTGGAAGCAACCAAAGTGCCCATCAATGGATGAATGGATAAATAAATTATGGTATATTCACACGATGGAATACTACGCATCAAGAAAGAACAATGATGAATCCATGAAACATTTCATAACATGGAGGAATCTAGAAGCCATTATGCTCAGTGACATTAGTCAGTTGCAAATGGACAAATATTAAATAAGACCACTATTATAAGAACTTGAAAAATAGTTTAAACTGAGAAGAAAACATTCTTTTGTAGTTACGAGGGGGGAGGGAGGCAGGGTAAGAGGGGGTGTTCACTAATTAGATAGTAGGTAAGATCTACTTTAGGTGAAGGGAAAGACAGCTCACAATACAGGGGAGATCAGCAGAACTGGACTGGACCAAAAGCGAAGAAGTTTCCTGAATAAACTGAATGCTTCAAAGGCCAGCGTAGCAGGGGCAGGGGTCTGGGGACCATGGTTTCAGGGGACATCTAAGTCAATTGGCATAATAAGATCTATTAAGAAAACATTCTGCATCCCACTTTGAAGAGCGGCGTCTGGGGTCTTAAAAGCTAGCAAGCAGCCATCTAAGATGCATCAATTGGTCTCAACCCACCTGGATCAAAGGAGAATGAGGAACACCAAGGACACAAGGTGATTATGAGCCCAAGAGACAGAAAGGGCCACATGAACCAGCGACTACATCATCCTGAGACCAGAAGAACTAGATGGTGCCCAGCTATAACCCATGACTGCCCTGACGGGGAACACAACAGAGAACCCCTGAGGGAGCAGGAGGGCAGTGGGATGCACACCAGATTTAATGGTCTGACTGAGACTGGAAGGACCCTGGTGGTCATGGCCCCCAGACCTTCTGTTGCCCCAGGACAGGAACCATTCCCGAAGCCAACTCTTCAGACATGGATTGGACTGCACAATGGATTGGAGAGGGATGCTGGTGAGGAGTGAGCTTCTTGGATCAAGTGGACACTTGAGACTATGTTGGCATCTCCTGCCTGGAGGGGAGATGAGAGGGTGGAGGGGGTTAGAAGCTGGCAAAAAGGACACAAAAAGAGAGAGTGAAGGGAGAGAGCAGGCTGTCTCCTTACACCCAATGCCATCGAGTCTATTTAGGGGGAGAGTAATTGGGAGTGTGTAGCATGGTGTATATGGGTTTTTGTGTGAGAGACTGACTTGATTTGTAAACTTTTACTTAAAGCACAATAAAAATTATTTTAAAAGAACATATTCATGGGGAAGACTCAAGATAAAGTCATTCATTCATTCAACAAATATATACATACATATATGTGTATACACACACTTTGAGACTGGCACTGTGCTACGCTACTAGCAGAGTACAAAGTGATACCAAAAAAAAAGATGTGGTCTATGACTTAATGGAGCTTATGAAGCAGTCTTGTGGGGAAGACAAACAGTTCACAAACAGTGTTCATCAAAAGGTTATAGAGCGTTATAAATAAAGGAAATGATGTACCATTGTAGAGAAGAATAGAGCAGGAGTGATCTGGTATGTGAGGGAACACAATTTAAACAGAGTGATTAGAGATCTTTCTAAATAGTTGGTCCTTATGCTAAGTCCTCAGGAAGAGAGTGAGCCAGCTAGAGGAAGGTGGAAAGAGCATTCCAAGAAGATGGAACAGCATGTGTGAAGAACCTGAGGAAGGAAAGGGGGGTTGAGGAATTGAAAGATGTCCGGGGAGGCTGGAAAGGTTACAGAGGAGATGAGTCTTATCACAAGGATCAGCTGTCAGCCACATGGTAAGTGCCATGAAGACTTATCATGTGCATGATGGCTGACTTGTGGAGAATGAATTGTGGGGGGAGGGGGGAAGAGTGCAAGCAGTAGTTTAGGTAAGAAATGATATGTAATAGCAAGGAGGGATTCTAGAGTTGAAGAAGAAATGACAGAAAATATTAACGAATTGACTATGAGATGTTACAGACAGAAGTTAATGCTGGATAACACATGGATTTCTGTATTGAGACCCTGGATGGCCTACACTTTGTACACACAGGTTGCCTCAAACGCTGTCTCCAGATCCCAACTACCCCCCAGAGTACTGGAACAAGAATTCCACTCAGTGCTACTAACCACTCCATGAGTGTTATTCCCATTTATCCTGATCAAGTCGTACACATGAGACACGTGCATGGTGTTGCTAATACTAACAGCCTTTTTAATTACTCAAAGACAACAGACAGTGTACTTCAAGAAAAGTTCCATCACGAGTTCCTCCCTGGCTCCAAAGCTGTCCAGGTGAGATGGAAAACTTTCAGGGATGCCCCCTTTCTTTGCACCATGGATGAAGGACCCTGAAGATCTTCCCCCCATCTGGTTTTATACTCCAGGGTTTGTATATTTCACTCACTGCACAGAGTGCAATGCAATTTTCCCACCTGATTACCAGAAGAGGGGGGTAGTCAGACATAGGGGCATCAGCCAGGAATTGTTAGCCTAGAATTGTATCTTTTAGCCCTGCTACTTATTTAGACAAATCATTAGGCTTCAGAGGGGCAGGAAGCCCAAAGACTTGTTGGGAAACCCAAAGATGCTAGCAGGGGGAAGGAGAGTGGAATAATTACAGCCTTTTGGTCCATCCAAGGAATGCCTCCTCTCAGACTGTGGTATCATTTATTGAAAATGAAAAGATTTTGGAGAAAGAGATTGGGGAAGTGGTGGGCTGTAAGGATTCAGGTATGGGTATGCTGTGTTTGAGATATTTATGAGACATCAAAGTGGGTATTTCTAGTGGGTAAATGGATATATGGGTGTGTAATAATGAGAACAATAATTTGTATGTGAGAGAGAAATTTTGCAGTTGACAACACATGAGTGATATACAGTCATAGTAAATAATAAGATCATTTAGAGAAGAAAAAGATCCAGGGGAAAAAAAGGACTCATTACAGAGCCCTGAAAAAAATCTAACATTTAGATTTCAAGTGGATGATAAAGAGATTTTAGTGCTTAAGTGAGAATTCCCAGGGTATAATGACATAAGACTTAATAACATTTTCACAGTGACAATCAGGTAAATGAAATAAGAACAGCTTGCATGGATAAAGCACTTATTATGTGGCAGCTAAGGAGCCCTGGTTGTGCAGAGGTTAAGTGCTCAGCTGTTAACTGAAAGGCTGGGGGTTAGAACCCACCCACCACTCCAAGGGAGAAAGATGTGGTAGCCTTTTTCCATAAAGATTTACAGCCTTCAAAACTGTGTAGGGCAGCTCTACTCTGTCTCATAGTGTTGCTATGAGTCGGAATCAACTCAGTGGCAATTGGTTTGATTTTTTATTTATGTGGAGGCGACTGTTACAGATGCTGTGCTTCCATTAACATGGTTAATTCTTACAACAATTTTATGTGGCAGGTACTACTGTAATATCTTCATTTTAAAGTTGAGGAACTGTGAGGCCCAGAGAGGGTAACAAACTTGAAGCCAAACTTCAAACCCAAGTAGCTGGACTCTAGAGCTTGCCATTAACCACTATTCTATTTTGGCTCTTAAATGTTCTTTACATGAGGCATAAGTGGCACGGTGTAATACAATATTTCACAAGTGCTGTCTTGCCCCAATTTTGAGATTATGGCTAAAATAACCTCTTAATTCTACTTTGTAGGCAGTTTGCTAAGCCCACACCCCAAGTACTTCCTAACATCTAGGCTCTAACACGACTGGGCTACTACATACAGAAGCCCCCAGATGCCTGACACCCAAAAATGGTCCCTTCTTCTTTGTTGGGCCTGTGGAATTATTCAAAATATCCAATTCTGGGAGAGTCCATAAAACCTAGCTAGCCGACCCCACTGGCAATGTATAAGCCATCCTCTCCAATTCCAGCTTGCTATTATTACCCTGTCCTAGGGTACAACCTCCTGTGTAGCCCTGTTGTGGCAGCTTTGTCTTATTTGGAGCTGTAACAAAGAGTTCTGCCTTTCATCTGAGTGTCTTTGTGTTGTGTCCCACCATTCAATGAAGCTATAATCCTACCTAATATCTTAAAATTATGAAACACAGACGTTGTGGATTTGGGCTAAATCCAAGGGTATCCTGACTTACCCATAAGCCAATCTGGGCACTATTTGCATTAATGAATAAGATATAATTCCCCCCCAAGGGGAAATAGAGTCAGAACATGCGAGTATGATTTAAGGATAAAGCCTCAGAGAAGCCTCTATTCCTCTGATAATTTTCTGACCAGTATCATGAATTCCTGACCTAGTGTGGGAGAGAGGGAGCTGCAAGCAAACGCTGGGAGCACAAGGCAGTATAGAGCTTTGAGAACCAGAGCAACAAGTGTAGTCTAGAGGAAGGCACCTCCTCATTTCAGCTGAGCACATACAGCTTGGTGCCTGGCACTTGAGGACTCATGTGCATTGGAAGGAGCAGAGGTGAACGCTTTTTATCTCTTGGCTGGTTTGTGAGTTTAGTAGTCGGCCAAGGAGACAGTGGATTTAGTGATAGCAGCAAGTATTTTATAGCTGCTTTGTTGAATCAGTGTCAATTTACATCATTTGCAGGTGGGGAGGGACTTATCATTGTCTTGGTTATCTAGTGCTGCCATAACAGAAATACCACAACTGATGGCTTTAACAAAGAGAAAATTTATTTTCTCACAGTCTAGTAGGTGACAAGTCCAAATTCAGGGCATCGGCTCCAGGGGAAGGCTTTCTTTCTCTGTCAGCTCTGGAGGAAGGTCCTTGTCCTCAATCTTCCCCTGGTCCAGGAGCTTCTCAGGCACACAGACCCAGTGTTCAAAGGAGGTGCTCTGCCCCTGGTGCTGCTTTCTTGGTGGTATGAGGTCCCCATTCTCTGCTTGCTTCTCTTTCCTTTTATCTCTTGAGAGATAAAAGGTGGTACGGGCCACACCTCAGGGAAACTCCCTTTACCTTGGATCAGGGAGGTGACCTGGATAAAGGTGGTGTTACAATCCCACTGTAATCCTTTTACACATAAAATTACAATCACAAAATGGAGGACAACCACACAATGTTGGAAATCATTGCCCAGCCAAATTGATACACACATTTTCTGGGGGATACAATTCAATCCAAGACAATCATGAATTTTCAGGTATCAGAAGGTTTCGAAGACACTATGGAAATAGCTGAGAGAAAGGGAAAATAATACAAACCATGTGTGTCAGTTTTTAAGTTGTTTTTTCTGGGCTCCAGATTCACCCCTCTGTCCTCACCTTATGACGCTGGATGTTGTTGTTGTGGTCAGGTGTCACTGAGTCAGTTTCAACTCATAACTACCCTATGTTCAACAGAACAAAATACTTACACTATCCTCACAATTGTTATGCTTGAACCTATTGTTGTAGCCACTTTGTCAATCCATCGCCCTGAGGATCTTCATCTTTTTTGCTAACCATCTACTTTACCAAGCATGATGTCCTTCTCCAGGGACTGATCCCTGAAGATAACAAGTCCAAAGTATGTGAGACATATTCTTGCCATCTTTGCTTCTAAGGAACATTCTGGCTGTATTTCTTCCAAGACAGGTTTGTTTGTTCTTTTGGCAGTCCATGGTATGTTCAATATTCTTCGCCAACATCCTAATTCAAAGGCATCAGTTCTTCCTCAGTCTTCTGTATTCATTATCCATCTTCCGCACGAATATGAGGCAATTGAAAACACCATGGCTTGGGTCAGGCACACCTTAGTCCTGAGTGACATCTTTGCGTTTTAACACTTTAAAGAGGCCTTTTGCAGAAGATTTGCCCAATGCAATGCATCTTTTGATTTCTTGACTGCTGCTTCCATGGGTGTTGATTGTGGACCCAAGTAAAACGAAATCCTTGATGACTTCAATCTTTTCTCCATTTATCATGATGTTGCTTATTGGTCCAATTGTGAGGATTTTTGTTTTCTTCATGTTGAGGTGTAACCCACACTGAAGGCTACAGTCTTTGACCTTTATCATTAAGTGCATTAAGTCATCTTCACTTTCAGTAAGGTTGTGTCATCTACATAAAACAAGTTGTTAATGAGTCTTCCTCCAATCCTGATGCCCCATTCTTCTTCATGTAGTCCAGCTTCTCAGATTGCTTCCTTGGCATACTGATTGACTAAGTATAGTGAAAGGATACAACCCTGATGCACACCTTTTCTGACTTTAAACCAAGCAGTATCCCCTTGTTCTGTTCAAACGACTGCCTCTTTATCTATGTACAGGCTCCTCAGGAGCACAATTAAGTGTTCTGAGATTCTCAATCTTTGCAATGTTATCCATGATTTGTTATGTGATGTTGAATAGGGACTCTGCAACTACATTTCAGCTTCCGGTTGGCTCCATATTAAAAAAAAAAACTTAGGCTCTTCAATACGAGGTGCTAGAGGCACACTTCAAAGCTAGAAGAGAGAGGTAGAACTTACTCCTTCAACTTTCATCCTGTGAGCTTCCCTTCAGCTGGCTGTTGTTGAAAGGGTCACTCCAGTCTCACTTTTCACCCCAGCAACAGCAGCATCTTCTGACAGCAGCAGCCGAATCTAGTTTGAAGTTTCTGGTCACTTGGAGAATCAGGTCCTTCTTCTCACCAGCTGGAGCCTACTCTTTAGAGATCTGTCTGGGTCCCCATACCAAGGGCTCCTCCTCCAAGCTCAGAGACAGCAGCCAGTCAGCATCCCTTCCTCAGACTTCTGGCAACTTCACTGGGCCCTCCTTGAAACTTAGAAGTTTTAATAATTCCACTCCCTTCCCTCTGTTCTTTGACTGCAGGGGGTCTAACTGCTTCTTGCAGATGTTACACCCATGATAAGTTAGAGATCTCATCTTATTCTTTCAGTTATCTACTTAATAATTTTTATCTAGTCAACAAGTTATTATATTAAATCTCCTGTGTTCAAATAATTGATGCAGCTTCTGTCTCTTGGCTGGACCCTGATGGGTATATCGTGTGTGTTTATGAGTACAGGTATTCCCCAACTTAAGATGAGGTTCTGTTCTGAAGACTCCATCATAAGTTGGTTCTGGCATACATCAAATGCTTCTTTTTTTTCTTAGCTTTCATTATTATAGCCTTTCATTATCAGTACCTTTATAATTCCAATATTTCTTTGTCTTTGGTGGCTGGAAACATTACATATAAACTTACAGCTTCAACATTGGAACTTCCTGTTTCTCCAGTTATATGCACATTATGTAATCCAAACAAAGAAAAGGATGGACGTAAATGAAGTTCCACCTAACTTGAATGTGTGATAAGTCAGGGAGTACCTGTACATGCTAGACATCTGGAGGCAGCACTTCTGGAAATGATTGGAGATGGATTTCAGGAGTACCATTATTGTAACCCTAGATTTGTTTTCCAGTTTCACATGTCTGACATATCTCTATTGATTTGTACACCATGGGATCAGCTGAGGAAACCCACTGGATGTGTTATTTTTCTACCTGAAAATATGGGAAATTCAACTTGCTTAACAGTTATGTTCAAAGTAGACATGGGATGCTTTATGTGGTGTTTTGTACTTAGCAAATGTGACAGTTGACCTCTGTTCTAGTATTGGCTTTGTTGTTAGTGTTGCTAGAGTTCTTAGATGCTGTAGAGTCAGTTCCTACTCACAGCAACCCTAGGTACAACAGAACAAAACACTGCCCAGTCCTGCTTATCATCTTTTTACAGCTCAGATTCCTTATCAGTGATGTAAGGCGATTGGAGGAGAAAACCTTGACAGTCTCATACAGGTCTAATATTGTATGATTCATTGCTGAAAATATTCAAGAAAGAAGTGTGAGGAGATAGTTGTTAATGAAAATCTGTGAGACTGTTAGTTTTCTCTTACTGTGTAACAAATAATCACAAATTTAGCAGCTTAAAGCAATATCCATTTATTATTTCACAGTTTCCTTGGGTCAGTAGTCAAAGGCAGGGGTTAGCTGGGTCTCCTGCTCCAGGTCTCACCAGGTTACAATCCAAGTGTCAGCCAGTGCTGTGAGCTCATCGGAGGCCAGGGCCCTCTTCCAAGTGCATTGGCTGTTGAGAGAATTAAGTTAGATTCTTGTAGTTGAAGGACTGAGATCCCCACTTTCTTGCTGGCTGTCAGTCTGAGGTTATCCTCAGATCTTAGAGGCTGCCCACCATTCCCTACTACATAGCCCTCTCCAAAATATGACAGTTTGGTTTTCCAAGGCCCTGAGGAAAATCTCTCTTGCTTCAAATCTCTTCCTTCAGGAAGGGCCCAGTTGCTTTTATTGGCTCACCTGATTAGATCAGACTAAGGATACTCTCCCTTTTAGATTAACTCAGTGTCAACTGATTTGGGACTTTTATCGTATCTGCAAAATCCCTTCATCCTTTTTATATAATCTAACTTAATCCTAGGAGTAACATCTATCATGTTCAGAGATTCCACCCACACTCAAGGGGAGGAGATTAGGCAAAGCCTGTGCACCAATGGCTGGGAATCTTGGGGGTCATTTTAGAATTCTGCCCACCACAGAGACCATTAGCCTCCTGAGCACAGTTGAGGTCAGATATTTATACATGGTTAATGTGAAGGTCTTTCGTTCCAATATGCATACTGGAAGCCACTCCAAACCAAATTACCTCCTTTTCCCCATCTCCCTAAGTCATCCACAACTGCTCTGGAACTGAACTGCAAGAGCACACACTGAGAAGTTGCTTCGGCAACTGACATACATTCTGTCCCACTTGAGCACTAGTTATAATGGTTTTTGCAATAGAATTTCTAAGCTGAGTTGAAACTAAAATGTTTCAGCATGTCAAAATCCCAGATGTGGCAGAAGCTCAGAGTGAGTACTACCTGGAGCTGGCACAATCTTTTGGATGGTGTAAGTTCATGATATCAACTCATTATAATTTGTTGTCCATAAGGATGTATGCATTCTATCACCATTGTTGGTTCACTAACGAGTGCCTTAATTACCAGGCATGTAGCAGGTATTTGTTAAATTAAAGTCGCCTTTTTATAATAGTTATTTATCTGTATCTGAACTAGCATACACAAAATTTAAGTTTCATGATCTGAGTTTCCCCAACTTGCTTTTAAACAGTCTATTAAAAGAATAAACATCATATTCCTTTTCCTGTCCAGATAATCGTACTTCTCACTGATGTGACCCCCACACCTTTAAAAATCACGTGTAATTATCAGGCAGAAGGTACTGTAATTATTTATCATGTTGCTGAAACCACCATGTGTCTGTCAGTTTGTCGTACTGTGGTATCTTTTATGTTGCTGTGATACTGGAAGCTTTGCCACTGGTATTTTAAATACCAGCAGGGTATTTGAAATAGGTTTCAGCTTTGCTTTCAGACTAAGACAGACTAGGAAGAAGGACTTGGTTGCCCATGTCTGAAAAAAATTGGCCAGTGAAAACCTTATTAAGAGCAGCAAAACCTTGTGTGATACGGTGCTGGAAGATGAGCCCTTCAGGTTGGAAGGCTCTCAGAAATAAATAAATAAATAATGCCTTTGAATTAAGGTGTTGGAGAAAAATATTGAATATACCATGGACTGCTAGAAGAACAAACAAACCTGTCTTGGAAGAAGTATAGCCAGAATGCTCTTTAGAAGCAAGGATGGCGAGACTTTGTCTCACATACTTTGGAAATGTTATCAGGAGGAACCTGTCCCGGGAGGAGGACATCATGTTTGCTAAAATAGAGGGTCAGCAAAAAAAGATGAAGACCTTTAATGAGATGAATTGACACAGTGGTTGCAACAATGGGCTCAAGCATAACAACAATCATAAGGATAGCAAGGACTGGGAAGTGTTTCATTCTGTTGTACATAGGGCACTGTGAGTCAGAACCGACTTGATGGCACCTAATAACAAGAACGTTGTTCAAAAGAGTGAACAACTTACTTTTCATCATACAGATGCAAAAAAAAAAAAAAAAAAATCATCCAGGGCCTCTGGGGTTGGAAATGAGGAGTACTAGTTGAGCCAGATGTCAGACCCCAATATCCTAAACAACTTACTTTTAGTCATCCAGGTGCCAAAAAAAAATTACCCAGCAGCCCTGCAGTGAATTGCTGGAGGTGTTCATTACCATGGTAAAAAACCATGGTAGATATAAGTAATTCCATGCCCAGAAAAGATACAAGGAAAACATTGTTACCCATTGAGGTAGCAATGATTGCCCACTTCTCTTGTCAGTTCAGTGAAAAGATCAATATTTGCCACACTGTGCTCCATAAAATATTAGTGCCTTGGGGTGTTAGTAAATATTCCTAACAAAAAAGTTTGTATTACCCACTATTTTGAGAAACATAGCACACTTCATCCCTTCTTCAGAGAACCACAATTTACATTAAACTAACAAACAAAAAAACAGTTGTCAATGAGTCAATTCTGATTTATGCTGACCTCATTTGTGTCAAGAAGACTGTGCTCTGTAGTGGTTCAATGACTGTGATCTTTCAGAAGCAGATTGCCCAGCCTTTCTTCCAAGGCACATCTGAATGGATTTGAACCACCAACTTTTCAGTTTACAGCCAAGCTCGTTAACTGTTTGTATCACCCTGGGACTCCTACAATTTATATTAGCAGTCAAAAAACTCTAAGCAGTCATGAAGACAGTTGCTTAGTCTATCATTTCCCAAACTAACTTGACCACCAACACTACTTTTTGCCCCTCTCTGTGGCTCTGTAGATTACCAAATAGTATCTCAAGAAAATAATATTCCTGAACCACTTTGAGGAAGGCTATCTAGATTAATGAGGCATTGCATAACAAGGGCTCCAGGTACAGTTCTTCTAATTGAGGCGAATAACTAAGAATTCACATTGATTGAGCACTAATTACGTATAAGACATTGCACAATATCTCTTTTTAACCTTGAAATATACCCATGAGAGAGGTACAGCTATCTCATCAAACCCAAGACTCAAGGCTCTTTGCACTATTAATATTCACTGTCCTGTATTGACCCAAAAAATAAAACTGCTGAACAATACATATCTGTACTTTTTCTTTTATATATATATACTTTCATATATGTATATATATATATATATGTAAAGTACAGCTTTCATGAGAGGGTTCTGGAGAGGGCTTTGAAGGAAAACTATGAGCCTGTTAATGTCTTCAAGTGAATTTTTTGAATATCACCATATTCAAAACATCAATACTTTCATTAGCCAGGGCTCCTGGAGGTGGCAATGAGGTGCTAGTTGAGCCAAATGTCAGATCTCAGTATCCTCAGCCTTCTGGGATGGGATGACCATGCCCAGCTCCTGGACAGCTATAGGTCCCTGTTTCTGTCAATGTTCCGACTCCATCACTGAGATCCTTTTTTGAGAGGATTTGCCCTCTTGTGGGATTTTGATTGAAATTATGACTTTACGAATTTTCTCTTTAAAGGAAAAGTAAGTATTCAATCAATCTTTGCCACATGCATCAGAAATAGATGATAAAATACTTTAAAATTTTATTTCTCTGAAATATACTATAAGTAGAACCCTTTAGAGAAACGAAATTTTACAAAAAAAAAAAAAACCTCATTGCTAGCCTACTGGGGACTCAATTGTATAGTAAGATCCTGTATTTTGAGGACTGTTTCCTTACTACTATATTTTAGACCATTTTTGAAAAAATTTCTCTCATACTATCAACTATTTGAGTGATTCTGAAAAATAGTGTTAATAAAGGATGGCTCATTGACATTCAGGGTTTTATTTGGTTTGGTTAGTAGGGAGAGTTATATTAATATGTCTTAAAGTTGCACTGTAAAAGAAAAAAAGTGCTTATTTTTTCCATGAGTATGATGTATAGGCTCTTTTCAAGTATCGAGTGTTATGCAAAGCATTTAATCAAGATAGACTTTAAAATGGCACATGGCGATATCAGCCAAATACTATTGTGATGAAGAGTATTTTAGTTGAATTATTTGTAACCAAAGATGCCTGAGATGTAGGCTTATTGCATACCTTCTCCAGGCAATGCCCTCATTCACCTTGTCATTGAAAGACTTTGGCTTTAGCTGAGCTCTAATCCATCTTCTTCCAGTCAGCTCTACACACAGCCAAGAACAGAAGGAAAACCCAACGGAAAACAGTTCACAGCACTCTGGCCATTCTTCTGATCAAGCAGGGATTTATACTAGTTTAGGACATTTATATTTGTGTATGTACTGTACTTATATTACATGATGGTGCTACTAGTTTCTGTTAGGATTTGTGGCTTCTGAAATCAATCAGTCCTCTAAGTGACAGGCTGAATGGTTTTCTCCCATGTTATGATGAGGTATGGAGTTTTTCTGCGTGTATTGCTCAGTGAGGTGGTTCTCAGCCTCAGCTGCTCATTAGAATTTCCTGAGAGCCTTTAAAAAAATACATGGAAATCTGGGCCCAAACCAGAACAATTAAATCAGAATCACTGAATGTGGGGTGAGGGCATAGTTATTTATTTCTTTTTTATGTACTCTTAAACTTTTTTATTATGGAACATATTTAACATATATAAAAAGTGGAAAATAATATAATGAACCCCAGTATAATGTAGCCATCACCCAGCTGTGTAACTAAATTTGTTTTACCTACAGCCCAATTCTCTTTCATTGCTTACCTCCCTTGGTTTGTCTGGAAACCAGTAACCAGTAAATCAAGAGATGTACTGCATTGGGCAAATCTGCTGCAAAAGACCTCTTTAAAGTGTCAAAAAGCAAAGATGTCACTTTGAGGACTAAGGCGTGCCTGACCCAAGCCACGGTGTTTTCAACCACCTCATATGCATGCGAAAACTAGGCAATGAATAAGGAAGTTTGAAGAAGAATTAATGCATTTGAATTATGGTGTTGGAGAAAAATACTGAATGGATTTGCCAAGAGGACGAACAAATCTGTCTTGGAAGTACAGCCAGAATGCTCCTTAGAAGCAAGGATGGTGAAACTTTGCCTCACATACTTTGGACATGCTACCAGGAGGGACCAGTCTCCAGAGAAGGACATCATGCTTGATAAAGCAGTGGGTCAGCAAAAAAGAGGAAGACTCTCAATGAGATGGATTGACATAGTGGGTACAACAATGGGCTCAAGGAAAACAATGATTGTGAGGATGGTGCAGGACCTGGTAGTGTTTTGTTCTATTGCACATAAGGTTGCTATAATTGGAACTAACTCAAGGGCACCTAACAACAACCAGTTACTGCCATATTGATTCCAAATCATGGTGACTCTATGTATACAAGTGTAGAGTTGTGCTCCATAGGGTTTTAATGGCTGATTTTTCAGAAAAAGACTGCCAGGCCTTTCTTCTGAGGTACCTTTGGGTGGATGCAAACCTCCAACCTTTCAGTAAGCAGTGAAGCTTGTTAACAGTTTGCATCAACCAGGGACTCCCTTACTTGGACACACACCCTAGATATGATACAATTTCATCTGTAAACATGTTAGTATGTATGCAAGAGTAAAAGAGAGGCTCATTTTAAAAAATTATAACACTAAAAACAACTCAGTCCCTTAATATAATAAGATACAGTTTCAACGCTCAAACTTCCCCAGTTGTCTCTTTTTTGTTTGTTTGTTTTAGTTTGTTGGCTGAAATCAGGATTCAAATAAAATACATTCATTGAGCTCGGGTCATGAATATCTTATGTCTCTTTCAATCTATAGATTACCCTCATTGTTGTTTTCTTTTTTTCTTGAAATTTTCTTTTGTTGCAATTTTTATAAAAGACGGGTCATTTGTATTGAGTTTTTTCAAATGGTTACAAATGGCTGAATTTCTGTAGCATCTTTTAATACATTCCTCTGTTCCCTGTATTTCCTGTAAATTGCTAATTAGAGCTAGAGGCTGGATACAATCTGGATGAGATTGCTTTGGAAAGACTATTTAACAGATGTTTGGGTACATGCGTCAAAAGACATAACATGTCTAATTTTTTTTTTCTTTTTGTGATATTAACAGCTATTGATGATTAATGCCTAGACTTTTTTTTTTTTTTTAACTAGGGTTTACAAAGTGGTGATATTTGAATTTAAGTATTCCTTCTATGCTTACTAGCTGAAATAATTCTATAATGAGAAACTTTTTCTGGCTATCCTGAGATACAGTTTGTACTATAAAGAAAGGAAAAAAAATGTTTGATTCTTTCTCTTTATTTACCAGTTTTCAAATGACAAAGTGGCTCCCTAATTTTCACCAATAAGATAATTTTTTGGTGTTATTATGATTGCATAAATTTTAAAATATTTGCTATATGTTAACACCTTGCAATTATTCTCCTTATTTGTCTTTAAGTTGTTTCAACAATGGCTAAAGGAGCCTATTCATTTTGGATTCTCAGCCCCCTTAGACAACATCCTAGTAGTTTTTGATAGCTTTCTTGCTTTCTGGTATGAAAGCCCATCTTGAAATATTCCTGGAAAAGCCATTTCTCCAAGAAGCCCTAGTTCCTTTTAGTGGGAAATGTACTTAGAGACACAAATCTGGTTACCAGGCATACTCATTACTACTGGGTTGCTCATTTGCTAGGCTTTTTCAACAGATAGAGCTGGGAAACATGCATATATTTTTTTAAATTCGGGAATACAGTATTTTCCCTTAACTTCCTCACTTTTACATCTGGATCTCCTTTCTTCCCATGCCAAAAATCTCAGTGCCTAATTACATTCCTATAAGAGCTGATTTATTTATCCCATGTGGCACATTGCATTTTCCAAAAACCACTATAGGAATGTTTCCAATCCCATGTGTGCTTCCAGAGCCTTGTCACTATAAAACAGATGTGGAGTCTATTTTTCTTTCTCTTGAACCTAGGTGGACATTTGCATCAGTCTCAATGGAAAGAATGTGCAGAAATGACAATGCAGGAATTCACTGTATGAGCCTAGGTCACAAAAGGTAATAGAGCTTCTACTGGGCTCTGTCAGGATGCTCACCCTTGAAACCATCCACCGTGTTGTAACGAACTCTAGTCATGGAAAGAGGTTGCCTGTAGGTTTCTGGCTGACTGCTCCAGTATGATCTCAGCCAACAGATAGCATGAATCACCAGATTTGTGACTCAAGGAGATACCAGGGGATTCCAGTCACCGAGATGGCATGCATTGGAGCATAAATAAGCTCTTCCCCCCAAGCACTTCCCAAATAATCAATTCAGGAGAAAAATTAATGTCATTTTTTATATTAAATTAATCATGCTTTATTGTTTCTTAGTACAGCACTTTCTTTTATCTTTTTACTTAATTTTACCAATGTATAATTGACATTTAAAAAACTGTACACATTTAAAGTGTACAATTCAGTAAGTTTTGACCAATTAGCACAATCAAGTTAATGAAGTGACCACCCCAAGATTTCTTTTGGGATCTTTGTAACCCCTATATCCTGCAACCACTCATTGACTTTCTGTTATTTTCTATTAATTTCGTTTCCTAGAATTTTATGTAAATGGAATCATTCACTTTTTACTCTTTATTGTCTGGCTTCTTTCACTCAGCACTATTATTTTGAAATTACTGTGTTGTAGTGTCTATCAATAATTCATTCCTTCTTATTGCTCAGTAGTATTCCATTGTATGGATATATTATCTGTTTATCCAGTCACCTTTTGATGAACGTTTTGGTTGTTTGCAGTTTTTGTTTATTTCAAGTAAATTTGCAGTGGATATTTGTGTACAGTTCTTTCTATTAACTTCTGCTTTCATCTTTCTTGGATAAATACAAAGGAGTCAGATGGTGGTATTACAAGGCAGGTGTATTCTTAACTATTTAAGGAACTGCCATACTATTTTCAAAAATAATTATGCCACTTTATATCCCCACAAGAAATGAGAATTCATCATATGAGTTCCAGGTTCTCCACATCATCACCAACACTTGGTATGTGCAGTTGCTTTTAATTTTATCCACTCTTAATAGATCTGTAATGTTATATTATTTTGGTTTTAATATGCATTTCTCTAATGTCTAATGACAATGAGTATATTTCATGTACTTATCTGTCAATCTTATATCTTCTTTGATGAAGTGATTCTTCATATATTCTGCAGATCTTAAATTGGGTTGTTTATTTTCTTATTATTGAGTTTTGACAGTTCTTTATATATTATAGATATAACTCCTTTATCAATATTTTCATATTTTGAACCTCTATATTATGCAGCCATGTTCACTGGAATATCACCCCTCATTATATATACAGCTATCTCAAAAATAATAACAACACTATCCACAAAGAACATGATCGCTTTGTTCAACAATCTGAGTATCTTTCCTTTTGTAAAATAGGTCCATCTCATTTACATTTATTGCTATAATCAAATAGTTTCGTCTCTGATTCTGTCATATTGGTTTTTATAATTACCATATGTATATACTCTTTCACTATGTGCTGTATTTTATTTGCTCATTTTTCCCCCTCCTTTCCCTCTCTCTCCGGCTATTTTCTATTTGGTTCCTATTACCAGAAATCTTGAAATTTACTAGTAACATCTCATCTTCTCCCTCTCTCCCAGCATCAATTTGAAGTTATATTATTCTACTCCCAGATAAGAATAAAAGGCAATAAGTGAATTCATTCCCCTTTTCATGAGTCCTCATTCTCTTCCCCTATTTTATCATATTGTCACAGACTATGACTATCATACATTATATTTTTCTATTATAACCATCATTTTATCTTAGCTGTACAAATAAACATATATTTAATACTCATCCTCAGATCATATGTCAGTGTTTCCATTGTCATTTTAGTTGTCTGAAATGCGTTCTTTAGAGAAACAGTATTCTCTGCTTTTCTTGTGTGTATTTGTGTGTGTGTGTGTTTTAGGTGAAAGTTTACAGTGCAAATTATTTTCTCATTCAAAAATTTATACACAAATTGTTTTGTGACATTGGTTGCATCCCCACAAGTGTCAGCATTTTACCCCTTTTCCTTTACGCCCCAGGTTCCCCTGTCCATTCCTCCAGGTTTCCTGTCCCTTCCTGATTTCTCCTATTTTCTTTTGGGCAAATGTTGCCCATTAGGTCTCCTACACTTGATTGAACTAAGAAGCATGTTTCTCATGTTATTGTTTTATAGGTCTGTCTAATCTTTGGCTGAAAGGTGAACTTCACGAATGGCTTCAGTTCTGAGTTAGCAGGGGTATTTGGGGGCCGTAGTCTTGGAGATTCCTCCAGTGTCTGTCAGACCACTAACTCTGGTCCTTTTTTGTGAATTTGAGTTTTGGTCTACATTTTTCTCTCACTCTGTCCAGAACCCTCTATTGTGATCCCTGTCAGAGTAGTCAGTGGTGGTAGCCAGGCACCATCTATTTCTTCTGGTCTCAGGCTGCCGAAGGCTGTGGCTCATGTGGTCCATTGGTCCTTTGGACTGATATTTTCCTTGTGTCTTTGGTTTTCTTCATTCCCCTTGGCTCGGAACATGATGGGACAAAGAGATGTGTTTTAGGAAGCTGCTTGAAACCTTTTAAGACCCCAGACACTGCTCACCATAATAGGATGTAGACTATTTTCTTTATGAGCTATGTTGTGCCAATTGACCCTAGGTGTCACCCAAGACCATGGTCTCCAGCCCTGAGACCCGGTAACTTGGTCCTTCAAGGTGTTTGGATATGTATAGGAACCTTCTATGGCTGTTCCTTGGTAAAGTTGTGCTGACTTCTCCTATATTGTATGTTGTCTTCCCTTTCACCAAAGTTAAAATTATCTACTATTTATCTAGTTTGTGACTTCAACTTGCCAACCCTCCCCTCCTTCTAACCATCGAAGATTTTTTTTTCTGTATGTAAACCTCTTCTTAAGTTTTTATAATAGTTGTCTTATACAATATTTGTCCTTTTGTGATTGACTTATTTCCCTCAGCATAGTGCCCTCCAGATTCATCCATGTTGTGAGATGTTTTAAGGATTCATCATTGTTCTTTATTGTTGGGTAGGATTCCCTTGTGTATATATACCATAATTTGTTTATTCCATTCATCTGTTGATGGCCACTTCGGTTGTTTTCATCTTTTTGCTATTGTGAATAATGCTGCGATGAACATGGATGTGTGTGTATATCTATTCGTATGATGGCTCTCATTTCTCTAGAATATATTCCTAGGAGTGAGATTACTGGATCATGTGGTATTTCTGTTTCTAGCTTCTTAAGGAGGCATCATATCATTTTCCATAGTGGTTGTACCATTTTACATTCCCACCAGCAGTGCATAAAAGTTCCAATCTCCAAGTAACCTCTCCAACATTTGTTAGTTTCTTTTTCTTTTTGAAGACAGCCAGTAATGTTAGGCTGAGAAGGTATCTCATTGTCGTTTTTATTCGAATTTCTCTAATGGCTAATGGCAGTGAGCGTTTCCTCATGTGTCTATTAGCCACCTGAATGTCTTCTTTAGAGAAATGTCTGTTCATATCCTTTGCCCATTTTTTAATTAGATTATTTGTCTTTTTGTTACTGAGGTGTTGAAGTGTTCTATAGATTTTAGAGATTAGTCCCTTGTCAGATATGTCAGAGCCAAAAATGTTTTGCCAGTCTGTAGGTTTTCTTTTTATTCTTTTGGTGGAGTCTTTTGATGAGCATAAGTGTTCAATTTTCAAGAGCTCGCAGTTATCTAGTTTATCGTCTGGTATTTGTGCATTGTTAGCTATGGTTTGTACAACGTTGTCCCTAATTTTTCTTCCACGATCTTTATTGCTTTAGGTTTTATATTTAGGTCTTTGATTCATTTTGAGTTAGTTTGGGTGTATGGTTTGAGGTATGGACCCTGATTCAGTTGTTTTTTTTTTCTAATGATTTTTATTGTGCTTTAAGAGAAAGCTTACAAATCAAGTCAGTCTGTCACATATAAGCTTATGTACACCTTACTACATACTCCCATTTACTCTCCCCCTAATGAGTCAGCCCACTCCCTCCTTCCAGGCTCTCCTTTAATGATGGTTTTGCCAGTTTTTAACCTTCTCTACCCTCCCATCTCCCCTCCTGACAGGAGATGCCATCATAGTCTCAAGTGTCCACCTGATACAAGTAACTCACTCTTCATTAGCATCTCTCTTCAACCCATTGTCCAGTCCGTCCATGTCTGATGAGTTATCTTCGGGAATGGTTCCTGTCCTGGGACAACAGCAGGTTTCAGGACCATGACCACTGGGATTCTTCTAGTTTCAGTTAGACCATTAGGTCTGGTCTTCTTATGAGAATTTTGGGGTCTGTATCCCACTGTTCTCTTGCTCCCTCAGGGGTTCTCTGTTGTGCTCCCTGTCAGGGCGGTCATGGGTTGTGGCGGGGCACCATCTAGTTCTTCTGGTCTCAGGATGATGTAAGTCTCTAGTTCATGTGGCCCTTTCTGTCTCTTGGGCTCATAGTTATCGTGTGACCTTGGTGTTCTTCATTCTCCTTTGCTCCAGGTGGGATGAGACCAATTGATGCATCTTAGATGGCTGCTTGTTAGCATTTAAGACCCCAGATGCCACACTTCAAAGTGGGATGCAGAAAGTTTTCTTAATAGAATTTATTTTGCCATTTGACTTAGAAGTCCCCTAAAGCCATAGTCCCCAAACCCCCGCCCTTGCTCCACTGACCTTCGAAGCATTCAGTTTATCCTGGAAACTTCTTTGCTTTTGGTCCAGTCCAGTTGAGCTGACCTTCCATGTATTGAGTATTGTCCTTCCCTTCACCTAAAGTAGTTTTTATCTACTAACTAATCAGTAAATACTCCTCTCCCACCCTCCCTCCCTCCCCCCTCTCATAACCACAAAAGTATGTGTTCTTCTCAGTTTATACTATTTCTCAAGATCTTATAATAGTGGTCTTATACAATATTTGTCCTTTTGCATCTGACTAATTTCACTCAGCATAATGCCTTCCAGGTTCCACCATGTTATGAAACTTTTCACAGATTCCTCACCAATCATTATCGATGCGTAGTATTCCATTGTGTGAATATACCACAATTTATTTAATCATTCATCCTCTGATGGACACCTTGGAAGCTTCCAGCTTTTTGCTATTGTAAACAGTGCTGCAATAAAAATGGGTGTGCATATATCTGTTCATGTAAAGCCTCTTATTTCTCTAGGGTATATTCTGAGGAGTGGGATTTCTGGGTTGTATGGTAGTTCTATTTCTAACTTAAAAAAAAAAAATGCCAGATACATTTCCAAAGTGGTTGTACCATTTTACATTCCCACCAGCAGTGTATGAGTTCCAATCTCTCTGCAGCCTCTCCAACATTTATTATTTTGTGTTTTTTGGATTAATGCCAGCCTTGTTGGAGTGAGATGGAATCTCATCGTAGTTTTAATTTGCATTTCTCTAATGGCTAATGATCGAGAGCATTTTCTCATGTATCTATTGGCTGCCTGAATATCTTCTTTAGTAAAGTGCGTGTTCATATCCTTCACCCACTTTTTGATTGGGTTGTTTGTCTTTTTAAGGTTGAGTTTTAACAGAATCATATAGATTTCAGAGATCAGGCGTTGGTCAGAGATGTCATAGCTGAAAATTTTTTCCTACTCTGTAGGTGGTCTTTTTACTCTTTTGGCAAAGACTTTAGATGAGCATAGGTGTTTGATTTTTAGGAGCTTCCAGTTATCTGGTTTCTCTTCGTCATTTTTGGTAATGTTTTGTATTCTGTTTATGCCTTGTATTAGGGCTTCTAACGTTGTCCCTATTTTTTCTTCCATGATCTTTATCGTTTTAGTCTTTATTTTTAGGCCTTTGATCCACTTGGAGTTAGTTTTTGTGCATGGTGTGAGGTATGGGTCCTGTTTCATTTTTTTTGCAAATGAATATCCTGTTATTCCAGCGCCACTTGGTAAAAAGACTATCTGTTCCCCAATTAACTGACACTGGTGCTTTGTCAAATATCAGCTGCTCATATGTGGATGGATTTATATCTGGGTTCTCAATTCTGTTCCATTGGTCTATGTGCCTGTTGTTGTACCAGTACCAGTACCAGGCTGTTTTGACTACTGTGGCTGTGTTATATGTTCTAAAATCAGGTAGAGTGAAACCTCCCACTTTCTTCTTCTTTTTCAGTAATGCTTTACTGAAAGGGCTTCTTTCCTTTCCATATGAAGTTGGTGATTTGTTTCTCCATCACTTTAAAAAATGTCATTGGAATTCGGATAGGAAGTGCATTGTATGTATAGATGGCTTTTGGTAGTATAGACATTTTTACTATGTTAAGTTTTCCTATCCATGAGCAAGGTATGTTTTTCCACTTATGTAGGTCCCTTTTAGTTTCTTGCAGTAGTACTTTGTAGTTTTCTTTGTATAGGTCTTTTACATCTTTGGTAAGGTTTCTTCCTCAGTATTTTATCTTCTTGGGGGCTACTGTGAATGGTATTGATTTGGTGATTTCCTCTTCGATGTTCTTTTTGTTGATGTAGAGGAATCCAAGTGACCTGAGACTCTGCCAAATTCTTCTATTAGTTTCAGTAGTTTTCTGGAGGATTCCTTAGGGTTTTCTGTGTATAAGATCATGTCATCTGCAAATAGAGATAATTTGCCTTCCTATTTGCCAATCGGGATGCTGTTTATTTCTTTGTCTAGCCTAATTGCTCTGGCTAGGACCCCTAACACAATGTTGAATAAGAGCAGTGATAAAGGGCATCCTTGTCTGGTTCCCTTTCTCAAGGGAAGTGCTTTCAGGCTCTCTCCATTTAGAGTGATGTTCGCCGTTGTATTTGTATAGATGCCCTTTATTATGTTGAGGAATTTTCCTTCAGTTCCTATTTTGCTGAGAGTTTTTATCATGAATGGGTTTTAGACTTTGTCAAATGCCTTTTCTGCATCAATTGCTAAGAATCATGTGGTTTTTGTCTTTTGTTTTATTTATATGGTGGATTACATTAATGGTTTTTCTAATATTAAACCAACCTTGCATATCTGGTATAAATCCCACTTGGTTGTGGTGGATTATTTTTTTGATATGTTGTTGAATTCTATTGGCTAGAATTTTGTTGAGGATTTTTGCATCTATGTTCATGAGAGATATAGGTCTGTAATTTTCTTTTTTAAGATGTCTTTACCTGGTTTTGGTATCAGGGATATGATGGATTCATAGAATGAGTTAGGTGGTATTCCATCATTTTCCATGCTTTCAAATGCCTTTAGTAGTATTGGTGTTAACTCTTCTCTGAACGCTTGGTAGAACTCTGCAGTGAAGCCGTCTGGGACAGGTCTTTTTTTTTTTGTGGGGGGAGTTTTTTGGTTACTTTTTCAACCTCTTTTTTTTGTTATGGGTCTGTTTAGTTGTTCTACTTCTGATTGTGTTAGTTTAGGTAGGTAGTGTTTTTCTAGGAATTCATCCATTTCTTCTAGGTTTGCAAATTTTTTAGAGTACAATTTTTGTAATAATCTGATATGATTCTTTTAATTTCAGTTGGGTCTGTTGTGATATGGCCCATTGCGTTTCTTATTCGGGTTATTTGTTTCCTTTCCTGTATTTCTTTAGTCAGTCTGGCCAAGGGTTTATCAATTTTGTTAATTTTTTCAAAGAACCAGCTTTTGGCTTTGTTAATTCTTTCAATTGTTTTTCTGTTCTCTAATTCATTTAGTTCAGCTCTAATTTTTATTATTTGATTTTTTCTGGTGCCTAATGGATTCTTTTGTTGCTCACTTTCTATTTGTTCAAGTTGTAGGGACAGTTCTCTGATTTTGGCTCTTTCTTCTTTGTGTATGTGTGCATTCTTTGGTATAAATTGACCCCTGAGCACTGCTTTTGCTGTGTCCCAGAGGTTTTGATAGGAAGTGTTTTCATTCTCATTGCATTCTATGAAATTCTTTATTCCCTCTTCAATGTGTTCTATAACCCCGTCTTTTTTGAGCAGGGTATTGTTCAGTTTACTAGTATTTGATTTCTTTTCCCTGATTTTTCTGTTATTGATTTCCAATTTTATGGCCTTGTCGTCTGAGAAGATGCTTTGTAATATTTCGATGTTTTGGATTCTGCAAAGGTTTGTTTTATGACCTAATATGTGATCTATTCTAGAGAATGTTCCATGTGCACTGGAAAGAAAGTATACTTTGCAGCTGTTGGGTGGAGTGTTCTGTATAGGCCTATGAGGTCAAGTTGGTTGATAGTAGCAATTAGGTCTTTAATGTCTCTGTTGAGCTTCTTATTGGAAGTCTTATCCTTCTCCAAACGTGGTGTGTTTGAAGTCTCCTACTATAATTGTGGAGGTGTCTATCTCACTTTTCAGTTCTGTTAAAGTTTGCTTTATGTATCTTGCAGCCCTGTCATTGAGTGCATAAATATTTAACATGGTTATATCTTCCTGGTCAATTGTCCCTTTTATCATTATGTAGTGTCCTTCTTTATCCTTTGTGGTGGATTTAAGTTTTAAGTCTATTTTGTCAGAAATTAATATTGCCACTCCTGCTCTTTTTAGATTGTTGTTTGCTTGATATATTTTTTTCCATCCTTTGAGTTTTAGTTTGTTTGTGTCTCTAAGTCTAAGGTGTGTCTCTTGTAGGCAGCATATAGACGGATCGTGTTTCTTTATCCAGTCTGAGACTCTCTGTCTCTTTAGTGGTGTATTTAGTCCATTTACATTCAGTGTAATTATAGATAAGTATGTGTTTAGTGCTGTCATTTAATGCCTTTTTGTGTGTATTGTTGACAATTGCATTTTCCACTTACTTTTTTCTGCTGAGATGTTTTTCTTTGTAAATTGTGTGATCCTTATTTTCATAGTAGTTGAATTTATGTTTGCTGAGTCCTTAAGTTTTTCTTGGTTTTTATTTTGAAGTATGGAATTGTTAGACCTCTTTGTGGTTACTTTAATATTTACCCCTATTTTTCTAAGTGAAAAGCTAACTTGTATCATCCTATATTGCCTTGTTTTCCTCTCCATATGTCAGTTCTATGTCTCCTGTATTTAGTCCCTCCTTTTGATTATTGTGATCTTTTACATAATGACTTCAGTGAGTCCCTGTTTTGAGCATTTTTTTCCTTTTTAAATTAATCTTAATTTGTTTTTGTGTATTTCCCTATTTGAGTTGATATCAGGATGTTCTGTTCTGTGACCTTGTGTTGTGTTGGTATCTGATATTATTGATTTTCTGACCAAACAATTTTCTTTAGTATTTCTTGTAGCTTTGGTTTGGTTTTTGCAAATTCTCTAAGCTTGTGTTAATCTGTAAATGTTTTAATTTCACCTTCATGTTTGAGAGAGAGTTTTGCTGGATATATGATCCTTGGCTGGCAGTTTTTCTCCTTCAGTGCTCTATATATGTCATCCCATTGCCTTCTTGCCTGCATGGTTTCTACTGAGTAGTCTGAATTTATTGATTCTCCTTTTTAGGTGTCTTTTCTTTTCTGCCTGGCTGCTTTTAAAATTTTCTCTTTATCTTTGGTTTTGGCAAGTTTGATGATAATATGCCTTGGTGATTTTCTCTTTGGATCAATCATATATGGGGTTTGATGAGCATCTTGGATAGATATCCTTTCGTCTTTCATGATATCAGGGAAGATATCTGCCAACAGATCTTCAACTATTCTTTCTTTATTTTCTGTTATCCCTCCCTGTTCTGGAACTCCAATCACATGCAAGTTATTCTTCTTGATAGAGTCCCACATGATTCTTAGGGTTTCTTCATTTTTTTTTTTTAATTCTTTTACCTGATTTTAATTCAACTATTTTGGTGTCCATTGCCTTATCCTCCAACTCCCCCACTCTCCATTCGAATTGTTCAATGATACTCCTCTGACTTCCTACTGAATTGTCTAATTCCGTAATTTTACTGTAAATCTTTCGGATTTCTGAATGCTGTCTCTCTATGGATTCTTGCGGTTTATTAATTTTTCCACTATGTTTTTGAATAATCTCTTTGATTTCTTCAACTGCTTTATCAGTGTGTTCCTTGACTTTTTCTGTAGATTGCCTTACTTCATTTTTGAGGTCATCCCTGATGTCTTGAAGCATTCTGTAAATTAGTTTTTTATATTCTGCATCTGGCAATTCCAGGATTGTATCTTCATTTGGGAAAGATTTTGATTCTTTAATTTGGGGAGTTGTAGAAGCAATCATGGTGTGCTTCTTTATGTGGTTTGATATCGACTGCTGTCTCTGAGCCATCTATAAGATATTGTAATGATTTATTTTATATTTGTTCACAGAGTCTTATCTTGTTTTGGTTTCTTTCAATATACGTAGATGGGCTACTAGATTGTGCTGTCTTGATTGTTGTATCCTTTGAATCACTTATGTCCTATTACCAGCTGGTTTGAGCTGTTACCAGATATATATGCCTAAGAGTCCATTCACTATTCTTGAGTAGAATCTGATCTTGGGTCACCATGTGTGTGGTGTAGACTGTCACCTATTAACTTAGATGAGTAGTGGTGATAGTTGTGTGCACCAGATTCTAGTAGCTGCAGACGGTCACACTCCAGGGGTGGCAGGATGCTAACAGGCTTCCCCCAAGTGCCAGTGAGGTAGGTGTGTCTCTATTCCTAAAGCACTTTGGTGGGTGGGCTCTGCAGCTGTACCTTAGGCACCCAATGCATGTACCTCTACAGATTGGTAGTTGTCAATATCCTCAGACCACTATGGCAGGAGGCTAGGTGGTTTGGGTGGAGCTTCAGCCCTCAGTTCCCCGTTGTGGGTCAGTGAGGGCTCTGTTTAAACGTAGAGATATCAGACCTAGGAAACTTGTCTTTCCAGTAATCCCCTAAAACATTTACAGTCAGATTACTATCAGAATTGCCTTTGCATTATAATAGCCACCTTGTTCCCTGTAGGGATGAAAGCCAGACACTGTGGATCTCATATTCTTGGCTGGAGCTGGTTCTGTATTTTTTTTCCAAATTCAGGAAGTCAGGGAAGGATTTTTGGCCCCTGGGTTTTTTGTAGCTGCTTTTCTCTGGCCAGGAGAATGGGTTAGGAAAAGACACACACACACAAAAAAAAAGCCTTATAGCATTTCACTCTTTGGCCCAGGAAATGCCAATGTTAATGAAGCCGCCTGGGAAGGGGAGGGGAGGGATCAGATAGATAGGAGAGAGTAACACCCAGCAATATAGACAAAGTTACTTATCTTGCTTGCTGATGACTGTTTTATCTTAGATTCCCAAAGGGCATGTAGCCTGTGTGCATTGGCTGGGTCGAGATTGCCCCTGAGGGTCCGGCCCGCATCCTGTGCATGTGCTGTCTCAGAAGCTGTGGACAGTTCCTCCACTCCCAGTCCAAAGCCCAGCGCCAATGTTCCCTGGCTGGGACTCCACACTCCAGGCTCCAAAACCAGTCGCTGCCTCCTGGTGACTTCTTCTCCTGCCAGCCGCATTGCTGCGCTGCCTGCGTGCACTGGCTGGGCTTCCCCTGAGGTAACTTCAGGGGGCTAGTGCTGCATCCTGTGTTTGCGCCATCTCAGGAAGCCCTGCTCAGCTCCCCTATGCCCAATCCAAAGCTCAGCACCAAGGTTTTCTGACTGGGACGCTGGCTCCAGGCTCCGAAAACAGTTGCTGCTTCCCCATTATTGCTCGTTCTCTCTTTAGCCATGTCAGTGTGCAGCCTGCTTGCGCTGTCTGAGTCTGTACGGAGGTTACCCCAGGGGGCTAAGGGTTAGGGCTGTGTCCCGTGCCTGCCCCGCCTCAGCAAACTGCTATCAGCCCCACCACTCGGCACCAGGGAACTGCAGGGGCTCAAAGCTGTGGAGCAGGTCGCGGGTTCCAGAAGCAGTTGCTGGTTCAGGGCACAGCTTTTTGCTCACCTGTCACTCAGGTCAACTCTTTAGATCTGTGTTTGGTGGTCAGGGTTCGTAGATTGTCATGTATGTGATCGATTCACTTGTTTTTCTGAGTCTTTGTTGCAAGAGGGATCCAAGGTATCTTCTACCTAGTTAGCCATCTTGGCCCCACCTCCTGTTTCAGTTTTTTACA
The DNA here is from genome assembly GCF_030014295.1 of Loxodonta africana. NCBI lineage: Eukaryota > Metazoa > Chordata > Mammalia > Proboscidea > Elephantidae > Loxodonta > Loxodonta africana. The sequence continues at coordinate 32,131,518 of NC_087367.1, forward strand.
GATGGACATCCAGTTTTGCCAGCATTATTTGTTAAAAAAGACTGTCTTTTTCCCCTTTGATAGGCTTTGGTTCTTTGTGAAAGATTAGCTGATCATAGGTGGATGGATTGACACCTGAGTTCTCAGTTCTGTTCCACTGGCGTAGATGTCTGTCATTGTACCAGTACCAAGCTGTTTTGACTACTGTAGCTGTACAGTAGGTTCTGAAATCAGATAGTGTGAGGCTTCCTGCTTTGTTCTTTTTCTTCAATAATGCTTTGCTTATCCAGTGCCTCTTTCCTTTTCATATAAAGTTGGTGATTATTTTTTCCATCTTGTTAAAGAATGTTGCTGGTATTTAGATCAGGATTGCATTATATCTTTAGATCACTTTGGGTAAGATTAACATTTTCACAATGTTGAGTTTTCCTATCTATAAGCATGTTATGTTTATCTTTTTTGTTTTCTTGCAGTAGTGTTTTGTAGTTTTCTTTGTATAGGACTTCTACCTCTCCACTTAGAGGTAGAAGTCCTAAGTATTTTATCTTTTTAGGGACTATCATAAATGGTATTGTTTTCCTGATTTCCTTTTTGAAGTTCTCTTTGTTGCTGTATAGGAATCTAACTGATTTTTGTATTTTCATCTTGTATCCTGCTACTGTGTTGAATCTATCAGTTCCAGTAGTTTTCTTGTGGAATCTTTGGGGTTCTCTATGTGTAGGATCATGCCATCTGAAAATATGGAGAGTTTTACTTTGTCCTTTCCGATTTGGATGACTTTTATTTCTTTTTCTTACGTTATTGCTCTAGCTAGTACTTCCAGCACAATGTTAAGTACGAGTGGTAATAAAGGGCATCCTTGTCCTGTTACCATTCTCAGTGGAAATGCTTTCAGTCTCTCACTATTGAGAATGATGTTGTCTCTTGGTTTTGTATTAAAAAAAAAAAAAAAAAAAACCTGTTGCCATGGAGTTGATTCCAACTCATAATGACCCTGTAGGACAGAGTAGAACTGTCCCATAGGGTTCCCAAGGAGCGCCTGGTGGATTTAAACTACCTACCTTTTGGCTAGCAGCCATACCACTTTACTACTACACCACCAGGTTTTCCACTGGTTTTGTATAGATGCCCTTTATAATGTTGAGGAATTTCCCTTTTATTCCTAATTTTAATGAGAGGTTTTTTTTTGTTTTGTTTTATCAGGAATGGGTGTTGGGTGTGATTCTTTTCATCAGTTTTATTTATGTGATGGATTACTTTGATATTCTCAGGGTGAACCATTGTTGCATACCTGGTATGAATCCCACTTGGTCATATTGTATTTTATATATGTATGTGTATATATATAGATATACCCCCCAAAATATATATATATATATATATATATATATATATATATATAATGCTGAATTCCACTGGCCAGAATTTTTGCATCTATATTCATGAAAGATATTGGTCTGTAATTTTCTTTTTTTTTGCGGTGCCTTTGCCTGACTTTGGTATTCAGGGTTATGCTGGCTTCATAGAGTGAAATCAGGTGTATTCCTTTCTTTTCTATGCTCTGAAATTGTTTGAGTAATGCTGGTGTAAGCTCTTCTCTGAAAGTTTGGTAGAATTCTCCAGTAAAGCAGTCTGGGCCAGAGATTTTTGTTGTTGTTGTTGTTAGGGATTTTTTTCTTGTTATCTCTTCAATCTCTTCTTTTGCTATGGGCTTTTTTTTTTTTTAATTTATTTATTTAAACTCGGTTTGTGTTTTTTTTTTTTTTTAGGTAGTGTGTTTCTAGAAATTTGTCCACTTCCTCTAGGTTTTACATTTGTTGGAGTACAATTTTTCATAGTATTCTGCTATGATCCTTTTTATTTCAATTGGCCTGTTGTAATGTTCCCCATCTCATTTCTTATTTGGGTATTTGCTTCCTCTCATGTTTTTCTTTTGTCAGTTTGGCCAATTGTTTGCCAGTTTTGTTCTTGGTTCTTTCTATTTTTTTTTTTCTGTTCTCTATTTCATTTACTTCTGCTCTAATCTTTATTATTTCCTTTCTTGTGGTGGCTGTGGGCTTCTTTTGCTGTTCTCTTTCTATTTGTTTGAGTGTAGGGCTAACATTTTGATTTTGGACAGTTTTTTTTTTTTTTGATGTGTGCATTTATTGCTATAAATTGACCTCTGAGCACTGTCTTTGCAGTAGCCCTATGCTTTTCTTATTGATTGTCTTTGTTGCAATATAATAACAGTTGCCCACTTTTTACTTGAAGGCCAGTTTGAATATATAGTACACTGTGGTTCACATTTTCCTCCCTGTAAGTATCTTATATATGTTGCCTATTTTCTTCTGACATAAAGTCAAAATGTCTGAGGACAATGTGATTTTCTTTTTCTTACAAATGAATTTGGGAGGGAAGGGTAGCTAGATACCCAGAGAGAAAAGTGTATTTTTTTAAAGCCCAATTATATTGCTAGAATACGTCGTGGTGTTGGCTGTTCTGTGATATGGTTTATCCTTTCAATATTAAATTTCAAGGCTTTTTTTTTTTTACCTTTAGTAAATTCTCTTGATTTATAGTCTAGTATTTGTTCTCTTCCATTGCTTTAGTTTTCTCAGGGAATTCCTATCACAATACGTCAAGCCTTCTTTGCTTATCTTCTGTAACTATCCTTTTTTTCAATAATAATTTTAATATTCTTTTGCATCTCTTTCTGATTTTGAAAATATCCCTTTTTCCACTTTCTATTTTTCTTAAGGTATTATCCATTGCATTCATTTATTTTGGGGTAATTTCAAGTTTTTAGTCTTCACTTCTAAAATAACTTTATGACTTATTCCTTTTATTTATGTTCTTTACTTTGCCTTTGTTTTCATGGCTTCCATTTTCCAATCACATCATTTCTAAATATTTCTAATTCTGTTTTATGCTCTTGTTTCATAACTTCTATCTCTTTCTGTAATCAGGAACTGCAGTATATATAGCTACCACTTACTTTTTGTACCTATGGGGTTCATTGGGAAGCTACTGTCTCACTGACAGTACAAGCTGCCGACATGCGGGGCCCTATATAACAGTTTGAAATGGAAAAAAAAGAGGTGTGTGCTGCAAATTACTGTTCTTACAGGGTATTGTATGAGGTGGTGCTTAATCACTAAATTTTTGGTAGAAAAACGTGAGTTTTGAGAATTTTTATTTGGTACACATATGTACCTCTGGACTCTGAGAGTATAATTTGTGGACTGAGACATAAAACAAAAACCATATTACCTACCAAATATTCAGGTACACTCAATGATTCCACATGTCCTCCATTACTGAAAACACATAGTAGCAAGAAAAAATTAAAAGGAAAAAATAATTAGGTCAGAAAAGGGTTAAAAATGTTTTAGCTTTTTTTTTTTTAATATCAAGATAGAGTTTTGTAGGCATGCATTTCAGGAATGCCTTGTTGTTTGTTATCTGCTCCTTATTTCTTCCCCTCCCCCCCCAATAAGTTTTTATGGGATTTAACCACACTTCTGTTTTTTGGGTCTTTTTTTAGCTCATATTTAAGTAAATGAGTTTTCCCGTATTTCAGATGTGTAGCGTATTGGTGGTTCAGTGATAGAATTCTCACCCTCCACGTAGAAGACCGAGGTTCAGTTCTCAGCCAAAGACCTCATACACAGCTACCACCTGTCTGTCATTGGAGGCTTGAGTGTTGCTATGATTCTGAACAGGTTTCAGTGGAGCTTCCAGACTAAGACGTATTAAAAAGAAGGGTCTGGAGATCTACTTTTAAAAACCAATGAGTGAAAACCCTATGGATCACAACAGTCTGATCTGCAACTGATCATGGGGATGACACAGGACCAGGCAGTGTTTAGTTTCATTGTGTTTGGGCTCAACGTGAGTTGGGGTGACTCTAAGGGAGCTAGCAAAAACGAATACATTTTTAGATAGAAAGGGCGGTCTAGGGTAACTTTCCTAGTTTCAGGGATTTAAAACTACCCTTTCTGTCATTTTCCTGAAAACATAATAATGACTAAAAAATGGAGTGTTGGTCTCTGAGATATGATTCCTCTGCACTCTTCCCCCACTTTTTATCTGGATCTTTTCTTTGCTCCGTTGTACCTATCCTACTCAGTTAGTATTCTCCTCAGAGTGGGGTTTTATCTTGGGAGGAAACATCCTTTTATTCACTTTGAAATTCACAGGGCTCCAACTGCCCATGCCCCATCCTATCTTACAACTCCTCTCCCGTACCCTGATGCCCTTACCTGGAACATTGATATGGGTCTAGCAAAAGCCCTCCCAGTCTCCCAGCTGTTTAGAGATTGGCATGTCACTTTGCACTGAGTGCTTGTTTGCATTTGGGGGGCTCTCTGGTTCTTAGAGCCATCAGAAGGCGGCTGTGTTACCCCCTCTCATTCTCCTGCCTCGTTGCAGACAACACATATGCATATATATTGCAGCTGATTTTCTCCACTTTCTTGCTGGTTTTTTGCTATTCATGTATACTCCTTGTTTTGTTCTAGGCATTCTCTGTGGTTGTTTGGATTTGCTCACCTAGTTGTTCTGTCAGACTTGATTAGAAAAGAGAAGGGATTCTGGATATTTAGAAATCAAACATCCACCACTGTCATTCTCTTCCCAAACCCCTGGTATTTCTTTTTTACTAGTTTCCCTAATGATTATAAAGTGTAGTCAGAGTTGAGGAGACAGGTTATCTGACTTCTTGTTCTATCTCTATCACTTTCTGGAAATGACTCTTTTTAAAGTGACTTAAATTCTCTGAATTTCAATTTCCTTACTGATAAAATGAGCACAATACCTGCACTATATTCCTCATAGAGTTAATGTATCATGCATGAGAAAATTCTTTGAAAATGTAAAATAATATCCAATGTGTGGTATTAGTAGTTCATTCTTAAATGAATAGTGGACACCAACAGCATCAGCAAGCACGCCTTTGATGCACATACAACGTGCTTACACAGACATTGCAGAGGCGAGGGGCAGTGCTCACGTTTTTAACTAATGAAATCTAGGCTTTAGCATTATTTTGAGACCCTTGGTCCTTCTTGTTCCACAGCAATGGTTCTCTAAGTCTGTCCTATTTCCTTTTAATAACTTTTTATGGGATTTTACCTGCGTTTCAGGACTGGGAATGGCACGCTAGGGATGAGCTAAGTCTGCTGGGTTCTGATTCGACCAGAATGGCTCTCTTCTTTATTTTACATTTGTTCTCATACAAACAAGTGTGTATGTAAGAGTTCCTCAACAATAAAAATGAAAACAATGACAATCATTGATTTAAAAATATCCTGGATACAGGCAATATCCAATTTATGTAGAGACTATGAAGTAAAGTTTATCTCTAGATCAGTTGGAATTCTGTGCATTTTCTATCAATATATATACTACATTTTTTTTTATACACTAGCCCATCCCCATGCTGCCCTTCAAAATATACTGAACTCATTATGTACACAAACGATGTGCTTATAATACTAACCTGAATACACTATTTTGTTTGCCCTGGCAGAAAGGAGTAATATGACTTTAAAGAGAGAAAGGAATTCTTTAAAAAAAAAAAAAAAAAAAATCCCTCATACTCTGACAATTTCAGGGAAATTTCTGATTTACTTAATATTTAAGTTTCCATCATTTTACCTTTCTTTCTGTATGCCTCTCCAACACCCTCCTGCCTCTTTCCTCCTGACTTCCAGTGACTTTAGGCTACCCCTTTGTAGCATTTCAACTGACGGGGCAGAACAAAGGTTTCGCCTTCTAAAATGATTTAGTGATCTTCCTGGACCCAAACTATAGTCTCCCTTCCACAAAGAAGCTAATTCTTTGTCAGTCATTAGGAGATTAATGTAACTAAGCCAATTCACAGTAGTGAATGACTGATGGCCCATAACCATTCCAGAGCTATTAATATTTTAAAAATAGGATGCTTAATTGCTAATTGGGGAATTTTAAACACTGTTGCTAAAAAATGAAAAAAAAAGACAAAAAAAAACCCAAGACATTAGGCCATATCAGAAAAGAGTTGTGCGCAAATGAGCTAATAAGTAGGTTCGTGGGTTAAGACCACTGCATAGCATGCAAGCTGTGCTCTATACAGTTTCAGCAAGTGCCGTAATACGAAAGGTAAACTTGGAGTTTGGTTTCTCAGTGCCCCTATCAGGGTAAGTGCATTAAACATTTTCTTGCTTTTTTCCACGATGCATTCTACAGGTTTCTTCAAAGCATTCAATGCCACAATTTCTCCTCAAATAGTAGAGGCAGGTCGTTTATAAAAACAAATTGTTTTAAAAGTCAGCTGCTTTAAATTGGGGGTGCCTCCAGACATTCTTTTTTTCCAGACATGCTTGGACTCTCAAGCTGGTTTACAGAAGAGACTGCCAGTTGCCTAACCCCACGTCCATGCTCTTAATTACATACCTTTCATATGTTAGGGGTAGCAGTGTGTCCAGCCAGAAGTTTCCATTTCCCAGCATTCCCTGTGCTAGGTTATAGGCCTATGCTTAATGTCTGGCCTCTGATACGCAAGTAAAAATGAGTCATAAGTTTTCCAGAAACAGTCTTTAAAAGGAAGGGGATGTCTCTTCGTTCTTGTTCCTGTCCTTCTGTCTACTGGCTGGAACTTGGACCTACAAGCTGAAGATGCAGGAGCCATGCTTGTGGAGCAGAAAGATAAGAGTCAGAGTCCTTGATGACAATGTAAAGCCAAAATACCAACTTTAGTTTTGCTCATATCTGGAAAGCTTTTACATGGAAAAAAAAAAAAAAAAAACCTTTTGTTTAAACCTCTGTTTTCATGGTCTCTATTTTTTTACTCACAAATTAACTATAACCAGAGCATTGTTCCTAAGTCATTTACACTAAAACAAAATGACTTGAATTGTTTCAAGAGTATAAAGTTTCAGTTTCAGTCTATTTATTCTACGAAGAAATTAACTTTTAAAAGTCAATCGGACCTTAGAAATTCTTTCTAGTTCTTATCTAAACTGCAACAGGAACATGCTAAGAAGCGTTTAATGCATTGTTTCTCAAATGCCAATATGCATATTAATTTCCTGAGAATCTTGGTAAAACACAGGTTTTGATTCAGAAGCTCTGGGATGGGGCCTGAGAGTCTACATTTCTAACAAGCTCCAGATGATACCGGTGCTGCTGATCTGGTGAACACACGTTGGATAATCCCCATCAGAACCGCCTAGAGTGTTTCTAAACGTCCAATTTCAATTTTAAATGTGATTCTTCTCTCCCTTCTTTGCCCTCCTCTCCCCTCCCCCATCAGAAAGATGCATGATTAACAAGCATCACATGTAATTCTTAAACATCCACAGAAGTTTGAGAATTATAGGTAGGCATGTTATTTGCTATTTGCAAATTTCAAACAGCACGGTAGTTACTAACACAGCTGGAAGACAGTTTGCTTCCTTCTTTAAGAAGACAGATAATCTGTTTTTAGTCAAGAGTATACAGCAGCAGCCAGGTTTTTGAGCTTTCAGCTTCTTTCTAGTCCACAGAGGAAGAGAAGAATCAGTCTCTGAGAACAAGCGCCAGAGCAGAGAATCTTTCTGTCCATTAAATACAAGTCTAAGTGTCTGATTAGGGAGACAAGGCTGAAAAACATTCTTTAGGTCAAATAATGCACTGGCATCCTTAGGAACTATTTGAGCTAAAACAGAATCAAAGAAATTTATGCTATTTTTAATCTTAGGGTGGGTTATATACATATATATATATTTTTTCTTTCTTCCAGAATTACTGCTACTTTATAGAACATATGGCCTTGGGCTAGCTTTCCATCCAGATATCAAGCACTTGAGTAAGGGGTTGAATTCTGTGCATTCAAGGTGAAATGAAAAATTATAGCAACCATCTGTATTTATTTAGGCAGGGAAAAAACCTCCCCCTAAACAGCCAGAAAATTATGAGGGGAAAGTGTTTCTCTTTCGTTTTCAGTAATTTGCTTAATACCTTGGGACTATAATATGCTTTTGTGTATGAACCCAGTCATGATGATTAACATTTCTACAATTAGGTATTTTTCTTCTTCTTTAATTTTTCTTTTTCCTAAAGAAATATCCTCTCTGAAAATTTTCTAATTTATTTAAAACTGTGTTTTTTTTTTTGTTTTTTTATAATGAATTCTCTTTGATTTATTTGAGTTCTTTATGTGTAATACTGTGGGGTAAAGAATTTAGCTTACTCAAAATAAGGTAGCCTTTGTCCTCGGTTCCTGAGAAACAACCCTGGGAGTAACTGAGGTGTCTTTATCTGAAACCCCCAGACCACACCTGAGGATTTGTGCTAATGAGTGGGACCTGGCCAGACCAGAAAAGATTCACTAACCAATCTCAACTAGCTTCAAGCCAAAAAACCAAACCTTTTGCCATCGAATTGATGCCAACTCATAGCAACCCTAGAAGACAGGCTAGAACTGCCATGTAGGGTCTCCTAGGAGCAGCTGGTGGATTTGAACTGCCAACCTTTTGGTTAGCAGCCATAGCTCTTAACCACTGTGCCATCAGGGCTCTGACAACTAGCCTCAGGAGGCATAATTTATCCTATCATGCATATGCAATGAGGGCTCAATTATGATTGGCTGATAAAAGCCCTGAACACTGAGGCTCAGAGAACTTCCTGGTTGGTAAGAGACATCCATGCATCTGAGGGGGTAGTGTGTCCTGTGGAATATGGAATTTCTGCACTGGGGATCCTCCAGACTGCATCCATGTGTCTATTCCTTATGATAACCCTAATTTGTATCTTTTGCTGTAACAAATCTATAATTGTTGAGTAGCTCCAACAAATTATCAAGCCCAAAGGAGAAGGGAGAGACATCATATGAAAGTGAGGGTGTTGTGTGGACTCCCAACCTTCTGGCTCGTGTCTGCCTATTTGGCAGTGTAAAAGGATGGTGTCCTTTAAACCTGTAAGATCTGCCCTATCTCTGGATGGCTAGGGTCAAAGAGAGTGTGCTGTGTGGGCAGCTGGTGTCAGGAATGATTGGGAAGTGGAAATGCAGGGACTGGGTCAATCTCCACATTTTAGAGATTGGATTCATGCAGATTCTTATCCCTGAAGTTATCCAGGAAGATAACATTCTATTTCTTTTTTACCTCATTATTCTTGCCATTCTTTGGATTGATTGAGGCTTCTTATTGCTGTTTTTTCTAGTTTTCTTCCTCTATTTATTCGGAAGTATATGCATTATGTTATCCTTTTAGTGATTACCCAAGCTATTGTAACATATACACTGGTAAAAATTTAAAGTTATCAAAATATCTTCTCTCCTCCAAAATCACAACTCTGATTTCCACCCTTACTAAAAAAAAACTAACTACTTGCAATTATTCTTTGGTGGTTTAATTTTCCCCTGATTTTTGTTTTCCATGTATAATTATTATTTCAGTTGATGAGGTTATTTTTGCTGTTATTGTTGATTTATTCAGTCAATGCTTGTTTAGATCTCCCACTTATATCCCAATGCTATTTTTGATTTTTCTTATGTATCTGTTATTGTATCTAGGATCACTTTTCTTTGGCCTGAAATATATTCTGTAGAATTTCAGTTAATAAGGGTCTGTTGATAATTTTTTTCTATTTTTATTTTTCTAAAAATGTCTTCCAGTTTTACCCTATATTCACACTTCTAGGGAAATTGGAAATGCTCAAAAACGAAAAGGAACACATAACATTGATATCCTAGGCATTAGTGAGCTGAAATGGACTGATATTGGCCATTTTGAATCAGACAATCATATAGTCTACAAAGCTGGGAATGACAACTTGAAGAGGAATGGTGCTGCATTCATCTTCAAAAAGAATGTTTCAAGATGTATCCTGAAGTACGACGCTGTCAGTGATAGGATAATATCCATATGCCTACAAGGAAGACCAGTTAATACGACTATTATTCAAATTTACACACCAACCACTAGGGCCAAAGATGAAGAAATAGAAGATTTTTATCAGCTGCTGCAGTCTGAAATTGATCTAACATGCAATCAAGATGCACTGATAATTACTGGTGATTGGAATGTGAAACTTGGAAACAAAGAAGAAGAATCAGTAGTTGGAAAATATGGCCTTGGTGACAGAAACAATGCCAGAGATTGAATGATAGAATTTTGCAAGACCAACAACTTCTTCATTGCAAATACCTTCTTCCACCAACATAAGTGGTAACTACACACATGGACCTCACCAGATGGAACACACAGAAATCAAATTGACTACATCTGTGGAACAAGACAATGGAAAAGCTCAAATATCATCAGTCAGGACAAGGCCGGGGCCAACTGTGCAACAGACCATTAATTGCTCATATGCAAGTTCAAGCTGAAACTGAAGAAAATCAGAGCAAGTGCACGAGAGCCAAAATATGACCTTGAGTATATCCCACCTGAATTTAGAGACCATCTCAAGAATAGCTTTGCCACATTGAACACTAGTGACCAAAGACCAGATGAGTTGTGGAATGACATCAAGGACATCATCCATGAAGAAAGCAAGAAGTCATTGAAAGGACAGGAAGGAAAGAAAAGACCAAGATGCATGTCAAAGGAGACTCTGAAACTTGCTCTGGAGCGTCGAGCAGCTAAAGCAAAAGGAAGAATTGATGAAGTAAAAGAACTGAACAGAAGATTTTAAAGGGCCTCTCGAGAAGACAAAGCATTGTAATGACATGTGCAAAGAGCTGAATATGGAAAACCAAAAGGGAAGAACACACTTGACATTTCTCAAGCTGAAAGAACTGAAAAAAAAAAAAAAAAAGTCTAGCCTTGAGTTGCAATTGTGAAGGATTCTATGGGGAAAATATTAAACGACACAGGAAGCATCAAAAGAAGACGGAAGGAATGCACAGAGTCATTATACCAGAAAGAACTAGTCGATGTTCATACATTTCAAGAGGTGGCATATGATCAGGAACTGATGGTACTGAAGGAAGAAGTCCAAGCTGCTGTGAAGGCCTTGGCGAAAACAAGGCTCCAGGAATTGATGGAATATCAATTGAGATGTTTCAACAAACAGATGCAGCGCTGGAGGTGCTCACTCGTCTATGCCAAGAAATATGGAAGACAGCTTCCTGGCCATCTCACTGGAAGACATCCATATTTATGCCTATTTCCAAGAAAGGTGATCCAATCGAATGTGGAAATTATAGAGCAATATCATTAATATCAAATGCAAGCAAAATTTTGCTGAAGATCATTCAAAAATGGCTGCAGCAGTTTACCGACAGGGAACTGCCAGAAATTCAGACTGGTTTTGGAAGAGGACGTGGAACCAGGGATATCATTGCTGATGTCAGATGGATCCTGGCTGAAAGCAGAGAATACAAGAAGGATGTTTACCTGTGTTTTATTGACTATGCAAAGGCATTCGCCTGTGTGGATCATAACAAATTATGGATACCTTTGCGAAGAATGAGAATTCCAGAACACTTAA